>NC_139004.1:72703915-73353860 GCF_964374135.1 Grampus griseus | reverse complement strand
GGTTCACAAAGAAGACCATGACATCTACTGAGCACAAAAAAAAAAAAAAAAAAAAGAAATGCTCATATTGAGAAGCTACTTTAAGTTACAGAGTATTAATCAGCTATCCACCAGATCTGACATCCATCCCTCCCCACCATACTTGACTTGCACATGATGTTTCATTTTTAGAATAACTCTTTCAGTAATTCTGCTCTGAAGACAAATAATCACTGAATGTCAGCTTAGAAAAAGTGTAGGCAATAGGTATGGGTAGAAGCCATCAAGTAACAGCAAAGGGGAAAACACTACAACTGTAGCAAGGGAATAAGATCTAGAACATTCTGAATATAAACAGAATTATATAGAATAGTGGTTCCAAACACTTTACTGCCACATAACAAGATATCATTATAGAAACTGAAAGTGTTCCAGTATGGGAACATTTTAAGACCCACAGGGTGATGGAAAAAATGCCCTGGAGCCAGGCAGGGCTATTTGAATCCCAGCTCTACTGCATATTACCTGTACAACCTTGGGCAAGTCACACCACATCAGTCTGTTTCCTTGCCTATAAAATGGAACATTAACTTCATAAAACTGTTTAAAGGATTAGAATTAATGTAGAAAATTGGCTTATCATTGAAAGAATGGCAGCTTATAGTATTAATGATTACATCACACTCTACTTATGAACCCATGCTTCAGGACTGCTGCTAAGTCCCAGAGAATGAGTTCTGCAGGAGTATACAGTCTTAGCTTCAAGTCTCTATTTTGTGACTTAAGTTTCCCATTTTGTTTTTCAATGTCATATCAAATTTTAGGCATGTATAGTATTTCACCTATAAATACACCTTCTTCAGGTGGATCTAAATCTACACATGCTGCCCATTTTGAAACTCATGATAATGGCATCCTTGCTTCTCACTCTGATTTTGGTATTTTCATCTCACCAACAAACTAGAGTATGGTACAGTATTAAAGTTTAAAATACTCACTTTATTTATACACATCACTGCCCTCTAGTGACTAGAATAATTCCTTCTAGTAGTCTGACCCCCTTGATGTAAAAAATAAATTAAAAATCTAGTTACTCATCCACCAGCAGGAAGAAAAAATCTTTTTCCAGGAAATGTTGGTTGATGCAACCAATTAAACCTGATCTTACCTTCCTCATCAAAGCTTCTAGCTGTGGTCTGAGCCACCACCTAAAGCTACAGAGCACAGGTGGACCATCTGTATGTTCTACTATAGATTCTTGTCTTAATAGTGTTGGCTATGTTGGGCATGACCAGTTAGTAATAACACATTAGGCACATTTCCTCTCTAATACCCCTCAGCTCTTAAGAACGTGGCCTCCACAGTGTTCCTTAAATTTTTTACCTTATAATTTTTAAAATAAAAGCATATATTATTTATATAAGGGGGGACCCCACAGTATTTTCAAGGGAGAGATAAACAAATCTGGATTACTAAAATAGGAGCTTTGCATTCAAGATCTATTCCAAGTTTAGAATACCAACAGAGATTGGCTGACATCCTGAAAGACTGGTCTGTTCTCTAACTTTTGGCCAGTTAGCACCAAACTCAGGAAAACCTCTAACCTTATTCACAGAAGAGAATGGGCAATAGTAGTAGCTACTGTTTATAAGCTAGACCTTGTGCTTAACTATTTGTATCTGTCACCTCCAACAATCCTGTGTGGCAGGTGTTTTTATCCCTGTTTTATACACGAGACCAAGAGAACTTACATAGCTGAGTCCAAATCTGCACATAAGCCCTCCTCCGATAACAGGAAAACCATCTGAAGGGCAAGTGACACTGAACATTGAACAAATTACCATCTTGGTGTAAACAGTAACAAATTACAATAAACTCTGACCCAGAAACTGCTGAAGAACAGAATCTAAGAATATTTACTAGTAAAAGATAGGTGTTCAAAGATGACCTATCTTCTTCAGTAATTAAATGCTAGCTAGTTATAAATTCAGTGAGAAACTTATTCTACACAGATATAGGTAGGTTTCTCTTATCCAAATGCAAATCTAATCAGGTCTGAAATCCTAAAAGTAGAACATTAAGCTAAATGGTAACTCTCCCAATATTTTTTCAGTTTTTGGTTTTTTTTTAATGGCACCTCATGGGAGCCTGGACACAATGTCCAACCTTAGAATCACCTATGATTTTCTTTTTTTTTAATTAATTAATTAATTTAGTTAGTTATGGCTACGTTGGGTCTTCGTTGCTGCACGCGGGCTTTCTCTAGTTGCAGAGAGCAGGGGCTACTCTTCGTTGTGGTGCTCGGGCTTCTCACTGTGGTGCCTTCTCTTGTTGCAGAGCACGGGCTCTAGGTGTGGGCTTCAGTAGTTGTGGCACGCGGGCTCAGCAGTTGTGGCTCACAGGCTCTACAGCGCAGGCTCAGTTGTGGTGCACAGACTTACTTGCTCCACGGCATGTGGGATCTTCCTGAACCAGGGCTCGAACCCGTGAACCATGCACTGGCAGGCGGATTCTTAACCACTGTGCCACCAAGGAAGCCCCACCTCTGATTTCGTCTAGTCACTTTTTCTTTGCTTTTTTTTTTGGCTGTGTCACACAGCTTGCGGGACCTTAGTTCCCCAACCAGGGACTGAACTCGCACCCACGGCAGTGAAAGCCCAGAGTCCTAACCACTGGACCATCAGGGAATTCCCTATAGACAGATGATAAATATACTTAAGCCTGTGTGATGCATAAGGCCAAAGCATAAGTGGACAATGGAACACCCCTCTATCAGCTCCCCTCCACCAATGTGGGTTTATGGGTCCATCAGCCCCTCCTTGGTGAAGAACAGCAATCCCTGTTTTCGTCAGAGGCTGTTCAATAACAGTAACACTGATGTCTGAACTTGCATCTTTAAAGACATATTTCAGGATGTGGGAGCTTCTGGGACCATAACTTTAACCCAGCCTTCCATAACAGTCTTTTTACTTTCTAGTACAAAACATGACACTGCAATAATAGCAAGGAACCGCTTCAGCTTTTTCACTTCTGCAGAAGCTAAAACAACTTCCCCAACATATAAAGGCGCTGGAAAGTTAATTTCCTGGGAAAGAAATACACAGCCTGGCCCTGGCATTTTAGTACCTAGGAGAGCTGAAATAAGTCCATTGATCAAAACTCCATGTACAATCGTCTTTCCAAATCTGGTGTGTTTTGCAAAATCTTCATCCAAATGCAAAGGATTGACATCCCCTGTTAATTCTGAGAAGATAGCCACATCCCTCTGTGTGAAGGCCCTACTGAGTTCAGCCCGGTCTCCAACTCTGATGTGCACATGCTGTAAGTGCTGCCTGTTTAGCACTGCTTGGTTCAGGCAGATACGCCTCTGAAGCCTACCCCACCCAAGGCGATGGCTAGAAATTACTGGGAGCATCTTCAGAGGTCTCAAATTCCATCAACAGGAGCTTTTAGGCTGTTTCAGTCTTCACACATTATGCTGGCACCAAAATGTACTTTTGAGAGCGAGGAATACTTCTGAAATTGAAGACTACTCAATTCAATACTAGTTCTCTACTGTTACCAGATAATGCAAGGAGAAATGGAGAAACCTATAAGAGAAAGAAAAAGTTTAAGGCAGTATCAGGAGAAAACTGCACCACAACACAGTACAGTGTAGAAACATGCCCTATTCTATAGGATAAGCCAAAGTGAGGTAGTAGCATTTTAAAGAGCATCCTGAGAGCTAGCCTTAGATAAATAAGTGGTCATGATAAACTCAGAAAGAGCATTCCAATACATTAGGCGCTAGGCATTAAGCAACAAAAGTTAAGACTTTTCCACAGGTGTTCCAAGTTTTATTCCCAAACCTCCCCCATAAAATTTAAAACCTAAGTGCTTTGTCTCACATTTTTGTAATTAATGAAGCCCTGAATTTTCCCCTCCCAGCTGGATGATGTTAACAACACTAGATTTATGCAAGCGCAAAAATGAGACACATATTAATAAGTAGTTTGGTCTACTACTCAGCTCATTTGGAATATGTGAAGGAATGGTCTTTACCTGAATCACTCTGAAAGCGCATTTCTTGCCTTTATAGGATCCTAACAGGGTCAAAGAGCTCCACAATTTGACAAGACCACTACGGAAAGATCGAGAAAGCCTAAGTAAAGATTTGTCCCTGCAACATCTCCCTAGTACTTTTGTTTATGATGGTCCAGAAAGTAGTTTCTACCAGAAAACCTATTTAAAATAAGAAAACTTTAAAAATAAAAGCACAGGGCTTCCCTGGTGGCGCAGTGGTTGAGAGTCCACCTGCCGATGCAGGGGACACGGGTTCATGCCCCGGTCCGGGAAGATCCCACATGCTGCGGAGCGGCTGGGCCCGTGAGCCATGGCCACTGAGCCTGCGCGTCCGGAGCCTGTGCTCCGCAACGGGAGAGGCCACAACAGTGAGAGGCCCGCATACCGCAAAAATAAATAAATAAATAAATATAAAATAAAAAATAAAAGCACAGTATGTCAAAGGCAAAGAAAAACATGAACCTCAATCAGGAATGTTTCTAAAATATACACTTCTGAGTTTGCAACCCTGACTATCAATTGGGAAACATTATAGTTTTAAGCAAATCACAAGTTTGGCTCTCTAGGGTGTAAGTTCCTGGTGGATGAATGTTCATATTCTCCCCAATTTAAACTTCCAAAAGCTGGCTGGAGTTCACAATGACAAAATTCTTCTCATTCTCAGAGAAGAGCACCTTTGCTCTTTTTTTGCCATCCGTCTCTCTGCTCTGTTAAACTAGAAGTGTTCCACTGTCTGTCGTACCTGCTGCATATTCTCAAGATGGCTGACAAGGTCTTCTCTTCGTAGGTTAGAATGTCCAAGGGTAAAGCAGCATCAACCTAAGTATGGAATAATGCTGTCAGCAGACTATTATCATCATTACTCTTGAACTCTAATAACTAATTCTGTCAACTGCTTTTCTTCTCCAAAAAATCAGTATTTTATTTAATGGATTGGAGTACTGGGCCTGCTTTTTTATAACTTCCCCCTGCCTGGAACATTCTTCCTGTACCTCTTCATATTGCTAAGGCCTCTTTACCTTTCGCAAGTCTTCGTTTAAATTGCTCCTTCCTTGATTCCCAAGATTAACCTCAACTGGTTGCTACGCTCTTTCACATACAGGACCCACATACTTCCTATTTCAAGATACTCATCGTTCTTGCCATTAATTGTTCAAGATGGTTTCCTATTAAAATAACCAAGACCATGAGGCAGAAGCCATGTCTGTTTGTTTACAACTACATCCCCAGGAACCAGGTTTTATACTTGACATATAGAGGGTGCATGGATTTTTTTTCTCATACTTTTTATTTTGAAAAATTAGTCACATGAGATTGCAAAAAAAATGTGCAGGAAGATTCCATGCACCCTTCACTCAGCCTCCCCCAGTGTCAACATCTTGCATAACTACAGTACAATATCAAAACCAGAAAACCGAAAATAATAAATCAGAGCTTATCCCCATTTTGCCAATTATACATGCACTCATATTTGTTTACATGTATATGTGTGTAGTTCTATGCAATATTACCATACAGGTAATTTAAGTATTACCATTATCACGATAAAGAGCTATAGCATCACAAGGCTCTCTCCTTCGACCCCCTTTACAGCCACACCCGCCACTCCTCCTCATCCCTAAACCCAGGCAAACACTTATCTTTCTCTAGATTATACAATTATGATAATTATGTTATTTCAAGAGCATTATATACATGGAATCACCCAGTATATTACTTTTTGGGATTGGCTTTTTCACTCAGCGTAATTCTCTAGAGATTCCGTCAATTTGTCAGGTGTATCTATGGTTTATTCCTTTTCATTACTGAGTATATTCCACGGTATGAATGTACCATAGTTTGTTTAACTATTCACCCACTGAAGGGCATGTGGCTTATTTCTATTTTGGGGCTCTTACTAATAAAGGTGCTATGAACACTTGTGTACACGTTTTTGTGTGGACATAAGTTTTCATTTCTCTGGGATACACAGCCAGGTATGCAATTGCTGGGTTGTAGGGTAGTTTAAAAACAACTACCATAGTTTTTTAAAGGAAACTGCCAAACTGTTCCAAAGTGGCTGCACCATTTTACATGCCCACCAGCAACGTATGAGTGATTTAGTTTCTCTGCATCCTCACCAGCATTTAGTGTTATCACTATTTTTCATTTCAGTCATTCTGCCAAGTGTATAGTAATGTGTCATTGTGGTTTTAATGTGCATTTCCCTAATGGCTAATGATGCTGAACATCTTTCCATACCTGTGCTTCTTTGCCAACTGTACACCCTTTTTAGTGAAATGTCTGTTCATATCTTTTGCCCATTTTTAAGAATATTTTTTTGGATTTTGGCTGCACCGCGCCATGCCATGTGGCACGCGGGATGGTTCCCCAACCAGGGATAGGACCCGAGCCTCTGCGGTGAAAGCGCCGAATCCTAACCACTAGACCACCAAGGAACTCCCACTTTTGCCCATTTTCTAATTGGAGTGTTTGAGTATTTTTCTTTACTACTGAGTTTTAAGAGATCTTTATATATTCTAGATATTAGTCCTTTGTCAGACATGTGGTTTACAAATATCTTCCCCCCAGTCTGTAGTCTGTTTTTCAGCCTCTGAACCAAATCTTTTGCAGAGTAAACGTTTTTATTTTGATGAGTGCTTGATAGATTTTAATTTGATAGAATATGTATCAGGAAATAATTTCCTGAGAATCATCTGTCTTTGTTCTCTCTTCAAAACTCTACTTGTTTTCAATTGAATGCGAAAACAGACTACTCAAAGTGCTGGTCTGTGATAAGGAGCTGCGCCAGAGTGGAAATCAACAATATCAGTGAGCACACTGTTTATTTCAGCTCAGTTTTTTTTCATTGGAGACTGTCTCAGTAAAGGAAACGGTGTGCTCATTTACATTCTGGTACAAGCCACAACAGGCAAAAAAACCCCCCAAAACCCCAGCAGTTTGCAGGTTGCCAGTCTACACCATACTTTGAGTTGCACTACACTAAACATTTGTCTAACAAGTTCTTGTCAACTAGAAGGCATATGAGAACAAACCTACACAAAACTCATCACTTCTGAAAGTCTGCTTCTGCAATTTCAAATGTGGTTTTAAAGTTTTAAAATAATGTTGGGAAAAGTGTCCTTTCACTATGTCTTACAAAGACCTTAGGAGTGCTCAAACTACCAAGTGATTCCATACCTCTCCAAACAGGTCCTTCAGGGCTGAAATAAGCAGCTGTTTGAACTGTGCAGCATTCAGTCCAATGCCATGATCTTGAAATTCTCTGTAAAAAATATTTTTTAAAAAATGCATTGCATTAAATTTCATGCCATTCACATTCATAAAAGAGTAGTCGAAAATAAAACTCAGGAGACTGAACTTACAGGTGGACTTTCATGTAGTGGTGCTCAGAGGGATTTCTGTAAACTATTCTTTCATATGCGGCAGCTGGGGCTGGCATCTTTTCCAGTGCTGATCACACCTACATGAAGGGTCAAGGGGGCTAGAAATTACCAAGACACAAGCTATTTTTCACTTTTTTAATGAGAATTTGACCTATATGATTTTTTAAAAGAACTCTTAGTACAATAACTTATCTAATTCTGGTCAAACTGATGTTACCCATACAGACACAATGGAAGTTTCTATATTTTATATATGCCAGACCACTGTACTCTTATTTAATCCCAGCAAACACTTTCCCTTACTGAGTACCCAGCTCTGTGCTAAACACTTTACATGACTTAGGTCATGTCTTCAAAATGATCCCATGAGCTAAAAGCTATCAGTATTCCCATTTTTGAGAAGTGAACGCTGAGGCTCAGCAAAGATAGCTAACACCTGCCCAGAGGCACACAGAGATTCCAACCACTCCTGAGCTGCCTCAAGACCACTCTGGCATGATGCCTATTCATACCAAAAAAAAAAAAAAGTAAAAAGCGTAAAGGAGTAAAATCTGGGACCGAAGACCCTCTTCTTATTTACTCTGTCAACACAGAACACTAACAGAAGAATGAGGGGTGGTAGTTCTCCTGGCCTCCCGCACGTTGGATTTGCCTGTTCTCTGTCTAGAAGCCAGGCCTGTACGGGGCTATTTGGCAGCCCTGCAAAAGACTGAGCTTAAACAGCAAAGGTCTTAAGAAGAATTCTGGAACGGACACTCAAGCCATTTCTAACAGATCTGGAACTTTCAAGAACTCAGAACATGCTAGTCCCCCTGGAGAGAATCCCTGTCCTTTGGCTCCACCCCTACCTCACTCTCACTCTGGATAGCTCCTACTCATCTTTCAAATTTTAACTTAAAGTTCACCTCTTCCAGGAATACTGCCTCTTCAGGGAGGTCTTCTGTGACACCCTAAGTTAGGTACTCTTGTTACACAATCTCTTAACATTGTCTATTTGTTTAACATCTGGTTCTCCCACTAAAGGGACCAGGAAACTGAGGCCGAACCAAGGAAAGGGACTTTTCCAAGGTCACATAGCTATAGACCAGCATTTACAAAAACCTCTCTGGGCCCACTTCCAACTACCCCCAAATGATGACCTCAAGAGAAAATGAGAAGTCAGGGTCAAGCAGGTACATCCAACCGTCCATTCAACAAACACGAATATTTACTGAGTTTGGCACAGAGTATTCATCACTTTCTGAATACAGGACTGATCAAATGGTGGTAGTGTGAGGCCTGTATGTTCAAGAGTTATCTTTGGTTTCAGGACTGCAGCAATAGTTACCTGGTGCTTCTTTCCCCATCACCAGAGTCTCCCCGACTAAAGGGGCAAGGAGAACAGGACCCTCAGTCATTCCATTCATTATCCGGCACACGATAGGTGTTTTTTAAGTGTTACGGACTACCCTAGAGGAGTTGGCTGCTTGAGGTAGGGGAGTGAGACTGGACTGGGGCTTAGGATGCCAAAAACAGCAAAGATTTCAGGACTACTCTGGAAATGGATAACGGTGATAGTTGTACAACAACGTGAATGTACTTAATGCCAATGAACTGTACAGTTAAAAATGGTAAATTTTAGGTTATGTTTATTTTACAAAAAAAAAAGACTGAAGGAGCAAGTGTTTATTGAGCAGTCACCTCTGACAGGGCTGAGCCTCAGGGTGAGTGATAGCTCTGCCCTCTTCAGGTTGTCCTGAGATTAAAGGAGATGGTGCTTGTGAAACCCTCCCTACAGCCCGGCATATTCACCAGGCTCACCAGGAAAATGTGAGCACTTCCATGGTGGCTGTCATCATCATCTTTGAAGTCAGCCTTTTTGGTGGCTGTAGGGATGCTCATTACCTGATCTACTAGTAATAGGTGTCCCTGCTTCCCTCCCCAATCTAGTCTCTACAGCAGCCTGAGTGCCCCTACTAAAAACCATCCAAGCCACATCATTCCTCTGCTCAAAACCTTGCAAAGATTCCCGTTTCAGAGTAAAGCCAAAGCGTTTACAGCCGTGATCTGGACCACTGGTTCCTCCCACCACCTTGACCCCACGTCCTACCGCTCTCCCCTGCTCAGTCCCACCACACAGGCCTCCTAGCTTTTTCCCTCCCGCCTCTGGGCCTCCCTCCTACTTTTCCACATGCTGTAAATACTCTTCCTCCAGATAGCCACACGGCTCATTCCCTTGCCTCCTTCATGGCTTTGCTTAATTTCATTCCTCCATTTATTCCAGTAGCATTTAGATCTAATGTCATCCCCCCATGCCACTGCTCTACTTCTTCCTCATAGCATTCACCACCCTCTAACATAACTGTGAAATTCATTTATTCTTTATTCGTACTTCCCTCCCCCGCCCTATTAGAATATACATTCCAAAAGAAACAGGCATCTTTCTGTCTTGTTCTCTGATGTTTCCCGAAAACCTAAAACAATACATCGCATACAGCAAGCATTCAATATATAACTTTGGGACGAAGTCAACGATTTACAAAAAAACCCAGAATCCTCGATCCCGTACTGTTGGGCACTTAAGTCGTTTTCAACTTTCTTAGACTAACGTCCGCCATGGATTTAGCGCCCACCTGGAGGCCGGGCGCTTGCGCTCTGCACACGTGACCCGTTCGGTCCTCTCAGCCGCCCTCCGCGACTAAGACCGCGTTGTAGAGAAGCCCGCGGAGGTTGGCGGCCCAGCCTCGCCTTCAGCCCTTGGCGTCCGCGGCCGGAGCAGTAGGTACCGCTAACCGCTCCTCGCTGCCCGCCGTCCTTCCGCCTTGCGCATGCGCCCCAGGCGCGCGCATCCATACGTCACCAGTGCGGCCAACTGAGCCCACTCCCGGAAAACAGCCGCCCTGCTATCCGCCTACCCGCTCTCCGTCGGACTGGTCTGACGCCTCCCGGACTCCTTTTCCCTGCAAGAATCCACCAAGACTTGGAGCTCCCCCGAAGCCTACGGCCCGAACTCCGGGGTGTTTACGTTTGGCTCCTCTCTGTCCCGCCCCCGGATGTGTGACGTCTAGAGAGGATATGACGTCACCGCGCGAAGTTCTCCTAAGGACCCAGGCGTGACTCTGAATCTGAGACTCTCCATGCTTAGTGCCCTCTAGTGCCCACGCTGCAGAAAGCCGTGTGCGCAAATGTCTGCATAGGGTAAGGGACTCAGGGCATGTTTATTGTGCCCGAGAGCGTGCTTCGTAATCATTCATTTATCTATGCCTTCATTCGTTCAAAAAATTTATATCTAGCGTCTCTTCTGCTGAGCATCTCCTAAATAAAGCAATCCCCAAGGACAGAACCGGTCTCAGTGTCTCTTGTGGCTCCCAGCGCATAGGAGGTGTTGTCTGGGTTGACATAAAAAAACCCAGATGGTCCTATTTCCGAATGTAAGCCAAGTTTCATCTATTCGTTTATTAAGTACTTGCTGAGCCCCTATTATGTGCTAGGCACTGGCAACAAGACGATATGGCCCCTGCACTCGTGAAACATATCGTGTGTATTCAATAATCAAGTGCTTACTTTGTGCCAGGTACTATGCAAAAAACTTTATATATGTTATCTCATGGAACTCTCACACAGTCGTAAAGTAACTATTATTACGATCATCCCCATTTTACAAAGGTGGAAACTGAGGTACAAGAGGCTAAGTTACTTGCCCAAGATCACAGTTATAAGTGGTGGATTGGGCCATCTGACTTCAGATGGTTTTCTCCACACGGCACCGTATTACCACCAATTGTGTGATATGAGTCAGGGGTATACATGGGAGAGGGCCTCGGGGCTGCCAAAACTTGAGTGTAAAGCCCATGAGGTTGGGGCCTTGTCTTTGTTGGCTCACCACTGCTATCCTCTGTCTGGCACTCAACTCCTACCGCGTTCTCTGAAAACTGAGTTCCCTTGACAAGTTTATGATTAATCTCCCTATCCAAAACGTTATTCCCTTTCTTGTCCCACCCCTGTTCCCCTCAGGATTGAAGGGTAGCAAAGAAAAGGGGGGACTGAAACCAAGCACGACCCTGTGGAGCCTTCCCGGCTACAAAATTCCTTCCATGTCTAACTACGAGAGAATTAATCTTGCTTGTTTGAGAATTCCAGGGGCTGAACTTAAGGAGGTGGAAGCAGACCAACCCTGGAATAAATTACTAATTGAGTACACATTAAAAACACCAAGATGACACTGACCAGACCACTGCACGACCCATCTCAAGATGATTATTGGAGCTGACCGTGCTGTTCTGCACGTAGCCCCCTGCTTGTGCACTCCTGAAACTCCCTTTTAAAACCTTTGTCCTCGAACCCACAACTAGGAGATGGTCTCAGACATTAGTCCACCATTTTCGCAGGTTGCTGGCCTCCTGAACAAAACAACTTTTTTCACCAACACTTGTCTCTCGAGTACTGACCTTTCGAGCGGCAAGCGGTCAAACTTGGGCTCAGTACCTGCCTCATCCAGTTACACATATGTCTGTGTCTATGTGTGCACACACATACATATATACATAAGTATAATGTCTAGAAGGGTTCCAAGTGGACTGATGGAAGACAGGTGGGGCTGTGTGGAGGGTATAGGAGATGCTCACAATGTTTTAGCATTCATTTTGTTTGATTTATTTTAAAGTGACAGGGCATCGCTTTTAGAATACTGATAATTGTTAAATAAAATTCAGGACTTGCCCCTAATGGTCACCAGGTGGAGCCGTGGACCACACCCATCTGATGTCTCTCTTTCCACCTTGGAAGAACAGACTCTTCCTCAAGATGTCAGCTCCAACCCCCACCCGCCAAGGTAAGAGAGAGGGGGACAGGGAGTGCAGGTTCACTGTCCCTTATCTGCAATCCTGAAATCCAAGAAAAATCCAGAAACCAAATCTTTCTTCATCTGGCATAATGCTTAATCCTACCTGCGGTGAAGCTCTTTATAGCTTTTGTCCCATTTGCTGTGGATATGCATAGAGCATACAGCAGAAATACGAATGCATTGGATCATGTAAAGCTGCCCCAGATCCCACTGGGGGTGTTGCACAACGTATGGTATACATAAAATACCACCTCTGTAAAGTCTGAAATTTCTGAATTCGGTATCACATCTGGCTCTGTGAGATGTGGTAAGGGACTGCAGACCTACACTCACACTAATAGTTGCCCTTCAGCAACAGTTACCCAATCCCAGCCAGCTTTCACCTTGGGTCACTGGGATTGTCACCGTGGTGCCACTTCCTGCCCCTAAGAATCCCTTCTTCTCCTCTCATCCCCTGCTGGAGCTTGGCAGCCTTCTACATGTGCCCTGAGGTTCCTAGTCATTGTCCTGAGGGTTTAGAGACCAAAGATCCAGAAACCATGGAAAGAAAGTTTCCTCCAGGAGCCAAGAGAGAGGGGCTGTCCTGTTGCTCAGAGGACATCCTCTCCCTCACCCTGACTAGACTTATGGTCCCACAAGACCCTCATCCCATCACAGGCACTGGCAACCCCAGGCCCACATGCTGGTGATCTCCAGCCCAGAGAGCAACACTGGGCCCCAAGGGTAGCTGGAGATACCAGGACGGCAGCCCCAGCACCGCTGCCCTCTGGCCCTGACTGCGGCAGGTAACTTGAGGACATTTCCACTGCGCCATCTGTGACCACTCGCACTGCTTTTTTGCCTCCTTTCGAGGAACGGAAGGGTTGTATGAACGTCATCCAGTGTGGGAGGGATGAAAGGGGGAGGGAGAAGCGGCTGATGGGAAAGCCCAGTCTGTATGGTTAAAGGAGTGACGCTGGAAGATTTGAAAGATTGACGGATCAGAAGAATCAGGTTTCCAACTGTTAAAGAGTGTCTGTGTGGGTGATGGAGACAGACGGGTATGAGACAAAATGATGAAACAGAGATGGGGCAATGGGTGGGGGAGGAGAGACAGAGACAGAAAGACTTGGAAAGAGACAGAGAGAGACTATGAGAGTTTTTTAAAAAAATGCTCTCGAACCCGGCCTAAGAGTATTTCAGCAAACATTTCTGAAATAGACCCAATATATCGCTACTTTTTGAAAATTAATTAATTAATTTATTTATTTATTTTGGCTGTGTTGGGTCTTCGTTGCTGCACACAGGCTTTGTCTAGTTGCGGTGAGCAGGGGCTACTCTTCCTTGTGGTGCGCGGGCTTCTCATTGTGGTGGCTTCTCTTGTTGCGGAGCACAGGTTCTAGGCACACGGGCTTCAGTAGTTGTGGCACGTGGGCTCAGTAGTTGTGGCTCGTGGGCTCTAGAGCACAGGTTCAGTAGTTGTGGCGCAAAGGCTTACCTGCTCCGCGGCTAGTGGGATCTTCCCGGACCAGAGCTGGAACCCATGTCGCCTGCATTGGCAGGGGGATTCTGAACCACTGCGCCCCCAGGGAAGTCCTAAATCGCTACTTTCAATAAAAGACTTGGTCAACCCAAGTTCACGTGCCTGAGGCACAGTGAGGCCAAACAAACTGAAAGGTCGGAGTTTGGAGCAGAGAAAGGTTTATGGCAAGGCCAAGCAAGGAGCAGGGGCAGCTCATGCTCAAAAGACCCAAACTCTCCAATGGCTTTGAGGGAAGAGCTTTTAAAGGCAACGTTTGGGGCGAGGGCTGCAGGGTGGACGACTTTCTTCCAATTGTTTGCTGGTGAGGTAACAGGTGATGCTTCAGGAATCCTATTCATCAACCTTCTGGTTCCAACCTGTCTGGGGTCTAGTGCTTGTGCTCAGCACGTAGTCACCATCCTCCACCTGCAGGGGGTGTAGGGTGGGTCCTTAGTTCCAGCCGAGCAACTCAAAGATACGTGTCGGATTGTTATGTATATCCCTCCAGGAGGAACTAGGACTGTGTTTTATTACTGAACTATTGTTTCTTAACTGCTTTTACTTTGTTTCTGCATTCCCTCACTTTCCTAATTAGTAACTTCTTGAATCTGCTCTTCAGGTACTCAGGGAAGGCCTAGGAGACTAAAGCCTTTTTCTACAAACAGGAAACAGGGAACACAGAGAGGCTTTTGCACCCCAAGGACTTCCATGGTGGTCCAGTAGTAAAGAATCCATCCTGCAATCCAGGGGGCCCGGGTTCGATCCCTGGTCAGGGAACTAGATCCCACATGCAGGGGCCCAAGGTGTGACCTCAGTGATCTGTGGTTGAAGCTGCCACACACTGGCCTGGTCTAGGCGAGCCAACAGGGCCCCAGGCTCTGCTGGAAATTGAGCAAGACAGCTCCTGCCTGAACCGGTGAAAACACGGTTTTTGCAAGACACCTTCAATCATAAACCAAGAGGCTTCTCTCTCTTTGTTATCTGTGTGAGCTTGGGCAAGACACTTTACCTCTCCATGCCTTGGTCTCCTTGGCTGTAAAATGGGCACAGTATCCTATGTCCCTTTTAGGGCTGTGTGAGAGCTTGATAAGTTGATGCATGGAAAACACTTAGAATAGCGCCTGGCACATTTATATGATTCAGTCATGTAATTTACATGATTCAGCCTGGCCTGACATACATTACAATTTCCCAGTACTTTCTGGGGACCTCCTTTGGACAAAGCAACAACTAAGTTTCCCTGGGATGGGGAACTAGAAGATAGACTTACACACATGGGCAGCTCCATCCAATGTCTTGCATCAGTCACTCCTGGTGTCACTTCTGCCCAGAACAAGAAGCCCAGACTAACGGGCAGATTGAGTTCTAAACACTGCTGGTCCCTCAGCCTCTTCAACATCTGCCTGGAGGCTCCATCCCTAGCAGCCTCGACAACCCTGCTCCAGGCAGTGAGGGAAGAGAGCCCACTTGTGATTCCTGGGGCTTTCCACTCTTATTTCAGAAGCTTCGGGCAGTCTTTGAGGGAGGGCTGTGATGATTGACCCCTTTCTTCTTTCTAAGACCGTCATTAAAGACACTCCAAAGGGCCCAGTGGAGCAGTAACCAGCAGGCTCTTCATAATCACAAAGGCAGGAAGTGGGGCTCAAGAGGGAGATGTGCTTTTCTGCTTTCGAGTCTTCCTAGCACCATGGGACCAGAATTGCAGAGCCAAGAGAGAAACTTGAAAACCCACTTTGCAGGTTTGTCAAAAACAACTCTCGAGGGCTTCCCTGGTGGCGCAGTGGTTAAGAACCCGCCTGCCAATGCAGGGGACACGGGTTCGAGCCCTGGTCCAGGAAGATCCCACATGCCGCAGAGCAACTGAGCCTGTGCGTCACAACTGCTAAACCTGTGAGCCACAAGTACTGAGCCCATGTGCCACAACTACTGAAGCCTGTGTGTCTAGAGCCCGTGCTCCGCAGCAAGAGAAGCCACTGCAATGAGAAGCCCGAGCACCGCAACAAAGAGTAGCCCCTGCTCACCACAACTAGAGAACGCCCGCGCATAGCAACGAATACCCAACACAGCCAAAAATAAATAAATAAAATAAATTAAAAAAAAAAAAAAAAAAAAAAAACAACTCTCGAGCTTCCCTGGTGGTGCAGTGGTTAAGAATCTGCCTGCCAATGCAGGGGACACAGGTTCGAGCCCTGGTCCGGGAAGATCCCGCATGCCGCGGAGCAACTAGGCCAGTGCGCCACAGCTACTGAGCCTGCACTCTAGAGCCCACAAGCCACAACTAGAGAAAACCCACGCGCATCAACGAAGACCCAGTGCAGCCACAAATAAATAAATTTAAAAAACAAAACTCTCAAGGGACTTCCCTGGCTGTCCAGTGGTTAAGACCCTGAGCTTCCACTGCAGGCGGTGTGGGTTCCAGTGACGCTTTCCAGTGACAGTGGAGTGCTTTCCACTTCCAGGTGGGAGCCGTGTCCTGCACACCTTGCCCACTATCCTTCCAGGTGGGATGGCCAGCACATGCCCCTTTCTGGATGACCCCACTGAGGGTGCAGTGCACTGGCTCCTTTGGACCTGATTCTTAGTTCAACCCAGGACATAACAATTCCTGCATCTAACAGGGTTAATGATCTGGGGTAGTTATCCCAGGTCTGGGGTTTCTTCAGGCTTCTTCTTCCCCAAGGAAACCATCTCTCCCTACCCAAACCTATCAAGACTGACTCCTCCCAGAGCCTTACTAGGCTCAGAATTTTTGGTGAATATGGGAGACTGGAACAAGCAACATGTCAAATATCTGCTTTCTTTTCTGCTTCATTGATTTTGGCTCTCATTTGTATTATTTCCTTCTATTTTTTTCTAGGTTTGATTTATTTACTTTTTTTTTCTAGCTTCTTAAAATACAAGCTTAAATTATTTATTTTTTAGCCTTTCTTCTTTTCTAATATACATATTTCAGCCTATAAATTTCCCTCTGGGCACTGCTTTAGCTGAACCCCACAAGTTTGATGTCACATTTTCACATCTCTTGTTTTTAAGATCTATATTCTACTCTTCCTTGATAAACTAAAATATTCAGACCAAGTCCTGAATTTCAATTTAGACCACAATGTTCACCAAAGTTCTCACTTTATTTCCAGAACTATATGGCTGCAGACTCTGTAAGAAGATTTGAAAGAGTGAATCTCCTGGGGAGTTTAGGTTCCTAAATGCCACAGAAGAGAGTCAAAAGGAACAGTTTGATGACTCATGCCTTTTGTTTTTGATATATAATTTCAGGACTTCCCTAGTAGCGCAGTGGTTAAGAATCTGCCTTCCAGTGGTTAAGAACCTGCCGGACACTGATTCAATCCCTGGTCCGGGAAGGTCCTACATGGAGCAGAGCAACTAAGCCCGTGTACCACACTACTGAACCTGCACTCTAGAGCCTGTGAGCCACAACTATTGAGCCCATGCACCACAACTACTGAAGTCCTAATGCGCCCTAGAGCCCACGCTCCGCAACAAGAGAAGCCACCGTGATGAGAAGCCCACGTACCACAACGAAGAGCAGCCCCCGCCTACCACAACTAGAGAAAGCCCGTGTGCAGCAACGAAGACCCAAACGCAGCCAAAAATAAATAAATAAATAAATAATTTTTAAAAATTGATATATAATTTCAATTGAATAAAAATTGCAAACATGATTTCTGGAAATGAAAGTAGCAACTCATATAAGCAAGGTCTTCCAATGCCTGTAGAACAAGCCTTACTTTAAAAAAACACATTTTAAAGTTAACAGAACGTCTGCCAACATTGCACTTCATTAAGAGCTTAAAGACAGAAACCAGTAGAGGGATGGGATAGGGAGGGTGGGAGGGAGACGCAAGAGGGAGGAGATATGGGGATGTATATGTATAGCTGATTCATTTTGTTATACAGCAGAAACTAACACACCATTGTAAAGCAATTATACTCCAATAAAGATGTTAAAAAAACACCAAAAACCAGAAACCACTTGCATGTTGCTGATCTAGACTTATTAAATTTATTTTATGTCATTGTGGTCACTTTTACAGCGGTTTAGATTTATTTTCAATCACATTACTGTTCACAGAATTCACAGAATTCATTAACAATCTAGTATTTTACATCCAAGGGTTTTCAATAGCACAGCAAGATAGAAAAGAGGTGCTTGGGAGCGGAACCCGAGTCTGATTATTTAGATAGATGTCTAGAACATTATTGCTTTATTAGTTCTTTTTAAAAAATAATAAATTATTCCCAGGGAACCCACCCTGCCAGGTGTTCTTTGTACTGCAGCTGTCCCGGGTTCACTCAAGACATACCTGACACGGGGGTGCTGGTCAAATCACCCACCTGTGTTCTCTGCTGCTCTGAGAGCTGGCAAGGCAGAACACGCCCTTCTGCATGTGTAAATATTTTCTACAGCCTGCCGTGTTCCTCCGTGGTCTTGCAGTTGACGGGCTGCATTCACATATGGGACTCTACGTAAACTTAAATTAGACATAAACGGGAGGGGCTTGGTGAACGGGGACTAACACTCCTAAAACAGCCACTGAGCATGCACGGGAGAGTGTCAGAAGCAACAGAAATACCTCGAGCCTCAGTCTGTGAGGAACATCTTAAAGAAAATGTCCTCGGTGGTTATGGTCCAATGTGGGCGCTTTGTGACATGAACTTGAAGACTTCTGGGTAGATTTCATAGATGGGTTTTCTTATTTCGTTCCATGTGAATGTGCATTTTGTGAAAAACATCTTGGAGTTTTCCTCGTGGCCCCCGAAGCTCTGTGGATCTGTAGAGACTGGGGCTGGAGGACTTGGCTTCCTCAGGGACGCTGGCGCTCCCACCGCATTTGGGGCAGGATCCCTGAGAAGTGGTGGCTGTGTCAGATTCTGGAGATGGGAGTGGATGCTGGGTGCGGAGTGCAGGCTGCCACTGGGGCCTCAGTCCAGCTTCTTGTCGTTGTCTGTGCTGTGCACAGAAGCTAAGAAGTCGACAATGAGCTTGGCTGTCTTCCTGGGTCTCTCCATCACCACCGAGTGCCCACAGTTTTCCAGGAGCTCCACCTGGCAGTTGGCAATCGACTTGGCCAACATGTCCGCCCCAGACACGTCAAGCACCTGCAGGATGAGAGAGAAACTAGACGGAAAAGGTTCAGACCCCTGTGCGCTCTGTGGACAGAACTCCCAACCAGGCCTGGCAGGGGTGATTTTTAGGACGAAGTCACTTCAGTGTTGGGGCTTGTGGCTCTCTGACGGAAGTGACCACATGCCTCATGTTTTATCCTGCAGCTCAGCGCTAGGAGGTGTGCCGCTGGCAGCATTACTGAGGTGGAAACACAGACCCTGCCCTGAGGACATCCTGGTCTGGTGGAGAAGCCAGACAGGACAGCAGACAAATGCAGCACGATGTAGCGAGGACTCTGATGGGGGAGGATCCTGGGAGCTGAGAAACCACACGGGAGGGGAATTCATGGAAGAGGGAGCAGCCCAAGGGTGGGAGGTCATGGCAAATGCAGGGGACAGCAAGGAGCCTGGTGCTGTCTGAGTGGGGATGGATGTGGGGAGGGACAGAGGGGGCCCACTCCTCCAGCCACGCCAGGAGTCAGGCCTCAGTCTGTGGGCAGCTGGGGGCCGTGGAGCTGTGTCAAGGACAGCGGCCAGTGATGTGATCAGGCTGGGCCAGGAGAACGCACCCTGCCCCTGGACTAGGGGAGCCCAAGCTGTGGGGAGGCCACACAGGAGACGCGCAGAGGGGAAGACTAATTATCACAAGCTGGAGGAGTATCTCCTGAAGGTCCTTTGGGGGTCCCTGAGCTGCGGGACCTCCGGCACTGAAGTTTGTTAATAACGGGGGGTGCTTTTCCAACCACTTTTCCAGGGCCAACACCTTTTGAACAACGCAATTGCATTTTCACCTGGGTTACCTTGCTACTTTAACGCCAACCTACCGACTTTCTCCCCAACACATTCCTTTGGTGTCGGGTTTGTATTGACTCCCCTTCTCTTAGTCACTTTCATCTTCAACTCATCCCAGACAAGGTGGGCCCCTCCATCCATAAGAGCAAGAGCAAAACCCCAGCATACTCGAGCACGGTCTGTTTCTGAGCTTTAGTCTCATCAACGCAGATCATTAAAACCAAGATTTGCCGCCCACTGGGAAGCGGGGTGAGCGGAATGCAGAGCACCCTGGGCTGCGAAAATGCAAAAAGGAACAGCTAATGGGGAGCATGACAGGATTTTGCCTCTCCCTGTTGGTCCCCGAGAGCCCACATCACCTTTGGGATTTTTAGAATGAAGAAAGGCCTTCATTGTTCTGACTCTGATTTCTGACTGAATGACTCCCTGCTGGCCCAGCCTGGGTCCCACTTTTCCTATCAGGCGTCCACAAAGCTGCTTTCAGTCCCTGGCTGGTGCGAAGGAAGCACAGGAGGTCTCCCTCCTCTGGATGCCCTCGTTCCTGTGCTGTGCATTCTCGGCTGCACCTGGCTGACGTGAGACAGCTGCACGCAGACGACGCCACCACCGCTGCCTCCCGGCCTGCGCCAGGCCACAGACCTGGCTCCCCCAGGCACACAGACCTGGCTCCCCCTCCCCAGTCTCTTCTCCTGGGTCGTCCACAGTTGTGAGCCTTTGTGGTGCAGCCTGACTTCCTGCCTGTGCTTTCACACACATACAGTGGGGATGTGCAGCCTGCCCAGGGCTCACAATGGTGGCTTTCACCTTGGTGTCCACAGGGGAGCTGTCTCAACGGGGAAAGCTTTACTCTAATTTCCTTTCTCACGACTGTCAACAGCATAAGACGGCTAGATACCCTTTAACAGACACTGTAATTCTGTCTGCCTGTGGGCTCCATTTCCCACCGTCTCCTCTTGCTTTTAACTTTCCAAGAACTTTCAATAAGATATGATTTCTAAAGAACAGTGGCAAACCAAAGGGGAGCTTCTGGGGTATAAATGAGTATTTCTTTGGAGGGCTTATTATGGGTTGATTGTGCCCCCTCCCCAAATCCATATGTTGAAGTCCTAACCCCCAAAACCTCAAAATGTGACTTTATTTGGAAATAGGGTCATTGTAGATGTAATTAGTTAAGAAGAGGTTATACTGGAGCAGGGTGGACCCCTAATCTAGTATGACTGGCATCTTACAAAAAGGGGAAATTTAAACACAGAGATGCATAGGCACAGGGAGAATGCCACGTGACGATGAAGGCAGAGATGAGGGTGATGCGTCTATAAGCCAAGGAACACCAGAGACTGCCAGCAAACTCCCAGAAGCTTGGGGAGGGACATGAAACAGACTCTCCTTCAGAGCTCCCAGGAGGAACCAACCTGCTGACGCCTTGATCTTGGACTTCCAGTCTCCAGAACTGTGAGACGGTCAATTTCTGTTGTTTAAGCCACCCACTTTGTGGTACGTTGTTACAGCAGCCCTAGTAAACTAATAGAGCCACCTGACAAAGCCTCTGACCTAGCGATTCCACATTTAAGAACTGACCCTTCAGATATGCTCTCAACACTCCGCAAACACACATGTATAATGATGTTCACTGATGTGTTGTTTAATGGCAAAATTGAAAATGACCTAAGGGACCATCAATAGGGCACTAGTTAAATATACTGCAGCAGAGCCATATAACGGAGTACTGTGCAGCTCCCAAAAAGAACAGAAAATTTTGTTTTGGGCAAGGATCATTCACGAATGATAAATCTAAGGGGAATGTTTGATGACGGGCAGGATATCTGCACAGTCTCAGAGTGCCTCCCCCCAGACCGCTTACCAGTTGCCAGGGGAGAAATAATTACTCTAGATGAAGAAAACAAGACGTCGTGACCAGACAATCAAAATTCCCATCACCAGGACTTCCCTGGCAGGCCAGTGGTTGAGACTCTGTGCTTCCACCGCAGGGGGCATGGGTTCAACCTCTGGTTGGGGAACTAAGATCCCACATGCCACACAGCGTGGCCAAAAGAAAAAAAATCCCCATCACCCAGTGGCAGAAAGACACTGTCCCTCTGAGGATGTGATATCTTATCACCCATGAGATAAGGGATATATGGCAGGGATATATAACCTGAATTTAATCACGAGGAAACAGCAAACAAACTCAAATTGAGGAACATTTTGTAAAATAACTGGCCTGCCCTCTTCAAATATCTCAATGTCACGAAAGATAAAGACAGACTGAGGGAAACATTTCATATTAAAGGAGATGGAAGAGACATGACATGCAGTATGTGATCCTGGTTCAGGGGGCAGGAGGAGGGGTCTACGTAGGACGTTATTGAAACAACAAATACATTTGGAATATGGACTGTAGATTAGTTAAAAGCGATCGCATCAATGTTAAGCTTCCTAAATGTGACAACGTACCGTGATTACGTGAGAGAATATCCTGGTTTGCAGTAAATACACCTTGAAATATTGGGGGTAAAGGTACATAATGTAAGCAACCTACTCCAAATGGTCCAAAAATACATATTTCTAGATCTATCTAGATGAGGATGATGAAGCCAGTGTGGCAACTGTTCAAAAGTTGGTAATAAATAAGATGTGGTACACACATACCACGGAATGACACTCAGCAATAAAAAGGAACAAACTGCTGGCATACACAACAATACGGATGAACCTCCGAAACGTTACGCTGGAGTGAAAGAAGCCAGACGCAGAAGACTACATGCAATACGATAGCATTTTATGAAAATTCTAGAGAACTATATTCTAGGCAAAACTACAGAGACAAACAACAGATCAGTGGTTGCATGGGGCTGGGATAGGAATGGAGATTAACTGCAAATGGGCAAGAGGGAACTCTGGGGAGTGACAGAAGTGTTCTACGATTGGGCTGCAGTGGGGTGCACAAGGCGAATTTTACAGCATGTGAATTATATTTCAATAAAGCAGTTAAAACAGATGAGATGTGGTAAAGCAATATAGGAGTGCTCTGTACTATTTCTACAATTCTTCTATAAATTTGTCATTATTTCAAAATAAAGTATTTTTAAAAATAGAATGAGTACATCTGTATGGGCTGATATGAAGTGATTTCCAAGGTATATCTTTCTTATATATGTGAACTAAGGTGCAAAATAGTATATATATAGCACGTTTGAAAAACTTACAGATAAACTTATTTACGCATATTGATATATGCTTAGAATAGGAATGGGCAAACAATGGTCCCCTGCCTGTTTTGTGAGTAAAGGTTCACTGGAGCTCTGCCTGCCATTTGTCTGCATGTCCCCACGTCTGCTTTTGCAACACACAGCACAGTTGAGTAGATGTGACAGAGAACTTATCGCCAGCAAAGTTGCAAATATTTACTACCAGGCCCTTTATAGAAAACGTCTGCCAACTCCTGCCTTAGAAAATTTAAGAAATATACACAAGACTGTAAGTGTGGCCTCAAAGAAATGGGAATTGGGACCTGGAATGTTAAAGAGACCAAGTTCGCATTATAAATCTTTTTGTACTCTTTAAAGTTTTATGTACCATTTGATTATATGGCTTTGAGAAAAATAATTTGCAGAAATGATTTAAAATTGCCTTACGGGCTTCCGTGGTGGCGCAGAGGTTAAGAATCCTCCTGCCACTGCAGGGAACACGGGTTCAAGCCCTGGTCCGGGAAGATCCCACAGGCCGTGGAGCAACTAAGCCCGTGCGCCACAACTACTGAGCCTGTGCTCTAGAGCCCGTGAGCCACAACTACTGAAGCCTGCGTGCCTAGAGCCTGTGCTCTGCCACAAGAGAAGCCACCACAATGAAACCTGAGCACCACAATGAAGAGTAGCCCCCGCTTGCCGCAACTAGAGAAAGCCTGCATGCAGCAACGAAGACCCAACGCAGCCAAAAATAAATAAAAAAATAAAATAAATACATTTATAAAATAAAGCTTGTGTGTTTAAAAAAAAAAAAATTGCCTTACATTTTAGGAGGTCAATGTCATTGCTCTCAGCTCACAGAATGATGCTCCCCGTGAACACTGGCACCTGAACCAGGTGTGTGCCACCTCTTCCTGGGATCAGAAACCAGCCAGGCTCCCATTATAAATGACCTCTAGCTTCTCCTCAGAGCCCGGTCTGACTGACACAGGAGGTCACAGGGACACGCTACACACCTGATCTTGTTTCCCCCAGATGATCTGCGTCGGGACCTTGATCTTGTCCATGTTCTGATGGAGGGAGTATCTCGACTTCTCACTGACGATCTCCAAAAACACTTTTGAGAGAAGGAAAATAAAGTGAGTGCATGCTGGGCTGGGCTGTGGACACCACCGAGTGTAGACAGTCTTTGAGTCTAAGCCACTGCTTTTTTCTTGAGGGGCCCCAGAAAACTATCAGTCTCAGAAATGTAAGGAAAAAGAGGCAGCCACCCATAAAGCTTGACTTGTCACACAAGCTCAGAGCTTAACGCAGGGCTACTTACGTTTTCGGTAGAAATTGTTATGAGGGATGCGGACGTCGACAAGGCCTTGCAGGATCTGAAGATAAATAACCCAAAGTCAGAAGGCAAGGGAAGATTCCTATCCTCAGGCCTCACATGGGTCTGGGACAACGAAGGAAAAGAAGTCCAGCAGTTTAGGGTTCCAGCAGTTTAGGGTATTGTCGAGATCTGTAGGGCCTGGTCCTCCAAATTCCCATGATGTACTATCATGCAATGTAACAGGGAGTCAGGTTCATAAGAGGCTTTTTTCTTTCTCATTAGAAAGGAACTTTGGTAATACTGTGAAGCCAAAGGTCCCCTGCGGCATGTAAAATACACCCGAGATGGCCTGATAGCTGCTTTACCTTTGAGAAAATCTCCGCTTAGCCTGAGACACAATCAGGATGGAAATAATATCAACTAATTATTCAGTAATACCCAATGCAAAACAGGTCTATTTCAAAAACATTAAACCATTGGGGATGAAGGGCCTCTCAAACAATGAAGAAATAAACTATTGCAGAAATTGTGGGAAGGCTTCCAGTGTCCTGTGCTCATTGTGTGACACTGCCCTGGCCCTCCCTGCCACGGGCTGTGAGGCAGCAGCACAGGTGGACAGGACAGGCCTCCGGGACCTGCGAGATGGGCCCAGAGAGGTACTGTGGCCAGAAGGAACACGGCCCGCCTCTTCCCCCGCCTCAGGGTTCTTGAGGTAGTGTCCAGGGCTCACATTAGCAGCCATCACTCCTCTCATCTCCCTGGGAATGGTCTGAACCCCTTAACTGCACTCTCAGGAGTCCTGTGCACTGACTGAAGTGGGAAGATCCTGCCGTAACTGCTCTGGACTAAAGTGCTGGAGCATGACAGAATCTGACTACTCGGGAAGTGGAAGCCCAGAGGTGAGACCAATGGCAAGCTGTCCAACACACAGTGCTGAGCATCAGACATTTTCTTTGTTCTACTATCTATCCTGCACTCATGCATCTATCCATCTTCCATCCATCCATCCTCCACCTACCCAACTACCCATCCATCCTGCATCTCTGACTCAGACATGCACATGTCTATCCATGTGTCCACTTATCCTGCATCTGCCCATCCATCCTCCATCACCTATCCATCCTGCACCTCTGAATCATATATGCATATGTCTACCCATGTATCCATCTATCCTGCATCCACCAATCCATCCACCCTCCATCCCTGCTGTCTCCAGACATTTTCCCATCCATCCAACCAAGCATGCAACCATCCAGGTATTTTCACCATCCCTAAATCATCGAGGCATGCACATACATCAGTTCATGCATCCATCTATCCTGTATCTTCCTACACATCCATTCTCCATCCCTGCATTATCCTGGCTTCCTCCCATCCATTGATCCATCGAATCTATACCTAGGAGCTACCTCATGCAAGAACAGCCAAAGACAGAGTCCTTGCTCTTACAGAGGTAAGAATGGAAGACACAAACAAGCAAACAGACGACCATAACACAATGTGACGCAATGGGCTGAGTGCTCGGGTGCTCCAGAAAAGACTCTGGGACCTGCATTTATTTTCTCCCAGTGTTTTCACATCCCTGACAACTCAAAACATGGAAATTTCTAAAACCCTGTTTGGCCACTCTAATCTGGAAAGAGATAAGTGGAGAGTGGATCAGTGCAATGTCACGACTGAAAAGAGGATTTCATGGATAGAACATACCGCAGAAATCTGATTCTGGGTGCTTCCTCAGAGATGGGCCACACCCATGCATGAGTCATGTTCACAACTTCTAAATAGGACCCATTCTCTCAACTCCTAGGAGGACCCACCCCACCCTGAGGCAGGGTCCAGTTCCTGCAACAGAGTGAGATAATTTGCTGTTGTGAGGTCTCAGCCTCAGACTCCCTTGGTTTTCCCCACACTTTCCTCTCTTGGTTTTCCCCACACTTTCCTCTCTTGGTTTTCCCCACACAACCTCATTTAGACCCAAGATCTTTAATATCATCATTGGCTGATGGCTTTAACTGTACAACTCCAGGCCAGACTTTCCTCAGCTCCACCTGTATAGCCAACTGTCTACTTGACACCTGCACTTGATGGTCTCACAGGGAACTTGAACTTCAAACATCCAAAATGCAGCTCTTAGCTTATCGCTCAAGCCCACCATCCGTCTCCTTCTCTTACTCAGAAAACACTACCTTTACCCAACTGAAGTACCAGGAAGTCACCTGGGACTCCTCACCTTCCCTCATCCTTCATTCCAATTTGCCAGTTAAGTCCTGTCTTCTTCCTTCCAAAGCTTCTCCGGTCTTGTCTCCACTGCTACCACCCCAGTCTACACCACCCTCATCTCCAAGCCACAACAGCACCCTAAAGGGTTTCTCTGCTTCTGTCTGTGCTCACCTACAATTCTTCAGTGTTTCTCTTATTGTACTTAGAAAAACTCCAGTCTCCTTCCCATAACCTATAAGGTCCTATATGATCTAGCCCAGTGGTTCTCAAAGTGGTTCTTGGGAGTCCAAGACGTCAAACTATTTTCATAATAACACTAAATGTCACTTGTCTTTTTCACTTTTATTCTCTCTAAAGCATACTGATGTTCAGAGCCTACATAATGAGGGATAATGTCATCATTCTGAAGGCTAATGAAATAAGTGCTGTGTATCCTTGTGTTTTAAGTTTTTCTGAGTTTTAATTTCTAATATGGTAAATATCAATAGTTATAACTTCTAGAAACAAATGCTCGTCGGGGTTCTCAATAATTCTTATGAGTGTAAAGGGGTCCTGAGATTTTTTAAAACATGAGACTCTCTGATTCAGCCCCAGAATCCCTTTCCAACCTTTTCTCAACCCATTCTTTCCCTCACCCTCTGGGGTCCAGTCACCCTGGCCTCCTTCCAGCATCTTGAATTGACTGTGTTTTATCCATCGCTGCCGATGCTGCTGTCTCACAGAGGCTTATCAAAGCTTCTCTGGTCTCCCCTGTTTTCAATCACTGCACCATCTTCATTTCCTCTATAATACTTATTACAATTTGTAACTATTCGTCTTCTTGTTAATTGTCTGCCTCCCCCACTGGCCTGCATCTGCCCAGGGACTTTCTCTGACTTATTTACTCCCCACGGTGCTCAAGCACAGTGCCGGATACATCATGGGCACGATACAGATACTTGTTGAATGAATGAACAGATGAGTACAAGGCAGGAACGCAAGGAGAAAGCAGGTACTGGCAACCTGAGCCCTGGACAGAGGGCAGGCACACTGCTGCTGAGACCACGTTACCTGCTGGGGCACCCTGAAGCGGACATAGGAGCAGAGCTGGAGCATTTCACTCATCTCTTCTGGAGTGGATGGGATCAAGGGAATCTTCTCTACGGCGGCCGACTCCTGCAGTTCTTTGAGCCGTTGTACAAATTGATTATCAGTTGAGTACTGCAGACCTGTGGGATTCAAACCAAAACAGCTTGGCAATATATCTACCTTCTTACCAAACCCCATTTTATATAGAGAACTTCCCGTATCAGCCCAGAACTAATATATTCCTGGTGTTTTTCACCAGCAGATTTCTTTTTCATTGGTACCGACATCCTTGCTCAAAGTCAGAACCACACTCTGAGAAACATAGAAAAAAATTCTTCAGAATATTTGAGGGGCTCGTTACTCAAACTGTGGTCCATGGACCAGCAGTACTGGGAGCCCATAAGAAATGCAGCATCTCAGCCTTTTCCCTAAGTCTCTTAAATCAGAATCTCACTAAAGTTGCCAGGGGATTCATACGTAGGATAGAGTTGAAGGAGCACCAGTCTAGACTAAGACAGCTTGCCTGAGCCCCTTTCACATCTGTATGGTTGAGAGGAGACCTGGTGAAATGCATGACTGGACTGGAGCAACTGACTACTCCTTCCGTCTGCCTGGACCCACTTAATAATCTCTTATTTGGGGTCAATCCATAAACACAGCGAGAATGAGTGCCCGTGTGAGCTGTCCCCCATGTAGTCCCTCCTCCTCCAGGGGAGCATTAGGCGATCCTGAGCTGGAACAGCTCTCAGATTGACCATTATTTTCTATCACCTGAAGCACGACACCAAGAGTTCACACGAGCTGACGTACACAGGAGGGTAAAACTAATTTCATTTCCAACACTGAGCAAATGTCTAAGTGTTTAACTTAGCTGAAGAGCTAGAGCTTTGCAAGAGAGGCAGTGGCATCCATACTGTGCCACAGAGATCCACACTTTATAAAACTCCTATGTTCAGCAACTCCTCTAAATCTAACATGGGTATCGTGTGGCTCTCATGATGCCATGGGCAGATTACATGATCTATTTCCTTCTGCTTTAAAAATAATCCTAAACTAAATGTCATATGGTATACCCTGAATTGGATCCTGGAACAGAAAAGGACATTTGTGGAAAAACTAATGAAATCCAACTAGGGTCTGGAGTTTAGTTAACAGTAATGAACCAGTGTTGGTTTCCTAGTTGTGACAAATTTACTGAGGTTCATGAGCTATTAAAGGGGAGTACTGGGTGAAGGGCATGGGGGCCTCTCTGTACTATCTTTGCAACATTTCTGTAAATGTAAAATTATTTCAAAGTAAAAAAAGCTTATCTTTTCATTTTCATATACCAACAAATGTAATTCTAAACTTCTAATGGAAACTCTGGTATAAAACTCTTTCTCTGAGCAAATGAACATAAACTCAAAAAAGACCTTCCGTAAGTGATTTAAGATCTGACCTTCCGTAAGTGATTTAAAATCTAAATAACCTTCCAGAGGGGCTATTCCTCCAATTCTCAAACTTTATAAGACTAAATGATTTCAGACACAGTGCTTGGGAAAAGGAGAAGAGAAAACCCTTTGGGAGCTTGCCTTTGATTTCAATGAGCTTAACAGACCTGAAAACTGAACTTTCAGAGTAAGTAAAAGATTTCAAAGGTAAATTCAGTTATGTTTCAGTGGAAGGTGTACAAGTTCAATTCATGGCTGGATTCTACCGGGTAAAGGAGGTAATGAGTATGAGTCATATATAAAAGAGGTAGTGAATGTGAAAGGACTTCCCCCCAAAACCACAGCTTGGGCTCTGGAGTGAGACAGCCTAGGGTCAGTCCCTATCCTGGCTCCAGCACTAACGTAATTACTTCTATGTTCCCACCTATAAAATGGGCATACTGATCTGGATAAGAATTACATATGTAAAAAGTCACTGAGATATACATTAAAAATCTGAACAATTTACTATGTGTAAACCACACTCCAATAAAGTACCGGGGGTGGGGAGGGGAGCAAGTGAAGGAAGAAGAGAGAAGAATTAAGATTTTTCTCACTAACACACTGTAAATCCAAGTTTGAAGGCTTATATATATTAAAAAAATTTTAAATCTAACTTTAGTGCTCGCTTCAGGGGCATATATACTAAAATTGGAACAATACAGAGAAGATTAGCATAGCGCCTGTGCAAGGATGACATGCAAATTCATGAAGTACCATATTTTAAAAATGAAAATAAAAAAAAAAATCCAACTTCAGATCATAATTTCAGGGGACATGTTACAGCTCAAGTTGACATGAATACCTGTAAGAACAGAGAAACTAAAGTTTGTTGATTAAAACAAAAAAAATCTTGTGGGACTTCCCTGGTGGCGCAGTGGTTAAAAATCCACCTGTCAATGCAGGGGACACGGGTTCGAGCCCTGGTCTGGGAAGATCCCACATGCCGTGGAGCAACTAAGCCTGTGCGCCACAACTACTGAGCCTGCGCTCTAGAGCCTGGGAGCCACAACTACTAAGCCCCCGTGCCTAGAGCCTGTGCTCCACAACAAGAGAAGACACAGCAATGAAAAGCCCACACACCGCAAGGAAGAGTAGCCCCCGCTCGCCACAGCTAGAGAAAGCCCGCGTGCAGTAACGAAGACCCAACACAGCCAAAAATAAATTAATTAATTTAAAAAAATCTTATAATGAATAAAGATCTCTGAGTTTTCAGCAAAAAAAGGAAGAGGCACGATAATAGTACCTTCACCTCATAAGGTTAAGGCAAGAATTAAATCCATATAAATCCATATAAATTCTTAGCTCATAAGAATTCAATCAATGTTGGGTGTTAATATTATCATTATATTTCAACGTATTTAAATGTTGTAAAGTACTATACACATTTACATTAACCCCCTCAAACTGTGGAACAAGGCTGGCTCTGTATTTTAAAACTCAAGCACTCGCTTCAGCAGCACATATACTAAAATTGGAACAATACAGAGAAGATTAGCAAGGCCCCTGCTCAAGGACGACATGCAAATTCGTGAAGCGTTCCATATTTTTCAAATGTAAAATAGATAGCTAGTGGGAAGCAGCCGCATAGCACAGGGAGATCAGCTTGGTGCTTTGTGACCACCTAGAGGGGTGGGATAGGGAGGGTGGGAGGGAGGGAGATGCAAGAGGGAAGAGATACGGGCACATATGTATATGTATAACTGACTCACTTTGTTATAAAGCAGAAACTGACACACCATTGTAAAGCAATTATACTCTAATAAAGATGTTAAAATTAAAAAAAAACCTCAATATGGTTATGATTATGGTTATACAACTATTGTATCTATCACTGAAGCAATCTGATTAGTATCTCTAAAATATCGTCAAAAAGATGATTCTAAAAAAACAGTCAGGGCTTCCCTGGTGGCGCAGTGGTTGAGAGTCCGCCTGCCGATGCAGGGGACACGGGTTCGTGCCCCGGTCCGGGAGGATCCCACATGCCGCGGAGCGGCTGGGCCCGTGAGCCATGGCCGCTGGGCCTGTGCGTCCGGAGCCTGTGCTCCACAGCAGGAGAGGCCACAACAGTGAGGGGCCCGCGTACCACACAAAAAAAAAAACAGTCAGAGCAGACATTGCCATTTATGTCTTCAGAGATTCAGACCCCGCTGTGCTCAAGTCACTCATAGGGTTATTTCAGCCTCGTAACTCACCAGCAGGGCACACAAGAGACAGGCTGCAGACATCTGATGGGTAGTGAGCAGCATACACCCCAGCCACGTGGCCGCCCATGGAGGTGCCTATCAGGTGGAAGGGTTTTTTGTTCAGCTTGAGGCATTCTACAAACTAGGAAGGGAAATGAGAAAGAGGCTTGGTTATACAGCTGTGGACAATGACAATGGTGATTACAGAGTAGAAAACCTCTGTACTTCCTATGGGGACAAGTGAAAAGGACTGTTGATGAAAGGGAATCTGGAATCTACTGGATCTATTATCCAGATGAGCCCTGTTACATGCATGTACTTCTCTTTACCTGACACAGGTTACTGAAGGGTCATTTGTAAGTATAAAATCAACAAGGATTCTCCTAATTCATCAGTCAGCAAACTTTTAAAATAAAGGTTCCGAGAGTATTTTCTTGGGAAACTTTTTGTGGGCCACATGACCTCTGTTGCAGCTATTCAACTCTCCTGTTGTAGCACAAAAGTAGCTAATGACAACATGTTAACGAGTGAGTGTGGCTCAGTCCCAGTAAAACTTACCTTACAAAACTCGGTGGCAGGCCAAACAGAGCCCACGGGCCACAGTTTGCTGACTGTTGCCCTAATTTACAGGCCTTCCCATCCATCCAACCATCCATTCAGATAACGATCCACCCATCCGTCTATTCAACCATCCAACCATTCATCCAACCATCCATCCAACTTTCCATCTATCCAACCATTCAACCAACTATCCACCCATCTGCCCATTCACCTAAAAAATATTTACGGAATGTCTATTATGTACAAGGAACTATGGTCAGCTGCCGAGGATACAGCGAAGAGTCAAAGAAACAAGGTTCCTGACCTCAACAGAATACACAGTTCAATGGGGGGAGAGGGGCAGGCATTAAATAAATATCCTCAACTGGGGAAAATATGTCAATTTGAAGCTTAGGAACCACTAAATTTTGAAATAGTTCATGAGCCCCAAGACCTTGAAAGCCCAGTCAGAGGGGGCTGAAGATAGATACTAAATTAGAACAAAATGCAAAGAGCACCCTCCCCATCCTCTACAAGTAGGCAGACATGCTGTCATTGTCATCATGGAGCTGGTAAGCAGAAAAATAGACTCTAAAAAATGAAGTGGTCTTGAGGAATTCTAAATTCCCTTTCTGAAGAGCTGAGAAAACGCCCAGATGGCATTTCCTTAGAAACAACTGCAATAGGTTTAGAGGAGAACAGCCTGCAATAAGCCCTGGTCCTCCACAGCTGACCAAGGACACCACTGGGCTGCTGCCATTTTGTTTGCAATTACTTGCAGACAGGATGCATTGGAGAATGGTTGAGTCAGAACGGAACTCCCTTGCCTGCTCTTCAGACTCGGGCATGCAATAGTGGGCAAGACCCACCTGGGCAATCTTTGGTGGAGCCTCCTGCTTACCTGGTGTATCCTCTTGACTTGTCCATCTATGGACAGATCATCCAGGGAGGAGCGGGTGGTGCCCTCATGTCCTGGCATGTCCACGCAGACCAAGTGTAGGTTCTTTGGAAGGAACTGAGGATACACAGGCACAGACTGTCAGTACGTGCAGTGTAGAACATGTCTGCCCATTTTTCTGGGGAGGCTACCCCTACTTACCAAGTGACCTGGACAGCCACTCTCTGGGAGGTTATGAACCTGGACCACCCAGTATCTTACCCTAGTAACATCTGACGTGAATAAACATTGCCAGTAGCCTTCTAGGGAGCAGGAACCCCCCAAATCTAATACAGAAGTGGAAGGGGACTCGGGGGAATGACTGGAAAAGGGGGACAAAGGTCAGGGTAGCAGGCCTGCGTCCTTTGCTCTTTCTTGACACCAGCTGGCAGGTACTACATCCTTCTCCTTTCCCTCACCCATTCCACGCTTAACTCTAGTCACGCAGCCACTGACTTGGGACTATAAGGGATAGTTCTGCTCTCCCAGAGTCCTGTCCAGCTCCAGAGCCCACGGGAGCAATGCTTTTCCTAAGAACCATGTCTGATCGTCCTAATTCTGGTTTCAACTTTTTTTTTTTCCTGCATTAGGTCTAATTCCTAGGGTATTTTTATCCTAAACACCTTCTTCCATTTAGATATGTGCCACATTTAACCAGGAATCTGAGAAACATCTGTTATCAATAAACAAATATCCAGTTATATGAAAGATGGAGACAGCAAGTGAGAAGTTCATTAAGGCATGAGGATGACTGTCCTCATAGTGAGATTTGGAAATGAGAACACAAGGAAGGGGCTTCCCTGGTGGCGCAGTGGTTGGGAGTCCACCTGCCGATGCAGGGGACACGGGTTCATGCCCCGGTCCGGGAGGATCCCACATGCCGTGGAGCGGCTGGGCCCATGAGCCATGGTCACTGAGCCTGCGCGTCCGGAGCCTGTGCTCCGCAACGGGAGAGGCCACAGCAGTGAGAGGCCCGCGTACCGCCAAAAAAAAAAAAAAAAGAAAAAGAACATAAGGAAGCAGAGGATGTATGAGCCTTTTCCTCCTGGTGTGAAGCATACTTGGGGTCATTCGGGTATGGTCCTGCTTGAGGTGGGAGCCTGGGGTGCTTCCCTCCCAAGACCTCTCCCAGCCCCCATCTTCACCAGCTGTTCATTCTTACCAGTAAAGCAAGTTGCCACACCCAAGTAAACCAGGACAGAAAGGGAGTGATTTGGAAAACTATCCCAGAAAGCTGCCAGATCAAGACTGTTTCTCTAAAGGGCTAAGGAAAAGAAAAAGCAGAAATAGAAGGAAGACGGAAGGAGATGGGGAGGGGAGAAGGAGAAACAGAAAAGGGAGGAGGAGGGGAAGGAAGAGGAGAATCTTGGAGTATAAAAAAACAAGTGAATTTTTAAAGCTGGATCTTGATAGTCATGACAGGTCTGAGATGAAGGTGAGTGTCAGGAATCTTCCCTAAGAAATACTCATATGGTGAAATGATTTTTAAGGCACAGATTTTACAAATAACATTCAATTCAGTAAATTTTGTCTGATAAAAGGATCTGAATAATATACTGCATTAATTTTAGGATGATTTGAGCCACAGTTCTGGGTTCCCCTTGCTTTCTACCCCTGCTGATGACATCGTGTCCAAGTGGAAACCTCTTCTTGACTGAGTGACACCCTCTGAAGAGAGAAGGCTCTAGGACTGCACCTTGACCACGCTGAGCCACATGTCCTTATGGGCAGAGAATCCGTGGAGCATGAGGATGGAAGGCTTGTTCCCAGGCCTGCCGCGGAAGGAGTAACAGAACTGATAGTCTTCGTGGCGCACATAGCGCACCTGCATGCCCAGTGCCCTCCGCCAGTACCTGGGGACAGAAAATACAGGCAAGTCAAAGTCATTGAGCTCCAGAGAAGCAGCTTCGGGAGGGGGACTCTGTATAGTCTCACTCTGAAGTAAGACCAACACTTTTCCCAGCCCTCATCCTCCACGCAGGTCTCTGGAGCCCCCAGAGCTTCACCCTCAAGGAGCACTAAGCCAAACCATTCCAGAAAGCACCTTACATGAATATTCTGTAAGTAACATGTATATATGTTTCTAAGCAGTCTATTAGAAAGGGAAAAGGGGGTGTTTTCTTAAGAAGCATGACACATAATAACCCTTTATTAACATGAATTTCTAGCAGTTTTGAACCGCAGTGCAAAGAAGGAGCAGGCAATGGGACCTCACTGGGTGTCTGACTTGAGCCATTTCTCTGCCTTGCTTCTTTGAGCTTCACAGAATTGGAAACGGCTGGTGGTAAGGCTGGGAAGGACTCCAGAAATGCCAAGACAAAGGTGGTTTCCCCTCGAAGACAGCCAGCTTGCAGTTCCTGGTGGGCCATGTTCATTGACACCTGAAATCTGGGACGAGCAGCTGTGGACGTGCAGGCGTCAGTGACTCTGGGTACAGGGCAGTCGCCCTGGAGTCCTAGAGGACCTCACTGCAGAGGTACTTTAATTGGAAGGAAATGCATCAGAAGACTTAAAGGTAAAGTGTGTTACCTCTTGTCACCTACAACTCGCTACTCATGGAGATGAAGAATCGGACTCATCAAGGCTGCACTTGCTGGCGGTGGTGTCATTCCACATCCACAAATCTCTGGATGGCAAGAAAGGATAACAGGAGGCTGTCTGATGGATGCCTGGATTCCTTATTGTCTCAGAACTCAACATACCTCACAGCTGTCCAGTGTGGGTGATTCCAGTGACTGCTGTGAAAAACACTACTTGGCCTATTTGTAATTCTATTTGAGCAAGCTGGAAGTTTAATTAGCCTTTCAAGCAACCAAATTTCTGCATTTGAGTCTTAACCTTATTTATTTATCTATTCTTGTGAAATTGTTTTTATTGGGATACAGGAGATGGGATGGGAAGTATCCCTGCAGGTTACGCCCAACCACGGAAAGGTCCATTCTAATCTTCCTGGGGGAGCTGTTGGAACTTTTTCATTCCTTGGAACTGCTGCTCTTGCTGCTAGCAGCCTCCTCCGGTCCACAGCTTACAGCTCCTCCTTGGAGAATTTCCTCTTTTTCTTTGGGACACTCTTGTTTTCTGACACTTCAGGGTCACTAACTGGTTCCTCTTTGGGGAAAGATTTCTTCCTCTTGGGAAGATTTCCACTGCCGGCTGTCTCTTCAGGATCACTACTAACTAGCTCCTCCTTGGAAAAAGATTTCTTTTTCTTGGGTTTGGAGAAAGAGACCGACAAATCTTCCGTGCCATTCTCCTGAGAAGCCTCCTGGGGCTTTCACTTTCTTCTTTTTGGATCTTGCACTTGTCTGCTTGCACTCCCCCTGAGCACTGACGCTGTTTTCTGAAGATGCAAGGGGAACTGCAGCCAGCTGTTCTTTTCCTTCTTGAAGCGTTTCTTCTCCTGTTTCTCCAGCTTCCTAGTAATCTCAGCGGTGGCTTCCTCTGCCTGAACCATTGCCTCCTTCATGACATCCAGATTCTTTCATGGAATCTCTCCAGTCTCATAGAAGGACAGCTGCTCCTTGACTTGTTCTTGAAGCTTCTCCACAAATACACTTGAGGGCACCTCAGAGAAGCAATCAATTTATGAGGATATACTGCATTTTTTGGCCAGGTATTGGGAGATGCAGCCTTTGTTCTTAGCAGCTGCCTGGCCAATGAACGTGGAGTGGAAAATCAGACCATATTTTGGGGTGTTATCCCTTGTCTTCAGGGCTCTGGAAACGTGGTCCCTTTGCTGGGCCCAGGGAATCACTCAGACACAAGGACCGGCCATCAGAGTCTTAACCATATTTAAGTGTTAGTGTGGTTTCAAAGAAGCTATTCATTCTCAAGTATTGGATTTTGATTGAGTTGACTGCTTTAAAAAAAAAAAAAACTGTTTGGATTTTAATTGTGATGCAGAATTTATGGTAACAAACATTTGGTTTTGTACAGACATAATTTCCACTATGGTGGATAAGCTTGATAAAGGTCATATGCCCTCCCCTGCCTTCCACTCCAGATATATTTTTCCTAGAGACTCTGACAGTGAGAACTTGTTTCATAAGAATTATCTCATCAGTCCTCTGGTTTTATTCCTTACAACATATGGCAGCTGGTTGAAAGCTCAGCTTCTGTTGGTTACATAAGACTCGGCAGTGCTGGAGTTTGGCCTGAAACTGATTTCAATATGAAATTACCATCTAAACAAATTGAACTCTCTGCATGAAGAATCTCTCCAAGATGAAAGATAATTAATTCAATCAGAGATTCACTTTGTGGTATATTTTGCACCAAAGAGGTAGCCAAGTCTTACAATAGCAAATAGCCTAAATGGACCAACTTTAACCCTCTGTGTAAAATAAAGGGAGAGGGAGATGAGGATATATATTCATATTTACTCATACCTGCATACAAAATGCATGCGAGCATATACAAGGTACTATTAAAATGAGTATCTGGAGCGGAGGTGGGAAATACTGTGAGAAGTAGGTGGAGAGGGAACAGCGGTGGGAGGCAGACTTACCATGCTTTTTTTAGTACTTTTTCAATGAATATATTGCCTATTGAAAACATTAAAGATACAATAAAACTGGCTAGCTTAACAGCTCTTCTTATGACAAAACATACATATTTCATGATATCAAATATGATATGGTAACATGAATTTGTTCACTCATTCATATCCCAGCTCATTCATTTACTGGCTATATGATCGTGAAACTCAATTTCCTCATCTATAATATGGGAAAATGTTGCATTCTACTAAGGATATATATGGTTAAGATTAAAAGAGATAATCCATTACAAATTCTGGTTCAATGCCCAACACACAGGAAATATTCAATAAATGGTAGTTTTATTATTATATAAAAAAGATTCTGTCCTTCAAATATATCATTTGCCAAAATTCCAGGGAAAATTGTGGAAAATTTTGTGACAAATATTATAGCCATATAAGTGGAATCATTTGTTCTTTGGCGTCTGGCTTATTTCACTTAGCATAATGTTTTCAAGGTTCATCCATGTTGTACCCTACATCAGAACTGTATTCCTTTTTAAGGCTGAATAATATCCCATTGTATGTATATACCACATTTTGTTTATCATTCATCTATTGATGGATATTTGGATTGTTTCCATTTTTTTGGCAATTGTGCGTAATGCTGCTATGTACATTGGTATATAAGTATCTGTTTGAGTCCTTGCTTTCAATTCTTTGGGGTATAGAAGTACAATTGTTGGATCACATAGTAATTCTGTGTTTAGCTTTTTAAGGAACCACTAAACTTTTCCACAGTAGTTATACCACTTTACATTTCTACCAGCAAAGCACAAGGGTTCCAGTTTCTCTACATCCTCACCAACACTTGCTATTTTCCATTTTTTTAATAATAGCCATCCTAATGTGTGTGTAGTATATCGCTGTGGTTTTCATTTGCATTTCCCTAAGGACAAGGATGTTGAATATACATTTCTTTTTATTGAGATATAATTTACATACCATAAAATTCACCCTTTTAAATGGTACGACTGAGGTGTTTTTAGTATATTCACAAAGTTGTGCAACCATCACCACTAATCCTGGAACATTTTTATCAAAAAGAAACCTGACTGCAGAAATAGAGACAGATGTAGAGAACAAACATATGGACACCAAGCGGGGAAAGGGGGGTGGGGTGGGATGAATTAGGAGATTGGGATTGACATATATACACTAATATGTATATAATAGATAACTAATGAGAACCTGCTGTAGAGCATAGGGTACTCTACTTCACTGTATACAGGAGAAATTAACACAACATTGTAAAACAACTATATCCCCAGAAAAGCAAATCCTTCTCACCATTAAGGTAATAGTTGTAAACTAAGTAGACAGCTGTAAACTAAGTTCCCACTTCTCCATTCTCTGGCCATTGAATAAAGCTTGCACTGCTTCAATCTCAAAAAAAAAAAAAAAAAAAAAGAAACCCAACTGAACTATATACTTACAAATAGTAAAAAAGGTAAATTTTATATTGTGTATATTTTACCACAATTAAAATAGAAAAAGAAAGAAATCCATACCCATGAGCACTCACTCACCATTCTCCTCTGCAGCTCCTGGCAACCACCAGTTTACTTCAAGTCTCTATGCATTTGCCTATTCTAGACATTTCCCATGAATGGGTTCATTCAATATGTGGCCTTTTGTCTGGTGTATTTCACTTAGCGTGTTTTCAAGTTCATCCATTATAGAATATATCAGTATTTTATTCCTTTTTAAGGCTAAATAATATTCCATCATATGGATATGCCATATTTGTTTATCCATTCATCTGTTGATGGACATTTGGGTTGTTTCCACTTCTGAGCTATTAGGAATAGTGCCACTATGAACATACATATACAAGTTTTCCTATGGACATATGTTTTCTGTTCTCTTGGGTGTTCTCAGTTCATGTAGGCGTAGAATTCCTGGGTCATATAGTAGCTTTTAAAAAAAAAACCTTTTGAGGAACTGCCAGACTGTATTCCAAAGTGGTTACATCATTTCACATTCTCCACTAGCAGTATATGAGGGATCCAATTTCTCTACATCCTTCATTGTTATTTTTTAGAGAAACTTTCAATGTAAGTATAAATAATACAGAAAAGTACACATATTATAAGTGTACAGCCTGATGACTCTGCACAAAGTGAATGAACCCATTATCTGCCACCCAGATCAAGGTCTAGACTACGACCAGCATCCCAGATATCCACCCCATGCCCCTCCCCATTAATACCTCCTAAAGGTACCCACTACCTCATTTTCAAACAGGAGAGTTCTGCATGTTTTAGAATTTTATCATACAATAAGTTCTTATTTGTATCTGACTCCTTCCACTCAATATTATGTTTGTAAGGATCATTCATGTTGTAAAATGTAGCATTACTTCTTTCCATTTCCATAGCTATATAGTACTCCATTGTGTGAATAATGGTATGACTATACCTCAATTCATTTATCTATTACAGTATTAATGGACATTGGGTATTTCCAGTTTGGAGGTGTTATAAATGGAGCTGCTATGGAACATTTTTGTATATATCTTTTGATCAATACATATACACACTTCTGTTGGGTGAAATCAGTGGGTCATTTTGTCAAACAGTTTTCCAAAGTGGATGAACCAGTTTACACTTCAGTCAACAATACACCAGATTCTAGTTGTTGCAAATCTGTAGTGGGTTAATAGTATCCCGCTAGAATTCATGTCCACCTGGAAACCGTGAATATGACCTTATTTGGAAATAGGGTCTCTGCAGATGTAGTCAAGTTAAGCTGAGGTCATAGTGGATTAGGGCTGGCTTCAAATCCAATGCAACTGGTGTCCTTATAAGAGAGAAATTAGGACACAGAAACACACAGAAGGAAGAACACCATGTGAAGACAGAGGCAGAGACTGGAGTAACACAACTACAAGTCAAGGAATGCCAAGGGTTGCTGGCAACCAGTAGACGCTAGGGACGGGGAAATGGAACAGATCCTCCCTCAGAGAGTCCAGAAGGAACCAACCTTGCCAGCACTTTGGTTTAGTATTTCTAGCCTCCAGGGCTGTGAGAGAATAAATTTCTGTTGTTGAAAGGCACCCAGTTTGTGGCAATTTGTTACAGCAGCCCTAGGGAACTAATACAACATCCTTGCCAATACTTGGAATTGTCAGTCAGCCCTTTTCATTTTAGCCATTCTGATGGGTGTGAAATGGTATCTCACTGTGGTTTTAATTTGAATATCCCTTAGGGCCAACAAAATTGATCATCATTTCACATGTTTATTGGCCATGATCTCCCCATCTTTAGGTCAAGTGTATATAATATGACATAACCTTGGGAGTGATATTTCATCATACTCACAGGTTCTGGGGATTATGGAGGTAGTTCTTGGTGGGGCTGTTTTAGTAATTCTACCTGCCAAAGGGGTCAAGATTGACTTTTTTTCAGATGGATATCTAGTTAACCTAGTCCCCTTTCCCTGCTGCAGAGCAGTGCTACCTGTCACAATTCAAGAGACCGTATCTATGTACACCTGCTACCGGACTCTCCTGTCCCGTTGGTTTATTTGTCCTTTGTGCCAATTTCACCGTCTTGACTGCTATTGCTTAATAATTAGTCTTGATAGCTGGTAGTGTAAATCATCTAATATTGTTCTCCTTCAAGACTGTCTCGCTTAATTTTTTCTTACTTTTTTTTTTAAATTTTTATTTATTTATTTTTATTTTTGGCTGTGTTGGGTCTTCGTTTCTGTGCGAGGGCTTTCTCTAGTTGCGGCGAGCGGGGGCCACTCTTCATCGCGATGCGCGGGCCTTTCACTGTTGCGGCCTCTCTTGTTGCGGGGCACAGGCTCCAGATGTGTAGGCTCAGTAGTTGTGGCTCACGGTCCTAGTTGCTCCACGGCATGTGGGATATTCCCAGACCAGGGCTCGAACCTGTGTCCCCTGCATTGGCAGGCAGATTCTCAACCACTGCGCCACCAGGGAAGCCCTGTCTTGCTTAATTTGGCTCTTTGCTTTTCCTTATAAATGTAAGAATCAGTTTATTAAATTCCATAAGAAAAAAACCTGCTGGGATTTTAAAACGTGTGTACACTGAATCTACAGGTCACTGTAGGGAAATCTGACATCTCTCTATTGGAAAGTCTTGCAACTCACAAATATTGTCTACCCCCTCCATTAATTTAGGTTGCGCAAAATTTCTCTCACTAATACTCTGTAGTTTTCTGAGTAAAGGCTTTGTACATAGTTCTTTAGATTTATTCTTAGGTATTTTATATTTGTTGATACAAGATATTTTCATTTTCTATTTGTTTGTTGCTATTATATAAGAATACAACTGATTTTTGTTTACTTATCTTGTATTTAGCAATCTTGCCAAATTCACATTTATTTATTTATTTATTTATTTTTGGCTGCTTTGGGTCTTCGTTGCTGTGCACGGGCTTTCTCTAGTTGTGGTGAACGGGGGCTAGTCTTCGTTGTGGTGCACAGGCTTCTCATTGCGGTGGCTTCTCTTGTTACAGAGCATGGGCTCTAGGCACACGGGCTTCAGAAGTTGTGGTGTGTGGATTCAGTAGTTGTGGCTCGCGGGATCTAGAGAGCAGGCTCAGTAGTTGTGGTGCACGGGCTTAGTTGCTCTGCAGCATGTAGGATCTTCCCGGACCAGGGCTCGAACCCGTGTCCCCTGCATTGGCAGGCAGATTCTTAACCACTGCGCCACCAGGGAAGCCCCTCACATTTTTAATTTTAACAAATTATTGATAGATTCTTCTGGACTTCCTACGTACACAATCATGCCATCAGAAACAACATCAGTTTTGTTTCTTCTTTTCCAATTATCCTCTTCTCTCTCTTATATGTATGATTTCTTATCTTTTTTTTTTTTTTTTTTTTTGCGGTACACGGGCCTCTCACTGTGTAGCCTCTCCCGTTGCAGAGCACAGGCTCCGGACGCGCAGGCTCAGCGGCCATGGCTCACGGGCCCAGCCGCTTCGCGGCATGTGGGATCTTCCCAGACCGGGGCACGAACCCACGTCCCCTGCATCGGCAGGCGGACTCTCAACCACTGCACCACCAGGGAAGCCCCGGTGAACAGTTTTGACAGTTTAGAAAACGAAAGCCAGAGCAGCCCCTGATGTCACCCACAGTGGCCACGGCATCTCCAGTGTGGCTGCCTGTGGACTCTCACAGCCACGTGTTTGCCATCTCCTGAAGGAGCTATCACAGTCCCCATCTCTGTGGAACTGTGCTAGCCATGCTCCAGGGACACTTAGACCCAGAGAGAATTCTCTGAAGGCTGGCTGTGACCCACCGGGGGGTCTGTGCCCCTGAGGAACTCAGAAGACCTAGAGGGAAGTCCAGGCGAGAGCGCCCCAAGATGCCTTCCTCATACCCATACGCTCACTCGGCAGCGTGGCTTGGGGTATCAGGGATGCCCAGCTACCTCTACTGCCTGCTGTTCCTGTTCACATCGCAATCCTGAAAATTAACTTGGCTAAGCCAGGTCTGCAGGGTGAACCTTTGGGTGGTCATTACGGGCAGCTGAGTAAATGAAGGCCTTTGGAGGAGCAGCTGTGGTTAAGGGACATTAAGTGGCTCACGGCAAAGCTGCTCATCCTATGACAACCACTGTGAAAGTGTCACTTGCAGTGAGGTGATGTGAAGCAAACAGGCTGTGCGTTTCAGTGGGGTGGGGGAAGCCGCTCACAGGAATTCCAGCGACCCTGCAATGGCATTACAGGTGCTATTACCGTAATCACAGCCCCTCTGCCACAGCGCTACCCGGCATAATCCCAAAGGATTTCTAGGATTTTCATCCTCCCCAGCCAACTGGGTTTCTTCTTGGCCTGTGTGGCTGAGTTCACAAAATAAAGAGATCTGTGTTCATCCTCCAGCTACAGCTCTGAGTGAAGTGACAGGCATGGGCAGGCTTTAGGTCACCTGCATCTGCGCTGTCAGATAATAAAGGACTGAATGTTCTCTGTGGGGCCTCTCTGGGTTTTGGTGGTATTACTTGTTCATAAGAGTGAATTATTTGCTATGAGGCATTATTCATAATAGCAAAACGTGGAAACAACGCAAACGTCCATTTGGATAAATAAAATGTGGTATAACCATACAATGGACCATTATTCAGCCATCACAATGAACAAAGTACAGATAGACGCTGCAGCATGGGTAAGCCTTGAAAAGCGCAAGCCAGACCCCCAAAAAACACAAATTGTACGATCTCGTTTATATGAAATGTCCACGACAGGCAAATCCAAAGAGACAGAAGGTAGATTACTAGTTACCAGGGGATGAAGAGAGGAGAAAACTGGGAGTACCTGCTAACAAGTATGGGGGTTCTTTTGGGGGAGATGGAAATGTTCTCAATTAGATAGTGGTAATTCACAGTACGGTGAAAGCCAATTAAATGTACACTTTCAAATGGTGAAGTTTAAATTATATGAATTTTAACTCAAAAAAGTCAATTATTTGCTATGAAGTTAATTTTCTCTTGAAAGATCAAGCATCAAAATTACTCTAACATTCTGACTCTGAAAGCCTTCTCCACGATGGCCCAAGGAACTGGGTGTTGGGGGGCTCTGCAGCAGAGGCTGGTTTCCGCATGCGGTGGGTAGAATGATCACACCTCTGCATGCAGCCATATACGTGGTTATGGGTCACGTCGCTGAACGGCATTCTCTGCTTCACTTCAAGGGTGGAGAGGGGCACACCACTCTGGCCTCTCCACGTCAGGGGCCACATGGGAGCCTTGGCCCCAAAGCACTCCTACTGCCAGTGCTTCAAGGGCTATGGCATTTAAGCAGGCAGAGTTTTAGCTTCATCAATGCAGAGGTGGGTCCTGGGTGACCCTAGGAAGGGGTCATCACCTCCCCACAAGAGCGAGTGAAACATGAAAGCTCCCTTCTGTTCAATTAGCTTCTTTTCAAGGATCAGAGCCTGGCTGGCAGGCGGAAAATTCCACACTCTAATGAAACAAAAGGGAGCCAGAACGGAGGGCAGAGAAAGGGCACAGGCACAACCTCCCTGCATTCTTTTCTCAGGGCACAGAACGCAGTCCTAAGTTTCAGAAGTTGTGATTAAATCTCAGTGTGCTTCCCTATGGCACAGAGAGGAACCAGGTCTATTTCAGTATTTCCTTCATCATGGGATGAAACCATGGGAGTGTGAGAGGTGATTTTATTTGGTAAATGGACTGTGGCATGAGAAGTCCCTGAGGCACATCATGAGAAAGCTTCTCTCTTTTCAACTGTTAACCTTTTGATTCCATCAAGGAGAAAGGCTCTATACCTTTCACACCTCTCAGACTTTTTAACACAGAGAAAGGAGAGAGTCTTTGGTAGGCAATGGTATCTAGGCTAGAATTTATGAACAGAGTTTAATGGCATTGTGCTTATTTTTACTTTCTTATATTAATTTAATATTTTTGGTATGTATGTCAAGCTTTCCACTTAAGGTAGTGATATGTCACTCTTAAACTGATTGAAGGTTTTCTTAAAAAGTCACTCTAAAGAAAATACAAAAGAAAAGTAGAGGTGGTATGCAGATAGAGCAAGAAGCATAAAGGTGACTCAAGAATGACAGAAGTTTTGGAAACTTCTTTTCCGTCACTTTACTAATGAACACTTTTTTTTTTTGGCGTGTCTGGGTGGGCGCGACTAATGATTGCTTTTAAGAAAATCTAAAACCATTCTGTCCTATCCATGCCATCTCCACGATCCTACTCTTTCTAACTCATTTTTCAGTGTATTTCACTGTACCTGTCAAGACATCAATGGATCAGAATCCAACGACCAAGAAAAACCAAAGGAATTCCCATGAATCAGTCATGTTGGGAGACAGGGTGGTCTCCTGAGTAAAGACACCATCAGAAACCTGGAAGAATTTACCTGGGGAGAAGCTACCACTACTTCAGGAACACTCCCAACATTCAAGAAAGGACGTCTTTCAACTTTTCTGTAAGTTTGAAATATTTCATGATAAATGCTGAACAGCCACAACCAAAAAGGACAAGCAGAGAAGGTGGCATGGTCATGATACTCCTGAAAACTTGAACTATAAAATGAACTTACCAGTAATAGATTCTTATCAGTGCCGAAGGCCACAGGAGAAATGAGGCTACAAACGCCAGGATCGGGATGGCCAGCGTCCCGCCCGCGATCACAAACATGTTAACCACGTCAAGATCCATCCTGCGCTTTAGGGCTGGCTGACACCTGCAGGGGCTGAAGAGAGAGACAGTATTGAAACTCCGTCTCAGGGACTTCCCTGATGGCGCAGTGGGTAAGAATCCGCCTGCCAATGCAGGGGACACGGGTTCAAATCCCTGGTCCGGGAAGATCCCACATGCACTGGAGCAACTAAGCCCGTGAGTCACAACTACTGAAGCCCGCGCGCCTAGAGCCTGTGCTCCACAACAAGAGAAGCCACCGCAATGAGAAGTCCACGCACCGCAACGAAGAGTAGCCTCAGCTCGCCGCAGCTAAAGAAAGCCTGCGTGCAGCAACGAAGACCCAATGCGGCCAAAAATAAATAAAAATTTTTTTTAATTTATAAAAAAGAAAGTCCATCTCAGAAGACAAGGTGAAGAAGCAAAGCAGAACAGAGAAGTGAATGACACAGAATGAGAGCAAGGATCAGGAGGCAAGTGCTTTAAAAGATCTAATAGGCAGGACAACTAAATGTAATGAGGAATCCTTAAGATGACCCTGGAGGTTTTTTTAAGCTATAAAGGAAACTGGGGACGACTGGGGAAATGTGAATAAGGACTGGTTATTAGATAATATTATTGTATCAGTGAGTGTGGGGATGAAATTGTGGTTATGTTTATATGTAAGAGAACGTCCTTGTTCCTAGCATCTGCTCAAGTATTAAGGGATAAAGAATAGTAATATCTGCTACTCACTTTTAAAAGTTGAGGAGAGAAAAAATGTATATGTGCGTGTGTGTGAACGTGTGTGCATTGTGTACATGCATGTGTGCATGCGTGTGTGCATCTGGGTTTGCCCGTGTGTGTGTGTGCATGCGTGCACGTGTGTGTAGGGGAGGGAGAAATAAAGTGTGGTGAAATGTACTGGTAACCTCTAACTTTCCTACTAGGTTTACAATTTTTTTTTTTTTTTTGCGGTACGCGGGCCTCTCACTGTTGTGGCCCCTCCCGTTGCGGAGCACAGGCTCCGGACGCACAGGCTCAGCGGCCATGGCTCACGGGCCCAGCCGCTCCACAGCATGTGGGATCTTCCTGGACGGGGGCACGAACCCGCGTCCCCCCCATCGGCAGGTGGACTCTCAACCACCGCACCACCAGGGAAGCCCCTAGGTTTGCAATTTTTAAAAATGAAAAGTTAGGGAGGACAGAAGGCCTGGAAGGAAGGAAGGGAGGGAGGAAGGGAAGAGAGGAAGGAAAACATACACATGTACACATGGATGCTTATCTATATACAGACTATCACTGGAAGGTGTACAAGAAACCAGCAACAGTGGTTGCATCTGAGGTGGGGAACCAGATGGGTGTCAGGGATAGAGGGAGACCTGCTTTTCATGGTCTACCCTTTAAAATCTTTGGTTATGTATCATGTACAGGCATAGACTTCACATATAAGTGATATACAGTAAAACGTTAGGAGGGAACACGTTAGAACAGCAGAGTTTTCAGTATACTTTCTGGTGTCCTTCCATAGACTTGGTGGACACATCTGAAGGCTAGGATGTGAGCTCCAGGAGGGGAGAGACTGTATCCCCAGCATTCAGACTAGGGCCTGACCCATTTCTAGGCACTCTAGAAATCACCACTGAATTAGAGGTCCCCACCCAGTCCTGTCTCATGAACTCACTCACAACATGTTTTTTTTTTTTTTCATGGAATAAAAAATATTTCAAGTCCCGTCATCCTCCCCAATAGAGAAAACAACTTCTGCAAGGATCTGTAAGTCAGGTGTGGCCCTTTGCCATCTGAGGACTTGGCCACTTGTGTTAAGTGTGCATCTCATAAAAAACATAAAAAAGAGACTTCTTCAAGAAAAAGCAAACATCTAGCAAATCATGGTCTTCCTTATATTTCCTGTGAAATGGAAGGCTTTGTCCCATACACCTCTATCAACTGATGTGTGTTTCATTTTATAATGATTTCAAGATAGCACAGTATGACCACTGAGCATGGGGGTCAGCCAACTTTTTCTGTAAAGGGCAGATGATAAATATTTCAGCATTGTGGGTTATAAGGTCTCTGTCGCAACTCTTCAAGCTGCCCTTGTAGCGAGACAGCAGCCATACAACATGTAATGAATGGGTGTGACTGTGTGCCAATAAAATTGTATTGTAAAAAACAGCCTTCAGGTTGTAATTTGCTAACCCTTGATAGAGCACACCAACTCCATCAAACAGGCAAGGCGAGTGTTTTATTCCCTATATTTATAGGTTGAGGCAACTAAGGCACAGAGAGGTTAAGTAACTTGCGCAAGGTCACTCAGCTGGTAGTCATGATTAAAAAACAAGTTTCTGGCTTGGACCCACTCTCTTTGCTCCTAACTCCACTTGGTCTAATTTTTTTCAAATGGCCTTTTCTCAATCTTTGTAACCTCTCTGCTTTTAAATACCCACATTTGTCACCCCTGATTTCTCCATGAAGATGTGACATCTCCATTTAGATGTTTGGTCTCTTGTGAGAGGTTTGGTGAAACAAGCCCCTCGGTCTAGAGGGGGAAACAGATACATCTGTAGGTGGGTTAGATGGTTCCTTTCAGTTTCACACACACTCTATCCGGGGACAGTACTGAGTCTAGGGTAATGAAAGCTGCCGCCTTCTCAGGGGCAAAAGCACTGTCTGTGTTTCTGATTCAACTGTCCTCTCAGTTTCTCAGTCACTGTAAACACTTTTTCCAGCACACTTATATCACTGGCCTCTTTCTCCTCCCAGAACCAGAGCTCCTAGACGGTAGGAATAATCATACATGTTCTTTCCAGTGCCTAGAATAAGCACAGGACACAAATAAGGTGCAAATGAATTAATGAAAATCAAAGTTACAAAATGGGTTCAATCCTATTTGTTTTAGGGACAACCATTCCCAATGATGTTATAAGAGACCTGACTTTTCTCTCTTTCAATAATTACAAAACTCCCCAGAGGAGTCACCTATTTAATGCTGGATACAATTTACGATGCTACAAAGGCCCCACCGTCAAGGGGTAAGAAAATTAATCACAGAGTGAAGGGTATTTTACGAATCTATTTGAATAGTGTGGGTCACAAGAGTTGGTGAAGATGGGAACTGGCGGATTCAAGAGGACTTTTCCACATCACATAAAGGCCTTAAAAACTGCTGAGGGCCGCCGTGAATTCTGATTCCTGAGCTGCAGGAAGTTAACTGCATGCTGTTATTTTAGACTAGGAATTAGAACATTTTATGCCCAAAGCCATAGATGTCACAGACTCTGACACTGGAGATGGGAGCCCCAACATGAAGTCATGATCATCAAAAAGAAACCTCATGGCTTCATCAATGCCTGCTAGGGATGTCACAGTCAGTTTGGGGGAAGGTTTTATCTGGCTCCATCCTCCATTTAACGGCAGAATAAAGTCTTTAATAAGGAGCTTTTGCAGAGCATCATCAATTTAGCAAGGCTTGGACTTGTTACAAAGAATCCTGCACACTTTCCCTGATGACATCAAATACAGACAGGCCCTGAGCGAAGACACTCATGTTTTCTGAGTTTTCTATAAAGAGCTGACCATTATTCCTACCTCTGCAACATCCTTCGTTTTACAAAGGACTTGCCCCAGCCTTTGAAAAGGCAGCTGCCCTACCCTGCTGGGGTTTGTTTATAGGATGTTCTATGTACCCAAGGCTGGACACAGAAAAACTGAAGCCTTGTGAACCCAGAATCACCAATGACTGAACATCAACTAAGGGGTAGGGCGTGGAGTTTCCCTAAGCACAGGGACCAAACAACTGATGTTTGCGAGATGACTTCAGGGGGCAGAACACTCAGGGCTACACAGCATCAGGTAACACTCACATTCACACTGAGAAAGTCATCTCTTTGCAGTTCTTTTCCCGCCCTGCTTAGGTCAAAGAGAAACTCAGTGTGGTTATAAAATAGCTTTCTAACCCTTGAGCCTCCCGCAGGCAACGGTATCTAGCTATTTAATAACGTTGTGTTGATTTTTATGGATATTTTCAGTTTATGGTAGCGATGCACATTAATCTAAGTTAAAAGAAGGAAATGAGTTAAAGAAAAATGCTAATAGGTGATTCACGGATCTGGTGAACATCATGGTGGTGACAGATGAATAGCTGCCACTGGGGCAGATGTGTGTGATGGACGGGCACGCGGCTGGGGGTGGGGCGCTCCGCTGGCTCTTCCACGCACCGGCTGGGAGACCTTGGTTTCCTCATCTATCAATGAGAACATTCGTCCAAAACATCTCATCTGCCTTTTCCTACTCTGGTGACTTAAAACATTTCTGAAATTATGCCAGACAATTGAAGAGTAGGATCTGGCTCGCTCCCCACGAGAATCTCGTTCCCTGTTACATTTTCCCCAAAACCTAAAACAGTATCTGGGAAATATCTGGTGCGTGGTTAATGTTTGATAACGTTTTGGTGTTTGATAATGGCTGAATAGACTGAAAAAGAAAAATGAACTTGTTTTACGTATCTGTTGTGTCACGTGAGACACCCCAGTGTTAATGACAGTGATTTCAGCGCCTTTGCAGCACAGTCTGACACGAGGGGACATCAGGAAGGAGAGCTGGTCTTTATGGTACCAGGGAGGGTAACACACTCTCACCCCGAGACCGGAGGCACCCACGTGGCCTTCCCCTGTTAACATCCAAGCTGTGCATTCTGGGCCTTTATCTCTGAACGCAGGGACAAAAATTAATCAGTAGATCTAGATAAACATTGGACTCATGTTCCCAGGTTTAGTCAGGGGTTAGAGGTCAGGCATAACGTGTCACAACTGTCTTTTAATGTTCTCACTGACTTTTAAAACCCGTCATCCTGAGTTCTGATATTTTAATCTTAAGGTATAAAGCAAAATTCCAAGAATAAATAGAATGTAAAACACTTTTATAGAATCTTGCCTTCCCCTGGACATCATATGCCATCAATTTTGACAAACTAAAGTCCTGGTCTCTTCAAAATCATGATTATTTTAATAACTATAGCAACAACAATAATGACCATGGCCACTACCACCATAGCCAAAGATAGAAGAGCGACAGCCTCCATGTACTGGACGACTGCTGTATGCCAGGCCCCGTGTAGATGGTTCACACACATCCTCTCATTTTATCCTGCACAACACTGGGAGTAAGAAGCATTTCTCCCATTTTAAAGATGGAGAAACTGAAGCTTACAGAAGTTAACAAATGCCCCCAAGGTCACCTGACTGGTACCTGGCACGAGCTGCATTTCAGTCCAATCCTGTAGGTGTGCCTGGTTCATGCTACCTTTGCCTTCTCTCAGCACTTGCTAAGCAGATATTTATTGTACATCAGTTACACAAAAGACCCGGAGTTCAGTGTTCCCATAGACATTCTTTGCACTTCTCCAGAACTATTTTAAGAGGATGTAACATGCTAACTTTACAAGTTAACAACTTGTTACCTTATTGTTGCTGGTGTCTTTGAATAACTAACCAGTGCTGGGACTTCCCTGGTGGTCCAGTGGTAAAGAATCCGTCTCACAATGCAGGCAACTAAGCCCTGAGTGCCTCAACTACAGAGCCTGCTAGAGCCCACGTGATCTGGAACACGCGCGCCACAGCTAAAGAAGAGAAAACCCATACACCACAACGAAGAGCCCATGTGCCGCTACTAAGAACCAACACACCCAAAAAACACCAAAAAACAACAAACAACAACAAACTAACCAGTGCTGCTCATAATTTTTTTCTTTAACTCTGCAATATGAAAATTCTTTCCACAGTGTTGTCCACCTGGAAAAAGCACTAAGTTCTTGAAATCTGAGTATAAAATCCCAGCTGTTAAACATTGTTGCATCTACCCAACACTGATTTCTGAAACTAGGTTCTTTTTTTTCAATAATTTTTATTTATTTATTTATTTAATTTATTTAGTTTTGGCTGTGTTGGGTCTTCCTTGCTGCGTGCGTGCTTTCTCTAGTTGCAGCAAGCGGGGGCTACTCTTCGTTGCGGTGCGTGGGCTTCTCTTGTCGCGGAGCATGGGCTCTAGGCACACGGGCATCCGTAGTTGTGGCTCGCGGGCTCTAGAGCGCAGGCTCAGTAGCTGTGGCACATAGGCTTTGTTGCTCCGCGGCATGTGCGATCTTCCCGGACCAGGGCTCAAACCCATGTCCCCTGCATTGGCTGGCTGATTCTTAACCACTGCGCCACCAGGGAAGTCCTGAAACTAGGTTCTTGTAAAGATAAACCAATTCCTCAAAATTATCACTAGGGCTTCCCTGGTGGCGCAGTGGTTGAGAGTCCGCCTGCCGTTGCAGGGAACACGGGTTCGTGCCCCGGTCCGGGAGGATCCCACATGCCGCGGAGCAGCTAGGCCCGTGAGCCATGGCCGCTGAGCCTGCGCGTCCGGAGCCTGTGCTCCGCAACGGGAGAGGACACAACAGTGACAGGCCCGCGTACCGCAAAAAAAAAAAAAAAAAAAAAACCTATTACTAATGACCAACAGCTAAAAAAGATACTAAGATTCTCTTGTATGGAAGCCCCAGGATTGATGAGATAGAGTAATTTGAGAAATGAGCAGCTCTAACGCCTTGTCACAGGAATCTTCTCCATCACGAAGGAAAATCGCACTGAAAGTTCCAAGGAAGTAGTTAAGCCTGCCCAGTCATCACTGAACGTGTGGCATGACCCTAGGATTGCTGCCATAAGGTGCTCACCTCTGCCCTCCTGGCCTTGTCTCCCCCTCACTCTGGCTGAGCCCATTCCTCCTCTGTACTTTGCAGCTCAGACACCCCTGCTGTTCAAACAAGCCATGGCTCTGAGCATGCAAAGCTTGGTTCCTAAGATTCTCTGCTCCCGCTCTCCCCTGGATATTCCCATGATACGCTCCTTACTTTTCCCCTTGAACAGTCCCATGATGAGCTCTTCATTGTCTTCCTTGAAGAGCTCACCATATCTACACCCTCTGCCACTCCCTCCTACAGGAAACGCAAAAATCAACATACCTGGCCAGGACCTTCTTCCAGACTTTTCCAAAAGCCTGCTTCACTATCTCCATGACCCAAAAGTCCTGTCCTACAAGGTCTCAGGTACATCTCTCCCCTTGCTCCTGACTTGTCGATTTCTGCCAACAGTATCCCCATCAGTCTGGCCTCCCAGACTCCGATGCATGTCTCACTCTTCCTCCTTGCTCAACACTCCTGTCAGACAAGGAGGTGCCAGCACTGGAGCCAACCTGTCTGAGTCTAGACAAACTGCACTGTTTATAGGTGGTTATTTAAATGTAAACTAATTAGATAAAATTCAAAGTTCAGTCCTTCAGTCACATCCATCACATTGTGAACGCTTGAGAGCCACATATAAATAGGAGCTGCTGCGTTGGACAGCACAGATTTAGGGTGTCCACACCCCCCGAAAGCCTGTGCAACCAATTCCTTTGGCTTAACATTTACTAGGAACGTCGTGGGGGAAGAAACATTCCCACCAGGTGTGAGACGTCGTAGGAGTCAGACCACAGCTCCCTCGGCCGCCACACTGCGTCCAGGTCGTCATCTCTCCTTGCTCCCACTTCTGTGAAGACTGCTCTTTCACACCCCGTTCAGTCCTTCCACCACCAGCTGCCAGAGGAATCTTCTCAGTTCACACCAAGGACAGGGGGCTCTGGTCTAGTGTGAACTCTGAGTACTCCGTATGATCCCGACTCAACTTCCTGGCCCCCACCTCCGCCTGCACCCCAAACATCCAACTCCTGCCCCCACAAAAGCCCCGCACAGTCTCACACTTCATCTCTCTCACACTGTCCCCTTCGTGTGGAGCACTTCTTTCCCGCCTGCCTGATGAACTCCTCTCTGTCTTTGGGGCTGATTCAAGTGTCACACTCCCCAGGAAAGCATCCTGGTCCCCACAGGCCCAGGTCTTCTTCACTCCCTTCAAACTCAGAGCCCTGCTCCAGGCACAGTCTTTGAGAAGGGAGGGCTTTTGGATATATATCTTGAGCTTTAAAAATCTTCACGTGCTCAATCCCCTCCCCACCAGACCTACTGAACCAGAGAACATTTCTGCCCCCAGACAGGCTGGCCTGCAGAAGGGTGCCAGGGAGCTTACAGAGTAGCCCCAGTCTCATTAAAGGGCTGCCTTGCCCGCCCGCCCACCCCGTAATATATGGTGTTAAAAATCTATACTCACTCTTTGAAGAGCACAGCCTTCTTTCCCAACTGCTACTGGCTCTGGCAGAAGCTGAAATTGAGACTCTGGAATCACAGGAAAGAAAATGACAAAGCATTAAATCATATCAGAGAATACGAATGAAGGGCTAACAACCACCCGGGGAGGCAGAACATCTCCTCCTCGGCACAGGAGAAGTGCAAATATCCTGTGGCTTTAAAGTTCCCTCCGGGTCAGGTCACCTCCCCTAATTAAACAACCTGCACCAAGGGTAGGCAGGGCAAGTGAGATAAAGAGCTTGGCCAGGAGGGTGTGAAGGTCAAAGAAGGAATCTGCAATGAGGATAAAGCAAGGGACTGAGCTGGTGATACCTGGCCTGCAGGAGCGAGAAAGGCAATAAGGGAAACAGGCATGCTTGGGTGAGAGGGGATACTGAAGGCTTGAAACTTAACTAAGACCTTCAAATAAAGATTAAAACTCCCCTTCTCCATCTGGGATTAGGGTTACCTAAAGTTATACTCACAAAGGAATGAGAGGAAGGTGGCAACCAATGGGAAAATGAATACAGTATTTCTATTAGAGTGGCTACAGAGAGGGGACCGCAAAGCTCAAAAACAGGGCTGGACAGAGCAGAGATGCTGGCAAAGGCACTGCAGCAGAAAAATGAGGAGACAGGTAGATGGGTGATTGAAGGTCACAAAACCCCTGAATTATTCCAGAGGGGTCAAGGAATTAAACATAAAAAAATAACACCGAGATAGCCTCATCCACCAGAGAGCAGACAGCAGAAGCAAGAAGAACTACAATCCTGCAGCCTGAGGAACAAAAACCACATTCACAGAAAGATAGACAAGATGTACCAGATGAAGGAACAAGATAAAACCCCAGAAAAACAACTAAATGAAGTGGAGATAGGTAACCTTCCAGAAAAAGAATTCAGAATAACGATAGTGAAGATGATCCAGGACCTCGGAAAAAGAATGGAGGCAAAGATCGAGAAGATGCAAGAAATGTTTAACAAAGACCTAGAAGAATTAAAGAACAAACAAACACAGATGAACAATACAACAACTGAAATGAAAACTACACTAGAAGGAATCAATAGCAGAATAACTGAGGCAGAAGAACGGATAAGTGACCTGGAAGACAGAATGCTGCGGAACAGAATAAAGAAAAAAGAATGAAAACAAGTGAAGACAGACTAAGAGACCTCTGAGACAACATTAAACGCAACAACATTCGCATTATAGGGGTCCCAGAAGGAGAAGAGAGAGAGAAAGAACCAGAGAAAATATTTGAAGAGATTATAGTCAAAAACCTCCCTAACATCGGAAAGGAAACAGCCACCCAAGTCTAGGAAGCACAGCGAGTCCCATACAGGATAAACCTAAGGAGAAAAATGCCGAGACACACAGTAATCAAATTGGCAAATATTAAAGACAAAGAAAAATTATTGAAAGCAGCAAGGGAAAAACGACAAATAACATACAAGGGAACTCCCATAAGGTTAACAGCTGATTTCTCAGCAGAAACTCTACAAGCCAGAAGGGAGCGGCATGATATACTTAAAGTGATGAAAGGGAAGAACCTACAACCAAGATTACTCTACCCACCAAGGATCTCATTCAGATTCAATGGAGAAATCAAAAGCTTTACAGACAATCAAAAGCTAAGAGAATTCAGCACCACCAAACCAGCTCTGCAACAAATGCTAAAGGAACTTCTCTAAGTGGGAAACACAAGAGAAACAAGGACCTACAAAAACAAACCCAAAACAATTAAGAAAATGGTAATAGGAACACACATATTGATAATTACCTTAAACGTGAATGGATTAAATGCTCCAACCAATGGACACAAAAACAAGACCCATATATATGCTGTCTACAAGAGACCCACTTCAGACCTAGGGATACATACAGACTGAAAATGAGGGGACAGAAAAAGATATTCCATGCAAATGGAAATCAAAAGAAAGCTGGAACAGCAATACTCATATCAGATAAAATAGACTTTAAAATAAAGAAAGTTACAAGACAAAAGGAAGGACACTACATAATGATCAAGGGATCAATCCAAGAAGAACATATAACAATTATAAATATATATGCACCCAACATAGGAACACCTCAATACATAAGGCAACTGCTAACAGCTATAAAAGAGGAAATCGACAGTAACACAATCATAGTGGGGGACTTTAACACCTCACTTACACCAATGGACAGATCATCCAAAATGAAAATAAATAAGGAAACAGAAGCTTTAAATGACACAATAGACCAGATAGATTTAATTGATATTTATAGGACATTCCATCCAAAAACAGCAGATTACACTTTCTTCTCAAGTGCAAGACGGAACATTCTCCAGGACAGATCACATCTTGGGTCACAAATCAAGCCTCAGTAAATTTAAGAAAACTGAAATCATATCAAGCATCTTTTCTGACCACAACACCATAAGATTAGAAATCAATTACAGGGAAAAAAACATAAAAAACACAAACACATGCAGGCTAAACAATACGTTACTAAATAACCAAGAGATCACTGAAGAAATCAAAGAGGAAATCAAAAAATACCTAGAGACAAATGACAATGAAAAATGATGATCCAAAACCTATGGGATGCAGCAAAAGCAGTTCTAAGAGGGAAGTTTATAGCAATACAAGCCTACCTCAAGAAACAAGAAAAATCTCAAATAAACAATCTAACCTTACACCTAAAGGAATTAGAGAAAGAAGAACAAACAAAACCCAACGTTAGGAGAAGGAAAGAAATCATAAAGATCAGAGCAGAAATAAATGAAATAGAAACAAAGAAAACAATAGCAAAGATCAATAAAACTAAAAGCTGATTCCTTGAGAAGATAAACAAAATTGATAAACCATTAGCCAGACTCATCAAGAAAAAGAGGGAGAGGACTCAAATCAATAAAATTAGAAATGAAAAAGGAGAAGTTACAACAGACACCGGAGAAATACAAAGCATCCTAACAGACTACTACAAGCAACTCTATGCCAACAAAATGGACAACCTGGAAGAAATGGGCAAATTCTTAGAAAGGTATAACCCTCCAAGACTGAACCAGGAAGAAATAGAAAATATGAACAGACCAATCACAAGTAATGAAATTGAAACTGTGATTTAAAATCTTCCAACAAACAAAAGTCCAGGACCAGATGGCTTCACAGGTGAATTCTATCAAACATTTAGAGAAGAGCTAACACCCATCCTTCTCAAACTCTTCCAAAAAACTGCAGAGTAAGGAACACTCAAAAACTCATTCTATGAGGCCACCATCACCCTGATACCAAAAGCAGACAAAGATACTACAAAAAAAGAAAATTATAGACCAATATCACTGATGAATACAGATGCAAAAATCCTCAAAAAAATACTAGCACACAGAATCCAACAACACATTAAAAGGATCATACACCATGATCAAGTGGGATTTATACCAGGGATGCAAGGATTCTTCAATATATGCAAATCAATCAGTGTGATACACCATATTAACAAACTGAAGAATAAAAACCATATGATCAGCTCAATAGATGCAGAAAAAGCTTCTGACAAAATTAAACACCCATTTATGATAAAAACTCTCCAGAAAGTAAGGCATAGAGGGAACCTACCTCAACATAATAAAGGCCATACACAACAAACCCACATTCTCAGTGGTGAAAAACTGAAAGCATTTCCTCTAAGATCAGGAACAAGACAAGGATGTCCACTCTCACCACTATTATTCAACATAGTTTTGGAAGTCCTAGCCACGGCAATCAGAGAAGAAAAAGAAATAAAAGAAATACAAATTGGAAAAGAAGAAGTAAAACTGTCACTGTTTGCAGGTGACATGATACTATACATAGAGAATCCTAAAGATGCTACCAGAAAACTACTAGAGCTAATGAATGAATTTGGTAAAGTCGCAGGATACAGAATTAATGCACAGAAATCTCTTGCATTCCTATACACTAATGATGAAAAATCTGAAAGAGAAATTAAGGAAACACTCCCATTTACCATTGCAACAAAAAGAATAAAATACCTAGGAATAAACCTACCTAGGGAGACAAAAGACCTGTATGCAGAAAACTATAAGACACTGATGAAAGAAATTAAAGATGATACCAACAGATGGAGAGATATACCATGTTCTTGGACTGGAAGAATCAATATTGTGAAAATGACTATACTACCCGAAGCAATCTACAGATTCAATGCAATCCCTATCAAATTACCAATGGCATTTTTTACGGAACTAGAACAAAAACTCTTAAAATTTGTATGGAGACACAGAAGACCCCAAATAGCCAAAGCAGTCTTGAGGGAAAAAAAACAGAGCTGGAGGAATCAGTCTCCCTGACTTCAGACTATACTACAAAGCTACAGTAATCAAGACAATATGGTACTGGCACAAAAACAGAAACATAGATCAATGGAACAAGAGAGAAAGCCAGAGATAAACCCACGCACCTATGGTCAACTAATCTATGACAAAGGAGGCAAGGATATACAGTGGAGAAAAGACAGTCTCTTCAATAAGTGATGCTGAGAAAACTGGACAGCTACATGTAAAAGAATGAGATTAGAACACTCCCTAACACCATACACGAAAATAAACTCAAAATGAATTCGAGACCTAAATGTAAGACTGGACACTATAAAACTCTTAGAGGAAAACATAGAAGAACACTCTTTGACATAAATCACACATCCTAGAATAATGGAAATATAAACAAATGGGACCTAATGAAACTTAAAACCTTTTGCACAGCAAAGGAAACCATAAACAAGACGAAAAGACAACCCTCAGAATGGGAGAAAATATCTGCAAACGAATCAACAGACAAAGGATTAATCTCCAAAATATATAAACAGCTCATGCAGCTCAATATTCAAAAAACAAACAACCCAATCCAAAAATGGGCAGAAGGCCTAAATAGACATTTCTTCAAGAAAGACATACAGATGGCCAAGAAGCACATGAAAAGCTGCTCAATATCACTAATGATTAGAGAAATGCAAATCAAAACTACAATGAGGCATCACCTCACACCAGTTGGAATGGGCATCACCAGAAAATCTACAAACAACAAATGCTGGACAGGGTGTGGAGAAAAGGGAACCCTCTTGCACTGTTGGTGGCAATGTAAATTGATACAGCCACTATGGAGAACAGTATGGAGGTTCCTTAAAAGACTAAAAATAGAATTACCATATGATCCAGCAATCCCACTACTGGGCATATACCCAGAGAAAACCATAATTCAAAAAGACACATGCACCCCAATGTTCATTGCAGCGCTATTTACAATAGCCAGGTCATGGAAGCAACCTGAATGCCCATTGACAGACGAATGGATAAAGAAGATGTGGTACATATATACAACGGAATATTACTCAGCCATAAAAAGGAATGAAATTGGGTCATTTGTTGAGATGTGGATGGATCTAGACTGTCATACAGAGTGAAGTACAAATATCGTATATTAACACATGCATGTGAAACCTAGAAAAATAGTACAGATGAACCGGTTTGCAGGGCAGAAGTTGAGTCACACATGTAGAGAACAAACGTATGGACACCAAGGGGGGAAAAGCGGTGGGCGGGTGGGGGTGGGGGTGGGATGAATTGGGCGATTGGGATTGACACGTATACACTGATCTGTATAAAATTGATGACAAATAAGAACCTGCCGTATAAAAAAATAAAATTTAAAAATAAAATAAAATAATAACACTATGAAAGTTCTAGAAGAAAACATGAGAACTCTGTTTGAAAACACCTTCACAGGGAAAGCCTTTCTAAGTTAAGATTTAAAACCTAGAGGCCATAACATAAAGATTAATAAGCTGACTACATAAAAATGTTTTTAAATGTCCACATGGAAAGGGATATCGTGGGACTTCCCCAGTAGCGCAGTGGTTAAGACTCCACACTCCCAATGCTGGGGGCCCAGGTTCGATCCCTGGTCAGGGAACTAGATCCCACATGCATGCCGAAACTAAGAGTTCACGTGCCACAACTGAGGAGCCTGTGAGCTGCAACTAAGGAGCCTGCTGGCCGCCACTAAGGAGCACATGTGTCACAACTAAAGGAGCCGGCGAGCTGCAACTAAGGAGCCTGCCTGCCGCAGCTAAGACCCAGCACAACCAAATTAATAAATTAAATAAATAATAAATAAAATAAATATTTAAAAAAAGGATATCAGGACCAAGGTTAAAATGTGTCAATACATATCAGAGATGACAGACTCATAAAGGGTCCTACAAATCAATAAAAATAACAATAAAATCCAGTAGAAAAATGGGCGAATGATCTGAGTAGTTCACGTAACAGAAAGGAAATACAAATGACTCTTCGACATATAAAAAGATGCTCAATCTCATTTACAAGAGAAATGCAAATTAAACCCACAAGGCGATGGTGATCTTTATTGTATTGGCAAAGAACAAAAAGTGTAATAACAGACTGTGCTGCTGGGGCCGTGGGAAAGTAGATGCCCTCACGCAAGGTACAGATTTATACTCCCGTCAACAAACCCTACAGATGGCATTTTGGCAAAATCTGCAGCAAGGTACAGTACACACGCCTTTGATCTAATAATCTAATTTCTAGGAACTGATTTGTGTTCAGACCTGAACATGTTTGAGAACATGTTTGTGAAGGTTATTTGTTATAGTATTACTTATCATGGCAAAAAAAATTGGCACTCACATGCCCACTCGTAGGGGATATGTTAAGTAAATGATGGTACAACTTTATAAAGAAGTATAATGTACAGCCATTAAATACAAATAAAATTAACTATAAACCATTAAAATAATGTGGCATATTTGTCTCTACGGGTAATGACCTCCAAGGTACACTGTTAACTAAAAATGCAAGGAACAGAAGAGAATGGGTAGAATAACATCTCTTGCATTGAGAGAGAGAGAGAGAGAAATATGCATGTTATGCTTATATGTGTGTAAAATGTTTCAGGACGGACACAGATGATAATCATGACTGGGGCTGGGAAGGAAACTGAGAGGCTAGGGGCAGAGATGAGGGAGACTTTTCACTGATATCCTTTTGTACCTTTTGAATTGCTACCATGTGCACGTTCAAGGTTTTCCCTATTTAATTAAAAAATACAATATAGGGACTCCCCTGGTGGTCCAGTGGTAAAGAATCCGTCCTGCAATGCAGGGGACGTGGGTTCGATCCCCGGTCAGGTAACTAAGATCCCACGTGCCGCAGGGCAACTAAGCCCGTGCGCCACAACTATTGAGCCCGCGTGCCACAAACTACAGAGCCCATGCGCCACAACTAGAGAAGAGAAAACCTGCACGACGCAACTAGAGAGAAGCCCACACACCACAGTGAAGAGCCTGCAAGCCACAAAGAAGAGAGCCCGTGTGCCACAACTAAGACCCGACGCAGCCAAAAATAAAAATAAGCAAATAAAATAAAATATTTTAAAAATACAATATAAACTCCTCAAGTACAATGGTCTATCCTACATTGTCCAATACAGTAGCCACTAGCCACATGGTGACTGTTTAAATTTAAAATGATCAAAACTAAATAAAACATAAAATTCAGCTCCTCAGCTGCGCTAGCCACATTTCACATGCTCAATGGCCACAGAAAGTGTATCTCCTTCATGGTTCTGGGAAAGGTACTGATAAGAAGATTCACTCCGTCCTGCTTTGTACCGAATCACTAGCAGCTGATTCCCCACGGGGGTTTTTGCTCAAGAGCCAGCCAAGCCCACAGCCCCAGGCCCTGCTTCTGCCACCTGGGGCAGCACTGTGGGCAAGGAAGCTCAGCCCAGCAGGCTGGTCCTGTAGACAGAGAATCAGAGAACCAGAAAATCCTGCTACCCAATCCTGAGGAGAAGGGACACAGCCCGAGGAGAGAGAGAGGCAGGCAGGTCAATCAGGGGCTCAGCTGGAAGACAGGGGGCTTATATACCCAGTGGCACATCTTCTAAAAAAATCGTACTGGCCAAGAAGTGAGGCAATGAAACACGCACAACGTATCCTGAACTAGCCCAGCACCTTCAAAGCAGCAGCCTCTGGGATCAAGATGTAGGCTGGCGATTAGTCTGAAATAACCACCTGCTTGAAATCATGCTTAAAGCAAGAAAACCCTACAGAAATACAAGCCAGTCTTCCACTGGATAAAAGAGGAGCCAAAAGCCACTTGACCCTTTACCTCCAGGGACCACGAAGTCTTTAGGCTCTCCCAGAACAAGCTTTAACTCGAACACTGCTCTATGAATTAATGCGAACACATGCACTGTCATTGGCTGAGATCAGCTCTCAAAGGTAAGGTGCTAGAAAGAGCATCACATAAGTGACTACTTTCCACATGACTGAAAGGAATTAAAATAGCCCTCTATATGGGTATGCAAGAGCAGAAGGCCGGAAATAGAACCTCAGGGCCCCAAAACACTCTCCCATGGCTCGAATCTGTGCTCCGAACTCAAAAGAAAAGCAAGGAGATTAAAGAGGGCTTTGTCATTTCTAAAGGAGGGAAGCTGGTCTACAGTATTTTCTAACTGCAGGGACAAAGCCAGTGTGAGACAGAAAGGAGCCCTGTTATAAACAGCTGGCAGGTTCTACCAGGACAAGAACTCTGGCTTCCAGCATGAGGTTCAGCATTCAGAGCCCTTCGTGAGCTGGTCCCTACCTTCTCTAGCCAGAATCTCTTCCCCAGAGATCTCTGTACACAGGGAAATCAGCATCAGAAAAAGGTGATGCCACGCTCAAAATTTTAGTCAAAACACAGTTTTGTTTAGAACTTTATCCAAATAAGTAAACAAAAATCAAAATCTATCCTAAGATCAATAGCAAATATGGAACAAGATTTAAGTTATAACTGTCATCCTGTGCTAATTCTTAGAACAAAGAATAAATCACACGTAAATTGCCTTAGAGTATGGTAAGTCCTTCCAGTTAACATTTGGTTGGCACAGCGCTATTATACAAGGGATGTTTTTTGCAAAAATGCTTTACTGCTTTGCCCCAGGCCTCTCAATCCTTTGATTTTCAAGTCCCGCCCTCTCGTCATCAACTAACAGGTGTCACATCTATTACTGCCTCCACAGTCAAGCGGCTTCTGCGGTGAGTTCATGAAATCCCATGTCTCTCTCTCCAAGGTTTGTCTTGTATTTGTAAAATGTCCTTGAGACCTGGGAGAGACGATGACCAAGAGGTGGATGCTCCTGGAGCATGGCTGGACACCACTGTTGAAAAGAGACGGAGGCACAACGGGGTGGGACCCAAGTTTGTAAGTGGCAAGTCCATTAATGAATATTTTCCTGTTATAACATCTGCTTCCCCACTAAAACCTGTAAACTATGGGGAATCTGCTACTAGATAGGCTGATAATCAGACCCTCTGGTGACTGTACCTGAACTGGCTTTGTATTTTTCTCCACTGCCCCATTTTCTGTCGACCTGGATGATACCCTCTCTATCTATCCCCATCTCCTAACAATTCTTTCTGGCAGAACTAAGAGTTATATCCTTCAGTCCCCCAGCCATTAGCAACCTCGGCTTCATTCTCCATACCTACAAGTATTTATGACCTGCATCTTTTACCATAATACTCACGAAAACACTAGCTGTACCCTCCACTAGGCTGCAAGCTCCTTGAAGACAAGTCTTACTACATCTCTGCATCTGCCGTGGCACTTTAGCATACACGAAGGGCAAGGGAAGAGCTAAATGGGACCCCACGTTGGATCTGCTTGACTTTAACCTTTGCCTTTGGTTGCTTTTGTTATTATACTCATACATAACGGCCTGCCTCAGGGAACCCTGCCCACCTGTGAACAGCTGCAAGAAAAAAAGAAACACATCCCCTCACCGAGGCTGGTCATTCCAGGAGATGTTCTGCAAGACCGATGGCCCTTTTACTTTACTTCCTCTCCGCCTCTCCCTCTCTATTCTGCCTTATTACTTTACTTCCTCACCACCTCCCCCTCTCTGATTCTATAAAAGAAACTGGCATCCAAGTCCAGATAAGATGGTTTATCAGAGACACTAGTCTGCCATCTTCTCGGTCAGCCAGCTTTCCGAATAAAGTCGTCTTCCTTGCCTCAACACCTCGTCTCCGATTCACTGGCCTCTTGTGCGGCGAGCAGAGCGAGCTTGAGCTCGGTAACACTTGGTGGTCACTTGGTATAAACACCAAGTGAAAGCATGGAAGCCCTGAATCAGCAGGGCGGCCCCAGCAGCGCCACTGCAGGCCATTCCTTCACTTTGCCCATTACGGCCACCAGTCAAATGAACTTTCCTCATCAGAGCAGTGTAGCTTTAGAGGCTCCAGTTCAGATGGGAAGGTGAGACCCAGAGAGGTTAAGCCAGGTGCCCAATGGCACACAGCTCTTCTCTCCTCTGCCCCTACTCCACTGGTGGCTCACAGTGGCCCTCAGCATGACATGGAAGGCCCCCGCCCCACCTTTCCCTGAATGATCTGCAATCCCTACGCCTTACGCTCCTTCGCACCCGCACAGCTTTGGCACAAACGCTCCCCTCTCCCTGGCACGCCCCTGCCTGCTGAGCTCCCGCTCAACCTTCAAGTCTTGGCTACGAAAATATTACCCCATCTGTAAATGCTCCTCTGAGGGTTCAGCTGCGCAGTTCCATAACCTGGGTTCAATTCTCTGCCCTGTCGCTGATCCGTGTGTGACCTTGGCAAGTCACTGAACCTCTTAGAGCCTCGGTGTGGGGACAAAATGAGATGATGCACGGGGACTGCTCACAGCAGTGACTGGCGGATGCGACCGCTCACAGCACAGCTGGGAAGAGCTGCCCTGCCTTCCAAGGCGGCGCTAGAAAGCCCTGCCACTGAAACTGAGCAGGACCCTATGGGGCCCTCCTAGGCACAAAAGCCCTTCTGTGTCCTCCATTTCTTGTTTGTAGGCTTCATTCAGCCTCCTTGACCTTCCCTGAGTTCCAAAGGGAATATTCAAACAGTTGCTAATCAGGGAAGAGAGGGAATGCAGAAACAGAGGAGCTGTCAGAATAGTGCAGCCTTGGGGCAGGGTCCTGGTTCCTCCTCAGGGAATATACATCACAGTATCTTTGCCCTCTTCTGCGGAAACTAAGTCCCCCACCCAGGTGGAGGATGGTAACTTCAGGATGAGCGCAAGATTCCTGGAGCACTACCCTGTTACCTCACCACCAACCAATCAGAAGAAACTCACAACCTGCAGCCCGCACCCCAAATTTGACTTTAAAATGGTCTCCCCCAAAACCACCAGGGAGTTCGGGGTTTTTGAGCATGAGTCACCTGTTCTCCTTGCTTGGCCCTGCAATAAACTTTCTCTGCTCCAAAATCTGACGTTTTGGTTTGCTTGGCCTTTCTGTGTGTCGGGCACACGAACTTGTGTTCAGAAACACCACACCTCCATCACCCTGCACTGCCACTGTGCCCAGGTCTGTTCAGATGCCTGCTATCTTTATATTCCCAGAGTGTAACCCATAGCTCAGTTCCCAAACTTCATCACATATAAGGCTTGAATTCTATTCCATATAATCTTTTTTTTGGGGGGGGGAGGGGGGAGCTGTACCACGCAGCATGTGGAACTTCCCAGACCAGGGATAGAACCTGCGCCCCTGCAGTGGAAGTGCAGAGTCTTAACCACGGGACCGCCAGGGAAGTCCAAGCTTGAATCCTATTCTGGGTATATCACAGATCAAACACCCAATACCAATAGCCAAAAGCCACAGCTTAAACCACCTAGGAGAAAGGCTGCTGTCACTTTGGGTAATTACTTCACAAGAAGAGGATCTCAACCTGCAGCAGGGTAAGTAAGAACCTGCCCACACCTTCAGCAGGAGGTACAGCTTCCCTGAATCAGCAGCTTCCCTGGTACAGCCCCAAAGGCGTCCAACCACGGACAGCAACACCCTACACAGCTTCTGGAATTGAAAAACCTGAAATATGATCAAGAGGGTTTCTGAGGGTTCCGTTTAGGAGGATATCTTAATCTCTCCCTAACTTTTTTTTTTGGCTGCGTTGGGTCTTTGTTGCTGCGCCCCGGCCTTCTCTAGCTGCGGCGAGCAGGGGCTACTCTGTTGCGGTGTGCGGGCTTCTCATTGCGGTGGCTTCTCTTGTTGCGGAGCATGGGCTCTAGGCACATGGGCTTCGGTAGTTGTGGCACGCAGGCTCAGTAGTTGTGGTGCACGGGCTTAGCTGCTCCGGCATGTGGGATCTTCCCAGACCAGGGCTCTAACCCGTGTCCCCTGCATTGGCAGGCGGATTCTTAACCACTGCGCCACCAGGGAAGCCCCCTTGACCTCTTCTGAAGAGGCAACTACATCCAAGGTCAGAGAGGACTTTGGTTTGCAAAAATTACGTCTTTGGGGCCGGATTAATTCTTTGCTGTGCATCTCCTATGCATTGTGAGGGTAATTAACAGTATCGCAGGCAGGCGAGGCCCTCAAGTTGTGACAAGCAAAAATATCTCCAGATGCTGCCAAATGCTCCCTAGGGGGAAAGCTGCCCTCAGGGGAGACCACTTCTACAGGAAGTGAGCCCACTCAACTCCAACCTTTATTACTGTAGTTAATCAGTGAGGAACATTTTTAGCCACTCACCAAATCTACCTTGACATATTTTCTTCCAGTGCTCAGGAATTTTTTTTTTTTTAAGGGCACAGTCTAGAAGGCAGTTCTCTTGAAGGCAGTGGTTCTCAACCCGGTCTGCACAACAGAACCCCCCAGGGAGCTTTAAAAAAAATACAGATTCCTCGGATTCCAGGGACCACCCTCAGAGATTCAGATTCAGCTGGCCTGGGGCAGAGTCCAGGCATGGGTTTTTTTTTTTTTTTTTTGGCCGTACGCGGGCCTCTCTCTGTTGTGGCCCCTCCCGTTGCGGAGCACAGACTCCAGACGCGCAGGCTCAGCGGCCATGGCTCACGGGCCCAGCCGCTCCGTGGCATGTGGGATATTCCCGGGCCGGGGCGGGGCACGAACCCGTGTCCCCTGAATCGGCAGGCGGACTCTCAACCACTGCGCCACCAGTGAAGCCCCAGGCATGGGTATTTTTTAACCTTCTCTAGAAGGTTATAACATGCAGCCAGGAGATGCACTGCCCAGAGACACTTCATCTGATTCCACCCTCTCTCCCATCCTTTGAATCCGGCAGTGTTAAAAGCCAGTGAGCCATTCAGCCAAAATGAGGCTAAGGGGATTTATTAACATCCTCATCCTTGACAGTAAAACTTCCTCTGCACACTCCATTTCTTGGCCTGCAGATGACTTGCCAGAAAGAAGGGAACTTAACCCCGTAATCAAGTGGCTTTCCCATGGCCTTATAGATATAAACAGTGCTATCCCATAGGACTTTCTGTGAAGACAGGAATGTTCTCTATTTGCTCTGCTTAATACGGTAGCTGCTGGCCACATGGCACGTGAGCATGTGAAATGTGGCTAGTGTGACTGAAGAACAGAATTTTTGATTTTATTTAATTTGAATTAATTTGAATTTAAATAGCCACATGTGGCTAAAGGTCGCTGTAACGGATAGTACAGTAAGTGTTTATGTCCCTACAGGGTCACAGAAATAAAGAAAAGTCCTAAAGTCTGCTAAATTCCATAGAACTGTGAAACTTACAAAACGTTATGTCTTAAAATATCTAAACTCAACAGTCCTTAAATTATCAAATGGGATCCTAATGTATTCCAACAAAGAATCAATTTAGGAGAAATTTTAAAGTAAAAAATTTTTTTTCAACTTGCATAACTAGCTTCCCAGCATATTCCAAACACAGCTTTGAGGGGGGCATTCCTGGCCCTCTTCTTTTGAACTCTCATCATTGTAATAATTGATCTAGTCATCAGAATAACCAGGAGCTGGAAAAGAACACGACACAGGGAAGTTGATTTCCACTCTCAGCAGTTCATTAGAGTACTCGGATAAAACACTCTTGCTTTCCTTCCCTCCAAACCCAGATAACTTTTGCATGGAACCTCTTGCCCCCAAGATAGGCCTGAACCAACACACAATGAAAACCAAGGTCATCTCTAAGAGCAAGTTTTTTTTCTCCTATCATTGTTTCATAATCACTTACAATTGAACAAATCGCATTCACGCATTCATTCCAGGTGTGCAGATCCTCACAGAACTAGTAGCTCATAAATTTTTAAAAAGCTAACAAATAGAAAGGCAATTCTATCTCATTGTAAAGGCAATGGATGGTTTGGAGTTGAAGAAACTCTCACCGGCCTTCCTGAGTACAAAATATATTTATCTCAAAAATAAAAATTGTATATCAACTATACTCCTATAAAAATTAAAAGAGGTCTTCCCTGGTGGCGCAGTGGTTAAGAATCCGCCCGCCAATGTAGAGGACACGGGTTCGAGCCCTGGTCTGGGAAGATCCCACATGACACAGAGCAACTAAGCCCGTGCGCCACAACTACTAAGCCTGAGCTCTAGAGCCGGCAAGCCACAACTACTGAGCCCGCATGCCACAACTACTGAAGCCCACATGCCTAGAGCTCACGCTCCGCAACAAGAGAAGCCACCGCAATGAGAAGCCCACGCACCGCAACAAAGAGTAGTCCCTGCTCGCCCCAACTAGAGAAGAACCGCATGCAGCAACGAAGACTCAGTGCAGCCAAAAATAAATAAATAAAAAATAAATTAAAGTACAGAATCTTTAAAAAATAATAATAATAAATTAAAAGAAAAAAAAATGCTTACTCTCCTCGGCCCGAACTCCCTTGACCCACCTCTAAGCAGAGTATGAGCTATTTAATAATGAGTTAATAATTCTCCAGTAATTCAAAGTGGTGCTCACTCTTCATAATAGCTGGTACTTATTGAGTGCTTACCACATGCTGGGCCCTGTGCTTTATTTTATCTAAATCTCACCACTGCCCTCTGAAGCAGGTACCATTACCAGAAGCTGAGGCTCAGAGTTTAGGTAACTGGCCCATGGCCACACAGCTACCAAGTGGTAGAAATGGGATTTGGACCCAAGTCTCTCTGATTTTCTGGTAGGAATCCTTTGGGTTGTAAACAAAAACAAACATGTAATTATAGCATTCGGTACCACACTGAGCCATTCTCTCTTTGATCAGCTGCAGCTCAATGAAGGGAGTTTGGGGTAGCAGGGTTCAGAAATCCTGAGCTTATCCTTACTTCAGAAACCAACCCATCCCCCATGGACCTCTTTCTCTGTCCTGGGGCTTCACCAGGCAAGTGGAAGAGGAGTCTTGGGGAACACTCGTGATCCTGCTAGGACAACTGCACCCAAGAGGACAAGACAGATGCGTGCTGCAGAACTTTCCAAACGCCACCATGGGAGTAGAAGGTAGTAGGGTCCCAGCTATGGGATCCCAAGGGAGAAAGAAACAAATTTTAGCTGGGGGCAGGGGAAAAATCAGGGTAGTGTTCTTGGAGGGGACAGATGAGCTAAGGGGTAGGTAATATTTTGTTAAATCAAAAACAAATGGAGGGCTTCCCTAGTGGCGCAATGGTTGAGAGTCCGCTTGCCGATGCAGGGGACACGAGTTCGTGCCCTGGTCCGGGAAGATCCCACATGCCGCGGAGCAGCTGGGCCCATGAGCCATGGCCGCTGAGCCTGCGCGTCCGCAACGGGAGAGGCCACAACAGTGAGAGGCCCGTGTACCGCAAAACAAACAAACAAACAAACAAATGGAGACCAGCCTTAAAAATTCCCTGAGCAGATGAGACCAGTTCAGTCATACAAACAAAGCTTAATTTATTTTGCAAGACTAACTTGACCTGGGTCATTTCTTGCTTGTCCCTAAAAATCATAAGCAAAACCTTGTTTCCCAAGGTTGATATGAGGTAACTATTAACCAATTCCCTGTCATTTAAGAAAATTCTAACACCATAACCAACCACTGTAAAGAATAAACCGTCACTGCTTTCTCCCTATGTAAGCTGCTTTATAATAATATATCCCTGAGCCTCATTCCATCGTTTTGGTTTGAGTGCTCCGGGTTCTGTCTTGTTGGTGTGTTTGCACAATAAATTTTTACTAATTACTACTCTGGTGATTCATCGGTTTTACTTCTGTTATTTCTGGACTTTTGACAATTTAGACATTAGAGATTCCATGAAGGGCATTCCCAGAGGTGCGGACAGCCTAAGCAAAGGCAGCAGCAGGAAGAATGTGTGTTCACTAGCCTGGGCTAGAGCAAAGGAAGCAGAGAAGGAAAGGGGAGGTCACAGTGCAGAGGGGGAGGGGGCAGGGTCTCCAGGGGCCTAGCTGAAAGGCTGAGGCAGCATCAGAGAGCCCAGGAAGTACCCAAGTAACTATCCCAGGACCTGTTTTGCACCCCGGTCCTGGCACTGTCAGGCTGTGTGGCCTCAAGCAAGTCCCTTCTCCTCTCTGGGCATCAGTATTCTTCAGGAGGCTACCAAGGATTTCTTGCTGGCCTGAAAACCTAATTTTAGAAAAATAAACTGATGGTAGGAACACAGGTTATTAATTTCTCTAATTTTTAACTTCCTATATTTTAAAAATATTGTTGATAAGAATTTATTAGTAACAATAAAATAAGTCTAGTGGTTCAGAATAGGGGCCTTGAGGTCAGACTCACTGTGTGTTCTGGGAGGGAACCATATCTGAACCCCTCACATTCCTCCTCTAAGAAATGGGCACAGTGGTGGCACCTACTTCATGGCGCTGTTGAGAGGAATAAGGCAGGTTTTTTTAAGGTGCTTAGGAAAGGGCCTGGCACCCTGTATTTGCTTATTGTACGTCTGCTATCATTAATAATAAACTATTTTTAACTCCCAGCCAGGTGTAGTCAGCCATTAGGGATTTCTGAGCCGGTGAGAGGTGAGACAAATGCTGGCCTCTGGTCCCAGCAGGGACCTTTTGTTACTTAACCAGCTAGGCCCGGGGGCACAAAAAAGGACTCATACATTGGCCTGGATGTACAGCCTTTTCACCCTCCGGCACCCTCTTCCTCCCTCCCTACCTCACTCTGTCAACTTGGCCTCCTCCCCTCCTCTGCGGGTTCAGGGGTGCAAACCCGCACGTGCTCTGCCCTGCAGCTGGCGTTACACAATCTGCATTTCCAAGACTGCCAGGAAGCCCTTGTAGGAGTGGGCAGGGGATGCTGCGGCTGTTGGCCGGCCGGCTCCGGGCTGTCAGGGTGTTTGGACCAGTATCCTGACTCGCCAGCTGAGGGGAGGAGAGGGCGCAAGGGCAAGGGAATTGGGGCAGGCTGAGGAAAGGGGAGCTGAAAGGCTGCTGGAGGTCGGTTTCGGCTGGGAGAGGTCTTGAGGGGTGCGGATGTCTGGGGGCAGGACGGGGGCAGGTGACTGCGGCTGGGAGGGCAGCCGAGCAGCAGCCCTTCCCCAGAAAGTGGGAGAAATGGGGGTGCAGGAGCCTCCAAACCACCCAGGCACTTGGGTGGGGAGCGCACACGGGTTGATGATGGCGCAAGCAGTGGGGAGGCCAAATAGAAAGAGGTTGCAGGTCCCCGACCCATCCTCACCTTGTCCGCGGCCTTAGGAAAGCAGGAAGTAGGGGGACCAGGGATTCGGAAATGTCAAACCTATCCAGGCACCGGAAGGAAGCGCGCAGGGGCTGATGCCAGGGCGGGGGAACTGAGTAAAAAGGGAGGTGCATGTTCCCGACCCTTCTTCACCTCGTGCCGCTTGGAGGGAGGCCAGGCAGCCCGCACTCGGTAAGTGGAAGGTAGGTCACGGGGCCATTGGAGGAGCCCCCGGATACTCCCTCCTAGACGTGCACACCCCCACCCCGCCTCAGCCCGCCCCACCCCACCAGCGCTCACCTCACCTGACCTCAGCCGCCTGGGACCAGCCGCACTATCTAGACGCCTGTCCTCGGCCCCGGGCTCCTGCTCAGGTCCAGCAGCACTGCCCGCGCCCGCGCCGCTCTCAGCTCCGGGGCCGGCTCTGATGGGAGCCTTAAAGGCGCTGCGTGAGGGCCTACGTCCTCCGACAGAAAAGCCGGCTCCGCCTGCGCCCGGCCCCCAGCGCTGCTCCCCGGCTGTTGCGTTCTGTCTTGGGGTCTCAGGGGCGAGAACCCCTAGCTCCCCGGCGCCCCCGGCTTATAGCATTAAGCCCGGAGTGTAAAGTTAGTATTCCGCACAACCCGACCCCAGCAACCCGTCTCCAGGCATCCAATAGTTTCACGCCGCGAAGCCAGGGGCGGGGTTGGGGGAAGAGGGGAAGAACCCAAACACCCCAGCCCCGCCCCGAAGGCGCTCACTTGCGCCCTGGGGGAGAGATCGGAACCCAGAGGGCCACACACAGTTTCACAATGCGACGCCAGAATTCGTCGCGGCATTGTGTTTCATTTACTGAGCACCTGTTGTGTGCCTAGCTCTGCTGGGCACCGCACCCGGCAGTAACTCCCGCTGGATCTCTGACCCCGAAGGGCTCGGAGAGAAAGACAGGTTCTCGGGCAAGCAAAGTAACCCTACCTTATATGGGTTATCTCATTTGATCCTATGAGGTGGACATTGTGCTTGGCTTCCTGTTTCAGAATTCTGAGAAGAGGGGCTTGCCCTGTAAAGGACAGAACTGGGAATTCCAACCCTGGATCGTCTAGCTCCAAAGCTCTTGGGGACAAAAATAGCCATCTTATAAGGCTTTCAGCCACCACTGGTTAAATGCCCGCTATGGCCATTTCTTCATTTTAAGGACAATTAAACCTCACTAGGCCAAAAAAATAGGAAGGGGAGCATAAAGGTTATCACCCATTAAAATTCAAATACTGTTTTCTGTCTAACTTATCCGCCACAAAGCCTAGGTTTTTGAACATCTGGCCTCAGTTTACTACTCCAGCCTCATTTCCTAGCATTCCAAGGGCGCCTGGGCTGAAGTCTACCACCTCGGCCTTTGCCAAGAACTCTCATCCTTTCCTACTTGGCCTGGCTACTCCTTCCTCTCTTTTTTCCATACCTCAATTCAAATGTCACTTCCTCCAGGAAGCCTTCCTTAAGTTCCCTTTGGACCCACACTGTATTGCGGGCTTCTTCCACCAAAGTACTTATTCATTCATTTAACAAATATTTACTGAGCACTTGCTATGTGCTGAGCACCATGTGTGTGTGTGTGTGTTTGTGTGTGTGTGTGTGTGTGTGTGGTGGTGGTGGCTGCAACAGAGATGTCTTCCTCCTGCACTGAGTCCCTGGCTTGTCTGCTTCTCACTCCAGACCTAGGTGGGACCAGTACCCAGCAGGACTCTCTTGTCCATTTAAATCCACCACAAAGGCAGCCTCAGGCCTGCCAAGCCCTCCAGACTGGCAAAGCCTAGCTGAGTTGGGCAGGTCTTGGGTTTTAAGAATGGGATGTGGATGAGAAGCCCCAGAGATGTGGCAAAGGTGAATCTCTGAGGCCACTGGTGACCACCCTGTAAAATCTGCTTCTGTCAGGGCTGCTGGAATCCATCCAGAGTTTGGGACAATCTCCCTGGCTGGAGCTGGAGCATCTTCTTCTAAGATGTTAGCCACCTCATCATTCAGATTTCAAGGGCTTCATCTGACTTGCTTCATGGACTTGTTCTCAGAGCTTTGGGGACAATTTATTCATCAAAGGCCATGTTACCTTCTCTGGCCTTAACTCTCCTCAAACTAGCAGTCCTTCAACACCCCCGAGCAGGCCCAGAGAGGCAGCAGGGACTAAGACTGATCTTTAGTCCTCAGTTACAACTTATTAGCAATCTCAGGCTCAGGGAGCATTCACCAAACAGCGAGGGGGTGAATGAATAAATAAGGGAATGAAATGCATGGATGACTTCCTGGAAGACCCCACATTGGAAGCCATCAATAAGCTTTACCTGGTGTATTGGAACACTGGAAAACACCTGTCTTTTACATTTAATTTTTTTTTCCTCTCCAAAACCTTGAAAATGGGTAATTCATCTTTTCTTCGAATTCATAGTTGTGGCCCCAGAGGCCTCCTAGGGTCTGGAGTTTCTAAATCCAGAGAGGTTTTTTTTTCCCCCCAGAGTTTTTTATTTAGATACACTGAGCTCCAGGTGGGAGTCACCTTCCCTGTGACTCTTCTCCACCTGGTGACTGACAGTAGAGAAGCCTTAATTAGCTTCTGTTTCACGGTGAAGCTCAGAAGGCAGGAGAAGAGGAGGGGACGCACCTGTGGTCCCACCTCAAGTCAGCAATGCCCCATTCACTCTCTCTGAGGAATCAGCGGTGGGTGGGAGGCCAGGGAGCAGTCCCAGGGGCAATCCACATTCCTAATGGCACCTTCAGTCATTTTAAGTATAAACTCCTTATTACCTGACAGGTCTCACCCCAGCATTAGGAAAGAGTTTGGAAACCTCTCCTCTGCCAGCTGGTGCAGCAAAGGGCCCCAGACTTCACCCTGCCACACAGTCTATGGACATCTCCTAGACTCAGCAGCATACCAGTCAGAACTGAGTGGTGCCGATGGTCACCACCGTTTAATGCACACTTATTACTGATCGGGCACTGGACATCACCTCATTTAGTCCTCACAATAACCCTGTGAGATGTGCTAACCCACTTTACAGATGGGAGCACTGAGGGGTTAACTGACTCACTCAAGATCCCATAGCCAGTGGTGGGGCCAGCAGTCAAAGAAGTTCATTCATTCATTCATTCATTCATCGAATATTACCAAGGACCTACTGCATTCCAGGTACACTCTGGTGAACACATCTTGCCTCAAAGGACTTAGAGTCTTTTAATAATAAGAAAATATTAGTAACTATTGAATCAAGGATTATACACAAGCTCTGATGGAATTATGAGTAACAATAAGTACAAAGGCCAAGTACAAACGCAACATGGCTGAGAGTTAAATGCTATAGTATATGGAGGGCTTCCCTGGTGGCACAGTGGTTAAGAATCCGCCTACCAATGCGGGAGACACGGGTTTGAGCCCTGGTCCAGGAAGATCCCACATGCCGCGGAGCAAGTAAGCCCGTGTGCCACAACTACTGAGCCTGTGCTCTAGAGCCCGCGAGCCACAACTACTGAGCCTGCGTGCCACAACTACTGAAGCCTGTGCGCCTAGAGCCCATGCTCTGCAACAAGAGAAGCCACCGCAGTGAGAAGCCTGTGCACCACAACGAAGAGTAGCCCTCGCTCACCGCAACTTGAGAAAAGCCCACGTGCAACAACGAAGACCCAAGGCAGCCAAAATAAATAAATAAATAAAAATTTTAAAAAGTCAATAGTATACGGAAATATACATAGGAGAAAAATGAAAAATACATGATACCACATGTCCACAGATGCCAGCTGGGCAGCATCCCTGGGCCTATGAGCCATCCGCACAATCCATTCTCCAAAAATTTACTGAGTGGCAATTCTGAGCCAACCACTGAGCCCCCTGCCCAACAGGCTATTCAGATGTCACCACCTTGAAGCAGTCTTCCCTGATTACCTATGCAAAATTAACTGTTCTGGGGCTTCCCTGGTGGTGCAGCGGTTAAGAATCCGCCTGCCAACGCAGGGGACACGGGTTCAAGCCCTGGTCCAGGAAGATCCCACATGCCACGGAGCAACTAAGCCCGTGCACCACAACTACTGAGCCTGCGCTCTAAAGCCCACGAGCCTCAACTACTGAGCCTGCGTGCCACAACTACGGAAGCCTGCACACCTAGAGCCCGAGCTCTGCAACAAGAGAAGCCACCGCGATGAGAAGCCCACGCACCACAAGGAAGAGTAGCCCCTGCTCGCTGCGACTAGAGAAAGCCCATGCGCAGCAATGCAGCCAAAAATAAATAAATAAGATAAATTTATTTTAAAAACCACACTATTAAAAAAAAATTAACTGTTCCATCATCCATACCCTTGTAGCACGTTGTACATGAAGCTATATTTACTCATTTCAGTGACTCTTGACTCCACTGAGTTGTGAACTCCTTTTCCACCTCCGTCTCCCCAGGGGCCAACATGATGAGTGGCACAGAGCAGGCAAATATTAGCTACCATGTGTTGAGCTCTTCCTGTGTGTCTCACTTTGTGCTCAGTGCTTTACATATATTATCTGAATGAATCATCCCAACAACTCTATGAAGTGGGTACTATTATTAGCCCCATTTTACAGATGAGGAAACTGAGGCTCAAAGAGGTTAAGCTACCCAAGATCACACAGCTGATACTGCCAGAATCCAAACCAAGCTGTGTATGAACACAAAATCTCTGTTCTAACCACTGAGATGCCTACTGCCATAACTAGTAATGGAATTAATTATGAAAGATATGGCAAAGCTCACCTTGCAGCTTATATCTACAAATCTATGAAATACTAACATTTTTAGGCAAAAAAGCATCTTCTTTACAAAAAATTCAAAATACTGCTTATACATTTATTTGTGAATTAAATAATTGTCAAGCCTCTGTTTATGCGTAGGATCAAGTTGTGGGAGATACATTTTGACTCTAGTCTAAATTACAGGTTGAATTATTACACACCCCCAAAACAGAACATCAAAGCAAGAGTTAAGAAGTAAAAATATATCATGAGACAAGTCAACATATGTCAAAATGCAGCATATGATCATGGAAAGAAGGACTCAATAATCAGGAGGCTCTAAAACGACAGTTCTTCCACTATTGATTCATTTGTTGAAAATGCCGGTTGAGCACAGTCCTAGGTCAGAGAAGATCCTGGATGGGAAGGAAAGGGAAGCCTCTGAGAGAGCAATGTGACTGCTGCAGGGGAGCAAAATTTGCCACCTCAAAATACGTCTCTTTGGCATGAGGATTGATTTAGGCTCCTTACTTTTAAGAAACAGAAGACTCAGGAAATCTTTCTTTTTACCTCCCCCTTAGCTGCCTAAACAATTTAGATAAAGGGGCTGTTCCCAGGATAGAGTTATCATCAGACATATCTGCAAAGAATATGGAGTAGGCATGGTGGGGGAAACCCCAGCAGGGCCTAGAGAGCAGAGTTCACTCTGTGTCCACTGTCTCTGCCTGGCCCAGCAAACACTTATTTACCAAACATTTGCTTTTCCATCTTCATGTGACTTGCCTTCTCCCCTATAAAGTCCCAAACCACTACCTTCAAACATCCTTTTTTGTCTTTAGCCAAAGATGATATTTAAGGTGAGGGTTTGGGCCATGTTGGCAAGTTACTCAGTTCTCCTGGGTCTCTCCCTTATATACACATTATTAAACTTTTGTTTGATTTTCGTCTGTTAATGTGTCTCATGTCAGTTTAATTCTTAGACCAGCCAAAAGAATTTACAAGGGTAGAGGAAATTTTCTTCCTCCCCAACACTGTACAAGTATTTTCCAATCACCTGTGTATAAGTTAGAAGATAATGGAAATTTTCCAAAAGATTAACCTGAACTTTTAACAAGCAGCAAGAGAGACTAATACTCAGAATGGTTGAGACTGGAATGCCAAAGACAGAAAAAGTTTAATTTAAATTCAGATTTGGATCAAGAAGATGAATTTAAAAAAGGAACTGAGCATATGTAATGCTAACAGATGGCAAAGGGAAAGCAAAACCACCAGGTTCCTGTTTACTTCATCTTCATCACACAGAAAGAGCTTCCATTTGGTCAGGTTAGAACATCACGAAGAGGGAAAACAAGTCCAGGATAGGAAGAAAAGACATGGAAAGAACACCCACCAACCTAAAAAATTAGTCCCAGTTACCAGATCAAAAGAAATTATTGCCCAGGGAACCAAAAGGATATTTGGGTATGACCTCAGAGACGTATTCAGTGATCTTCGAGAAGTCATGCCACAAGACTCTAATTAGAGTTAGGGTCCCACTTCAAATAGGGAGAAAGATTGATATAGGAATCTAGAGACCAAGAGGGATGGTGTTGACTTCTAGCAAAGTTCTGCGCATGATTATTAAACCGAAACAAAATAGGTAACTACCAAGGGTTCAGCATGCATAATCACTCCAAAGGAAGGGTTTTTCAACAGTTACTATCATAAGTAGATCTGAAGACTGCTGTAGGAACTGTATACAGACTGTAGTAGGCTTTGGACAAAACATTTTATTACCTGTTTATGGGCAAGATGAAGCAATCTAGACTGTATAACATCACAGCTCAGTGGATTCGTAGAAGGTTAAACAACAGTGGCCCAACTTTCTTTAATCTGACAATATCAGACTGGAAGCCATTTTCTAATGGAAATTCTCCAATTCTATGTCCATGACATTAAAAAAAAAAGAGAATTTAGATAAACAGAAATCTGAACTTGTCATCAAATTTTAAATCAAGCTGGGAAGAAAATCAGGGTTCAAAATTGCTTCAATAATTTGGAATATGCCAAAAACATGGTGAAATTTAACAGTCTCATCTTTAGGCTTTTAAAATTCAAATGGTATCTCAGCATACCATGGACCAGATATTCTGAAACACCCTTCTTCTCAAAACACCTCTGTCTTGGATAAAATAGACTTTGTCGTGGGTTGCTTGGCTGAAATAAAATAAGAGTGTTAAAGTGTTAAAATAAGAGTAGGGGGCAGTGAGCAGTAAATAAATGTGAAATGCATGGTTGTCCCAGGACCAGATATGTATAGCAGACCCATAAGCAATATTGGGAGACCAAGCCTTCAGCTCTAAGTTGAAGAAGCTGCACGGGCGAGCCCCATAGTTATCAGGACCCTCAAATGGCTACAGCAGCCTCAGGTGGGTAGCGTTCCTTCACTCCAAGCACAAATAAGGATGTTCTCCATAAGAGAGCATCCAGTATTCTCGTAGATCATGATTAACCAAATATGGTGATTTGGAAGACATATCTGAGGAAATTACTCAGACATATTAGCACAGAGTGATATGAAAAACAGGAAAAAAGATATGGTATATGCAGGATAGACTGAGAAGATCTAAAAATCCATTTAAACAACATCAAAGAAGAAGGAAGGAGAGGCCAAATTTGAAGGAGTAATGGCTGAGAATTTCCAGAGCAGAAAAGAGACATGACTCCATAGATGTAGGAAATATAACATATAAAGCAGGATAAATAATAGGAAATCCACACCAAGAAACAAGGTAGTGAAACTGCAGAACACTAAAAACAAAAGATCTCAAAAGCAGCTAGTTATTAAAAAAACATTACTCACAAAAGAAGGAATCACATCGTTAGCAGATTTCTCAATGGCAACATTGGAAGCTAAAGGATAGTAGAATAATATCTTCAAAGACTTGGGAATTGGATACTCACCATCTTAAGAGGGACTTCCCTGGTGGTCCAGTGGTTAAGACTCCACATTTCCACTGCAGGGGGTGCGGTTCAATCCCTGGTCAGGGACGATCCCACAGGCTGCCGGGTGCAGAAAAAATGAGTCTGAGAGAAGTTTTTCATCTTGCAAACCTGGAACTCTATACCCCTAAACAATAATTCCCTATTTCCCCCTTACCTCCACCACTGGTAGCCAACATTTTACTTTCTGTCTCTACCTTTAGATACCTCCAATAAGTAAAACATATAATGTTTGTCAAAAAAAAAAGCAGATTCCTGGTTTTAAAAATAATTTAGATATGATCATGGTATTGTGTTTTGATATGTTTGCTATGTTATTATTGTTCTTTTCATTTATGTCTATCTTTGAGAGGTAAATACTGAAGCAAGTAAGGATGAAAAAGAAAAATTAGTCTGAGAATATACTCCAGGATGAGTGTGGGCTTGTAGAGATGATTCTACTGGTTCGAGAACAGTCTCAGTCCCTACGTACCTCTCACAGTGCAGGCATCTTGCCAGACTTTGAGATCTTGCTGTGTAAAGATTCATGTTGTCTTTGTAAGAACAGATTCTAACTACAAGCCAAATATTAAAAGGAAAAAAAAAAAGAATGAGGGTGAAATACGGATTAAAACAAAGTGATTTTACAACTGGAAGACTTGACTAACTGAACTTCTAAGATATACTTCAGAAAGAAGAAGCATGACTCAAGAACTGAAATGAAAACCGGAATAGTGAGTGAAGAAATTGGTAAATATGGTGAATCTAAACAAAACTGTCAGTAGAAAACAATCATGGTGACAATAATAATATAAAATTTATAGGTTTAATACAAGGTCAGAACTAAAATGCTGGGAACAATAAATTAGAAAAGAGGTGACTGGAGTTTAAGTGTCCTAATGCCTTTGCACTTGTGTGAGAAGTGAATTAGTATAATAATTTTGGCCTTTGTTAAATATGTGTGGTAAAAAGTCAATGGTATTCACTAAAATAATACAAATAAGACACATATATATGTACGTACAAACATACATGCATATATATCTTTTGAACCAATAGAAGGAGGGAAATGACATAAGCCAATAAAAAAACAAACACCAATCAACCCAAAAGAAGTATATTAAAAAGTGACACTTTCCCCCCACAAAAAGATAGTAAAAATAAGTCCAGATATACTATCACAATAAATGTAAATTAGCTAAACGCCTCAGTTAAAAATCAGAAGTTGTCAAATTGAATGTTAAAAAATCTGAGGCACTGTTTCAAGAAGTACTCCCAAAACACAGGAATCTGGAAAGGTTGAAAGTAAAAGTATGGAAAATTATACACCTGACAAATACTATCCGAAAGAAAGCTAGTGTAGCTAAATTAATATTAGATAACATAGACTAACAAAAAATATTATGAAGGATGGAGAGGATCGCTGCATAATGATAAAGAGTTCAGTTCATCAGCAAAATGTCAGTTCTAAACTATAGAAAACGTATCTTATAGTTACTAAAGATATTGATGAAATCTTTAATCAAAGGAAAACTTTTAAGTCCAGAAACATTAAGAAAGTTTAGAAGCACATCTAAACTTTCAAGGAATAGAAAATTCTACTCTCTCATAGGTTCCTCTGGAAAATAGAAAGAAAGGACATATTCCCAACTCACTCTACAATGCCAATGTAAATTCTGTACCAAAATCATCAGACCAGTATTACTCATAAATAAATCAAAAACAAAGAAGTAAAAATCCTAAGTAAAATATTAGTAAATCGAGTCCAGCAATAAATAAAAAGGCTGATACTTCGTAACCAAGATAAGAAAAATATTCTTGTAGTTAACCTCATCAATATATTAAAGAAAAACTATAATATCATCTAAATAGTTGCAAAATTTTAAGATAAAATTCAACGGTCCCTTACGGTAATAACTCTTAGGAAACTAAGAGAACTTCCTTAACCAGTTAAAAGGCATTTACCAAAGACCTACAGTTTGAGCAAGTATGATCCTCAATAATGAAAAGTTAGGAATACTTCCTTCAAAATCAGAAGCAATTCTGACCAAAATCTCAACAGGGCTTTTCAAGGAAGATGAACTGATTCTAAGATTCCTTGGAAGAGCAAAGGGTCAAGAAAAGCCAAAATACTTCCAATGAAGAAGGAAAGGTAGCATCAAGCTTATTAAAAATGTATAGTTATTAAGACAGTTATCTATTCATGTAGGGGTAGATAAAAACACTAATGAAACAGAAGTCACAGAAACAGACCCACGCACATAGGGAAACTTGGTTTATGACAAAGCTGACATTTCAGATCAGCAGGGAAAGGAGGACAATTCAGTAAAAAGTGCTAGAACAATTAATTATTTGTATAGAAGAATATGGAATTTAACGATTCTCACCCCCCTCCCCCATTAATTCAAGATAGATGAAAGACTTTAACATAAAAGGCAAAACTAAATTTTTAGAAGACAGTATAAGAGAATATTTTTAGGATCTTTCCAACACTTGGCAAAACAAGGCTTTTTCTTTTATCTAGTGGGTAAAATGGTATCTCATTGCGATCTTAATCTTCATGGCCATGATTAATGGGCTTGAGCAATTTTTCATGTATTTATTTGCCATTCCTGTTTCTGTGTCTGTGAAACACCTGTTCATATCATTTCCTCATTTTTCTGTCCATGCCTTAATGGTTTGTAGTTAACATGTGTTGCAAATATCTTCTCCCAGTTTGTGACTTATCTTTTCCCTTTCTTTAGTACTTTGGGATAAACAAACGTTAATTTTAATTTAGTTAAATTATCCTTTGTATTTGGTGCTTTTTATATCTTGTTTAAGAAATCCTTTCCTACCTCTCCTGAGCTACATGGCTAGATTAGAGGAGATATAGCATCCCAGGGAAACTAGGGATGTAGGTACTAAATTGTGACCAGCGGATGCTGAGCTGGCAAGAACACACAGATGGTGGTGCAGATGTGGAAACACAAGCTCCAGGTGTTTGAGTCACTTGAACGTAACTCAGGTGAAGATGGTGATCTCTGGCTTCATGAAGCCCAGCTCTACCACTCATTGGCTGTCTCTGTAAACCTGAGTTTCTTCACGTAGAGACAGGGGATGACGATGAAGAATTGATAATGGTACCAACCTCATGTGTCTACAGAGATGATCAAGCCAAACCAAGCATTCACGGGGCACATCCAGTCCTTAGAGGGGCCGGAAAACTGTCTTTGAATAGTCAAAGGTTAGTTATGGAAAAGAGAGCATGAAGACCCCAAACGCAGGCCAGGAATCAACGGGTGAAGGTTGCCAGCAGGTGTGTGCATGTGCGTGTGTGAATGTAGGGCAAGAGTTCTTCTTGCTAAGAGAACACATCTCTCCAAGGCTTCTTGCTGGGTGCCTCATAGGCTTCACTTTAGCATCCATTTCACCCAGGTCATTGTACCAAGACCTCTCCCTCTTAGCTGTCTCTGCTGGGGCCTTTAGGCCACTTAAACATGAACATCGTAATGAAACTTTCAAAGATGTGCATCACATTATGCCACCTAAATCAGGATGCTTCCTGATCTAATTTATCAACAGGCTAGTGCACCCTCATTTCTTCCCACGTTGTCTCTTCTCTGAGCTGCTGAGGTCATGCAGGGAGCCAGGTCACACATCTATATGGGTGGATCGTAGTCTGGTCACCCTTCAAGCAGTAGTTCTGGTGCCTGGGTTGGCGGTCTGGTAGTAGGGGGTACCCAACAGGGCCAGGAGCAGGAGGAATGAAGCAGCACGAGTGGCAGGAACAGGCCAAAGAGTCAGAAACGGGACGGACCCCGGGGGTGGGGCAGGCAAAGCCAGGAGGAGAAGGCAGTTGTAGGGGATGGCTTGTCATCCACTCCTTAGTGTTAGTTCTCAAAAGGATTGTTTTCATTTCAATCCATAGGGTGGGCAGATGGCAATTAGTGGCTAGTGGACATGTCTTCACTGCCTACACTCTGTCCTGGACATTGTGCTTTTCATGCATTAGCCCATTGGCTTTCATCTTCACAGCAGCCACGAGTGTGGGTGTTATTACTTCCACCATGTAACAGATGAGGAAACAGGCTTAGATGTTAGGTAACTTGCCCGAGATCACATAGCCAGCAATTGGTGGGGTAGACACTTGTCTCCTGAATCCATGCTCCTAACTGCTGTATCACATGGTGCTCAATGACTACCTCCTAGTACCTTGTTCAAGACTTACATTTTGCAGGCTGCCACGGAGATTCCCCAAAGTTCGGAACAACAGAATGGGCATTGGAGTCTTTTCCTTACGAAACGCACCTCATTTCTCTTCTCATAAGCGGTCTGAGGTGACCTCTGAAAATGGTTCGCTATTTACTTGACCCAGAAAACCCCATAAAATCATGCAAATCAAGAGGTTCAAACCTTTGTGTTCACTTTCAGAACATTCGTGAAACTGCTCAGGCCAATGAGGGTGTGCATATCCCCAAATCCACCAAGTATCTGAAGGATGTTCACTTTACAGAGCCTTAAGGGCCATTCTGTTGGTACAATGGTAGCGTTGGTAGGTGTGCCCGGGCGAAACAGAGGGGCTGGATGCAGGGTCAACGGCTCAAAAACAGTGGTGAATTTTTACTGCACGTGATTAAAAATGCAGAGTGTAACACTGAACTCAAGCGTTTAGATGTAGATTCTCTGGTCATTGAGAACATCAGGTGAACAAAGCCCCCAAGATACAGTACAGGACTTAGCAGTGGGCGGATTAACCTGTGCGTGAGCTCTCCCCAGCACACTGAGATGACCCTCACTGAAAAAGAACAGATTGGTCCTAAACCAGAAGAGGAGGCTGCCCAGAAGGAAAAGACATCCCAGAAGAAACCGAAGAAACAAAAACTCATGGCCTAGGAATTAATTCAGCATGAAATAAATGCAAATTAAAGTTAAAAAAAAAATGCACCTCATCTTAGTGATGGCAGCTCCCCATCATTGTGGCTACATGTGATCACAGCCTGGTTGCATGTGATTGGGTCTCCATGGAAACACAACTTCCACTGACTTCTGCTTCCAGAGAAGTCTGCTCCCAATCTGAGAATTAATTTCAAATATGGTTTCTTTTTTTTAAAAAAAAATTTAATGCCTTTAGGTTTCCCTGGTGGCGCAGTGGTTAAGAATCCGCATGCTAATGCAGGGGACACAGGTTCGAGCCCTGGTCCAGAAAGATCCCACATGCCGCAGAGCAACTAAGCCCGTGCACCACAACTACTGAGTCTGTGCTCAAGGGCCCGCGAGCCACAACTACTGAAGCCCACGTGCCACAACTACTGAAGCCCACGTGCCGCAACTACTGAAGCCCACGTGCCGCAACTACTGAAGCCCACGTGCCTAGAGTCTGTGCTCCACAACAAGAGAAGCCACCGCAATGAGAAGCCCAGGCGCTGCAACGAAGAGTAGCCTCCGCTCACTGCAACTAGAGAAAGCCTGCGTGCAGCAACGAAGACCCAATGCAGCCAAAACTAAATAAATTTTTGAAAAATTAAAAAACAAAATGTAATGCCCTTGGTGGGGACCTGAGCTGGAGCGCACCGACCTCGTCTGCCCAAGGGTTGTCCGCCAAAGCACCCGGAGCGGGTGCCGCACGGTCAAGAGCCAGGACCGAGCGCCTCTGGCTACAGATCTGGGAGCTGTCGGGTCCTGCCACCCACCGCAGGGCGCACAAAACTGGCCGTGAGGATGGCCACCAGGGTCCAGACAGCTGCCGTCTGGGTATTTATGGAGCACCCACTATGTGCCGGGCCCCCTTCAAGGTCCAGGCATGCGGTGGTGAACGAGACTGACAGGATCCATGCTTTGGGGAGTCTGCACTCTGGTGGAGGAAGGCAGATGCCACGTAAATGATGGAGAAACCACTTACAAGTGAACAGGAGACGTCGTTGTCGCGTCGTACATAGGATTAACATTGGTTGATGTGAAAGACTGGGTGTTTGGGGAAGTTCCCACGGAGGAGGTGACGTTTGCAGGTCTGAGTTACCAGAGTAGGCCAGCCGTGGGAAGGGCAGGTGCATGAGCCTGTGGGGGGGGGGCGGGGGAGCCATTGCCAAGGCCACGAGGTGGGGGAGGGTCGGTGCCTTTGTAGCAGGGAAGGAAGGCCTGTGCGGCCTGGCTTGTTGGGGAGGGGAGGGGAGCAGACAGACATGGAGGGGCCAGAGGTCCATCAGGCTGGGAAGCTGTTGTGTTAGGAAAGGGGGTTGGGTTTTTCAGAGACCCTCTGGCTGCTCAGTAGAGAATGGGCGACTGCAGGGGTACAGACGAGAGGCGGAGGAGGTTTTGTCTGGGGTAGTGGAAACGGAGAAACTAGACAGAATTGGGGGTGTTTGAAAGATGAGTCCTCTTCTCTGACAACCAGCTTATGCTTTTCACGTAGTCCACTGTCACTTTTTAGAGTGGTTTATTTTCTGTAAGTAGTCCTGTATTTCTTACCATTCCAACCCACCAAAGTGAATGCTCAGTGCTTACTGTGTGTGTGGAGTTCTGTGCTGCCTCTGGTGTAGGTATTCATCAGTGCCTCATCCTGGGACCAGGTTGCACTGCTGGTTGGTGCAGAGCCAGGATTTGAACCTGGGTGGGATGGCCCTACACCCATTTCCCTGGTCAGTGTACTCTAGTGCCTCAGGGTATAGCCTGAGAATTGCTCAAGAGACAGGGATTCTAGATTTCTGGGCACTAATAGTAGTTATTATTTACTCACAAAGGGTCACTTATCAGCTGCTCCTTGGACTCAGGAACAGTTAAGTCCCTTGCCGTGCCCTCGGTGCAGTGGGTGTGTGTGGCCCAGTCCCTGGGGAATGATTGATAGGATGTGGATGACCCCACTCAGGGATGCGCTGAAAGTGGAAAGGATATAACATGCAAGACATTTTAAAACTGTGCAACAGAGGGGTCCCTTTCCCATGGGTGGTGACATACTCAACCCATATTCTGGGTGTCCCCTCCTGGGTATCCAGGGTGATACCTCGTAATTAGAAGGCTGTAGATGAGTGTGAATTCAGAGCAGAGGGAGGAGGTGATGTTGCACTGAGGCCTGTGAGCTCCTAAGTCTCTGTTTCTTTCCTCGGAGGATGCTGGGCACTTACTGGCAGGTTTTGTTTTTTCAGTTTGGCTACTTTCTGCTGTTGACACTTCCCTCCCTTAAATGTGTCATTACAAATCCACTTCAGGGAGTCTCCATTCCTACCTAGGGGCTTGGACAGATTTTCCGTCTCCTCCTCTCGTTGTAGGAGTTGAGTTATTTTAAACCAGGGAAACTTGTTTCCCTTTTTCTCCAGCGTTGGGCAGGGCCTTTGCTCCCATGGACCACCGCCAAACACCGTCACCACGGTCACCACCACGACATGCTAATAGCATAGTTTGCGGTGCAGTGAGTTGGGGCTTCAAGACTGATGTGAGGGGTGCAGGGGGAGAGAAGGGAATTCTGCCTGGCGGGGCCTTTCTGAGGAAGGTTGGCCAGTGTTCCCGTGCATACCAGGCTGGATGTCTTCAGCTGTGCCCAGACTGACCCTCTTGGCGAATTAAAGGTTAAAATGATAATTTCCTGTTAAAATGTGGCAGTGTTCATGAATTACCCTTTCAAAACTAACAACCCTCACGCACCCTTGTTTATATATACCAGGTACCGGTTAGGCACCGAGGATACACGGGTCAAAGGCAGCCCTGGGAGTTGAGAGAGGGGACAGAGGGCAGGCCCGGCGGCCACGGGATTCGCCTGGGGCAGAGGGAAGCCCAAGAAGAGACCTTGGCAGCTCCTCTCAAAGGACCTGTGGGATTAGCCTTGCGAAGGCGAGGGAGAAGTAGGCTCCGGGCAGAGGGAGCCCCTGTGCGCTGCCAGCAGGGGGCGGGGGCATGGCCGGCCGCCAGCAGGGGGCGGGGGCGTGGCCGGCCGCCAGCAGGGGGCGGGGGCGTGGCCGGCCGCCATCAGGCCTCTGGAGCCTGCACAGTGCTCAGCCGGAGGTGTTGGGGAGGGGGTCAGGTAATGTGGCGGCCTGTCACCTCCCCGGCTGACTTGAGCAGGCTGCTCATCCCTTCCAGACAAGCTGAAAACTACATTTTCCTCGTGACTCGAGCCTTTGATGATTGTGGAGTCACCTTATTTCCAGGAATCCTTTTTTTGTCTTAAAGTCTGTTTTATATTCTTATAGCTGTAGGAGCCTCCTTTTGGTTAATCGCTCGTCATGTATTTTTCTCCAGCTTTTGACTTTTTTGTATCTTCATATTTTAGATGTGTCCTTTTTAAATAGCAGCATTTTTTTAAATCAGTCTGTCAATCTTTGTACTTAAATACTTTGTCCGTTATGATTAATGTAATTACTGTTATACTTGAGTTTAAATCTACCATCTTACTGTGTTTTCTCTGTACTGTGTTTGCTGTACCTGATCTGTTTTTTGTGTTGGTTGTTTTTTCTCCTCTCTTGGCTTTTTTTTTTTTTTGACTGATAATTTTTTATTCTTTTTCTTTCTGTAAAGATGTTTGGGAATTATACACATTATTTTTGCTCTAAAAAAAAAACTAGTGCTCTTTATTCCCCAGTAGGAACTTGTGATTTGAGCAGTAACTTACGGGCATTCAGACCTATATTGTCTTTTCTTGATCTTCACAGAACCTGCCAAGTCTTCAAATATAGTATTGAGACTTTATCTGCATCGTTTTCACATGAGACCTCTGAGGCAGTGCAGAGTAATGGCTGGGAACACAGACTGCTCTCTGGAAAGCCTGACTGCCATTTACTAAATATGCATTTCTGACACGTTACTTACTCTCTCTGGGTCCCAGTTTACACCTCTACAAAACAGGGGTAATAAAGTACTTAATTCATATATTTGTTCTCAGTGTTACTAAATTCTTAACAAAGTAAGTGTTGGCTACCATTATTCCTCTCCCACCTACCCCTTCCCCCCTGCCGCCCCTGTTCCCAACAGCAGGGTGACCAATCATCCTGATTTACTTGGGACTTTCCCTGCCTTTACACTGAACACCCACCCCCCCAAATCTTCGACAAACCAGGACCGTTGACCACCCTCCCTGACTCTGCAGTCAGAGAAGTCATGATAGGCCAGATAAAATGGCGGCCAGTGGGGCTCAAGAAGGTTTGAATCCCAGAGTTCCATTGGTAATTCAAAATCATGACATTCTGTGGCCACAGGATGTAGAATGATAGCTCAGAGGCACAGAAAACTCACTGAAACCAAAGGTAAGTCCAATTAACTCTCTATTTTTGAGTCCCCAAGGGCAGAAGCTGTCTTATTCATCGTTGTACCCTCTGCACACTTAGGCTGATTTCTTAAGATCATGTGTTATGAAGGACACTGGCCTGCATCTAAATCCCGTTTGGGGACGACTTTGGAGCAGGTTCTGTCTGTGGAGGGGAAATTCCATCCTGAAATGGGATTCCTGCCTTGAGACTCATTCATGAATCACAGTTTGGTTAAAGATTGACACCTTCTGCTCATAACTACCCTCCTCACCCTGTCTTTGGGACTGACGTGATTTTCAATGGTTTGTAAATAATTGCCCAATGCATGATGACCCAGAAGGGGTGGCGGCCCCTAGAGAACACCACACAACTTACTGAGGTCCCCTACTCACAGCGTGGGGTGTCTCCCAAGCTCTCATGTGCCTTCTGTGCGGGGTAAGAAGGAGGTTTCGGAATACAGGGAGAAAGCACCCCATTTGCAGGGAGTCTGGGGGATGGGGACATGGATTGTTCTCGGTGTTCTGAGATGGAACACTGATGGGGCCTTGTCGCTGCTACACGCCAGAGAAGACAGGGTACAGAAGACTGAGCAGGGGCTTGAACTCTTGTATCGAACAGTCTTGGTTGTGCCTCTTACTTGCTGGGAGACTTGTGGCAAGTGAATCACCTTCTCTGAGGCTCCATTTCCTCTTCCGTAAAATGAGGACAGTAGTAATACTTGATGGTAGGGAGGCTTTAAAAACCTAGTACATATGAACAGTATATATAATATGGGGCCTAATACAGCTTAATAGCCTCAATACCCTAACAGGGTCTGTAGCTGCTATTATTGTTGTGATCCGACATAAGTATCGCATACAACATTGTTCCAAGGGGAGAATAGCCCCAAATCAACAAATGCAGAGAGGAGTGTCAAACAGCGAGGACTCAATAAATGTTAGCTGTTATTAAGGGCTTTTAAATCAATCTGCTTCCTGTGTCTCAGAATTACCTGGCTGCCCTGTGAACACTCGAAAAAGCTCACTTAAGAAATTCCATGGTGGGACTTCCCTGGTGGCACAGTGGTTAAGAATCTGTCTGCCAATGCAGGGGACACGGGTTCGAGCCGTGGTCGGGGAAGATCCCACATGCTGCAGAGCAACTAAGCCCGTGCACTACAGCTAATAAGCCTGCACTCTAGAGCCCACAAGCCACAACTACTGAGCCCGTGTGCCACAACTACTGAAGTCCACGCGCCTAGAGCCTGTGCTCTGCCACAAGAGAAGCCACCACAATGAGAAGCCCACACACCCCAATGAAGAGCAGCCCCCGCTTGCTGTAAGTAGAGAAAGCCCACACGCAGCAACGAAGATCCAATGCAGCCAAAAATTAATTAATTAATTAATTTTTAAAAAAACAGAAAAAGAAATTCCATGTGACATATAAATTAGTATTCATGCCAAAAATGCATCATGTGAATGTAATCATGTGGAAACCTCAGACAAACTTAAATTGAGATAACTGGCCTGTACACTTCAAAAATGTCGAGGATAAGAAAGACAAAGAGTAGAGGAGACCGGGCTTCCCTGGGCGCAGTGGTTAAGAATCCTCCTGCCACTGCAGGGGACACGGGTTCCATCCCTGGTCCGGGAAGATCCCACGTGCCGCGAAGCAACTAAGCCCGTGCACCACAACTACTGAGCCTGTGCTCTAGGGCCCGCGAGCCACAACTACTGAGCCCACGTGCCACAACTACTGAAGCCCGCACACCTAGAGCCCGTGCTCCGCAACAAGAGAAGCCACTGCAATGAGAAGCCTGCGCACCGCAAGGAAGAGTAGCCCCCGCTCACCGCAACTAGAGAAAGCCCGCATGCAGCAATGAAGACCCAACGCAGCCATAAATAAATAAATAAATAAATAAATAATTAAATGAGTAGAGGAGACAAGACTGCTAAGAACAATGCATAATCTTGGATTGGCTTCTGAATCAGAAAGAAAATATTGCTATAAAGGACATTATTAGAATAACTGGTAAAATTTGAATAAGGTCTGTAGATTAGCTAATATATAATTGCTAAACTTTCTAGTTTTATAATTGCTATAATATTTTATAATTATAATTATCCTGTGCTTCATTGGTGAATCTGGATGAAGGATATGTGAGTTTGGGGGCTATTTTTGCAACTTTCATGCATGTTTGAAATTATTTCAAAATAAATAAAACGTAGCTAAGAGCTACCACACATTTAAAAGAAGAATAAGAGGGGACTTCCCTAGCGGTCCAGTGGTTAAGACTCCTCACTTCCACTGCAGGGGGTGCAGGTTCGATCCCTGGTGGGGGAACTAAGATCCCTCATGGGGCAGCCAAAAAAAAAAAAAAAAAAAGAAACTGTGCAGTTACAGAAGTAGCCAGCTCCCCGCTCGGTAGTCAGCAGCTGTGAGCAGCCTCTTGGCCCTGTTTCTTCACCGTCCCTTTACGTGGTGAGCCTGAAAGGCTTACTTTCTATTAATGGGCAGCTTTAGAATCTTCCCTAGAAATGGAGACAGGTCACTGGGCATGTCTGCACAGGTGGTAACGAGAAAGGCAACCGATCCAGCGCAGGGCAGAGGCCAGTGGGAAGTGGTGGGCCGGGGGGCCAACGGCGTCATTTGACCTGCCTGTAACCTTTTAATCTAGATGCCTCATTAAGGGGTCAGGGCGAAAAGCATTGTGGTACCCGAAGAGACTCTTCTACCATGGGGATGCTGCTTCAAGGGGCAAGAAAGGTGAACTTGGTGCCTCAGAAAAGGAGCAGTGTTCACTGCCAGTCAGAAGAGGGCGCTGTTTTCTCCAATGTCATCCTTCCCGCCAAGTGTGCCCACTGAGTGGTTGCACAGATCTGCAGATCCCAGGGGCAGAATTAGGGTGAGCTGAATGAGGCAGAGTCATGAAAGTGCACAGTTGAATCTTGTCTTTATTTAAGATTTTGTTACTTTGTTCATTATGGATGTTTCTGCATTCATTTGAATAATTATTCAAACTATTCAAAATATTTCATAAAGTATTATTTATCTTGATTACTGAGTTGTTTGGCACCCCTTTAAAGTTCACACCCAAGGCCAGTGTCTCATTTGCCTCACCCTAGTCCCACCCTGGCAGATCTAACCCATTAAATATGACACCACCAGCTCAGAGTTTGCAATTGGTCAGATGAGGTCTAGAGTTAATGGGCCATTTTGTACCCATGAAGATCTGGCAAAGGGAATTAATCCTGAGAACCCGAATTCCTGCCTTTGATGTCACTTCACAGTCAGCAACTGGGGCCTGACTTCTTTATCTCTCTCAATTTTCTCATCTGTAAAATGGGGATGGCAATCCCGTCTTTGCACAGTTTATTCTGAAGACAGAATATCACCCTAACTGAACATCCCTAAGGGCCACTAAATACCCCTAACTCACTAAATCTTCACAGCTCTACCATGTAAGAGCTCTTATTATCCCCATTTTCAAAAGCGAGGAAATGGGCACGGAGAAGTTTAGACACTTGCCCAAGGTTGAAGAGCCGTAAATGGAAGTGCATATACTTTAACCTCCACACCAACATTCTCAACATGGGGTGATCTCCACCCTCTCGGGGGCATTTGGCAATGTCTAGAGACATTTTTGGTGGTCATGACTAGGGGATTGCTACGGGCCTCTAGTGGGTAGAGGCTAAGAATGCTGCTGAACATCCTACAATGCATGGGGCAGTCCCCACAGCAAAGAATTACCTGGCCCCAAATGTCATCAGTGCCAAGAGTGAGAAGCCTGCTCCATGCTCCGCTCCCAAGGTCAGGGAGTTATGTGAGAACTTAGCACCTAGTGCTCCGAGAAAGGCAGATGGTGTGTAGTGGTTTCTGTTATTGTTTCTTTTGTCTCAGTGGCCTGGGGTCTCCCTTGGTTATCCAGGGACTTGCGTTCCCCTGGCTCAGCAACCTCTCAGGTGGTTGAGAAGCTAGGCTCTGGAGTCAGTCAGAGCATCACATCATGCATTCAACAATGATTTATTGAGCACCTGCTACATGCCCAGTCCTGTCCTGGGCAGCACAGACACACATAGATGTCCCTGCTGGTGTGAGCTGTCAGAGGTCGGGGGTGGATGGACATTAGACAGCACACAAGCTCGTAGACAATAATACATTGTCACACACGCCATGAAGCAAAGACCTGGGTTCCATGAATACAGAGTGAGAGGGAAGCCCCTGATGGGCTGAGGGGGGCCAGGGAGAGAGTTGTTTGGCACCCCCTTGAAGCTGAGACTTCATTGAAGTCTTTATTGAAGCTGAGACTTGGAGGTGGGAGGAAGGAAGAGCCCTGCAGGTGGAGGGAACAGCCATGCAAAGGCTCTGAGGCAGGAACTGAAAGCCAAGCAGTGCCAGGGGAGGCCAGCAGGGGAAGAAGAAGAGAATAGAGGATGTGACCTTGAAGGGGTGGGTAGGTAGAGGCCACAATAAGGAGTTTGGTCTTTATGCCAAATAAAGAGCCTTTGAAGGGCTCTAGTCAGAGCAGTGACTGCCTTCAGAGAGCAACCTGCTTGAGGTCCAGACACAGCCCCTTGCGGAAGATGCTGCTTGAGGTCAAACCAGAGCCTGCTTCATCAGTTGGAAACCATCATACAAAGGTGAGATCTGTCACAATTACACAACCTTAAATAATGCGCCTCCCCTGGTCCAAACCCCAAGCTGGTTGTGAAACTTAATGACTAGGGCAATTTGCATTTATTACAAGATTATTATTAGGGCTCACTCCTTATTACACACAGAATGGAATCCGCCACTGGAAACACCTGTTCTGAGTTATGCAGTTCATCCCCTGCCAATAATAGAAACTTCCCTACAGGTCCCTTGTTTCTTTTTCTTTTTTTTTTTTCAGGGAACTTCCCCGACCAGGGATCCAACCTGTGCCCACTGCAGCGGAAGGGCAGAGTCTTAACCACTGGACAGCCAGGGATGCCCCAGGCCCCTTGTTTCTTTTTGTTGCTTTTGGGTAACTCAGCCTGTGATACTTTTGCTCCCGCCAGAATCCCCATCTTGCCTTCCTCAAATTCTGAGGTACCCTTTCTCCCCCAGTGACTCTTGCCCCACCAGTGCCCATGGTGAATGGCTGTGGCTGCCTGTGGTGTCCGGGGCCATGCATCTCAACTGCTGATCCTCATGTCTGCCCACTCGTATGACACACATGGGACTCTTCAGTAGGGACTACTGACAAGGACTAGTGCTTAAGGCTTTAAGGGGATCAGACTGTCCCCGCTCAATCAGGATGGTGTTTCCCAAGGTGGACATAGCTCAAGATACTAAAAGGAATTATGTGAAGAAGAGTGTTCCATGGACAAGAAATTCAGGACATACTGTTCCAACATAGTTAAGCAGCTTTGTTTATGACAGGACTTTTCAGCAGTTAATATTAGCATTAATATGCTAATGTGCATTATAAATCTCCAATATACGTGTATCCTTTTTTTCAAGAGCATCTTACAGACTACTGTTTGGAAGTTCATGCCACAGGAAATGTCACCCATAGCCACTAAATGGCAGAAGGAAGGACACCTCAGAGTGTTCAATGTGGGTCAGGTGAGTGCCTGCCTTTCCTTCCAGGCTCCAGGCTGCTGGACGAGATGGCCTCAAACTCCCAATTCCCAAAGAAGCCCGACAGAAGGAGGAACAGAGGGTTTTTGCTGTCCCTGGGCCACCAGTGCAGCCTTGTCAGTCCAGCCACTCACATTATCAGTCACTCCTGGGGCTGGGTGAGAGCTGCCTGAGGCTAAGTTGGCACAGAAGGACGTGCTGGCATGGGCATTGTTTAATCAGCTTAAAAGAATAAAAAGCTTTTAGCACTTTATTTTTCTAATTACTGAACAAGTACATGTTTTTGTTAAAAAAAAAATTCAAACAACACCCAAGTGTATACAATACAAAGTGCAAGTTCTCTTTTATCTCCTCACTGCCTGGCTGCATTGGGTCTTCATGGCTGCACGCAGGCTTTCTCTAGTATAGTATGCGGGCTTCTCACTGCGGTGGCTTCTCTTGTGGAGCACGGGCTCTAGGCGTGAGGGCTTCAGTAGTTGCGGTGCGTGGGATCAGTAGCTGTGGCTCTCAGGCTCTAGAGCACAGGCGCAGTAGTTGCGGCATGTGGGCTTAGTTGCTCCGTGGCATGTGGGAACTTCCCGGACCAGGGCTCGAACCTGTGTCCCCTGCATTGGCAGGCGGATTCTTAACCACTGCGCCACCAGGGAAGTCCTGCAGATTTCTCATTGAGGTGTGGTGTGCCTGGTTTGGTGGGGGAGAAGGTTGACCCTGAGTCAGAGTGACTGGGATCGAATCCCAGCTCTGCAACATGCTAGCTGTGTATCCTTGGGCACAAGCCTCAGTTTACTCATCTGCAAAATGGAGGGACCAAAATAAGGACCTGGGGGAGTGTTAAGTGAGATGAAACAGAAAGCACAAAGCAAAGCCCCTGCACTTAGCTGGATTCAGTTAAATTTGACTCTTAGGATTTTACTTCCAGAATCCAGGCACTTTTTTAAAAAAAGTTCAAGTCCATGCAGTCAATGTGCTAATTACAGAATGGGGTCAATCTCTTCCGTCTGTTCATGTGATTTTTTTGAAGTCCTCAAGGGCAGTTTCTATATACAGAAACCACTAATCAGAGGTTCCTTTATTTTTCAAATTAATATTCAAATTATCAAATTTAAAAGATGTCCCCGGGGCTTCCCTGGTGGCGCAGTGCTTAAGAATCTGCCTGACAATGCAGGGGACACAGGTTCCAGCCCTGGTCCGGGAAGATCCCACATGCTGTGGAGCAGCTGAGCCTGTGAGCCACAACTACTGAAGCCTGCGCACCTAGAGCCCGCGCTCCACAAGAGAAGCCACCGCAGTGAGAAGCCCACGCACCGCAAGGAAGAGTAGCCCCTGCTCGCCACAACTAGAGAAAACCCGCGCACAGCAACAAAGACCCAACACAGCCAAAAATAAATAAATAAATTTATTTTTTAAAAAAAGTATCAAACTTAAAAATTCAAAACATTAATTGACTCACTCATCCTATAGTTTAGGTTTGTTTTTTTTTTTGTGTTTTTTTTTTGCGGTACGTGGGCCTCTCACTGTTGTGGCCTCTCCCATTGCGGAGCACAGGCTCTGGATGCGCAGGCTCAGCGGCCATGGCTCACGGGCCCAGCCGCTCCGCGGCATGTGGGATATTCCCGGACCGGGGTACGAACCCGTGTCCCCTGCATCAGCAGGCGGACTCTCAACCACTGCGCCACCAGGGAAGCCCTAGTTTAGGTTATTTTTGATGCTGGGAATTAAAACCTTTCCCAGGACACTGGTAGGGTGGTTATTGCCTTAGATACTGTCATGCTTTTAAGTTCAGCTTATAAAAGTTTTTATTCCTGGGACTTCCCTGGTGGTCCAGGGTAAAGAATCTGCTTTACACTGCAGGGGAGGCGCATTTCAACTAGAGAGCCTGCATGTTGCAAACTACAGAGCCCACGTGCTCTGAAACCCGTGCGCCACAACTACGGAGCCCACACGCCCTGGAGCCCATGTACTACAACTAGAGAAGAGAAAACCTGCAAGCCACGCCTAGAGAGAAGCCCGTGTGCCTCAACGAAGAGCCTGCGCGCTGCAACTAAGACCTGATGCAGACAAAAATAAATAAAATAAATAAATAATAAATAAACCTAAGAAAAAAGTGTTTATTCCTTTTTTAAGTCCAGTTGGTATTGCCAGATAAAATATAGGATGCCCAATTAAATTTGAATGATCTAAAATTCTAATTGATCTAGTGTTCTGTACTTTTATTTGCTAAATCTGGCAATTCTACATCCAACAAACTTAAATAATTACCCATAAAGCTTATGCACCCATTTACAAACATTTTAAACTTCTTTTATACACCTATTTCCTTGTAAAGTTCTTCAGTTTTCTGAACTAACAAAAAAGCCACCTTTTTTAATACTAAATAATTCTAAGTCTAAAAAAATTAAACTTATAAAACACTGTTAACCCAAAATTCTTATAAATGTTCCAGAACTGTACAGAAACTCAGTAAGGTTTCAACTTAAAGTTACAAATCTAAAAAGATTCTCTCAAGGGCTTCCCTGGTGGCACAGTGGTTGAGCGTCCGCCTGCCGATGCAGGGGACACGGGCTCGTGCCCTGGTCCGGGAAGATTCCTACATGCCACGGAGTGGCTGGGCCCGTGAGCCATGGTCGCTGAGCCTGCGCATCCGGAGCCTGTGCTCCGCAACGGGAGAGGCCACAGCAGTGAGAGGCCCGCGTACCGCAAAAAAAAAATATATATATATATATATATATATATATATAAAATAAAATAAAATAAAAAGATTCCCTCAATTGCACATTTTATGTTAGGATTACAAGATTGCCAATTTAATAAGTCAAAATCTCTCATATGTTACAAGATCATAAAAACCACATACGTACAAATTCCTTCCTGAAAGGCACAAAAATGTGTACCACACTGACTTCTAAATCTTCCTCTGGTCAGGAGATGCCCACTCGCCAGGGAGGACAGTCACCACCAGCTTTTCACCAGTAATTCAACCAGGCTTAAGGCCTGGGCTGTGGCCAAGAGGGAGATTCACATCTCCATGAGCTCAGGAAGCCATTACTTCCTTTCATGTACTACTTGGGATTATCTCCTGAGAATGCCTGGGTATACTTGGCCACAGACTTCCCCCAGGATGCTGACTGGATGTATGTTGGAGATACCTGCACGCTTTTCCCGGTGGCTGTGACCACATGCCCATCACTTCAGGGGGGGCAGTCCGGAGATACAAACGCTTGGTTTCAAGTTATTCTCATTACCTCCCCTCTTTGCAGAAGAATTTTCCTTGCCAAAGTCTGCAAATCCTACTTGGGTTTATAACTTGATTGGATTTTATCCATATAAAACAAACTTCTTTTGCTTTTCAGAACTTCCTATTTGCCTGCCCAAATCTCTAAAAGCTATTTTACTTGGACTGAAATCCTACAATTCTTGCAAAACCTTCCTTTCTTGGGGCCACACAACTCTCTCTCATAAACATTAAATAATACGGGTTGAATCATGGATCTCTCCAGGGGTTTAAGTGCAAGGGTATTAGACCCATCCCAGCAGACAAGCAACTGCTTTTCCTGGCAACACACTGCGAGTACTTGGTATGTTAAACCGTACACAACAAAACTTGCCTTAAAAATTATGTAATTCAAACCAGACTTGGACTTCCCTGGTGGCACAGTGGTTTAGAATCTGCCTGCCAGGGGCTTCCCTGGTGGAGCAGTGCTTAAGAATCCGCCTGCCAATGCAGGGGACATGGGTTCAAGCCCTGGTCTGGGAAGATCCCACATGCCACGGAGCAACTAAGCCCATGTGCCCCAACTACTGAGCCTGTGCTCTAGAGCCTGCGAGCCACAACTACTGAGCCCACGTGCCACAGCTACTGAAGCCTGTGCACCTAGAGCCTGTGCTCTGCAACAAGAGAAGCCACCACAATGAGAAGCCCATGTAACGCAATGAAGAATAGCCCCCGCTCACAGCAATGAAGATGCAATGCAGTTATAAATAAACAAATTAATTAATTTAATTAAATTAAATTAAATTTAAAAAGAAACAAACCAGACTCTATCTTAATTATGCCCATCAGGGTCATTGGTGAGCTGGAATCTGGGTGTGTCCAGGGATAGCCAGCTGCCAAATCCCAGTGATGGCAGAAAATCTGGCAGAATTTCCCACTGGCTCTGCCCCACCCCTTCCCCCTGCAGAAGGCTCCACACCCCAGGTGCCCTCTGGGGTGGACCATTTCCGAGTTCATCAATTTCCATGAGAAGGTACATGGTATGTGACCACAGTAGAGATGACCAGATGTCACAGCTGGCTTCCAGCAGGGTTAAGAGTGACTTTGCAGAGACTGGTGCCTAGATTCAACTGACCAGTTTCCTTACCCGAGTGACAAAAACAAGAGATCCCAAAAACTAGCTCATTTCCTTCATTTCCCTGCGGAATGAAACCCATGATCTTCAGTTCCTCAGAGAAGTGAAAACAGCAACAAGGAATCCAGTAATTCCTGTTATCTGCAGACTTAACAAGTCAGCCAAACAAGTCAGCCGAGCCTGAGGTGGTGGCCAGGAGCCTGCTCTCCAGACACTGCTGTCCTCTCTTCAAGCCCTGAAGCCAGGGGAGCCCGGGATGTCTCTGCTGCTGGCCACCCTGCTGCTCCTCCTCTCCACCCACAGCGTCCTGGCCCTAAGGATCTGCTCCTTTAATGTCAGGTCCTTTGGGAAATCCAAGAAGGCAAACTGTAATGCCATGGATGTCATTGTGAAGGTGAGCCCCCTTTCCTGTCAGAAGGATCGCTGGACACCCTTCACACTCTCTCTACAGCTTTCAGACTTTAAGAGACTCAGGAGGAATTTAACTGAAGTTAGTCCCTAGGGTGAAGGTAGCGTGTGTGTGTGTGTGTGTGTGTGTGTGTGTGTGCGCGCGTGTGCGTGTGTGCATGCACACGCGCGAGCTTCTTCCTCGTTCTCTCCCCCTCCAGCCATCCACCTTATCCCAACTTCCAATTCTAATCTTTCTCCCCACTTAGATAAGACTTTCCTTGGGTAATCTGACCAATGTCTTGGGACTGTGTTCACTTTCCTCTGGAGGCAGTTGACTCGCTTTATTTAGAGGTTAATCTATTTTTGATGCTGGAGTTAAAACCTTTCCCAGGACTCTGGGAAATCCCAGAGGCACCACATTGTGGTGGGAGCACCAGGAGCCCTGGGTTCAGCTTCCACCTGGCAGCCAGGTGCGCCGGCTCCAGAAGGCCTTTCTCCTCTCTGAGCCCCCCAGCCCCCCCACCCCGTGCCTTTCAGCAAGAAAGGGTTATTGTGAAATGTAAGTGCAGCACAGGGTTATTGTGAAAATGTAAAGAGTCCATGATAAGAGCTAACATTTATAAAGCCTTCGCTAAGCCCACTATATGCCAGGCACTGTAGACGCTTTATATAAGACAACTCATTTAACTTATGTTAAATAAGCTATGATCACACCTGTCATGTCTTCATAAATATCGGCCATCACTTCTTCACCCACAATTCCTTCCTCATAAAGCAACTTTCTTTCTTAATAACAGCTTAATTTTTTAAAATTATAGAGGTATAATTTTTCAATTATAAACTTATAATTTACAAATTAATTTTATTAAATTAAAAATAGTCATTATGGACTATTTTGAAAATACAGAAACATATCAAGAAGTATCTTATCACTTGAAGACAACAGTTGTTGGTACTTGGGTAACTGTCTACCCAAGACGTACAGATGGTCAATAGGCACATGAAAAGATGTTCAACATTGCTAATTATTAGAGAAATGCAAATCAAAACTACAATAAGGTATGACCTCACACCAGTCAGAATGACCGTCATTAAAAAGTTTACAAATAACAAATGCTAGAGAGGGTGTGGAGAAAAGGGAAGCCTCCTACACTGTTGTGGGAATGTAAATTGGTGCCGCCACTGTAGAAAACAGTATGGTAGTTCCTCAGAAAAGTAAAAATAGAATTACCATATGATCCAGCAATCCTACTCCTGGGCATATATCCAGACAAAACTATCATTCAAAAAGATACATGCACCCCTATGTTCATAGCAGCACTATTCACAATAGCCAGGACATGGAAACACCCTAAACATCCATCAACAGATGACTGGATAAAGAAGATGTGGTATTGAATACATATACACAATGGAATACTACTCAGCCATAAAAAAGAATGAAATAATGCCATTTGCTGTAACATGGGTGTAACTAGAGATTATCATATGAAGTGAAGTAAGTCAGAAAGAGAAAGACAAATACCATGTGGTATCACTTATATGTGGAATCTAAAATATGACACAAATGAACCTACCTATGAAGCAGAAACAGACTTACATACATAAAAAACAGACTTGTGGTTGCCAAGGGGGAGAGGGGAGGGGAGAAATGAGTGGGAGTTTGAGGTTAGTAGATGCAGACTATTACATATAGAATGGATGGACAACAAGGTCCTACTGTATAGCACAGGGAACTATAGTCAATGTCCTGGGACAAAGCATAATGGAAAAGAATATTAAAAAGAAAGTCTAAAAAAAAGAACGTATATATATGTATAATTGAGTCACTTTGCTGTACAGCAGAAATTAACACAACATTGTAAATCAACTATACTTCAATTAAAAAAAATAGTAACATAGTATGTTATGTTATAGTAAGTGCCCAATAGAAGATTTCATTATTTGTAGTAAATGGCCTCACAACCCCGGGAATTCTCTCTCTGCAGGTCATCAAACGCTGTGACATCATACTCCTGATGGAAATCAAGGACAGCAACAACACAATCGGTCCCACACTGCTGGAGAGACTGAACGGGTAAAGACAGGGCCCCTGGACACTGTCGGCTCAAAGCCAGGTGCAAGGGCATCTGAAAGTCCCTGGGAACTGAAACTAGCGTGAGAGCCAGCACTGGCCCAGACCACCAGGTCACGTGGCCAACACTGCCCAGGCTTTCAACTTTATTAACCGTGGTCCTGAGAACGTTCAACCAGCTAGTTTTTTTTTTTGCGGTACGCGGGCCTCTCACTGCTGTGGCCTCTCCCGCTGCGGAGCATAGGCTCCGGACGCGCAGGCTCAGCGGCCATGGCTCACGGGCCCAGCCGCCCCGCGGCATGTGGGATCCTCCCGGACCGGGGCACGAACCCGCGTCCCCTGCCTCGGCAGGCGGACTCCCAACCACTGCGCCACCAGGGAAGCCCCAACCAGCTAGTTTTAACATGATAAAGCAAAAGAGGGAAACGGGTGAGGAGTCAGGACCGAGAGAAATGAAAGAAACAGACTAGAGGCTGAGCTGAGAAGTACTGTTACAAAGAAAAGATTGAGCGCAAATATGTAATCATGATATACCCACAGGCTGGAATATTATGTAGCGATTAAACGTCATGGTTACCACAGAATAGGTTAGAGCTAAATATTCTAGCATGGAAAGATGGCTACCATACATGGAAAAAAGCAAGTTCAGAACTGTAGGTAGAAGAGCCCATTTTAGTAGTCACAATACATCATATATGAATGAGGATGTGTTTGAGTTTGCGTCAGCATAAAAGAAAGACAGGAAGGATGTGCTCAAGCTGTTATTAGTGGTTACTTCTGGGGCGGTGGTGGGTATGATCGGAGGACCATTGTGGAAGGGGTGTGAGAAGAAAATGGGGAACATTTGCTTTTTATTTTATATACTTCTGTATGATTTGAATATTTGACAAAAATTCTGAATTGACTCTATAAATTAAAATTTTATAAATGAATGTCCTCGAATAGCTTTCAATGCTATTGGGTTATATTTATGATTTATTTCTCGAAGAATAATCACCCCAGAGTGAGTTAAAAATGCATATTCAAGGGCCCCCGTCTATTACTTCTGAGACACACTAATTTCTTAAAACTTCTAATATAATGTTTCTTTTGTAGCTATAAGATTAAACAATAGAGTATACAATAGGTACCAAGTTCAATTATGTAAAAAAGCAAAACGAAATAAAAAACATATAAAAGATTCAAAGGCAATGAACCAAAATGTGGACAGCGGTACAAATTTACAAGGAATTTAATGTGATTTCTGCTTCTATGTATTTTCTGTATTTTCCGAATTTTCTACAATGAGCATGTTACACTCCCCCTTCCCTTTTCTTATGAAATATTTTAAACATAGTTAAAAGCACAGAGGAGATAACAAACAGCTATGTACCCCCCCATTCAGATTGAAAAAACAGTGATATCTGGCCATTATTATACTATTTTTATAACTAGGAAAACTCACGTTGTGTTTTCGAAATGAATGGTCAATCCAGCCTCATTAGGCTGGGGAGGAAGAGCCTTGGATTCTCTCCTTCACACACAGGGCTCTTTGGGCTGACCGCACCCACCCACTCTGGGCCTCAGTTTCTCATCTGAAACCTCAGCCTTGGAGCAGTGTGTCTCCTTTTTAGCCTCCCAGGCCTTCTGTTTCTCAGTCTGCTCTTGACAATGACAGAGGGAGTGTAGCCCAGGGGTTAGGCACCTACGCTCAGCTCGGACCACCTGGGTTTGGATTCTGGCTTTGCCACGAAGGGCAAGTTACTGAACCTCACTGTACCTCATTTTCCCCATCTGTAAATGGAGATAATAATAGAACCCACCATCTTCCTGGGGTGTGGCGATAATTGAATTTAATCATGCATGTAAGTGGTTGAGCTGTGCCTGGTATGGAGCAGTGGCGACTAAACATTGGGATGTTCATTACTCGTCAAAGTAAGGGAATTGTGATGGCAGGTGATGGTCCAAAGGGCCGTAAGAAACAGCTACCGTTAACACCCTAACCAGGGTATCACAGTTGCCAGGCATCCTGTTAATCAATTTACATGTGCTATTTCATTTCCTCCCCACAGCTGCCTGTAGAGTAGGTACTGTTACTGCTTCCCTTATAGCTGAGGGGCTGAGGCACAGAGAGCAGGGACCTGCCCAAGGTCACCCAGCCAGTAAATGGCCAAACCTACTTTTGAACCTGGGTCGTGTCTGTCTCCAAGGCCAATGCTCTATTCTGAGCCCCCTCAGCCGTCCTTGGAGTGGCTCTGGCCAGTTTTCAGAATTATGAGGGACGGAGGGGATGGGGGCTCCAGGCACCTGCCCGCAGTTGGTCTGGATTAAGTCCTGCCACCTCCAGTGGTCTCGGTTCTCCCCAACCTCCCTAGACTGTGCCATGGACTCCAGGCAGAGCCAGGCCTGTTTGTCTCCTAATTCCCTGTAAGCCAGGAGGGGCCCTTCTCCTCTCACAGCTGAGTCATTGCGAGTAGTTTGCCAACCCAGGACTTGGCAAGGCTAGATTCAGGACAGGGCCAGCCTTCCCAAACTGGAAGCCCAGCAGAATCCACTGTCTGCACTCCTGGGGCTCCCACGACCAGATCTGCCTTAGAATATTCATTCCCAGGAATTTCTGTCGGGTCTAAGTTGACCCCTAAACATTCTGCTTTTTTCCAACGGAACCTGAGAGTACGCCACAGCTTAGACATGCCCCAGATCTTCTCGTGGGAAGATGAAGTAGAACCGTCAGGCTCTGCCCAGGGTGGAGTTATCAGCAAATTTGGCAAACACATCTGAGAGTCAAGTTTCCCTGATAAGGGTGAGAGGTAGGATCAATGGGACTTCAGACAATATCCTCAGCCCCCAGGACAGAAACAATAGCTGATTTGGAATCATAGTTCCAGGACTTGTGAGAAAATGCCTGGGGGTTTTCAGAGCAGAAGAGAATGTCTAAAAAAAATGTTACTGGGAATCCTGCATGTGATAAATGCTCAGGAGTGGTGCATGGACAGGGTGACCTAGTGAGGTATACTCCACCAGGAAGTATGAGGTGCAGCCCAGCCATGGGCCAGAACAGTGTTTCATGGTCTCAGTGGTGTCCCACAGGTACAGGCCAAAGCAGGTGGATTTGGGGGTGAGTAGGATCTGAGTTCAAATCCCAGCTTTGTACTTGCAAATTATAAAAATGGAGTAACAATAGTACCCACCTTATAAGGACAAGAAATAATGGCTGTAAAGATCCTGGTAGATGTTACAGTCCCAGTCAATGGTGGTGGCCATTCTTATGAGACTCAAAGCTTATGATGAACAGAAGCCCTCCTACATGATGTCACAGGAGATACAGAGGCAGACTGGAAGGAGGGGAACCTAGGCAGTAGAGAAATATTTGTTCTTTAAGATGCAATGTAAACTCTTTTTTGTCTTCCAGAAACTCAAGAAGAGGCAAAACATATAACTATGTGATTAGCTCTCGTCTTGGAAGAAACACATACAAAGAACAGTATGCCTTTCTCTATAAGTAAGTATAAATTATGCTTGCTGGAACATGGTTCACTTATCAATTATGACTGTGAATAGAATCAAAATTTTTCCTTTCAAACCAAATTTGGATCTCTAACCAGTTCTCAATATTGATCAAAATAATTGCTGTCAAAATCAGGGCTGATGCAAAGTATTAACTCTTCTAAACTAATCTACTGGTTGACTCAGTGACCTGGTCAGGAGAGTGAAGAGTTCTTTTTTCTTCATGGCTAAGTCCTGGCTGGTGATGGAAACCTGAGTTGCCCAGCATGGCTGCTCTGGGACTTCATATTCTCATCTTCTTCCTACTAATAATTTGTTTTGAATCTGACCTTTAAGTTGTGAGTTCCCTAGATAACTAGTACTGCTCAGGTCTTCAGCTCCCAAAGGGCTCTGGTCCTTGAGAAGACTGGACTGAGCCTTGTTCTCAGGCAAAAGATCCCTTCCAGCGCTCAAGCCTGCAGGGGAGGCCAACAGAGCCGTGAGAACCTACGTCTCTGCTTCTTGAAAGAAGGAAGAAGACAACCAACTCATCTGGAAGGACTTTCTGTTTTTTCTTCTTCTAGGGAAAAGCTAGTGTCTGTGAAAGCAAGCTACCTCTACCATGACTACCAGGCTGGCGATGCAGATGTATTTTCCAGGGAACCCTTTGTGGTCTGGTTCCAGTCACCCCACACTGGTGAGACCCACAGGCCCCTCTCACCCCTGATGTCCCCAGCGATCCCATAAATGGGCAGCAGCCCTGAGTGTGGGCTGTGATCCCAGGGTTTATGCGGCACCTTTAGTGAGGCATCAGGCTTGAGATGACCGTTAAGAACTTCTAACACTTGAATGTAGAGGATGCAGTATAGTTTGATGACACTAGGCTGGGTTCTCAGAATGCCACGACTCAAGACTTCCTCAGCTAAGAAGCCACTTTCTTAAATCAATGATAACCTTACTCTCTTTGGAGCATTTAGGCTGATGGAAGTTATTTACAAAAATCCCTTAGTCCCAGTCAAGTACAGCTATTCCTTCATTTGAAAAATTCGAGCCATGGCCAGCAAAGATGATCTCCCAACCTAGAATCACACTGTCCCTCCAGTACCCACTGAGCAATCTCCCGCACAGACTGGGGATGGAGAGGAAATCCAAAAGATTGCACCCTGATCTCTGACAACAATAGTACTTGTATTAGTCACTAACAATTATTGATCCCTGATTAGCGTCAGCTTCCTGTAATCTTTGCAACACCCTGCAAGGTAGCAACTAGGATTATCTCCACTTTACATTGGAAGAGACTGAGGTTCAAATAGATGGGGTCACTTATTCAAGGTCACCCAGCAGTTATTGAAGTGGACGAGCCAGGGTTGCAACTCAAACTGGCATCTCGGGAGCCCACACTTTTTACCACCATGCAACCCTCAATGGACAGTCAAGAATTAATTTGGTTTATAGACTGGAACTATATAGAATCAAATATTTTTCAACACCCACTACATGTCAGGCTCTGTTCTGGGCACTGGACAAGACAGACGAAAGGTCCCTGCCCTTGTGAAGTTATGTTGCAGGGGGGGAGACAGATAATGACCAAATAAATATATGCAGAGCTGTACATATGAACACCTATATCTATACTACACAAATATTAACATCTTGAACTATGAAGTTCACTATTTTGGCAGAGGGTTAATTAGCTCAGGGGCAGAGTATTTCAGGAAAACAAACATGGGAGAATAGTAGGAAATTCCCAGTAGGAAAACAAAAAACAAAAAAAATGAGGAGATGGGGGCTATTGAGGGCAAGAAATGCCTTTCAGAGAGCATGTTCAATAATTGTCTTTGTCACGCACACAACTCACATTTAGCTCACCTGGCAGTGTTAGGAGAGGCCCTCCCCACCAAATTATTATTTCTTCTCTGAGAGCGTCCTCAGCCTTTGTGAACTGCTGAACAAACCTGTTTGTCTGGAGCTTCCACCCTTCCCTACCCCTCCCTCCCACACACCCATCCCCGGCTGGGATGGCACTACAGCTGTGTCATGTTTGTGTCTATCTTGCCCAAGGAAATGTCTTTATGTCCTGCCTGTTTGGGATTAAAGATGAAGGAGTTGGCCATTCATCTATCTTTTCTTTCCTCCATTTATTCTCTCATTCATTCATTCATGTATTCAATCAACAAACATTTCTGAGCACCTCCAATGTGCCGGGCACGGTGCTAAGTGCTGGGGCCAAGAGGGTGAACAAGACAGATAAGCCTGCTCTCACAGAGCTTAGGTTCCAGTGGGCCAAACTAAGGAGCTAAGCAGGTAATTTCAGAGCATGAAGGCAGTAAGCAGGGTTCACTGAATAGCGGGGTGAGGGGCCACCTTAGACAGGGCAATCAGGGATGGCCCCTTGGAGGTGACAGTGGCTGTGACCCGAAGAAGCCAGTCACAGAGAGGTGGTGGAAAGGCATTCTGGAGGGAGGAGGGCACAGTGAGCACACAAGCTCAGAGGTGGGAAAGGAGCTGGGGTGTTTAGGGGACCAAAAAGAGGTTGGGGAGTGGAGAGGAGGAGTGTGGGGGAGAGTGAGAGACAGGCTGCTGGACCAGGGTGTGGTCCTGGAGACAGGCTGCTGGTCTGAGTCCCGGCTCCCTGCTGTGGGACTTGAGCAGTGATCACTCAACAGCCCCCTGCTCCTGAGTAGGAGTGAGGACCCAGGCGCAGAACAAGGGAAAGCCCGAGGAGGAGGTATTCAGAACGACACAGATGGGCAAGACGCCCACCCCTCTCTCAGGCTCCCTCAGTCCCTCCTGGTGGGGGAGGTTTTCAGACACTCCACAAAGGACCACTTTGTGTTTTAAATAAACTTTTCCAGGCTTTTTTTTTTTTTTCTGATTACAAAAGGAGTATAAACTGACAAGCCTCAATTTTTTAAATTAGAGAAAACATTGTACAAAGCCAAACAGCCTTCGTATTTTAAAAAAATAGAAAATACAGGGTTTTTTAAAATGAGAAAATAAAAACACCCACAATGCCGGTGAGGAACACTGTCTACCAGCTTTCTCTTAGCCACGCAGGGCGAGTCGGAGAAAAGAGGCTTTCGTGTGCTGAGAATAGCTGCCTTATGACCCTAAGATCATTCAAATCTCAACCGCTGGACCCTCTGGAAATGGGGGGCCCCAGACGACACAGTCCGTGCCTTTTGGGGGCACAGCCTGTTTCCCTCAAGCAGTGTTCGTGGAATCTCACCAGAGGAAACGTGTGACCTCTGCCTCTTTCCTCTTCCTCAGCTGTCAAGGACTTCGTGATTGTTCCCCTGCACACCACCCCTGAGACATCCGTTAAAGAGATTGACAAGCTGGCTGATGTCTATACGGATGTGAAACGTCGCTGGAAGGCGGAGGTGATGACCCTCTGTGTCTGCTGAATGCCCATCTAGCAGGGGCAGAATCTGGTCCCTGAGAGGGAGGGCGAGGACGCAGGGCCTGTGCAGACCACCACCACTTTAGAGTCTCATTTTAGGCCTTTCCTCAGCCCTAAATATCTCTCTGCTGAATCTGCCTGGGTACCATCCATGTGGGCCTTGGGAATTCACACACTGCTCCACTGATAATGGCGGCCAACATTCACTGAGCGAATGAGTACCTGGTGCCGGGCACTGTGCCAAGACTGGACACGGACAAGTTTATTTAATCCTCCCAATAGCCTGATGAGATAACTATTTTGATCATTCCCACTTCACGACTGAGAATAGTAAGACAAAGAGAGGTCAGGAGTCTTTCAGCTACAAGGGACAGAATCTCAAAATGGCTCATGAAAAGGAAGAGCAATTTATTGGTTCAGGCATAGCTGGACCCAGGGCTCAGACAAGGTAATCAGGGCTTGTCTTGCCTCTCTCTCCATCTCTTGACCTTCCTTTCCCCTGGGTGGGCTCCATTCTCAGGCTGGCTCCACCCTTGGGATGGTAAGATAGTTGCCAGCAGCTTCCAGAGCAACTGACAAATTTTCTGCCCCACAATGCAACAAATACCCTGGGATTGAGTCTCATTGGCTATAATTGTGTCACATGTCCGTCCCTGAACCAATCACTGTGATCAGGTGGTTGAGATGCCCTGATTGGTTAAGTCTGTTTCAGCTTTACCCCAACCTCATGGACTAAGGTGGAGGAGGGAGATGGTTTCCCAAAGAAATTAGGGGTGCTATTCTCACAGAAGGGGAATACATCCACCATCTCTCTTGGTTTCAATTATTTCCTCATGTGGACAACAGGGATGCCACCTCCTGATCTGCGAGGCCTGTGAAAGCTCTTGGCAAATGTGGAAGTGCTTCAGAGGGCTCTTCCTCATTCCTCTTTTCTCCTTTTGAGATGTGACTCCAGTGACCCCCTTCCTCCTCCTCAGTTTTGCTGCTCTAAGTGCAAAATCAGTCAAATAAAGTGTGGACACAGAGCTGGGGCATGGCGCACACAAGGGGTATATTTCGTTACTTATTTGTAAAAAGCAGGGCAAGAGAAAGACTCATTTGTTCCTAAAATTATCAATTCCACTCATTCATTCAGCAAGAATTTATTGAGCATCTGTTAAGTGCCAGGCAGTGGGGAGCCATCAGTGGCACAAAAATGAACAAGAGGGGAAACTCTTGTGCTCTGAGGGAGGGGCCTTCAGTGAGGCTGATCAGGGTTCAATAGCCTAGAGCGGGTCACTTTACCCCTCTATCCTTTTTCCACAGGGCTGTCAAAGGTTCCTTCTACCTCCTGGTGTTTATTCTAAGATTTAAATTAAACTTTAGAAAATACTTAACGCTGAGCCTGGTACACAGTGAATGCTCAATAAATCATGCCTATATTAATAGAAGCTGGTTGACACTCGGGTTAAGGATGACATCCTGTCCTCAACTGCGCCCACCGACCTCAGAGAAAACCATGATACCCAAGGTCAAAATAAAATGTTTTTGACGAAAACTCTAAAGTTAGCAACAGTGCCAAACAATAGCACAAACAAGGAAATCTGTGTTTCCTCTTGAGGAATATTAAAATTCTGTTTCAAGAGTCCTGCAAGGAAAAACACTTTCAAGATAGAATGCTCTGATGGTGGCCTCGGGGCAGAGGCAGACAGCTCATTCTATCACCCCCCCTCCACCCCCCACTTAAGCCTCTTCTCATTTCCCCAATAGGCAAAATTTCCACAGGAGTAAGTTCCTAGCTTCAAAAGAGGAGAGAAAGAGCAGTGCCAGAGCTGTCAAATATACCACCCGAGTTCATCTTCCCTGCTTGCAAACAAAAGGCATCAAGTCATTCATATGTTTATACCTTACAGTAGTTTAAGCCAGAGACAAAAGAAGTGAGGGAATAACTGAGCTGGATTCTTCCATCCCCACCTACATCTGCACCCCAAATTCCAGAGATTTGGTGACTAAGAACAGGAGGGAGCAGATACAGCAAACAACCTTCTTCCCACTGAGGACACACTTCCTTGTCATACTCGCCTGTCAAATACTCAGCAGAACTGTGGCTCAATTTTAAACTGTGGCCTCTTCTTTTAAAAAGCAAAATGAAATTAAGACCCTTTATTATTTTGCTGGGGCTGCCGTAACAAAGTACCAAAGACTGGGTGGCTTAAACAACAGAAATTTATACCCTCACAGTTCTGGAAGGCTGGATGTCCAAGACCAAAGCGGCAACAGGGTTTGGTTCTTCTGAGGCTTCTCTCCTTGGTCTTCCCTCTGTGTCTATGTCCTAATCTCTTTTTATGAGGACACGAGTCACATCAGATTAGGGTCCACCCATATAACCTCATTTTACCTGAATTAGCTCTTTAAAGGTCATCTACAAATACAGTCACATTCTTAGGTACTGGGGGTTAGAACATATGAATTTTATGAATCTGGGGGGACACAATTCAGCTGATAATAGAACTCGTCGTTTATTGGGTGTGCGAGGTGGAGTCACTGCTACCAGTTCTGCCTGAAAGCATTAGACAACAATGCCTACAGGTGACAGTTTCGCATCTTGTCTTTCAGAATTTCATTTTCATGGGTGACTTCAATGCCGGCTGCAGCTACGTCCCCAGGAAGGCCTGGAAGAACATCCGCCTAAGGACCGACCCCAAGTTCATTTGGCTGATCGGGGACCAAGAGGATACCACGATCAAGAAGAGCACAAACTGTGCCTATGACAGGTAGGAGGCATCTGCCAGACCATCGCTAGCCCACACAGTGCTCGGTGTGCATTGGAAAAGGTGGCCCCCTCTGGGCAGATGAAGCTCTTGGCTTGGAGAGCTGAGCCTAAATAGACTTTAAGCTTCTCCACTGGGTACTTTGTGCAGTACGCAACCTGCGTGACCATCTATGATGGCCTTGGTCACTGTAGCTTAGCAGTGGCAAATGCAGGCTTTGCTGTCAGATGGGCCTGGGTTCAAATCCTGGCTCTACCACCTAATATGTCTGGACCAAGAGACTTAAGCGCTCTGTGTCTTTGTTCCCTTACCCGTAAAATGGAGATTGTAGTAGTGCCTCACTCATACATGAAGACTAAACAAAGTAACATATATAAATTTTCACGTACAATGTCTGGAATATGGTAAATGCTCAATATATTCATTGGCTGTCACTTATTCCATCACAAAGACATACCACAGTTTACTCACTCAGTCCTCTGTCACTGGGCATTAGGTTATTACCAAGGGTTTGCTATTAAAAGCATAGCTGAAATGAACATCCTATATATGATTTTTTTTTCTTTTTCCGGCACGCAGGCCTCTCACTGTTGTGGCCTCTCCCGTTGCGGAGCACAGGCTCCGGACGCGCAGGCTCAGCGGCCATGGCTCACGGGCCCAGCCGCTCTGCGGCATGTGGGATCTTCCTGGACCGGGGCACGAACCCGTGTCCCCTGCATCGGCAGGTGGACTCTCAACCACTGCGCCACCAGGGAATTTTGTGTTTATTTATGATTTCCTCAGGGTAAAAGTCTAAAAATGAGACTAGTTAGTGCAAGGAAATTTACACTTCTAATGCTTTTGCTGTACACTTTTTTTTTTTTTGGCTGTGCCTCATAGCTTGCGGGACTTTAGTTCCCTGACCAGGGACTGAACCCGGGCCATGGCAGTGAAAGCGCCGACTCCTAACCACTGGACTGCCAAGGAATTCCTACACATTTCTAAATGCAAATATATACATTTAAATAATAGCATTCTCTGGTATTTGTAAAGCCTCCCTGGAGATTTTCGATCAGCTTTCAGCTTTGCTCCTTAAGTCAGGAGGGAGGTGAGGGGGGGACCTGAAGCGTGTGAATGTTCATGACCGGCACATCCACAGCGGACATCACAGGCAGGAAAGTCCCTAGGAGCCCTGTTCCCAGGAGTGGTTGCTGTTCCCCAAGCTCAGTCTGCACGAGACAGCCATCTGCAAGCAGACAGTTTCCATTTCTCTAGTTTTGAGTTCTGAGTTTCCTTCCCATCCCGTGACCTCCTCTGCTCCTGTTAGAGCTTTCAGGGCTGGTGCACCCTCTGCAGACATCATCACTTCTGCTGCCCAAGGTGGAAACAGCCCTGGCCCTGGGGGAAGTAGAACCAAGGTGAGAAGTTACAGGAGACTGAGCTTCCTGGGTACCTGCCCCCTGGGTACCACATCCCATTGTGAGGGGCTGCAGCAAAGCTGGTTGGAGAGGGCCAGTCACCCACTCGCCCACTTGCACATGCCAGCTGTGTGTCCTTGGGCAGGTCAAGTCCCTTCTGTGGTCCCATTCTTTTTCCCTGGCAGAGGAGAGGGAGGTGATCGAAAGTAATGGAGCAGAAGAACAGTGAATCCCAGGGAAAGATGGATTAGATGGGGTGGCTGAACAGGTTAAAAAAGGTGTTTACTAAAGGACCCCCAGTATTACGCACTTGTATGCCAAAAGGTGGCAGGATTACAATGTGCCTTTTTAAACATTAATTTCTTGTTTTGCTGCTCTGAATTTTCTATGTTTTCCGTAACAGTATATATCTTTTATGGTTTGTAAAAAGGCATATGAGGGGAGAAGATGAAATGGCCTCAATTCCCGTCTTTGTTCTGTGTGCAAATATTTATTGAACACTTTCCATGTGCTGAGTGCTAGTGGACAGGCCGAGATGCCCAGAGCTGGCTGGGCACTGGAGCAGCCTCAGGGAGCTTAGTGTGATCTGCAGACTCACCGGCACACAGAACTAGCAGAAGTCTGAAATGGGGGAGCCTTAACTATGCTGTTCTTGACCCTCTGGGTCTGAAAGGATGGCTTCAAGAAATCTCCACCCAAGGGACTTCCCTGGCGGTCCAGTTGTTAAGACCTCTCCTTCCGATGCAGGGGGTTTGATCCCTGGTTGGGGAGCTAAGATCCTACATGCCTCGCGGCCAAAAAGCCAAAAGAAACATCAAACAGAAGCAATATTGTTAACAAATTCAATAGACTTTAAAAATGGTCCACATCAAAAGAAAAAAATCTTTTAAAAAAAAAGAAATCTCCACCCAAACGCGAAGAGTTTACTTACGGAGATTAGTTAAAAATTAACCCGGTGGTGCTGGTCGCAAACAAAGGAAACCAGGTCAGCTGGTCCGAATCGCGGAAAGCTCATTGGACAGTCATGGGCTGGCAGTTTAACCCAGCTTGTCATTCTTCAGCCAGTCAGCTGGGGCCATGTAGACCCCAACTGCGTCACCCCACTCGGGATACATTAGATTCCATTTAACCACTGTGTCCCCATTTTCTGTCATCACTGCAAAGCAACTGTACTATGGTTTTTCTCTATATTTGTCTTTAAATCTATTCATTTATTACTGAAATAAATATATTTTAAAAGGAAATTTCATAAAGCTAAGGTAAGAAAACAGCACCACTTGCCATAAATAAAATATAATTGTAAAAGTAAGCCCAGTGAAAACCGAACAATGTTACATTATACCTTAATTCTCTCATCTGCAGAATGCTCTCTCTTGGTCAAAATAGGAGCTTAGGGAGTCATTAAAGATAAACCAGAGGGCTTCCCTGGTGGCGCAGTGGTTGAGAGTCCACCTGCCGATGCAGGGGACACGGGTTCATGCCCCGGTCTGGGAAGATCTCACATGCCGCAGAGCGGCTGGGCCCATGAGGCATAGCCGCTGAGCCTGCGCGTCCGGAGCCTATGCTCCGCAACGGGAGAGGCCACAACAGTGAGAGGCCCGCGTACCGCAAAAAAAAAAAAAAAGATAAACCAGAACCTTTCTCCATAATTGAATCAGAAAATGTGAAAATAATTGCAAAGGGAACATCTTTTCAGGACGCAAGCCATTGCAATGTGCTGCCAGGGCTCCCTGCTCACACGAGAGACACTGCCCTGGTGCCCACAGATCACCACAGAGCTGACCCTGTTTCCCAACCATAGGCACTGTCCTGAGGGTCTCTGTCATGGAGGGGGAAATTTCTGCCTCAACCCCTCTTGAGTTCTTATGGCTGGACTATAATAAAATTGACACAAGACCAATTAATAGGAGAAAAAGAAACAAATCTTAATTTGTGCACATGGAGGTCTCATAGAAATAGGACCTAAGAATTGGTCAAATCGCAGCAATATCTTTTTTGATCCACCTCCTGGAGTAATGAAAATAAAAACAAAAATAAACAAATGGACCTAATTAAACTTAAAAGCTTCTGCACGGCAAAGGCAACCATAAACAAAACAAAAAGACAACCCACAGAATGGGGAGAAAATATTTGCAAATGGAACAACTGACAAGGGATTAATCTCTAAAATATACAAACAGCTCATGCAGCTCTATGTCAAAAAAACAATCAAAAAATGTGCAGGAGATCTAAATAGACATTTCTCCAAAGAAGACATACAGATGGCCAAAAGGCACAGGAAAAGATGCTCAACATCACTAATTATCAGAGAAATGAAAATCAAAACTACAATGAGGTATCACCTCACACCAGTCAGAATGGCCATCATCAAAAAGTCTACAAATAACAAATGCTGGAGAGGGTGTGGAGAAAAGTGAACCCTCCTACACTGTTGGTGGGAAAGTAAATTGGTACAACCACTACGGAGAACAGTATGGATGTTCCCTAAAAAACTAAAACTAGAACTATCATATGATATAGTAATCCCACTCCTGGGCATATATCCAGAGAAAACCATAATCCGAAAGGATACATGCACCCCAGTGTTCACTGCAGCACTATTTACAACAGCCAAGACATGGAAGCAAACTAAACGTCCATTGTTAGAGGAATGCATGAAGAAGATGTGGTACAATGGAATGTGGTACAATGGAATACAATGGAATATTACTCAGCCATAAAAAATAATGGAATAATGCCATTTGCAGCAACACGGGTGGACCTAGAGATTATCATATTAAGTGAAGTAAGCCAGACAGAGAAAGACAAATATCATATGATATCACTCCTATGTGGAATCTAATTTAAAAAAATAAAGATACAAATGAACTTATTTACAAAACAGAAACAGACTTACAGATATTGAGAACAAACTTATGGTTACCAAAGGGGGAATGTGGGATAAATCAGGAGCTTGGGATGAACACACACACACACACACACACACACACACACTACTATATATAAGACAGATAACCAAGAAGGACCTACTGTACAGCACAGGGAACTCTACTCAGTATTCTGTGATAACCTATATGAGAAAAGAATCTTAAAAAGAATGAATATATATATGTGTATAACTGAGTCACTTTGCTGTACACCTGAAACTAACACGACATTGTAAATCAACTATACTCCAATAAAATTAAAATAAAAAAAAGAAGTGGTCAAAGCAGGCAGCTTTTATACTTTTTAGACCAAAAAAAAATACATTTGTGAGGAATTGAGAGGACAAAGAAACTCAGGTTTTGGGTTCTCAATGAGTGAAGAATCTAAAGAGAATTTGGGCTTGGAGTAGTGAATTAAAGAAGTAACAAGGTTTGTTCACACAGGCTTCTTGGCCTGAATTCCCTTTCTCTGGGGATAAGGGTGCTGGTCCTTCCTTCTACCTCCAGATGCAGGGAGTGCATCTTTCACAGGGGAGATTTATTTCCTGCTTTCAGGGAGACTGACAGGAGGGTCAGTGTCCCTACTGCATTAGCCGTTTAAGTAACTTTAATTCAAAATAATCAATATGCCATTGTGGCATATTTTGGGGTGGCCCTCCCTGAGCTTCAACACAAGCTAAAGCCAGGGCTGGACTTTTGAACTCCATGTGAAAGCGCCAAGCGGTTCAGTCATTCTAGATGTCAAGCAGGAAGCCTGGTTTGATCTCAGAAATCAACAGGGTGGATTAACGTGACTATCTTCCCTCTTCTTCTCCAGGATCGTGCTTAGAGGACAAGAGATCGTCACCTCTGTTGTCCCTCAATCAAACAGCATCTTTGACTTCCAGAAAGCTTACGGGTTGACTGAAGAGAAGGTACAGCTGTCGTCTTGTTTTTCTGTGCCACCGTCCTGGGAGGATGGGTTGGTGTCACCCAGTGGTGGTTCAGGTCACCAATGGAGATCTGACATTGAGCCACTGGACCTTGAGTCTCAAAGTCTATGATTCTGTGACTTGAGGACCTGCCTCAATTTCTGACTGAACTGGTGCAGGGACAATGCTCTCAGTGCATGTCCTGTTGGGTGACTTGGGGCATTTCATCCTGGGCCTCCCTCAGCTTGAATTCGTTCATCACTGAAATGAAAGTGTCTCCTAATTCCCAAATTTATCTCTCCTTTCTCTTTACAGGCCCTGGATGTCAGCGACCACTTTCCAGTTGAATTTAAACTTCAGTCTTCAAAGGCCTTCACCAACAGCAAAGAATCTGTCTCTCCAAAGAAGAAAAAAAAGACCAGTCGCGCCTAGATACAAGGGTGCCATTTTATTCACCATTTCTTGCCTCTACATAAAGCAGCTCCAATAGGTATGAACTGTTCCCGGCACTCACGAAACAAGACTGGCCCAACTGCGTTCATTTTTCAACTTGTATCTAATTCATCTTGAGCCAAACTGGGAAGAGTGTCTTCTATTCTCCCTCTAGAGCTCGAGCTCATACCTCCCCTGAATTACTCAAAAGGAAACTAGGGTCTTTTGCAGTCCAAAACGATGGCCTTCATGTCGGGAGCTAGAGCCTCATCAGCTGTCACTGCTCTACCTGCCGAGAGAGGCCGCAGGAAGAGGAACATCAGCTTTCCGTCTTCTTGAGGGCGTCCTGTTCCATGCGAAATGACCAGAAATGCCAAGAACACCAAGGCCCCAACTGTAGCCCATGATTTGGGCAATGAACTGAGTCAGGATCTGGCCCTCCTGTCTGAGGTCAGGCCACAATCATATCTTGCAGGGATGAAGGGTGAAGGCCATTCCCACTGGTCTCCCTGCCTCCAAATAGTCCTCCAACTCAGCCAGCCCAGTAACCACCAGTGTCCTCCTTTGAAATTCCAATCTGACCACAGCACCCCCTCTTTCCCACCCCCTGCTTTAAAAGCCCCTGAAGGAGCTCCCATCACCACCTGGAGAGAGCCCAGGGCATTTGGACACCCATGAAGGTCTCTATTACCTGGCCTATCATGTCAGCCTTACCTTCGTCCCACCTTGCACTTTTGCCCAGCAGGACTGCCCCTTCCCCGCATGCCGCAAGCTCTCCCTCCTTCTGGGCTCTGGCTCAGCCCAGCCCAGAGCCTGGGCAACTAACCCCGGCCACCCCAACATATGCCATACCCCTATTATAACATTCACCACACTGCATGTCACCAAGACCACTATTTGGGCTCTTTGGGGGACGTGGTGGGACGAAGGCCCAGTTGGCTGGGAGGGACTGGAGGATTTTGTTATCTTTCTGCAACTAAAGACTTGCAGAGGAGTCCAGCAGCGAGGCACCATTTTACCTATATCCACGGTGACCATTTTTTTGGTTTGTTTTGCTTTGTTTTCCCTTATATTGTTTCTCTGTCCAAGTAGTACATGAACAGGGCTAAATCTGCAAGCAGTACCAAGGAATAAGCAAAGAGAAGGAACGCTGTGCCTTGGCCCCCCTGGTGTCCTGTCTCAGAAGCAGCCCCTCCTACCAGCTTACGCATCCACCAGAGAGTCTGCATAAATAAGCACCGTGTGTAACTTTGAGAAATACAGAGTATAGCATTCTATACACGTGGTCCCGCTCTGCTGATTTTCCTAAATATATCCAGGACGATGTGACTTTCGATATAAGAAAACGAGACTGTGAGCCTGATTTTTTTTCTATACATTTATTTGTTTGTTTGTTTTTTGGCTGTGTTGGGTCTTCGTTGCTGTGCGCGGGCTTTCTCTAGTTGTGGCGAGTGGAGCTACTCTTCATTGCGGTATGTGGGCTTCTCATTGTGGGGGTTTCTCTTGTCATGGACCATGGGCTCTAGGCATGTGGGCTCAGTAGTTGTGGCTCACGGGCTCTAGAGCACAGGCTCAGTAGTTGTGGCGCACGGGCTTAGTTGCTCCACGGCATGTGGGATCTTCCCGGACCAGGGCTCGAACCCATGTCCCCTGCATTGGCAGGAGGATTCTTAACCACTGTGCCACCAGGGAAGCCCAGAGGCTGTATTTTTATTAACAGAACTTGCTTCATTGAAGGGTAGGCCAGGTAAGCCTTTGGGTACATATGGCTCTCACTTAATTATTTAGAATGAATTTCTGCCATACAAGGAATCAGGAGAAGTTTCCATTTCTTTCTTTTTTTTTTTTGGTCGTGCCAGGTGGCTTGCAGGATCTTAGTTCTCCGACCACAGATTGAACCTGGGCCCTGGGCAGTGTAAGTTTGAAGTCCTAACCACTGAACCGCCAGGGAATTCCCTTTTTTTTTCTTTAATAAATTTATTTATTTATTTTTGTCTGTGCTGGGTCTTTGTTGCTGCGTGCAGGCTTTCTCTAGCTGCAGAGAGCAGGGGCTACTCTTCGTTGTGGTGCGCGGGCTTCACACTGCGGTGGCTTCTCTTGCTGCGGAGCACGGGCTCTAGGTGCACGGGTTTCCGTAGTTGTGGTGCACGGGCTTAGCTGCTTCGTGGCATGTGGGATCTTCCCAGACCAGGGCTCGAACCCGTGTCCCCTGCATTGGCAGGCGGATTCTTAACCACTATGCCACCAGGGAAGTCTTCCATTTCTTTATCATTCAACACAGCAAGTATTTTGGCAAGTCTTGAGAAATGGAGATGCCTCTATTTCCAGTCTTCGCTATTTTCTCGTCTTCATCAACATTCCTTTCCTGCCTCAAACAAACATGCTCCCCAGTGCCTTTCATCCTGTCCCTGTGAGTCAGTGGCGCGGGTGGGAAGGAGAGAAGGGAGCTTCTCCAGGTCAGCGACCCTGGCTCCCATCTCTCCCTCGGACTGAAGAAGGCCAGTGTAAAGGGCAGTTGCCAAACCGGGAGAGGAAAGAGTGACAAACTGGAGGCCACATCCCTCTTCCCTCCCAGAAGGAGAAAACGCACCCAGCCCAGGGATGTGTGGGTGAGAGAGGTTCACACCTGTGTCGGCCACCTAGGACCCCTATCGGGGCTTCCACCCAAATAGTCCTGAAGGCAGAGGCCACGCTGAGGAGCCAGTATTCCACGTCACTAACCCACAGGTCACATCTTGAAGGAGGAGTGGGTAACCGCGGTCCCACAGGACGCTGGCAGCAGTGTGTTCAAGCTTTAGGATTCAGGGAAACTACTGAAATTAAGTAAATCTAAAGGAATTTCAAGGAAACAAGGATGCGCACGCATACACACTCGATCCTTCTGGGAAAATGGGATGGGAAACAGTGAGGGCTCTGCATGAAACACTAGCTGAATGACTGCTTGGTTCCCCAGGCTTCATGGGGCCAAGGGCAAAGGGGGCGGCCCTAGTCCAAGCCACTGCCTCTTGTTTGATGACATCACAGCCTCCTTACTGGTCCCACCACCTCCCCACTACAATCTGTTCTCCTCCCACAAGCAGGGTGTGCACCCTAAAATGCAAATCTCATCCTATCTCTCCCCTGCCTTAAACCCTCAATGGCTCCCCATTTCTCTCCACATAAAGACCCAAGTCCTCACCACGGTCCACAAAGCTCTGTGGTGCTTGGCTTTCACTTACCTTTCCAGCTCCATTTTCAACCAGGTACATTCTGTAGCCACATCGCTTTGTTCCTCTGTTCTTCAGGCTCTCCTCAGCCCCTGGGCCTCTTCACGTACTGTTTCCCTCCTCCTGCATCACTCTTCTCCCCCTTCAGTTAGCAAACTTCTCATTCCTCGAAACTCAACTTAAACCTCACTCAATCAGAGAGGCCTCCCCTGACCAGCTCTCCCCAGTCTACTTTGGGACCCTCATTTACATCTTCCCACAGTGCCCTGTGTGTCCCCTTCCTAACCCTCATCACATGTGTAATCACCTGTCCAATGTCTGTTTCCCATCCCCAACCTACTACCTCTATGGGAGCAGAGCTATGTCTTCTTAGTCACTGCTCAATAAATTTTTGTCAGGTTAATTAAACTCAGGGGGCACAACTGTGCCACCTTGGAGTAAAAAGCAATAGCCTTTACACAGTTATCCTTTAAAAAAAATTATTTTGAGCAAAAGGTAGTAAACATTGGGTAGTAGAATCGTTGTAATTTTTCTTTTAGAAATCCTTCCGGATGGAAATACTTAATTTGCAAAGTCAGGGAATGATTTTTGCTGGTTCAAACTGGGGATTTAAAAAAATAACAGTACCCTCTAGTGTACTGTAGTTTCTCAAAGAACACCTGAAAGATATAAACTAGAATGGCAGGAATTCCCAGGTGGTCCAGTGGTTAGGACTCTGTGCTTCCACTACCATGGCCCTGCCGCTGAACTAAGAACCCACAAGCCTGCGTGGTGTGGCAAAAAAAAAATAATAAAATAAAATAGTGGGACTTCCCTGGTGGTGCAGTGGTTAAGAATCTGCCTGCTAATGCAGGGGACACAGGTTTGAGTCCTAGTCCAGGGAGATCCCACATGCCACGGAGCAACAAAGCCCGTGCACCACAACTACTGAGCCTGTGCTCTAGAGTCCCCGAGCCTCAACTACTGAGCCCGCGTGCCACAACCACTGAAGCCCGTGCACCTAGAGCCCGTGGTCAGCAACAAGAAGCCACTGCAATGAGAAGCCTGCGCACCACAACCAAGAGTAGCCCCCGCTCGCCGCAACTAGAGAAAGCCTGCGTGCAGAAATGAAGACCCAATGCAGTCAAAAAACAAACAAAAAACTAAACTTAAAACAGGAAGGGCTTCCCTGGTGGTGCAGTGGTTAAGAATCCGCCTGCCAGTGCCAGGGACATGGGTTTGAGCCCTGGTCCGGGAAGATCCCACGTGCCGCAGAGCAACTAAGCCCGTGCACCACAACTACTGAGCCTGCATGCCACAACTACTGAGCCTGCATTCTAGAGCCCACGTGCCACAACTACTGAAGCCTGTGCACCTAGAGCCCCATCTCCGCAACAAGAGGAGCCACCGCAATGAGAAGCCCACACACCGCAACAGAGTAGCCCCCGCTTGCCACGACTAGAGAAAGCCCGCACACAGCAACACGCAGCAAAAAATAAACAAACAAACAAATGAATAAAAAATAAAACAGGATGGCACCAGGACACAAGAACTAAAACCTTAAAATCCAGCTAAAGGTAAACCTCACCGTGGCTCCTTGAACTTGCCCTCCACCCTCCTACCTCAGGTATTTGCAGTGCTGTACCTTCTGCCTAAACTGCCCTCCCCTCTTTGCCCCTCTAACCTGCGAACACAATGTCCCTCTCTTTGTGGGTCTAGGGCTATCACAGCGTCCAAAACTCCATGCAAACGTCCCTTCTCTAAGACGAACGCTCCGGTTTCTCTCGCCCACACGCACACGCACACGCACACGCACACGCACGCATGCCCGCCCCTTACCCGAGGGTCAGCCCACCTGGCGTATAGTCCCCAGCTGGCCCAGGTTTCCACTGATTGTTAACAAGCCCGTGTTCTTACCTCCTATGAGTTCCCTGATGGCAGGAGAAAACGTGTTAGTTATTTGCAAAAAGTCCTTCTGCTGACCCTCTCTCCTCTAGGAAACTCTTTTACTTTCCCCATCAAATACCCTGGAAGTTTTATTTTATTTTTCCAACTTACTTATTTTGAGATTCCTGCTTGAGTTACTTTAATAGTTTCATAGAGGTTAAGCTGAAGATGTCTTTAAAGATAGTAGTAATAATAATAATGACAGCAGCTGTCATTTGCTAAAGCTTGTTCTGGGCCAGGCTGTGTTTTAAGAAGGAATGGTATACACTATCTACTAAATACCAACAATAGCACTAAAAAGGTGGGCTCTGTTGTCATCTCCATTTTAGAAATGAGGGAACTCAGGCCCAGAGAAGTTAAACAACTTGCCCATGGTCACACAGCTGGCGAGTAGTGGAGGTGGCACCTCCCTCCATGAGACAGAGTAGGCGCAGGGCCTAGGGCCACAACACTTTTAGGGGCCGCGGAAATGTTTTAATTTCTTTCAGGATAAGAAGGGAAAAAATAAAAATTTAGGTTGAAGACAGTTTTAGTATATAATATTAACATAACTGTCTTTATACCAGTGTTGTTGTAAAATATAATTTTTACTATTTTTTCATGGAAGAAGGGATTCGTGAAGGCAAAAGTGCACTAGGACCCACAAAAGTCATAATGTGGCCCTGGTGGAGTCAAAAGTCAAATCAAGTCAGTATGCCCCCAAAGTTAATGTTTTCACTAGTCTAGTGTAACCCCATATTACAGGTGAGGAAATTGAGATCCAAGGCCACACAACAAATGCATGGCAGAGCCAAGCCGAAAATGCAAGTTTCCAGTGGTCCAACCATGGTACCCTGTGGTCCAACACCACCACCTAGTGGTCTTGCCGGGAACTTCGCTTCAGTCAAAGGATGAACCTAGAGAGAGGGCACAGGTCCAGATACCCCAGGAAGCAGCTACCCGCCTGCCCTTGGACTCCATACTCAGCAGTGGGGAAGCCAGGCCAAGGCACCAACTCCACATGCTCTCTTTAGGTTGTCATCAGAATTCACACATCCCCCCTACACACACACACACACAAAGGCACCCCTCTCCCAGGGCAACAGAGCTATCCCTCCGAGTTAATACTTGTAAAACTCCTAGATTGGCCCTGTGCGATAGGAATAGCATGTGAGCCAATTTGTAATTTGAAATTTTCTAGTAGCCACATTAAAAAAGCAAAACAAGGGAACTTCCTGGCAGTCCAGTGGTTAGGACTTGGCGGTTTCACTGCCGTGGCCCACGTTAAGCAAGCCGTCCGGCACGGCCAAAAAATAAATTAATTAAAAAGCAAAAAGAAACAAGTAAAACTAATTTTAATAATGTATTTTATTTAACATAGGGGGTCAGCAAACTACAGGCAATGGGTCAAATCTAGCCCACCACCTGTGGGTTTGTTTTTTTTTTGCGGTACGCGGGCCTCTCACCGCTGTGGCCTCTCCCATTGCGGAGCACAGGCTCCGGACGCGCAGGCCCAGCGGCCATAGCTCACTGGCCCAGCTGCTGCGCGGCACGTGGGATCCTCCCGGACCGGGGCACGAACCCGTGTCCCCTGCGTCGGCAGGCGGACTCTCAACCACTGTGCCACCAGGGAAGCCCCCACCACCTGTTTTTTTAAATGAAGTTTTATTGGAACATATCCACACCCATTTGTTTATGTACCAGCCACGGCTGCTTTTACACTGCAACAGCAGAGTTGAGTATTTGCTTATTTGAGACTGCATGGCCCACAAAGCTGAAAATACCCACTACCTAGTCCTTTACAGAGAAAGTTTGTCGATCCTTGATTTAACCCAATATATCCAAGTTTGGTCATTTCAACATGTGATTCAATATAAAAATTATTAATGAGCTATTTTACATTTTTTATTATACTAAATTTCTGAAACCCGGTGTGTCTTTTATACTTACAGCACATCTCTATTTGGATGAGACACATTTCAAATGCTCAGTGGATACATGTAGCTCATGACTATGGAACTGGACAGTGTGGGTTTAGAATAAGGCCCTGCATGTAGCAAATATCATAGAGGTGCTCACTAAATATAAATAAATAAATTCCCCAGAAGTATTAAGCCCTAACAACCTGGAACATCCATTGCTTGTTATGAATCAACCCTTTTCCCATGCTTCTAGAATGGTGTTAGCAATGTGGTATCATCCTTCGAGAACTGAAAACATCATCACTCAAATCACGTTCCAAAAGACTTAATTTATTTGCAAAATTCCAGCTGTGAAAAGCTGCCCTGGTAGCAGCCTGTCCTCTTCTAAGCAGCTTTGCAGCCTTGCTGCCGATAGAGATAATCATAATAACAACTAGTATAATTCACATATAGAGAGCCAGCCATTTGCTAGGCATTTTCTGAGCATTGTTTCATTTAATAACAGAAATAATGATGATGTCCCTCAGGAGGCCTACCCTGACACCCCATGCTGGCTTAGGCGTCCCCTCTGCGCTCCAAAGGTGCCCGTCTTCCCCCATCACAGCCCTTCTCACTCTGTGCCATGAGCTCCAAGAAGATTTGCCCCCTCTGCCCCAGGGACCCAGCCTAGACCTGGCCCCTGGGAGCTATCAGATCAAGGTTTGTTGCATTCAAATGACCCCAAAGAACGCAGTGGGCTATCTGGTTGATTACATTCGGCAGGTATTTCTCAAGCACCTGCCCCTAGGGTGCAAGGCTGCGGTGCAAGTTCCCAAGGATCACATGCACACACAGCCTTGTTCACGCTCTCTGCCTCCTGCTCTTTCCCACTCAAGAACTTTCCCAAAGTTGATAAGGGAAAAGCAGGCAACTTAGTTCAATTTGCTGTTTTAAAACTACTAGCTCCTTTGTGGAGTTTCAGGCTAAGGGGAAAACTTGGAGACACCTGGAAAGTTCCTCTGGGGGTGGTCCTCACAGAGCTGTTGGTTTGCCTCGTTCTTTCTTCGGCCAGACTGAGGGGCTGCTCTTTGAACGAGCGGAGTAGAAGGGTACCACAGTGCCCTGATTAAGCAGGGTGGGCCCGTGAGCATTTTGGTTTCACAAAGGGCTGTGCGCAGGGCTGAGATAGGCTGGGACCTGGGGCCCTTTGCTGCAGTGCTGCAGTACTTGCACCTGGACACACCTCTCCTCCAGCAACAAAGTACAAAGAAACTGTATGTGACTAAAATAACTGCATGCATGCACAGTTGGGGCAAATTCTGGGCCCAAAAGATACAAAAGACCAAAAACCCCAACTGCCACTTTTGAAGAGCCTGGAGCAAAAGTAGGGGGTCAGGAGCAAAAGCAGGGTACTGCACATGCCCCCTGCACACAACAGCACCTAAGGGGTGGGCCAACCACCTAAGCCACCCCTCCCGCTCGACCCCCCGGACACACCCCTACCCTCACCCCATATAAGGAACAAGCTCGCCCCTGCCTCAGGGAGTGAGCCAGCAGGCAAGGAACATGTTGTTTGCTCTCACTCCCCCGCTGCAGCAGGTGCCCCAGTAAAGCATGCCTGAATTTCTTGTCTGGACTCTGATCAACTTCTATCGATTAAGGGGGCCAAGAACCCTGGTTGGTAACAGGGTGAATCCTTGGGTTCCCTCCATGCCAGAGGCCTTGTAAGCAATGAGGTGCTGTGTGCACCAATGCTGGGTAGGATGCCAGCCACAAACATTTGACATGTCTGGGATTCTGGGAGGGAATCCAAGGAAAGAGGAAGGTCCTTCAAGATGGCCCCAGTAACCAAGGTTTAGCTACCAGAAGGGAGGGGTTATGAGCTGAACTGTGTCCCCTCAAAAAAAATACGCTGACGTTCTAACCACCAGTTCCTCAGAATGTGACCTTATTTGGAAATAGGGTTATAGTAGATGTAATTAGCTAAAATGAGGACATACTGGAGTAGGGTAAGCCCCTAATCCGATATGACTGGTGTCCTTATAAGAAGATGGCCACATAGGCTTCCCTGGTGGCACAGTGGTTAAGAATCCACCTGCCAATGCAAGGGACACGGGTTCAAGCCCTGGTCCGGGAAGATCCCACATGCTGCAGAGGAACTAAGCCTGAGTGCCACAACTACTGAGCCTGTGCTCTAGAGCCCGCGAGCCACAACTACTGAGCCCACACACCACAACTACTAAAGCCCGCGCACCTAGATCCCGTGCTACACAACAAGAGAAGCCACCACAATAAGAAGCCCATGCACCACAACAAAGAGCAGCCCCTGCTCGCCACAACTAGAGAAAGCCCACGCGCAGCAATGAAGACCCAACGCAGCCAAAAATAAATAAATAAAATAAATAAATTAAAAAAAAAATAGATGGCCACATGAAGACAGAGACACAGGGGCCATGTGATGACCAAGACAGAGACTGAGTTATGCAGCTGCAAACCAGGGAATGCCAAGGACTGCCAGCAAACTCCCAGGAGCCAGGAAGAGGCCAGGAAGGGTTTCCCTGCAGGTTTCAGAGGCAGCATGATTTTTAGGCTTCTAATTTTTGGATCTGTGAGACAACTTTTTGTTATTTTAAGTCACCCAGTGTGTGGTCCTTTGTTATGGGAGTCCTAGCAAACTCATACAGGAAGGGACTTGTGAGTTTAGGGTGGTGGCCAAGCTCACATCCACCCCTAGAGCAGCCGCAGGGCACATCGGGCTCTGTGGCAGAGATGGGCTAGGTGTTTGGGGACCCTCTCCCTTCTTCTTCCTGGCCACCTGGTCACACAGCACTCCCAGCCTTCTCACATCTAGAAGTCGTGTGATTTGCTCTCACCCATAGGATGTGTCAGCTCCAGGCCAAGGTGGTCAAGGGTGGGCATGTTCTCTCCAGGCCCCTGTCTCTCCTCCCTCATCCCGCAGCCGGGTGTAGAGGACTCAGGGAAGGGCTCTGAGGCCCTAGAAGATGGCACAGCCACCAGATGGGAGGAGCCTGCGTCCCCAGATCAGCATGTGGCAGGTGGCCTGCTGAACACCAGATTGCACTGTGCTGTAAAAAATACATTTTTTTTTTAGTACGTTTGAGCAACTGGGATTTAGGGGCTGTTTGTTACAGCAGTGAGGCGACCCTGACCTGTGCAGGTTCTTGGAGGTGTGAGAAGCAGAAAGTAAACTTGGAAACGACTTCCTCCCTAAACTCTGGGAGACCCTGGGACTGAGCAATTCTGCTATGGGTCCCTTCAACAGGATGTAGAGAGTAAGGACAGGGAGATATCCCCCTCCTCTCCCCTTAGTACCTTAAGAACTTAGAGATGCCCCTCCCCTGCCCCAGGTCTGCTGCTGGAGCACTTGGAGGTTCCATTGCTTCCCCCAGGAGAGTGACCTGTGCTGGTGATGGTGATGGCAGGGGCGAGGAGCTCTGCAAGGAGCTGAGGTCCCTGAGGGCAGACAAGAGGCAGCAGGTGGGCCCCCCTGAATCCCAGACATGTGCCCACCTTAGAGTAGGACTCGTGCCTCTCCCCGCTTGGCAGAGCTGAACAGAACACAGGGAGGGTGGGGCTGGCAGTGTCTCTGCTCTTCAGGGTCCAGACAGACCACAGGAAAAGGAAGGAGCAGCTTCTGAACCCCCAGCAAATTCACATCCGCTGGTCTGTTCGCCGTGGGACATGGAAGATGCTCCTTTTGATGTAAAAGCTCTTTGTGATGGGCTGGAACCTGGCGTGAGCTGGAGCCCTGGTGTCCTTCATGGATTCCCCTGAACACAACAAGGGCCCGGTGCTGGGCCCACCACTCCTGCCAGCGCACCCACAGCCCAACAAAACACAGTGCCACAGCTGCTCCAGCTGCTAGAACAGTGAAATGCTTCTGCGCACTTAGCAACAGCGCTGCCCCTTGTGCCCCTTGACCCCTACCCTAGGCCCCCCATTCCTTCTCAGGATCCAGTAACTAAACGGTATGCCTGGCAAAGCATGGGCATCTCGAGACCCTGCTTTGGCTCCATGGCCAGGATCTGCCCTGATTGGGGGCACGCAGGTTATACTAATTGTTAACTATTTCGATCCCATCCCAACCCCAACCTCACTTACCCCTCATCACATTTCTCCCCTTGTCTAGTGATTCCCCAGCCATCCCAATGCTCCACGGTAAACACCTCCAGGGTGGCCCAAGGCTGAACTAGCTTCCCAAATGCCCGTTGGCTGCAAATCCTCCCTGTTGAATTAATAATAATAATAATAGTACCAGTTACCATTTCTTGAGCATTTACTATGTGCCAGGCACCAGACTGGTGCTTTCTATGTGTAAAAGGCACTTGGGGCTGACCTAGCTGGGGCCCAGACAATGCCTTCAACCCCTCTTCTGTGGCTATTTGCACCCACTGAGAAGACACAGCTCCTGTCTGTACCTGTTTGGGGAGGGGAGAAGTGGTCAGCGGAAGGTATGTCATCTGTTCCCCATCTGGCTTCTGAACCGGTTGGGTTAGGGGCATGAGGCCAGATGCTTACAGAATATTCCAGAGATTCTGGGAGCAACTGTGGGTTTAAACAGAACACTATGGGGAAAAACTGAACTTTGCCCTGAACCCAGCACTGCCCTTGTACCCAGGGGGCAGCCAGAATCAGCTCCCCTGACTCCAATGCTTGGGTTGCTGGATAAAACGTAGGATGCCCAATTACATTTGAATTTCAGATAAACCATGAGTAATTTTTTCAGCATACGTATGTCCCATGCCACATTTGGTACATACTTACACTGTTTATCTGAAATGCAAATGCAACTGGGCATTCTGTATTTTAATTTGCTCCATCTGGAGACCCTATGCCTGGCAGTGGTTTCACAGGCAGCAGGTATGGACCTGTGGGCCGAGCAGGAGAGGAGGAACAGGGAAGCCCCATGTGAGGCCTAAACTGAGTCTTGCACTGTGGGCACAGGGAGTCGGGCCCTTCTCAGAAGAATCCGATGGGGGAGATTCGACCTGGGACCCTGCTCAACGTCCCACCCCAGCAGGCCTTCCCTGACTACCCTGTCTACCATAGCAGCCCCTCAGCCTCCATCGCTTTCTCCTGATTTACCTCTTCTTATAGCCTTGATACTCAAGTGTGGTCCATGGACCAGCAGCATCAGCATCGTCAGGGAGCTTGTTAGAAATGCAGAATCTCACCCCACTCACGTCACTGAAGGATCAGAACCTACATTGTAACGCGATCCCCAGGTAATTCCTGTGATGGTAAAGATTGAAAAGTGCAGCTCTGTAGCACGGACCACAGCCTGACACTACTTCATCTATCTGTCATCGGCTCTCTGTGAGGGCCCATGTCTGTCTTGCTCTCTGCTATACACCCCAGGACAAAAAGAGGAGCACATATTAAGTGCTCAATAAACATCTGTTAATGAATGAATGAATGAATGAATGAGTGAATGAACAAACGAACCAGAATTCAAACCCAGCCTGGTAATTTCAACCTGAGTCGCTCTGTGCCTGTTGGTTCACTAACTCATTTTGGGGTAGAGCCGGGATTCAGTGGCTCCAGATCTCCCTCTACTGGCTGTTCTGAACGACAGGATTATATGCTGAATGAATGAATGTGTCCTACCCACCTCATGCAGCTTTCTGAGGATAACTCCTGTTCGGGGTGTTTTCCCGCCTGATTTCACCAAAACCCTGTGACAAAGGAAGGGAGGTACTCATTTGTTCCCAGTTTTCAGGTGTGGAAACTGAGGCCCAGAGAAGTTAAGTTTCTTGCGTGAGCTCACACAACATGAAAGTGGCGGAGCCAGGATTGAACTCACAACCTCTTGATTCCAATTCAAGGCCTCATTCCCTAGTCCATACTCATTTATCCCACAGTGACTGAGTGCCAGCCCCAACCTGGGAGCTGGGAGGGCGTTAATAAAATTAACTAAGAAGCCCTGGAAGCCCAAGGCCTCACCAGGCCAGATGGATCCTCAAGGAGTGGTGATAGTGCTGCGCAGACTCAAAAATTGCAGGAGCACAAAGGTGGGCTCAACTAGTCTCCTGGAGGACTCTTGGAAGACTTCCCAGAGGAGGTGACATCTGAAAGTTAGCCAGCAGAAGATGGGGCAGGAGGAACATTCTAGGTGGAAAGACCAGAACGTGCAAAGGCCTGGAGTCCTGCTCAGAGAATAGTGAGCCAGAGGAATATGATGAGGGACGAGGCTGGGCCTGCCTGCAAAGGCCTGGAATGGCAAGAGGGTGGTGGCCCTTACCCACAGGCCAGCTGTACTCCCAGGACGGAAACTTCTCCTCCGGCTTCTGCCAATGCCGATCCCGGAGGTAGGAGGCCTGGCCTTGGCCGTCGAGGGAGATGCCTTGGAAGAGCAGCTGCAGGGTGCGGGGGGACCTGCTTCATGCCTAAGCCCCCTGGTTTGGTCTGGCCTGCTAGCCCCCGAGTTGCTCTTCGGGTCTGCCTGACTCTGTCTCCCTTGGGTGGAGGGCCCTGGACACCTACTCCCCTGGACAGCTGATCCTGGAGCCCCCTGGTCTCTGGCCATCCAACAGGTAGCTGGTGGCCTGGGATGGCCCCACTCCCAGACTGACCTGAAGGGGGCCTTTTGGAGCCGCTTCCTGGGCAAGGGTCCCTCCTTCAGGTGCTTGTGGCCATAGCTGATGTTCCAGGCGACCTGGGCGGCAGTCTCCTTCCGGATGTGCTCCTGCCAGCAGGCTTGCTTCTGGGAGGTGAATAGATCCCTCGTGGCAGTGAGGGCAAGGGGGCGGGGGAGGGAGGAAACATTCTGCCGCCTATGTTTGCACTGCTGGTGCCTCATCTCCAAGGATACGTGCAGCCAATGAGGGCTGGGTTGCCAAGGCCCTGCCGGAGAGGAGAGGCTGGGCTGCTCAGGGCACTGCGAGCCACACACAGGCAGTGGGTGGGACAGACCAGACTGAAAAAAGGAGCAAAGGCCACACCTACCCAGGGTGCCTGGGAGGGGGCCCTGTTCTGCCCCAGAGGAACCCAGGGCCCAGGCCTTTCCTCCTCATACCCAGAGGATCCCAGGTGGCGCATGGGGTTCCACTGCCTCTAGTCCATTCAGCAAACCCCAGTGTACACCTACTGCATGCCAGGCACCCAAGGGGGTCTAAAGAGAGGTCGTCTCCACTCCAGGAAGCTCTGGTTACTCCTCACACACAGCTCTGCCACTTGACAGTGGTATGGCCTCATCTGTACAGCGAGATGATGGCGAGAACTACCCTTAGTGTTCAGAGAATGACGTTAGAACAGTGTTTAACAACGTGAGACAAACAGCACCTGGCACGGAGGAAGCCCTCTGTAAACGTCAGCTGATGATTAACAAGCACCTGCTAGGTGCCAGCTGCTAGGCTGCACTCCGTGTGCCTTAGGCCACCTGCGTGATTACTGGGGCTCGCAGAGCCTCCTTTTCAGGTGGGGAAATGGAGGCCTGGAGAAATGATGTGCCCCAGGGCACACTACTGGTGTATGGTGGTACCCACTCTGTGCCAGGCCCTGAGCTGGGGCTTCACTGAGTGACTTCACTCAACGACTAATAGGCTCTTTTTAAAAAAATATTTATTTATCTATTTATTTATTTGGCTGTGCCAGGTCTTAGTTGTGCCATGTGGGATCTAGTTCCCTGACCAGGGATTGAACCCCGGACCCACTGGACCACCAGGGAAGTCCCACTAGTAGGCTCTCTTACGTCACTTTTCCAGGTGAGAAAAGTGATGCTCAGCAACATTAAATGGTCGCACTGGGATTGACTCCAAAGCCCACATCTCTGTTAGACTCTCCCACGGAATGTGACAAGCATCGTGAGAGAGGTGCAGGCAGGGCGGGGCAGAGAAGGACCCACCAGTCACCCCAACAGCACCATGAAGTCAGCCTTCTGGATCCTCAGACCCTCTGCCTTCTTGACCAGGACCCTCTGGGTGAGTACCAATGAGAAAGAGGTTACCCACAATGCCCTGGGGCCACTTGCCTTTCCACTCTGCTGGGTATGCTCTTGTTTATTCATTCAACAAACATTCACTTGCTCTTGACCCTGTGTCAGACACACAGCCAGGTACTAAAGGGAGATGAGAAGGGACAGAGCCCACAGGCTTCCTGCCCTCAGGGCTTCTCAGTACAGGAGAGACAGATGCCCAACCAGGTGGATAGAGGGGCAGGCAGGGAATTTGGGGGATGGTCTGGGAAGTCTTTCTGGAGGAGGTGTCCTTTGATTAAGAACTGAACCATAAACACTGGTTCATGGCAACTCTCTTGCTGCAAGGTAGGTTGGGTAAGGACGGAGGGAGGAAAGTCAAGAGTTAGGGGGCTGGGGGTGGCAAGACCCTGGGGTGAAACGGTAGTGGGGTCTGGTGCCAGAACTCAAGAAAGTCTCCCTGGCCCAGACCGCCCCCACCCACAGACTGGTAAGCCCAGGTGTTCAGAGCACAAAGAGGGCAGAGGTGGGTGTCCCCCTCCTTGGGGCTTTGGAGACCCTGTGCCTTCCCCACCACCCGGGCTGCCCACGGTGCTTCAGTTTAAGGATCCAAAGCGGCCCCTGGTGGTCACTGCAGTGACAACAGCCCAGGCGGCTATCCTCCTGCCCAGTGGACAGGCTACCTCCGAAGGGAGGGGTGTGGGAGGGTGCAGAGAGGCAACCCCTGAAATGTTGCCTTCCAGTTGGCACAAGGACAGCCAACCGCCCACAAGGAGAGCCGCCTTCAGATTCTGTTCCCTTGTCTGCGGGCGCCCACCCTGTGCCAGGCCCTTGTGAGCAGCTTCAGGACCCCAGGTTTTAATTCAGGTTTCCCAGGTTTTAACACAACTTGATCATCGCTACCCTCTCTGAGCCCTGGCAAACTCCCCTGTAAAAATTTGGGGATAATCTTAAGAGTCAGTGCCTCATTGTTACTTAGGACATTTCTTACTGTAGATTTAAAAACTCATTTAAAAGCCACCAACAAGCCCTGGGAAGGTGTGGAGGCAGCCCCCAGGTCTGTCTCTGGCCTAGGCCTGCGCTAGGGGAAAAGAGGTCACTGCAGCTCAGAAACAAGGGGAGGCCAGGAGTCGAGCAGGGGCACAGGTGCCTCCCAGCTTTCTGGCCACGCTCCCAGGCCACCAAGGACCCACTCTATCCATTTCCACCGATGAGGCCCAACTCTAATCCCCAGCCTGGGGCTCTGTCCAAGACCAGGGCCTTTCCTAGGACTCAGTACTTGTGTCTTTAAAGTAGCCTCTCATGGAATTAAGCTCTCAGAGCACTTTACACGAGTCATAGTAATTCTGTGAACCCTTACCGTGTGCTGGATACAGTGATATTCTTTCTGTGCGTTTTGTTGGTTAATCCTAAGAGCACTGTATGGGGCAGGTCCCATTACCCTGTTTCACTGAAGAAAAAATGGAGGCAGTGTTTTCTGTGAGGGTAAACGGTCAGCGGAGGTCACAGCAGGACCAGGATTTGAACCAGCTGGCCCGTGCTAATGACCACCACGCTAAACGGCTTCCCTACAAACTACGCCTCCTTTTGTGAGGTATCCCTTCCACTCTGACTTGGGGAGCTGAGTCTCCCCAAAACTCAGGCATCCCCTCCCCCAGCAGCTCTGGGTGAAGGAAGGTTTGCCCAAGTCAGCTGGGAGATGGATGTGTTGTGGGATCTTTCTAGAGGTTAATCTTAGAATGGCTTTTCCCATTATCTTCCCATTTTATGGATGAAGCCACTGAGGCACAGAGACGAGAACTGCGTGAGCTGTCAGCTGAGACTGCAATCCAGACTTGCACCTGCAGCATCTGACCTGCTGCTTTCTGAGCGTTTTGCACACATTAGGTTCTTTTGCTGCTACTGGTGGGGCCTGAAGCAGGCATTTCCGGGGCTCGGTGCCTCTGCCAGGACTTGCCTCTCCTCTGAGATCATCCCACCAGCGTTCAGCGTCAGCTTTGCCTTAAGAATGTCCACACTGACAGGGAGGGGTGTCCTGGTGCCTAGGGAAGGCGGTGGTCACGGCAGAGGGAGTAAAGTGGGCAATAAAAGGCCTGCGGGATTCTTTCATCTTCGAGCTTTGTCCTGGGGAGATAAGCAGGGCCGTTGGATGCGAGCCACAAAATCAGGCTCGTAAACTCCCCATCTCCTGCCAGCCTGCTTTAGCGGAGAACTCTAGCGGAAGAAGGAAGGGGTGTGGGGTAGGCCACGCTAAATTCCTTGCACATGAGCCGGTCCCCTGCGGGCTCAGGGGCCCAGACAAATGCCTTATCACAAAGCAAAAAGGATCCCTTTGTTTAGAAAGATTCCTCCCACCATGTTTTTGGGCAGCATCCTGAGACCAAAGCCAGAGAGAAAAAATCAGATTCAGGCTTGCCTTGAGCGATGTGACATTTTCACTCCCTCTTGGAGTTATGAGTTGCTATTGTGAGGAAAAGAAAAAAATTAGCTAAACAAGCTGTTTCTGGGAGAGTTTTCATTAGTTGAAATACTCTGATTACAAAGCCCCTTCCCCCCACAAGGGAATGGAGACTTGGAAAGATTTCATTGCTTTGGCTGAGCACTAAGGCCAAAGGGCGCTTAAATGAACGATCTTGCTCCCCATTTCAAAATACAAACTGGACTCCCCTGGTGGCACAGTGGTTAAGAATCCACCTGCCAACACAGGGAACGAGGGTTCGAGCCCTGGTCTGGGAAGATCCCACATGCCACGGAGCAACTAAGCCCGTGCGCCACAACTACTAAGCCTGTGCTCTAGAGCCCACGAGCCACAACTACTGAAGCCCACATGCATAGAGCCCGTGCTCCGCAACAAGAGAAGCCACCGCAATGAGAAGCCCGTGCACCGCAACAAAGAGTAGGAGCCCCCACTCGCCGCAACTAGAGGAAGCCCGCGCGGAGCAACAAAGATCCAACGCAGCCAAAAATAATCTAAGAAAAAACAAACTTGGGGGGTTGACAAGGATTGAGCACTCATTTTGCCACTAACCTTTACTCTGCTAACTTTTTAAAATTAATTAATTAATTAATTTTGGGCTGTGTTGGGTCTTCGTTTCTGTGCGAGGGCTTTCTCTAGTTGCGGCAAGCGGGGGTCACTCTTCATCGCGGTACGCGGGCCTATCACTGTCGTGGCCTCTTTTGTTGCGGAGCACAGGCTCCAGACGCGCAGGCTCAGTAGTTGTGGCTCACGGGCCTAGTTGCTCCGCGGCATGTGGGATCTTCCCAGACCAGGGCTCGAACCCGTGTCCCCTGCATCGGCAGGCGGACTCTCAACCACTGCGCCACCAGGGAAGCTGATACTCTGCTAACTTTTAAGGCTGTGCAGTTTTCAAGGCAAATTAAATCCCTATGTGCCCAACTCATTTTGCACCAAACTCATCAAAATGTGGCTTTCAAGGCCCCTTTGAAGTCTTAAGACTAGACACATGGTCAAGGGCCCACGTGTTTACAAACGCACTGGAAACAAAGGGAAACGTTAATAAAATGTTTCCTTCTTGGCAGCACTGCTGATGAGTGCTTCACGGGGTTGCAGAGGGAAACTGGATGAGGAAGAGGAGGGCGTCTGGGCTTGGAAGGGGCCAGGCCTCCTCTGGCTTGGGGATCTCTGCAGGGCAGCTGGCAGCTGCGGTCTGCCTAATCTCCACCAGCCACCAAAAGAGCGATCGTCCAGCCAACCCTTGGTAGGAAAGGGGCAAAGTCAGCCAGTGAAAGTCAGAAAGGGCCTGGCACCGCTGGTGCAGGGTCAAGTTTCAGTTTTCAATGTGTCTGCACAAACAACAGCCGGTTCCCATAGCAGGAAGTCCAGGTGCAGATAACAGTTGCCCTGTGGTTCTAGCCACTGACCAGTAGAGAGATGCACAAATTTCACTCTGAGACGTCTTGGACGTAACTGTCGGGGGACCACCAAGTGCAGCCCCAGGTGCTAACAAGCGGCCCGTGGAGGAGGCGCATTACCTGGCTGGGTTTGATCATAGAGAGCAGTGGCCAACACTCTCACAGCTCCCAGTGGGATTCCATCTGACCCTCACAACCACCTCAAGGGGGGCACATTCTGAGAGGTGAAGCAAACTCCTCAAGGCCACACAGCCAGTGAGCACCCGAGCCAGGACTTAAGCCCTAGACTACCTGATGCCAAAGTCCAGCTGTTAACTTACAAATGCGGTCTCCCCAGAAACCACCTGGCTTCAAGCTGGGCCCCTGTTTTCTTCTTCGGGCAAACTCAGCCGACTGCTGCCTCTCCAGACCCACTGGGCAGAGCCTGCATTCCCCAAAGCCCACGGGCCTCCTGCGGTCCAGGACCAGACACTCACGGTGCAGGCCCACAGATAAGGGTGCTCCCTTCAGAAGGACGGGCAGGAGGAACCTCCTTGTCTCCAACCCTCCTCCCACCTCTCAGAGGGACACAAATTGCCATCCTTGATCAACAGCCAGGTGTCAGGAAGAAACACAGAAAGATCTAGAGTCTTCCTTCCCTGCCCTTCCGTCCACCGCTCACCCCCAATACAAGGCTGGGGGTCCAGAACAGACTTCCCATCATCATGGCAACTGCCAGAGGCTTGCCTGCGGGGGCGGCTCCTGTTCCCACAGTGGGATAAGCAGGGAGGCAGAGCTTCCACTCTGGGGACAAAAAGGCAGGGGGGCCCAGGGTCTGCCCCAAGTCAGCTTTGGGACTGCAAACATGTCAATGCAGCACCTGAGTTAGTGTCGTCACCATAAAATCATGTCACAGCACTGCTGTAGGGCAAGAGGAGGCAAGGGCTGAGTGTGTCCTAAACACACAGCAAGGAGAAGCTTCCCGAACAGAAAGGAGGAACAGAGGCAGAGAGGATGGAGGGAAGGCGGCACCACCAATTCCAAACCCTGCTGTCCAAGGGCGATGGGATGACAGGTGATACTGCTTCCCTATTTCAAGGGTTTCCCAGGTCATCAGGAAAGACTCTCTCTCACCTTTTTTTTTTTTTTTTAAACCATAGCCTTCCCCTCAGTGGGTTTCATATCTGGAACTCTTAACCAGGGCAAGCCCTAGCAAACCTCTCTGGGAGGCTGTGTTGGTGCCAGGACCCCTCACCCTGATAAATTCACACTGAGGCCTGCGGAGAAACAGAACGTCCCCCCGCAAAAAAGAGGCGAGGCTCCCTGTTACGACAAGTTGCTTAGCCTGCGTTCTTTCGGCCGGGGTTTGGGAGAACCGGTCAGAGACGCAAACCATTTACCAAAGGACACCATCCAAGAACACCTGGGGAGCTTATGGAGCAAACGCTGTATTTAATAAGTTATAAGATACAATTTACAGTTGGCATTTGGTTCCAGTTTTGCTTCCACATCCCGGTTTACGAAGCCTGTGGTCCTTTCACATCAGGCTTCGGGCCACTACAGTTCCTAACAGGTGGGCTTTGCCAACACTCACCCTCAGCTGCTACACCTCGGGGAGGGTCACCCACCTCACCCTGTCCCATCCATGGACACACTCGAGATGACAGTGGCCACCTCCTCAGGACGAAACAGCAAATCTGAAAGGGCTGCCGGCCCAGACCACACGACACATCTGGGCCCTGCGGTCAGGCAGTCCCCGAGTGCTTTCACTTTATTCCAAAGCAGGTCTGCAAGAAGGCATGCAAAATGCCCGATACCCCCCATTTTCGGAATTTTGCACCTGCTTACTATTGCTTTCCAAAGAGCCTTGGGTGACATGTGGCCAGGGCCAAATACGCTTTCATTATTTCTGCAAATGGTCAAGGACCACCAATGAGCTGCTGTCCTTCCCTCCCCTGTTATTCCCTGACTTTCAGGCCAACGGTTGGCAGGAGTTTCCTTCTACAATTATCTTCCAGAAAAAGTTCACGCTGGGGCTGCCTTGGGGTGAGTGTGGAGTGTTAGGTCACGTGACAGGCCTCTGCTAACACCTGGACCCACCTGCGGTGTCTCTGGACATGCTGGTGAGACTCATCAAACGGACAAATGGCTGGAGCGTATGTTAAGAACAGGGCTAGTGTTGGTTAAAAAAAAAGGGGGATCTTTGGCAAGTGGGGGGGCTGCTTGCCACTGCAGAGTTTCCTCAGACCCAGCGACTGAAACAGACTTTGAAAACAAAAGCAAAGACATGGCTGTCAAGATGGTCACATGCAATGACTCTGCAGGGAAATAAGTAGCGGGATGAGGGGAGAGGCACCAAGAAGCCACTTCGGCCAGTCTGTCACCTCGGACACTCTGCCCTTTGAGAGATGGGGGCGGGGTGGCAGTAGTGTTAAAACTGGTGTCACCCAGTGGCCTTTTCTTACGTGATAGGGTCATCTTCTTTTATAACGACAACATAAACTAGGCGTCCCCATTTTCCTTGCCCTTCCGTCCAGTCTTGTTTTGCAAACTGACTAGACAACTTCATGTCTTAAAAATATCAGCCTTGTCTGTTCTTGTTCTGTCTGCAGGGGGTGATCTGTGCCAAAAGAGGTCCAGTTTGCCGGGCCTATTGAACAAATTTGCATTTCCTGAGTCCCCAACATGACCCTGAAGAGTCAAGTTTAGGACTTCTTTCTGAAGGTACTTAAAAAAACATGGCAATGTTTTTGGGATGGGGTTTCAGACCCACAAACGGGCTGGAGGACTTTGTATAAAATGAGTTACAAACAAGCAACAAAAGCAACCACCAGAACGCCTCCCAGGACTTGATGAGAACTGTTTTAAGGCACCGTGACATGGAAGGGGCTGCCAGGGATGTGCTCCTCTCCCCACTTCACGGCCAGGACGTAATCCCCCTTCTCCTTGACGATGTATGTCACACTGTATTGTTGGTTGCCCACATGCTTCATGGAGACTTCTTCACAGGGGGTGGTGGGCCCGTGGACCCCGATCAGCAGCATGTTGGAACCTGGGAGGCAGAGGAAGGTGGTTACTCCATGAAGATGCATCCCAGAAGGCAGAGGAAGAGGGGGGGATATGGGAGCCAAGGGAAAGATACCAGTTACTGCCTGTTAAGCTTCTCTGATGATGCTGGGGACCTTTGAGAGGTGGGAGAGTGCAGCAATTACGAGCAGGACTCTTATGGCTTCAAATCTCTGCCCTGCCACTTCCTGGGTGGGTGACCTTGGATATGGTACTTCACCTCTCTCTGTCTTAGCTTCCCCACCTGTAAACAGGGGATGACACTAGCACCTACCTCATGGGCTTCTTGTGAGGTTTAGAGGAGTTATGGCATGTGAAGCCCTTAGCACACAGTAAAGGCTATGTAAGTGTTGGCTATTCTGATCTCATTTATTCTCATGAGAACCTTCAGGAAGGTCCTATGACTATTCCCATTTTAGAGCAGAGGAAACTGACTTTTAGAAAGAGATTTAGTAACTTTCCCAGGGTCACTCGGCTAATAAGCTTTGGAAATTAAGGAAGGAAGGAAGAAAGGGAGGGAGGGAGAGAGGAAGGGAGAAATAAGTAAGTGGTGAAGCCAGGTTTCCAGCCCAGATGTGCTAGATGCCAGAACCCAGGCAACTAACATTGACACCCAAATAAATACCCAAGTTCAAATTGCAATTACAGCAATTAGTGACAGAGGAGAGGCCAGGTTACTGATACAATGCAATGAGGATAACGCGACCTTTCCTATGTACCTTGAGGTCATTTGGAAAAAATCAAGAGGCAAATCATTTAAAAATATTAAGTGCAGAACAGGGCAATGAACACGGTTACTTGCAAATGTCTGGGTTACATGGGCGGGTGGGCACTGCAGACCAGAGCAGGAAAGACCAAAGTACACAGAACAGAGGGTGTCGCCCCATGCCCTCCATTCCCTGAGGAGGGCCAGGCTGCCTACCAGCTTTGCTGCAGTCCACCAGGAAGGAGCTCTTCTGGCCCACAAATGCCTTCGAGAGCCCCGCCCCCTTGGAGGTCACCTTGCTGGCATCTGAGGATGCCTTGGGGATGGCGCTATAGCAGGTCTCCGTGGAGGACCTGGTCACTGACTCCACCAGGATGGATGAGGTCTCGTTGGCCGAGCCGGGGCTGACCAGACGCTGGCCTAGGACATGGAAGGGAGAGAAGCAGGCATGACTGACCAGACAAGGCAAGTACCCCATGCAGAAGCCCCAGAAGAGCCCCGGCTCCCCAGCACCTGGATCCAACAGCCACCATACCCCTACCTCATGCCCCCCAACACCTGGATCTAAATGCCACAACTTTTCCATCTCACCCCCCATAATGTCTTCTGTGGGGTTCTGGAGTCCTGCCCCACACAACTAAGATCTGGCTTTCTGGGTATATGGGAGAGTCTGGCCTCGGCTGACTTGACCTGGAAGTCCTTCCAGGTCATAAGCATGGGCCCCAGGAATATAACCACGTGCCGCCCTACGGAATGGATATCTTTCCATTTATATAAAATACTCTACGTATAAGCAGTGTAAACATGTGGGACGACACCGACAAAATACCAAAAATGATTCGGCATATTTTTTTTTTTTTGGGTGGTGCGGCGGAGCTTGTGGGATCCTAGGTCCTTGACCGGGGACTGAAATTGCGCCCTCGGCTGTGAAAGCGCTGAGTCCTAACCACTGGACTGCCAAGGAGTTCCCCGCTCGGCATATTAGAAGATGATTTTTCTATCTGAATTTTAAATTTACTTAATTTTAATTAAATTTTCTGCAATGAACCTATGCTACTTATATGACAGTGAACCAAGCAGAAAGAGACACGTGGAAGGAATTCACCACGATATTTATGGTGGTTACCTTGGGGGGTGGGCGGTGAAGTGGTTTTTACTGTTTGGTATTTTTTCCAGTGCTCTGAAGGAGGCACATTTTTATAAATTTAATAAAAACTTTTGATTATTTTAAAAGTGAAGGTTAGAAATGAGGGGAATTTTCAGGCCCTGACCTAAACAAATACGTAAGATCTCAAATATGTAAACATTCCTTCTTTTCTGTTTGAGACAGAAAACCACCTAATGTGCTTTCTCAACTTCTACACCCCTACTCTGCCTGCAAGTTTTCGAACATGCAGTCACTCTGACATGTCCTACTATTTCTTTACATTCAAGATTCAAAGCAGATTCAACATCTCTAAAATCATCCAGTTTCTACTATCGAATAGCTCTGCTGATAATCTGACAAGATCACCTCCACAGGGGGAAGAATAACTTTAAAGGTGTCTGTGTTTGTTACCTGTCACCTTGGCCTTGAACGGGCTGCCCACGATGTGGTTGGGCCCGCCATATTTGACGCCAATTAGGTAGCTTCCAGGAGCCATGGGGGTGTACATGACTTTGTACCCTTCGGGGGTTTCCTGGCAATCCATTTTAACCTTGGACGGGCCTTCAATGGTGACGGACAATGTCCCTGGCCCTGCTCGGGTGGTGTTGATGAAAAATTCAGACTGGATACCTGGGAGAAAGGAAGTAGGAATAAAGATCACGTGGAAGGTTTGGAGGGATGGGGAGGGTGTGCTTTGGGGAGTGTTCTGGGGGCCCTGAAGCAGTGGCGGGGCACACGGAGGTTCCCTCTCAGAGGGGTCACCTTGGTGGCACGGGAACCCACCAGTACTAGCTCTGAGCTGCTGGCGCAGAGAACCTCAGGCCCTGGGGATGGTAACCCCTTTCCAAGGCCCAGGCAGGAGTGTGGCCAACATTCTGTCCACAAGCACGCACCGCCTTGTTTTCTCCTCTGGGCACGAGCTGTGGCTGAGGGCGAGAAGCCTGAGTCATCAATGAGAGCCTGAAATGTTGCTTCCGCCCCCAAGGGCCAGCTCTGCCCCCAAGGGTGGGGGAAGCGTGGGCCCCTCTGACCTTTCCTTTCTCCTCTGGTTGGACTTGGAGAAGCCCAGGCAGCCCAGCACTGCCTCCTTCCTCCTCAGGCTCCTAGCCCCAGACACCACGCTGAAGACCGGGGTAGCCGCTAGGATCTGCCAGCCCTGCCACTTTGCCTTGAACACAAGAACAGGACCAGAACAGCAGCTCCTGCTAATACCACTGGCACCACTCATTTTACATGCCCAGTGATTCGTCTTTAACAAACGACAATGTGGCTCAAGGAGGTTCAACCACATGCCAATCAGAGCTACAGGAGAAAGGGGCAGAGCTGGTACTGAAGCAAGTCTGAGGGGGTTCAGACCCCAGGCCCGTCTCCTGGCCTCTGGATGGGCAGCGGGGCTGCCTCAGATGCCCTAACTGCAGCTCCAGGACATCCTACTTCTTGCCTGCCTGGTCCATGAGGGCCTCCTGCACAGACATCCTCCCTCGTGACAGAAGGAAAGCTGGGCCCAAAGACAGTGCCAACCAATGACCACTGTGGCGTTTCTGCCTGAGCCCAAGGCCCTGAAAAAGGCCCCACTCCCCCAGGCCCCTTTCTAGTTCAGAAGGGGAAGAGGCGGTCAGTCACCAGCTGCACACCTGCTACAGTGCCCTCTACGGGGCATCCCCGGCATAGCATTCTGCGGGGCTGGGCTTCTTCTAGAGCCCTGGACGCGCCCCAGCTGGGAACTATTTTGGTTTAATTATAGCTCGGAGGCCGCCGGAGAAAGAATTACTGTTCTGGTTATCAATAAGACAAAGGAGCTGCTATCATGCAACCCGGAATACAACCCAGATGTTTCTGGAAAAGCTCCCGAGGCTCCTGTCCCAGCACCACCCCCTCACCCTGCCTCCACAACTGTCTCAACCTTGTCTCTATACTGTGCAGCCCAGGAGCCCTTCACTCAGCCGCTGCCCTGCTGAAGCAAGGGCGTTGGGGGAAAGGGAGGGGTATTCAAACAAGGGACAGCGTTTCCACGAAGCAGCTGCAAGTGACAGCAAGGAAAGATACTTTTAAAGTGAAGATGAAAAGACCTGGCTGCAGTAGAAAGGACAGGATTGCTCCATTCCTAAGAAACATCAGTTCATCCTGATTGTGAGGGTCCAGAAAGGAAGATGAGGTGAGAAAAGAGAAATAAGGAATTACAGGGCGAGAGCAACCTATCAGGTGGGCTCCTTTATTATTCCCATTTTACAGGAACAAAGTGGAGGCTCAGTGAGGTCAAATAACTCACCCTAAGACACACAGCTGGGGAATGGCTGAACTGGGGTTTACACATAAGGTCTGTCTAACCTGGAGCTAATGCACTCGTCTGAGAGCAGATGGGAGAAAGAAAATCCACATGCAGGAGTCCCTCTCATCACCACCTCCAGCCAGAATCAGTACCCCAGACATCTCTGGGCATGGCGGTGTTCCCCTGTACCCCCGTGTATATACAGATGAGTTCCTGTGAGTTTAATGCATGTTTAATGCAGCCCTACTCCATCTTCAAGGTGGGTGAGGGGTAACGGGAGGAAAGGAGGCTCTCCCCTTACATCTCGTGCACACTGGGGTTCCTGGGGCATTTCATCAGGAAAATGGCTCTTCCAGCCAGAGAGTCTGGAACTCCCTGGTCTAACTCCTGACCTTCTCAGTCCCTCTGCAGCAGACAGTCCCACCCCAAATTCTCCACATTCCCCTGCTCTAAAACCTGCAGAATTGACCATTTAAAGCGTGCACCAAGAGATACCGCCAGCCCACCCCTAAAAACACAGGGAAGCTTGCTTTGTTCCGAAGGTCAGGATGCAGGCCCTCCAGCAGCCGGGCAGAGACACCTTTTCATTCCACACACACTGCAGCTGTGTAATCCTGGGATGGATATTTGGGAAAAGGCCTGGGAGCGGGAGGGCTAGAAAAACAAGACGCCTTCCCCTCGACAAGAGCAATATTTACACAGGATTTGAAACAGGCTTGTTCTGTACCTCTCCCTCCTGGCTGGAAGTCTCCCTGCAAGACCAGCTCCTTCCCTCAGCAGCATCCAGTGCTGGCAAAGCACAGCCTGAAACCTGAGCTCCTGAGAAGGCTTGCGAACAGCCAACAGGAAGCACGAGAGGCCCTGGGCACAGCAGGTGTGACCCAGCAGGGGGGTGGGTGGCTGCTGGCAGCACAGGAGACCTCAGTGGCTGCTGCGGGGCCTGGACCAGGGCCTGCTGGGGCTCCAAGTGCCAGGAGGACCCCACCTGGGCTTCAAGGGTGGATGGCTTGTCAGGAGGCAAATGCCTGCACTACTGCCTGGGGACCTTCCAGGGCAGCTGGGAAGATAGGTGTCGTTGTGTAGGACACCCCACAAAGCAGGCCAGGGATGTAGCCACTGCCTTGGGGCGAGCCAGCCATTTAGGGAGGCAGCAAAACTCGGGGGTTAAGCGAGCAGGCCTTGAGGCTGTGGACTGGTTCTGGCTCTGCCCGCTCCAAGCTAAGTAAGCTCGGGGAGTGACTCGACCTTTCTGAGTTCTCACTTTGCTCATCTGTATAATGGACACTGCCTCGGGTGAAACAATACAGTGCCTTTTACAAAGGGCAAGATGCTGGCCCAGAGTTCAATGTGGAGCCAGACAGGATGGGCCTGGGGAGATGAGAAGTGCTCATGCAGACCCTGTGGGAGGTTCTGCTGAGGCCACTGCTGTGGCCAGAGTCGCAGGGTGGCACACCAGCCGGTCAGTCACTCCTGCACCCGGGCTGGGCCCCTCGTCCCCTTACGACACTCACTCCACAGGGCTGGATGCCGGGAAACCACGGCCACTCATCCCCTTGCCTGTGGGTCTGCTCTGTCCCACTCACCATGTGGGGTAGGGGGGAGACTAACAGCAAAATGTGCACACACAAGGAACTCAAGAATCCTTCCTAAGAGGCCCCAAAGTAACACTCAGACGCAAACTGCGTCCCAGTGAGTCCACGCCTGCAAAGAAACGTAAGTGGACAAGCTCCCCACCCTGGCATCTTCCGTAACAGTGACACACTAGACACCGCTGATGCCCACCTCTACATTCACTGTATGGACACTAACTACAGCCATTACGAGGCAGGTAGATCTGTAGGTTTTGACATGGAAAGTTCCTTAAGAGGTCAAGTGACAAAAGCAAGTTGTACTGAAATACAAATAGCACTAAGACTATTTCTATAAAATAAAACTCCATGTCTACCTTTTTAACAAACCGACTAGCCAAGCAACCAAGTGACCAAGAATGAAGCCCAACAAAGAGACAATTGGAAGGTCCTCCCCTGATCGGTTAAGCCGTGTTTCCTCCTGGACCCAGAGGGAGGGAGGGAGGAGAAGCAAGATGGAACTTTACATACTTCCTCACTGCCAGTATTTTTCACAATCAAACGTGTTCCATCTGTGGCAAAGACTAAAAAAGAATTTGACTGTTTTCGTCTTTTCTCCTCCCCCGTTAGGATTAGAATAAAAAGGAGCCAGGCTGTGACAGGTCTTACTGCCGACTGAATGTGTTTCTAGGAGGCCAGGGTCCACGAAAGGAGCTGGTGGGTAGGGGACCTCCCCAGAGGCCCGTTACCTGCATCATGAACTCTGTGCAGGCAAAGGAACCCTCAAAACAAAAGATGCTGTGCTGTATTCCCTATCAGTGTCCCGGTCCTAAAAGAACCTGGCAAAGGAAGACAGCTGCAGCACCACAAAGAGTAATGAGCTGTGAGAACGCAGCCATCAAGCCCTCACTCTGGATTTACCGCAGGTCAAGCGAGAGCCTCCCAAGGGTGCATTACTGAAGTTTCCCTGGGGAGAGAGGATGGCAGGCTTCCCGGGGGCTTGAAGAGTTCCACCTGCTCTTCCCCGGGGACAACTCCGTTAAAGACAAGAGGCAGAGGCAGTGTGTTACCTGTGGTGCCCCCCTCCAGCCCTGAGCCATAGGCGGACACCAGGGCAGGGTTCCCCGCTTGTCCGGGTTCCCCGACTCGTACTTTGAAGGGACTTCCAACCACGTGGCTCCCGTTGAACTTGACGTCGATCGTGTGGACACCATTCTCGTGGGGGATGAAGCGCACAGCATACTTATCTGGAAGAGTGAACAAAGGCACAGGGTAAAAGCGGGCCCGTGGACCCGACCAAGGTGGGTGGGGACAAAGGACAGGAGCCCAGCCTGAGGGCCGATCTTACATCACTGACAAGAAATGGCCCTGCTGCAAGCCTGGCACCCAATATGTTGGTGATCAAAACCAGATGGGCCTATTTGTCTGCACCTAGACAGCCCTTTGGGAAATGCATCCAAATCTCAAATTCTGTGTTTAATCCTCTGTGGCTTTGGCCTCAGAAAAACACTTCCTTTATGAAAAGCTCACTTCTGGCGCAGTTTCTCTGCTTGGCCAGGGGAAAAAATGGTTCCAATTGAGACTAATGCTCCTTAATTAAGCTCCAAGCTAGCAACGGCCCCACGGGGCAATGGCCAGGTTTCTCACTGTGTGTCTGGCTCACAGCATGTGGCAAGATGATCTATAAACTGAAATGGGCACCTAGAATATCCTTCCACCATGCACCACTTGACCACCCCTTCCTCCTTGAAGTGCTCCCAGCTGGGATGCAGAGTCTGTTCTCCTCCAGTCAGTCTCTCAGCCTCTCCCTGGCTCCTTGTACCCTCCATCCCCTTCAGAACTTTTGTTGCTCAAAGCTCCACCCAAATCCTCTTGTCTTCTCCTCTGGACTCTCTCCATATGGAGCTGCCACCCATATCCTTCAACACTGCACGTCCCCCATCAGTCCCCAGCTGGTACCCACCCCTCCTCTCTGAAAGCCAAAAGTGATCCCACCCCCATGTCCACGTATGGTCCTTGATTGGGTCAAATTAATGTGGGATAGCAAGGGGAGAAATCCCTCTTTCCCCAAGCCTAAGTCAATTAGCACATGGCACTTAGCCACACAGGAAGGGACTCAGGAACAGGCATGTATGTTCAGTGAGATAGGAGGGGAGGTTTGCTGGAGACTTCTGCAAAAGGAGCATCTAAGACTTCTGGAGAAAGAATCTTGAGGAGAGAATGTCTCTCTTGATTGGTGTCATGCGCTGCTGCAGCCACCTTACCACCGAGAGGAAGGCCACTTTCAGAATGAGGTCCACAAATCAGAAGAAAGAGCAGAGATGTTTGGGGCCTTGGAGAATATAGCTGAATGGCTGAATTAAATTGGTGCTGAAACCCATCTTAGATCTTGAACTTTCCACTTACGTGAATTAACAGACCCCCTTGTAATGGACCATGTGTGCAATGGACCCCCTTTATTATGTGAACTGGCTTGAGATGGGTGTTCTGTAATTTGTCACCAACGGCATCCTAACTGCGTCAGGCTGGTGGTCTCAGACACTGCTAGGGCTTCAAATACTGCCTGGGGCTGAGGACACCATATCTCACTTGGTGGTTAAATTCCAATGCAGTAGAGATCTATTAAATGTTCCCACTTGGATATCTCAGGGACACTTAAAAACCTCTCAGAAAATAAAGTATTCAACTCTGTAAGGCAGTGACCAGCCCTTGCTCACCCATGGCTGCTGTCCTGAGCTTTGTTAACTGCACCATCATTTTTCTACCCCATCACCAAGCTACACGTAACCTTTCTGAATTCACTTTCATTCCCTATGGCCAACCGGTCACCGAATGTTATAGTTCTCTGACCTCAAGTCCTTCCTCTGCATTTCTAACACTGCTGATTAATCCTGTTTTCTCAAACGGACCACTCTGCGAGCGTCGGCTTACCACCTTGCCTTTCAGATGTACCAACACATTCACTATAATGTGGTCAGACTTAAACCATTATCTGACCAGATATGGGTTTAGAGCCCACACATTTGTTCCTTCTGAGGCTCCCCACTGCCCTTTCTTTTTCCGCTCAGTGGGAGGAAGATGTCTAAATGCCAACCCAGGTCCCAGGTGTCTACCCTCACTGCACGCAGAGCAGGGTACGCAGTAAACACCCAATAAGGGCAGTGGTCACAGGGCTCTTCCTCATGTATCAGGGCCCATATTCAATGTTACCTCCTCCGAGAAGTCCTTCTGACCTTGTCAAAGCAGAAACCCTTTTCCTCTCATGCTCTGACCATCTTTACCATTTGGTTCTCAATTCTGCTGTGCTGTTGGTGATCAGCTGGGGTCCTCACCTGTGCACTGCACCTTTCTGGCTCACACTCTTTAGGTCCTCACTAGACTCTGTGCTCCTCCCTGAAGGCAGGAATCATGACTTCCTCAGCCTTACCTTCCTGTCAAGTCTCTGATACTTAATAAATGTTCACTAGAAAAATGGTCTCGTTCAAGTTGATTGACATCACAGAATTCCATACACCAAGGCAGCGAGCAAGAGAATCTCATGCTATTAAGTCCTACTGGGGACCCAGATTCTCTCTTTCCTTTTTTTAGCCGCACGGCTAGCAGGATGTTAGTTCCCCAACCAGGGATTGAACCCGGGCACTCAGCAGTGAAAGTGCAGAGTCCCTGGACCGCCAGGGAATTCCCCAGATTCTCTTTTCTTAATTTACAGCAATCAACCTTTTTCTCAGAGTAGAGAGAGATCAGAGTGTACTTATTCATTTCATAAGGTAAACAATAAAGATCTGTGATATTTTATTAAAATATGAGAGAACATCACAATGAATGTCATGTGAAAGAAATCTGAAAAACAACTGAAAATAAAGAAGTTTTTGTTTAAAAAAAAAAAAAAAAGCCTGCCCCTGGCAAATGTTTATACCCTAATTTATAAACAGTGTCTGGCAACAGCAAAGGGAATCCGAAGGCCTTGCAGAGGCTGATGACCCCTCCGTCAGGATACATGTTTGCAGAAACATTCCTGGTGCGGGCGCTGGTGCTTACCTGGCTCCAGCTCAGACACGTGGCATTCCTCCACGGCTCCAGAGGGGCTGTGCACCTTTGCATCGATCTTGCCTTTTGCCCCATTCAACCTTATAGCAAAGGAGGCTGGCTGGTTAACTTTTAATCCTGATTCCTGAGAATTTAATACATGAGATGCGTTACAGCCCTCGGCGTTCTTGCTCGACAGCATACACAGACCCAACCCAGGATTCCAGCGGGGGGACAGTTCTCATGCAAACAGGCCTGGAATATGTTTTTCTATATAACACCTGGCAACAAAAGAGCAGGTTGAGTAATTCCACGTTTCTAGCGTTAAATATAAGAAAGGAGAGACACACATCTGCACGGTCTTGTATCTAAACCATCTTGATTCAGAGATGGTTCCTAGGTGTGGGGACTTAAGACATCCTGGCCAGCAGGATTACAGTTTCAGCATCCCAGACAAGAGCTGTACAGGCCAGAAAATGCAGAATCTTCCAGATCTGCCCCCTCCCTCAAAAAAGAAGAAAGAAAGAAAGAAAAAAAAGACTTCCTCTCCCCACCGCCTTTTTAGGAGGAGGCTGGCAGCCGATAAAACCCTGCACTCACTAACATGAACGAAGGCTTTGTATCTCAAGGGTGGAGATGCAAAGAACTTTTAATAAACTTGTAAAGGGCCACACATGATTTTTCTTTCATGCAGTACTGCACAGTGGCTAAAAACCAGCAGAACCTGGATTTACTGCCATTTCCTAGCTACATAACTAAACTGTTGAACCTGTTTGAGTCTCAGTTTCCTCCTCTGTAAAAACAGGCATAATAACCAAATCTACCTCAGAGAGCTGCTGTGAAGATTAAACGAAGTTATGCATTCAAGGCACTCAGCACAGGGCCTGGTCCATACATAGGAAAGTTTAAAAATGTCAGCTCCTATTAACATGCATTTAGAAGTTGTTAGTCCCCCCCAAAAAAGCCATGGGAGAAGTGTAGCTTTTGCTCTTGAGTAGATCAGTTTCACTCTCCATGCTTTGTCTTGGAAACTACATCCTCTGCTGGGAGAAGGGGATTGGAAGTTCAGATGCTTAAGATATCTTAAGATTGGCCAATCCTGAATAGCAAAATTTTACAAGCCAGCAGTTTTGATGTAAACATGGTTGGACAGCTACTCAGATGATAACTCTAAAGCAGCAGGGCTCACACGTAATGTGCAACCGAGGGTCTTGTTGAAATGCAGATTCTGATTCAGTGGGTCTGAAACGGACCCTGGGACTCCATGTTTCTAAGAAGTTCCCAGGGGATGCTGAGGCTGCTGGTCCAAGGATCATATCTTAGCTTCAAGGTGCTATAAGCACTGCTGCCTCGTTCAGTAGTCACTAGCCACATGTGGTTATATACAGTTAAATTTAAATCCATTAAAATTAAAAACTCAGTTCTGGACTTCCCTGGTGGTCCAGGGGTTAAGAATCCGCCTGCCGACGCAGAGGACATGAGTTTGAGCCCTGGTCCGGGAAGATCCCACATGCTGCGGAGCAACTAAGCCTGTGAGCCACAATTACTGAAGCCCATGTGCCAAAATTAACTGAAGCCCAGGCGCCTAGAGCCCGTGCTCTGCAACAAGAGAAGTCACTGCAACGAGAAGCCCGCGCACCGCAATGAAGAGTAGCCCCCGACTCGCGGCAACTAGCGCAGCAACGAAGACACAACACAGCCATAAATTAAAACAAACAAACAAACAAAAAAACTCAGTCCCTCAGTTACACTAGCCACATTTCAAGGGCTCAAGAGCCACATGTGGCTCATGGCTACCATACTGCTCATTGGAGATGTGGGACATTCCCACTGCTGCAGAACATTCTACTAGACTGAGCTGCCCTAGAGGTTACAGATGACGGAGGACTGAACACAAAATTAAGGAGTCTTTGATGGCCAGACCACCCCCATGCCACACCCTCCCCTACAGAATGCCAGCCAACTCCAATTTTCTAAGAAGTCTCAAAAGCAAGACAAAACAATACATGCCTCTCTTTCCTAACCAGCACCAGATGTTGCCGTGCAGCCTTGCCAATAAATCTCCAGTAAATAATTTACATATCACTTGCCATCAGGTGACGTGGGGAGAACAGGGGACAAAGTTGACACACAGGTCCCTCCTGTTGTAGTAGCTGGTTACACAAGCTTGACGGACATACCAGCCTGAGGCATACTTGTTTAAATATTTTATGACCAAACTGTTATAAGAGGACTCTATGGAAGTTTCTTGGAGCCGATTTCTCCACATCAGCTCCTTTTGGACAGAAGCGTTTACGTTACCTGAATTCACTTGCCACTAAATCCTCAAGAGGGAGATAAACGCCTCACAAGATCCCAAAAAAATCTTCCAGATGCGTGAAGGCAGCTCTTTGCCCTCAGCAAATGCCAGCTTTATCTCCCTCCGTAGGTTTTAGTTAAGTTGGCCACAGAAGGAACTTCTGTTAAGAAGTCTTTAAATGAAACACAAGAAAAACATCTGCACCACAGTGACCAGTCAGTATCCTTGGTACTCTCCAGATGAGGCCGCTTCAATCTGTAGACCGTGACCTTGGTCTGGGTTCTGTTTGGGTTCCCTAATGTTTGAGACAACTAGCAGTACCAGTCCCCCTCAGGGGAAAGTTAGACTCTCAAATGTACACCAAGTACATGGAACCAATCTGAGACATGAGGTTGAGTTTTCATCAATCCAATATGTTCAAGAACTGGGGGGCAGCTGAAGGCTATTTAGAAACCCCTCTACCCAGAAATCACATTCTGGGATTTTGGTGTTATTCCGCAGCCAAACTGCTACATCTGATTCAGTGTCCTAAGACCCAAGGGCGTCCCCAGTACTTCTTAGTTTGGCTGAAGGCTCTAATGCAACCCCGAATTAAGTGCCCTGTTTAAGCCAGGGTGAAAAGTTGCATTTCCTGCCATTCTAAGAGGCTGGGCTATGTAACCACCTGCCACAATGCCAGGGTTGGGATTAAGGTGGCCGCTGTTAAGAGCATGGCTCTGGAACCCCCGAGACCTCACTCTGCCTCATTCTAGCTGGTGCCCATAGCTGGATCCTCTCTGCATCTCAGTTGTTCTATCTTTAAACGGGGGGTGGGGGTCAAGAAAAGCTACTCACCAGACTGTGGCAAGGATTTAGGGAAATAACACTGATACAGTTCTTAACACAGTGTTTTGCACGCTTACTATAAATAAATCAGCATCATAAAATAAATCACAATTGACTTTCTTGAGGAAAAGGAAGCCAATAATAGCAAGCTGGACATCACTGGACTGTTCATTTTGTGTTTGTTTTGTTTTGAAAGCCCTCCTTAACCCCTGACCAATTATTAACAGGCCTTCTTTGTTTCTCTGGAGTGAAGATTTAGAAAACAAACTCGTCTGCAAATGTTGAGGAGTTTTGCTGACCGTGGCTGCTTTCTGCTCGCCCCAACGGTCTCATGTCCTGAATGTGACTCTGCTGCAGGAAAGGTCCCCTACGCCTGGCAGCATCCGTGGTCAAAATGTGCTGGGGTCCCTGGCACAGTCGGAGATTGAAGGAGCCTTGGGAGTCCAGGGCCTCACTGGCTGGGCTGTGGCCAAGGAGACGGATGTTTCCTTGTGTCTCACCTGAAGGCTCAGAACAGTGAGGCGGCGGGCATCGTCAGAGGGCGCGATCACCGGCACCAGGTAGGGACTTTCTGGGATGTGCTCATCATTGAACTTGATAGACACCTCGTAGTTACCTGTGGGGACAGGAAAGACCCATCATGTCAGAGATTCTGGGAAGGTGGTTCCAGAGTGGCCTCTTGTTTCTCCAGCTAGGGCCAAAGTGCCTTCTGAGAGACCCTGGCCCGCTCCATGGCTGTGGCTGACTAGGTCAGAGAGGGTCACCTGGCTCACACCAGGCCAACGCAATTTTCTTAGTTGGAAAGGGCAGGGATTCTTTTTTTTTTTTTTTAATCTTAGATATTCTGTTTAATAATTTCAAAGAGCATTGAAGCACTTAAGTGTTTGTTCTGTGTTTTGCCAGTGTATATGTGAATCCCCACACCAATCACGTATCAACATCTGGTGTGTATCCCCAATTTCTCTCCAAAGGAGAGGCTTATGACAGAGCATTTTATTAAAAATTATAGACTTAAGAATAAGAAGGGCTTTGTGTAACTAGGATCCCATTACGGATCCTGAACTATGAAGTGTAAGACATAAACTTTGAGAACGGGGGTAGAAGCAGAGTGATAACTAGGAAAGAAAATCTAGTCAAGGAAGAAGGTCAGGGATTCTTAGCCTGGGCCCACACAAAGGGTCTGTGTACAGTACTCAGGAGATCCAACTCGAATGGGAAAAACGCACATCTTTATTTTTCCTAACCTCGAACTGAAATTTAGCATTTCCTTCCTTTAGAAAAGTTGACAAGAAATCACAGCACATTAAGACTTATGATTTTGTCAACAAAAACCATCATTTTCCAGCTTTATATATATATCTTGACATACCATTTACACTCACTGCCACTTAGAAATTAAGGTAGGTAATAGACCATCACCAAATCGTATGATTTAACGTATTAATGAAAACGTGTATACGTTGCTATGTTGCATATTTGTTCCTTTAAAAAGATTTTGATAACAATATTTTATTAAAATTGATTTCTTTTATAATCTGAAGTAGTTTATTTCATGTGTTTAAAAATATTTTCTGAGATGGTCCCCATGGGCCTCACCAGATGCCAAAAGGATTCATGGCGCACAAAAGGTTGAGAACCCCTGATCGAGGAGCTCAGATGCTGAGGCCACTCTTCTGGGGCAGCCACACCAGCCACTGGCCACAGGTGGGCAGAGAGAGGCCGGTCAGTGGGAAGAATGACACAGTTGAACAAGAGCATAAAGCAGTGAGGCCAAGAGACAAGGAGAACAAGAATTCCTACCCCTCTGAGGCGTGGCTGGATATCCTGCAACTGGATTTCCAGGACGCATTCCCATGGGCCCATACAAATTCCTCTTCCACTGGAGCTAGCCTGATGAGTTTCTGTTCCTTACAACCCAACCATCCCTACACAAGGAAAACGTCCTCCCTTGGCCCCCGAGTACCTACCAGGCTCTTGGGCAATATAAGACACACCACATGATCCGTTTTTATGGTCATCAAACGTAATCTCGGCCTTACTGGGGCCCTCAACAGCGATGGAGAGGCCCCCGGCACCTGCCTCCCGGGTCCAGATGCTGAATTCAGCTGAGACAAAGAAACACCTCGTCAGTGACTGAGCCCGGTATAGGCCCCTCTTCTGGCTCAAACATGGGGTGCTGGGTTCTGTTTGCTGCCAGCCCTTTCCTCTTTCTCTAACCCCAAGCAGAACCCAAGCAAGGGCATTGGTGATGTTTGCTAAGCCCCATCCATGACTGCACTAAGCTCATGGGTGATCAGACATCTTTGGAATACATGCAAACCAAGTCAGAACAAGATGAGAACATTCAGTTTCATCCCCAGAGACTTTCCCACTCAGCAACCACCACTGCAAGGGACCGTCACAATCAGTTTTATAGAATTCTAGCATGTTTCGAAGAACATTAGCCTGCAAGATGCCCTGGAAACGGTTTTATGACCCTGATGCTCTCTTAGAGACTCACAACACACACCCATAAATTACAGGCTCCGAGAAGTCCTTCAGGAAGACACTTGTTTAGCTTTGGGTAAGCAATTCCCAAATGTCTTTAGCCACGGAAGCCTTGTTTTAAAGAATGCCCCTTCACACCATCCATCAGTAACACACAAAGTCTTCCTTTCAGAACAGGGTGAAGAGTGCAGGATGCTCACTCTGCCAGGCTGAACTCAATCTTCTCAAGTAAAAAGCCTGCCCAGAACGCTCACCTGGGACTCCTGCTTCTCCTCGCTCTAGGCCAGGGCCTCCTGCCCGGACCTTCTGGGCGCCCCCCTCACCCAGAGGCCCCACAGTGAACTGGAAGGGGCTGCCGGTGACGTGCTGGCCGCGGTACTTGACGCTGACGGTGTGAACCCCCATCTCCTGGGGCACAAACCGGACACAGTGCGAGTTCTTTCCCACAGGCACAATCTCTGCCTCGGTCACGCGGCCTGAGGGGCTGGTGACGTGGGCCGACATGTCACTGCTGTCGATTTCTGAAAGGGGGCAGGGAGAAAAAGAGGAGGGTCAGGGCGAGGGCCTGAGGGGGAACAGGACATGCAGGGCAAGCAGCAGACGGCAAAGCGAGTGTAGGCCAGGGGTGCGGGGTGCTCAGGCTTCCTCCCATCCTGGCTGGACGCCTGCCCTCCTGTCTCCCTCAAATCCCTGGGTGGTCGTGGCCAGCATGGAGAGTGCAGGGCCCTTCCAGCCACCCGGTGCAGAGAATATTCTGGGGGCACTGACACATCTTGCCTCGCCGAGCACTTTGCCAGCCTTCCTGGCTGGAGCTGAGTTAATTCCACACAGCAGTGTCAAACCAGAGCTTGGGCTGATAGTTATAGCATGTAAACAGCAACAACAATGATGGCTCAGATGTTTCTAAGCAAATGTGACATGGGGCCATCAGTCATGCTTACAGGGGCTCTTTTCCATAGGTAAGGACAGAAAACACAAGAGCCCTCATCCCTCATTGTCAAGAAGCCTTGGCATTTCTTTCAGGCAACAAGACAAAATGCGTTTAGAGGAAAAGGTGAACCCAGGTTGGTCCCAGTGGCAAAGGGGAAACCATGCGTGAGCAAAGCTTTGAGCAAACCGAAAACAAGAGGCCACACTTCCAGAAACATGACGCCTCGGGTCCCCAACACCAGGAAGCAGACGCGTCTGCTCCACCCAAGGTGCTCTGCCATGCCAGCGACCGTGCCTGCACTGACGAGGTGGAGACAGGCACGCTGCATGCTGGGTGACCAAGTAACGCCATCACCTACAGCAGCACGAGACCGCACCCTCCAGCCCTACAGGATCTGGGCAGCAGCTCATGACTCTGAGCCCTGAGGACAGAGAAAGGAAGGAGGTTGAGGGGAGGGTCACCCCACATGGCCTGGGTCTGGAGGATATCTGGAGGCTGGAGGGCCATCCTCCCCTCTGATTGACAAGAGAGGGTGTTTTAGGTAATGATGGAAAAAGTTAGTCTCAGCCAGAGTCATCTAGTACCACTGAAAAGAGTAAGAAGGAGTCAAGAGCTAGACAAGACTTGAGGGAAAGGGTGACTGACCACATCACACAAAGATAAGAGACAAACAGGCAAAGGGAACAGGAGAGAGAATTCCCCAAATGAGAAATGTGAAGGAAACGAAAGCACAGTCCACTCGTGTAGTGACCAGAGAAATGCAGCTGAAAACTGGATACCGTAGCTTTCCATCAGATTGATCAAAGTGAGAACCAAAGACAGTGGCCAGTGCTGGTGGGGAAACAGAGAAACAGGCATCAGTTCGTTTTCTGGAGGACAGGCTGCCAAGGCACAGCAGCAACTGAAACGTACTGGCCCAGCAATCCCACTCCCGGGCACCCATCCGAAGTGATGACAGATGTCACAGAGCACTGATTAAGGGGTCAAGGGATGGAGATGAGCATACATGAAATGAGAAAACCCAATGAGGACATGCACCTAGACGTGAATTGGAATCTTATACAGTCATGAAAAGGATGACGGGGAAGTATACTTTGGTGTGGAAAGATGCCCACGATACAGTGAGTGAGAAGTGCACCAGAGGGATCTGAGACCGAGCCCGTGTGTCTAGGAGGCTGGAGGCATCCAGGCTCCAGCTCTGGGCCTGAAACGTGAACCACAATCTCCCTGGACGGTGGGATATGAGGTTAGACTTACTTCCCCTGTTTTTGAGCACCTGAACTTTTTATGATCACAATCAACACGGTGCGTTTTAAGTGATCCTTAGTCTGGACGCTACACTAATGAGGTTTTTACCAACGGTGTGTCTAGAAAGGAAGAACCCATCAGGTAATGCTGAGAAGGCAGAGCAAGAGATATACCACAAGTCAGGAAAGACGGGAGATGCAGTGTGGACCTTCCTCTGGAAGCTAGAAGCTCATCACAACATGAGCTTCATCGATGACGATTTAGATTTTCTGTCTCCATAGAACCTGCAACTCCATAGCACATGCCAGAGGAGCCTCAAGCCTTCGCTTACACAGTCACTTCTTAATAGAAAGAACCTGGGCCACATTTCAGACAGACGATGGCTGTGTTGGGCAAAGGGCTAGATGTGGTCCACCCACCCAGCCTTGCTTCGCAGGCCCCACTCCAATTTTAGGAATGAAAGATACGAACGGGAATTAGAAGGATGTCACTGGGCTGACACCTCCTTCCAGATATAAGCATCAGCAGGGTCAGTTCTCTCACTATTAGTCTAGTCGACAGACAGTAAATGAAAGTCTAAAAGCTTATCTATTTGTCCCCCATGTGGTACGATAAAGCTATTTTCATCTGGAAGAAGGAAAAGTGAATAGATTTACTTTTCTTGGATGGGCCTCTGTGAAAATAAGTATTAAAAATATTAATGAATAAATTAAAAAAAATTAAATTCAAAAACAGTCCCCCCCCAGCAGACTCAGATGGTACATTCTGGGCCAAGCCCAGACTTGGTTTCCGGTGGTGCCCACTGCCCTGACCCACGAGCCCCTCGTGCTCACCTGGGATCTTGAGGTTCAGGTCACAGATGCTCCCAACAGTGGCCACAGATGGGGCTCGACTGGTACGGGTAATGCTCTCCTTGACTCTTCCCTCCCCGCTGATCTTCACGGTAAAGGGGCTCCCTGCAAAAACCGAGCAGGCCCTTGAGAGCAGCCCAGAGGCCACGCGTGGCATTTACAGAAAACCCAAGCACGGGACAGGGAGAGCAGATGGGGCCACACATACCAGGCACGTGCTCATCGGCGAATTTGGTGGAGACGATGTAAACGCCAGGCACGGTGGGGAAGTAGGAGACCTTGCAAGTGCCGTCCTCCAGGTCCTCTGTCTGGATGTCCACTTTGCTGGGGCCTTCCACTGCCAAGGAGATGCCGCCATAACCTGCAACACAGTAGCCCATGGCTGCTATGACAGCAGCTCATCAGGAAGGGGGAGCCTGATGAATGCAGAAAGGACCTCCACCCCTGGAAATGCTCCAGAAAGCAGAAAGACAGTAACGGTGGCCCCTGCTGGACAGCGCTGGGCACAGGAGTCAGTTAAACGCTCTGAGAAATCCTGGAGTGAAACATCCTGGCTGAAGGTGGCCTTGACCACACTCTCTTCTCAAGGGTATCCACTAATATCCCACCGACCCTCTGTCTTGCAGAACCCGCTGCGGGGGACACTTGGACCACCTGCTTCCAGGAATGGCATGTGCTGTCTGGGGGTTTACTACCAGCTGCAGGCCTGAGAATTTGACATTTTTAACTGCTCCTAGCTGCCTCGGATGCCCAGCCAGGGAACCACTAAGACAGCAGATCTAAAGCTTTAATAACCTGAGGAATCAACAGAGAACATAAGCCCATCAGGACCACAAATTCTCCAGCTCCTTGCCTTGGGAAGGTCACTTTATCCAGAAATCACCAATGCAAGCCCATCACTCAAAATGGCAGAAGGTGAAGACTCTGGGACGCGGAGTAGCTTGGAGTGGCCCAACCTAATTCGGACCATCTCTAAGAGGAAGCAGGAAGAAACTCCTCATTTGTACGAAAGCAATGCTCAGCTGAACATGACTTTGACCCGCTGGCCCAACATTCTTAGTTTGAGATGAGTCAAGGAGACCCTGGGGAGCTGAGACAATGGTGGGAATATTGATCATGAAACAGATCTGCGAGTTGTTGCGGCTCTGGGCTCAAATGCCAGAAGCAGATGGGGCTGCTAACCCTGCGAGCCTCAATTTTTTCATCTAGAAAACAAAGATAATACCTACTTTGCCACTGCTCTTGGGGTTTAAATGATAATCATGTAAAAGGGTCTGTAGCTTGAAGGATGCTCACAAAGAAAAGAAGGTTGGCAGGATGAAAAGATGGAGTAACGTGAGCAGGAAGAAGCCAGTTCCAAAGCTCCGGGCCTCTTCCCCTGGGACCACCCCCCACAGACCTGCATCCCTCGTGTCCACGATGAAGTCAGACATCTCGAAAGTCCGGCCTTCTGACAGGCCACGGCCATAGACTTTGGCTCTGCGGGCATCCCCGATCTCTGACTGGACCACCATGATGGACACGGGGCTGTTGGCCACGTGGTTGCCGTTCTTCTTGATGCTGACCAGGTGTTCACCCACCTCCCGGGGGATGAAGGAGATGCCTGGACCAGAGCACAGATTGGGGGTTATGAGGTGGGAGGGAGGGGTGAAGGGGAGGAAGCAGGAGGGAGACACACTGGCAAGAACAGAAACAGGACTTCCTTCCTGACTTTCTGGCAACCCAGGGTGTCCAAGAGGCTTGTGAGCATCGTAAGGCAGAGATGCCTGGACTCTGACCACGCATGTGACCCAGCAGGTTTATCACATCACACTCCAAGGTGCTACCAATTTCCCAGGCAAGGACTGGGATCCCGGGCAAGGAGGGAACCCCCATCTCCCACTCAAGACGTCCCGGCTCCTGCCGGGAGGGCAGTCTGAGCTCACCGATGTGATTGTTGGGCAGCCTCTTCAGGAGACAGGGCTCGTCGCGGCCGGACGGGGCCTTGATGCTGGCCGTCAGGGTGCTGAGGTCAGTCTCACTGATGTCGAGCAGGAAGTCGGCGGCAGAGCCCAGCTTCACCTGAGAGCACCGTCTGCTGTCGTCTGGGAAACACCAGCCCCAACACAGCTCCATTACACGTGGTCACCCTGGCTCTCCAGAGCTCTCACACCACATGCCATTTATAGATGAACAGGCAAGAATTAATCACACAAACTTAAGTGACAAAAACACTCCCCAGACAATAAGCAGACCTAACCAACGAAGAATGACTGCTACTTATGTCTGGTTACAGGGAAGACCTGAGTCCACACAGACCACATTTATAACCCACTGAGAGCATGATCTGAACAGAGAGCACAACAGGGGTCAGAAGCAGGGCTTTGAGTCAGATAATCTCCACCTGAATCCCAGAATACCCACATGAACTTGGCTAAGCCAGTCTCTCCAACCCTCAGTTTTCCCATCTGTAAAAGGGACACAAAAATCTATCCAGAAGCGATGCCGACGAGCATCTCTGAGCTCACTCATGCAATAAGTATTATTTGAATGCCTCTATCTGAGGGCCTCCTTATTTGGACGCTGGAGTCAGACTGGCACAAATAAGTGCCCTCCAAGTGATGTGCTTGCTTTTCCCGGGATTACCAGCTGAAGGAGGAATTTAGCCTATCTAATGTTGGCCTTGCACCCCTAGTTTGTTCCCAAGGAGACACTGTGAAACCTAAATCTCAGACGTGCCTAGCCTGCTGCCCCAGGTCTGATGGGAGGGGGGCTTATTGGGGCAGGGAGCCTCCAGCCAGTTGGGCAACTCTACCTGTGATCTTGGCTGTGAAGGGGCTGCCAGGGATGTGTTTGTCATTGTACTTGACCAGAATGCTGTAGTCGCCTGGCAGGGTGGGCAGGTAGGTCACCGTGCATGTCCCATCTTTGTTGTCAATGCAGCTGATTTCCGCCTTTGAGGGTCCCTCAATAGCCAAGTCCAGGCCACCTGTGAATGAGAGGAGGGAAGGAGAGCCATCAGGGAGGGTGTTTCTGTGTTTCAAAAGGGATCACCGCTCATCCGGGACAGCCCTGCTGCCAGGAACGTCAGACTGACACAAGCCACGGACAAGGGGCGTAGGTCAGAACAAAGCTATTTACATGGTGAAAGTGTCACTGGGAAGACACTCCACCATCTGAATTCTTCCTGCAAGTGACCCTGAAGTTCAATTCTTCCATATGTGTGGGATGAGGAAGGGATGGAACCCCGCGCGCCAATCACACGCACGGGAGAGAGTGTCACACACGGACTATCACTGCTGCTTGGGGGCTGGATGCCATCATGAAAATCCCATTAGAATCGCAAATTTAGAAATTCCTGTGATGACAATGCCCATGGGCACAGAGCTAGAATAAGCCACTAAATGATTCATGTGGCCCTGTGGATACATGTACAGGTGCAAAAAGAACAAAACCAAAAATGTTATCTATCAAAACACATGTAAATTTCAGGAAAGTCACATAAAACATTTCATAGTATGAATGTGATTTTAATCAGAACACGAAGGACTTTAAAATTTCTGTTTTGGGTAGAAGACAGAGGAGCTCTACATAAGAGATTTATATGAGAGAAAAGACAAGACAGATACTACCATTCAAGAGCCTTATTTTTAAAGGCTTCCCTGGAATTGCATCCCCTTAACTTTCCAAATGACAGCTGAGACCCACAGAACCACAGTACCTTCTCCTGCGTCCTCGGTGACAATGGTGAAGGTGGCGGTTTTGTTGGCCACTCCATACACCAGGCCCGGGCCATATGCAGAAACACTCCCGCTGTTGGGGTAGTTCACGTAGAACTGGAGCGGGCTCTCTGGGTTTGCAAAGAACACACACAAAGTTGGGACTCAGAGGGGGTTGGGGGGATTCACCTAACAGCAGCGGGTGTGGCATCTCCTGGGCAGAGCAGAATGCAAGAGGAGACTCTGTGGGGCTCCCCATCCTAGGATACCCAAGGGGGTCTACTCACTATCGACCCTTCAGTGATCACATGAGAAAAACAGTCCCCAGGGTGCTCCAGACTGGAGGGGGGCTGAGGCAGGGGAATCTGGCTCAAATGGACAAGTAAGGAGGGAACAGCTACACCGGGGCTGGGTGATGGGGGGAGCAGTGGAGAAGAGAAATGACCCACTATAGATGGAATGTGACTGGAAAGGTCCTTTGGGAAAGCCGTTTGCCCATGACTTTCAAAGTCTGTGAGCCCAGCCAGAGGAATCTATCCCACTGTGGTCCTCTCCACTCAGGCCCACTCCCAGCCCTAGGCAAGTACTTCCATTTCCACAGAATTCAGGTGCAAATTAGGAAAAGAACCCAGGGTCCAACAACAGGGGGGTGGTTAAATCAACATTAGTCTACTTGCAGGTCACTAAAAATAATGAGGGAGATCTATGTATACTAACTTGAGAGATTAGCCATATGTGTTGCATTAAAGAGAAAAAGGCAAATTGCTACATAAATGTCAATATCCCATTATATTAATACCCTATATAATATTAACACCTATTATAATACCTATATAATAATATATACCCATCATAATATATTCCTATGTAATATTAATACCATTATCCCGGTCCAAAATAGAACAAAATTGCATGCATATTTGTAGGTACAGAGAGAGACATTTGAAAAGATACACACACCAGCATTGGAAGCAGAAGGAAAATGGTAGGACATTTTTACTTTTTCTGTATCTGCATCTTTAGAACATTTAAATAGAAACAGATAAATACATGTTTGCTTTAAACACATAGTATCCGTACACATACACATAAACTAAAGCAAATATCAAACTGGGAGAAGTATGTGCAACTCTTATCACAAAGGGCTTATCTCTCCAATATTTAGCCTGCTCTCAGAAACTGATATGACAAAGGCCAATCGTCCAAGAGAAAAACTGAGCCAAGGATACACACGTCCAGTTCAGAGAAAAAGAAATACAAATAACATTGATACTTAGCCATATAGAAAGTTGCTCAATTTCATTCACAGGAGAAATACAAACAAAGCAATACTGGTTTTTAACTATCAGTCTGGCAAAGATCCAAAAAATTGAGAGCCTATTCCACTGGCAAATTGGCGGAAAAGCAGGTGCTCTCCTGCATGGCGGGTGGGTATGTGAACGGGAAGAGATTGCGTGAAGGGCGCTTTGGTGAGATCTGTCAGAATTGCAGGGCTGTTGCCTGTGCCCTGCAATTCCTGCCCCGGGAACCAAATATCTCAGATACACCCTGGCAGGTGTGAGATGATGGGTGTGCAAGGCTATTATTCACTGCAGCATGACTAGTAATCACAAAAGGTGGGGAAGAACCCAATTGTCCTCCAGTGGGAGAAATGGTTCACGTGTAACGTTCACCCAAATGGCCGGACACCATGAACACTCTCTACTATTCAGATGCGCAAAGTTCTCCAAGATATACTATTAGATGAAAAGGGCAAGGTCAGAATAACGTGTAGCGTAGGCTACTGTTTATGTAACAAAGGGAGAGGGATTAAACATCTGTATTCCCATCTGTTGTAGAGTCTTAAAAATATTCTGAAATCTAGCATAAAACATCAACAACAGTCAGGTTCAAGGAGAGGGCAGATGGGGGATATGGGTGGGAAGGAAATCCTTCTCCACATCATTTTTAAACTACGTAGATAGGTTATGTACTCAAAAAAAAAGAAAAAGAGTAACACTGCTGGTTGATGGACATGAAACTTGAGCTGGCTTTCCTTGTTAAGGGCAGTGTGACAATAAGGCAGCTTGTCCTCTTCTCACAACCTCTTCTCCCATCCCACGCTGCTCTGGGCTCTGCAGGCCCGGCTGGAAAGTCCCTTGACGTGCCTCACATTTTTCTCCCAGCTCACCCTTTGGCCATGCTTGGCATAGTGACAAAGACAAACAATCGCGGACCAAAGGGCCTGCACTGTGACCCAGGACACTTAGCTGTGTCATCCCTGATGGAAATTAGCTGGATCTGCTGGGGTCATAGCCTGTTTGGTTTTGCAGGGACGCCTACACTGCATTCCCAAATCTGCCACTGAAAACCACACAGCAGGTGACTCAACGACTGACTACAACCTCCCAGATGTTCACGTCCTGAATCTTGGAGTCCTGCAGGGCCAGGCGCTGCAGTCAGCCAGGGCGCTGAGCCCGACTTACCAGGGATGTGGCTGCCCATGTATTTGATGTGCATCTCGTGGAGCCCGACCTCAGTGGGAGCGTATCTGACAGTGACCGTGCCATCCTTGTTGTCCACAATCTCAGGTGTGGCTGTCTTCCCAGAAGGCATGTGGACCTCTCCTGTTGGAGCACATGGAGACAGGGCAGTGAGCCCACCAAGACTTCTCCCGAGAAGCTGAGCACAGAGGCACACGTGGCCTTCACAATGAAGGTTTTCAGATACAAGAACACTTGACACCATTGCCTAAAACACCACGTTCCACAACCGGAAGCAGAGACGTACCTGCCTTTATTTTGTTCTATTTTATTTCCACAAAATGCAGCAGGCAACTCACAAGTAAAGGGTCTTCTACTTTTGTACTGACAAATGAGAAGCTCAAACAGGACTTGAGAAGACCATGAGACCAATTGGATTGGTAAAGCATCAACTCAAAGAGAAGCAGGCATTGAAAGGAGGCTAGGAGAGGAAGTAACTCTTGTACAACAGACCTCAGTGTCAATGTCACATCTGGAAAAGTGGAAGAATAAGAGAAGGCAAGAAAAGGGGGGAATAGGAACGTGATGGTCGAGAGAGATCTAAACACAGTGGTTCTCCCCTTACAGAGCATCTCTGGCCCTCTCTCCAGGATGCAAGTTATAAATGAACCACCTCTTCTGAGATACACATATACACCCAGGACATTCTGCAATCCCATGGGCTCATGGACTGACTCAGGGATGCCGGGTTCCGGACCCCAGGTCTGGGGGACAGGTGGAACCAGCTCCTGCGCACTGTTTGGAGAGCTAGTGCAAGTGAGTGAGAACAAGACAGCTTTCACGACAGTGCTTACCGGTGATTTCTCCTTTCCTGACTGCAAACGGAATGACCAAGTCGAAAGGCTTAAACCCCAGGCCGTTCATGTCACTCACTGGGACATAGGCCTCTTCAGTTACCTAAAAACAGGAAGCAGTGGTCACTGGGTAAAGTGGACAACAGTGTGAGCTGGGGAAGCTACAGGGGGCAGAGCAACTGGGAATTTTGCAAGCTTGTACAGCCAGGATTTGGGGATGCGGCTGCCCATGCGTTGCGGGCTTTGGCTAACGGGCTCTGGGGCCAGAGCAGAACCTGGAGAATTGGAGGAATCATGCTGACCAATTACTAAAAATCCCTAGGCTGTTTGCTTGTGAAATTCCCAGTAGTGCCCATGGGAAAGCGGAAAAGTGAGAGACAGCAATGTCTGTGAGTCCCAAGAGGTTCCACCTGGAAAGGTTTAGTTGCCTGTGGCCTGGAAAAGAAGGTGCGTTTTAAGTGGCAGAAAGTAGCAGCGGTGGCTTTCCCCCTGAACAGAAACCAAATGTGCAAGTGGTGGCTTTTAGAGTCTGCAGGAGGGCTGAGACAGCTGTCCATCTTTCTCTTTAAACGTGGAGACAAACTGCACCGAGCGTGATCACAGACATGGTGGCGGGCGATTCGTGGAGTGCGAACGATGACACAGGTGGGTCTCATTACAGAGAAAGCCGGAATCATTGTGATGCACTGATCAGTGGGGACAAACCAATGACCAGGACACCCAGAGGGCTTAAGCAATCCCCAAAAGCAGGCTGCAGCTTTTCTGCAATGAAGGCTGAGTAAACAAAGACATGGAAAAGGGAAAAATAAAAACAAAAACAAAAAGTGTACCCAGGGCCTGAATCCGGGGGGACATGCATTTACCGGTGCTTCCTCCACAGCTGCGACTTTCCCATCTGTGGCCTGGTCAGTGGCAAATGGAAATTAGTTGGGAATCACATTGAGGGACATTGCGACTCAGTAGATTCTACAACCCGAGGGCTGCTTCCTCCCCTTCTGTCTTGCCTAGCAGAGAGCTACTCCCTGTAGCGGGAGCCTACCTTCTTCCCACCATTGTGGAGAGCAAGTTGGCATCTCCTCTTCCAATGTCAAATCCATATGCCCTCTGAACCCATGACCCACTTCTAGGAAGCAAGCCTATAGAAATACTGGCAGGAAAGTCTATAGGTAAGTCATGTGTGCAAAGGATTTTACTGGAGCCATTCATTGTTGGGAAAGGCTGAAGTAACCTAAATGTCCATCTGTAAGGGAGTCGGTTAAGTAAATTATGTAAGTCTGTACAGTGGACCCCGGTGCAGCCATTCTGAAGAAGCGATCAAGTCAGATCAATTAATATGGAAGGGTATTTACAGCATATTGAGGGAAGGAAGCAAGTTGCAAAGCAATGTGCATGGTTAATCTCATGCACAAAACTGACATGTTTCTTGTATAAGCAGGAGAAAACCTAATGCTGGTCACCCCTGGAGCATGAAATTGGGAAAGGGGTCTCTTGTTACTTGGTATGTGTCTATAGTTATGTTCTAAAAGTTTTTATAAATTCATTTTTTAAAAACCACAGACTTTGTGTTCCTGATCCAATCACCCTGGTAAGGGATGGGTCCCCTCTCAGTTCCTTCTTCTCCCACAATAAAAGAATTGGAAAGCCTCCCTTCTGGAGGAAAACTTCCGTGCTCATGTTTAGCCCCTTTTGTGTATTCTGGCATCTCAGAAAGGGGGCTTCACTTACAAAGGCAGCTTTGTAAGCTTCAACGTTTGCAACAGCCCTATCCCCCACCCCCTGGACCATCTCAGGTTGGGCGACTCCGGGACACATCAGCCGGGAAGATCTTTCAGTGGCTACGCTATAGCCTTTGATTAGTGACTTCTTTTTTTTTTTTCCCTTGGCGGTACGCGGGCCTCTCACTGCTGTGGTCTCTCCCGTCGCAGAGCACAGGCTCCGGACGTGCAGGCTCAGTGGCCATGGCTCACGGGCCCAGCCGCTCCGCGGCATGTGGGATCTTCCAGGACCGGGGCACGAACCCGTGTCCCCTGCATCGGCAGGCGGACTCTCAACCACTGCGCCACCAGGGAAGCCCTGATCAGTGACTTAACAGTGACAGGCAGAGAAGCTGCTAGACCCGTGACTTGCTGTGCACGTCTGTGAGATGTATTTAACTGAACCAGCCTGCTGGGGCTCCTGCAGACATTTGCTGCAAAGGCAGTACAGGGTGTTCATGTCCTTTTGGCCCCAAGCCTGCAGGGGAAGACAGCGAACCTAGCCCCAAGAGGCCAATGAATAGAAAGTGAGCCCATCTAGGTAAGGCTGGAGGAAGCTAGGAACGGGAGAATGAAGACCTAAAGCATGTGCCCCGAGTGTCATCCCTTCCTGCCTTCAGCAGTTGTTAGGGGGCTAGTGCGTTTTACACAAAGGATCCTTGCTCTGTGTGCATTCCAGGGCTGAATGGACTTTCATTCCTAACGAGTTTGGTGGCCTCCACTGCAGGTTTCTGACTCATCTGCTAAAATGGTCCTTGGTATTTTCTTCCTGATTTCCTCACTCACACCCTGCAAATGTGGTCTCTTATCTCCAGCCCATCCCACCAGCAGGGCTGTGACCTCTGCCCAATTCTAACCAACCAGATAAAAACTCCTGTGGGCTAAAAACAGATTCTTACAACTACAACTGGGACTTCTCTGTAAATAAGAAGGACATACACTTTCTAGCTGCATCTTTTTCTTCCCTGAGGAGAAAAACACTCCCAAATTAACAGCGTCAAAAGTGTTTACATCCTCGAGACATAAAAAGGCTCCAGGTCTCTGGCACAACGTTTATAGATAAACAAACATCTATGGAAAAGAATAAAGGTTCAGCAGATTATAGAGTGGGAGACAGACACGGGCTTCTGTCTGGAATGGAGTCTTCGTGTCCTTCTCTGCTGCTGCATAAAGTGAAATCATTAGATGGAGCTTTGTAGGCTGTGCGTGGGGCCAGGCCACTGAGTTCTGTAAACTTTGTGGTCTGCTGCCCATGGCATCAAAGGACACAGGTGAGGACGGTGCTCAGCAGCTGTCCAGAGCAGGCAGTCTGGGTTCAGTGGACTTGAGTCTGATCCCCGCTCCTACACAGCATTTGTAAAAGGGCCAACAATGCTTAGTTTTAAGGGTTAAATGAAGGACTGCTCCTGAGGTTTCTAACCCCTTTCCTGGTTGAAGAACCTCAATAATCAAAGGAGGATCTAAAAGTCACTCAGATTTGAAAATTAAAGGGCCGAGCCATTCGCTGGCTCAGAGGTTTTGCATAATGGTTTTCTTTTATTCCAGATGTTCCTAGCTTCAAAAAGACAAGTTATTTCCCCCTCATCATCAAAGTCTGAATCTTTCCAAAACACAACTGGAGGTACTTTGAGTCCTGGGATATCAGAGTCAAGTCTCCAGACATAACAGCCTCGGGAACCTCTCTCCTCCAGGGGAGGAGAGAGGAGGAAGAACAAGCAGGATGAAAAATTGTAATGTTTTACTCATAGACGTTTTTGTCAAAGCGTATCTTTCTGAGCTGGGCTTAGGCCAGGACATTGCCTAAGATCCTTAAGAATGATGGACACTCTGGTTGCCAGTGATTTCCTAAAACCCCTTAGAGCCAAAGGGTCCCTGGGTTTCTAGAGATTACACAGGATTCTTCAAGGTCATGACTGCTTAAGACAATTTTTTTTTACAGAAAAGAAAAAAAAAGTGGCCGGGGATGTCTCAGCCAGGGTGTAACCAACAGCAGTCATTACTGTTCCTGCTAACAACAGCATGCTCTAGAGAAGGAATTTTCCTTACCATGACAGTGAAGGGGCTGTTGGGAATATCAACGCCACCAAAGCGCACGTAGATGACATAGGTGCCCGGCTTGGCGGCCGTGTAGAAAATGTCATAGGTGCCATCCTCATTCTCGATGACATCAGCCTCAGCCTCAGTGCCGTCTGGGGTCAGAACCGTGCAGGTCACTTTGCCTTTCCCGGCGGTCTTGGCGTCTACCACAAAGCCCACTTCCTCGCCAGTTTTCACAGTGGAGGCAATTCCAGGACCTGCAGAAAAGTTTAGGAGGAGAGAGTGGAAGCTTCAGCCATGGACAGCAGCCGAAGGCCCAAGAACAAATCACACACGTTCGTGTTGTATCTGTGAATGTTAGACCTTCAACTACCGCCGTGCAGAGGGATGTCCCAGAGATGCCCTGGGGAAGATGCTGCTCCAGGGAGCATTCTATCCATTACTTATTAAATAAGGTGTATCTGCAAGTTCTGAGTGATAACCATGTGTTAAACCGGCTTTGCCAGCATTCAAGTGTATGGGGATGAAGGTCAACTTTCATCAGCAAACACATATTGGGCATTTTCTTAAGTGCCAGATACACACAAAGGTGAGCAAACCACAGCCTCAGCTCTCAATATGCTCAAAATCTAACAGGGCAGATGCATGCAGGCTGGACACTAAGAATGACAGCTCAATCTGTGTTGGAAACACCGAGGGGGGACTAAGTTATCAAAAAAATAATCAATGGTTCTTCAAAGAAGCATCCTGCAGCACATCTGTGGAAAGTTCTATGAATTTATATCCCAGGGTTGCCACATTGACAGAGGGCTTCCTGAGAAAGGGGAAATGGCTGAATTCTGAAGCCTGGGTACCCTTGGCTAGGGAAGACTTACAACCTCTGTCTCCAAATGATGACCCATCTATCTGTCTGTCTCTCTGGCTTGTGGCACCCCTTTACTGAGGATCCACAGATCAGGGAGTGCAAAAAACTATGAATTAAAAGCACCCTGGCAGAAAAAAAAAAGCAAAGTGTGTAGAAGCGACAGGGACTGATAAGAACATGCTGAGACAGTGAGTAGTAAGGGAAGACTGAAGTTTGGCGCTGAATGACAGACTGAGAGGTAGGGCCAAAGAAGCCCCCAGGCTGAGCAGAGTATCCTGCCTGAGCTGCGGGAAGGAGGAGAGCCTGGAAAGCCAGGAGGAAGTTCCCACCCAGTATTCACATGCCCTCAGGTTGGCAAAGACAATCCAGTTGTCTCTGGAACAGCACAGACCTAGGAGGTGGCAGACTGGCCATCGTTACAAAATTGCTCAGTCTTGTGGTGGATGAGCCAAAAAGCGCCAAGCTGAGCAATTTACAGCCTCACCCTGAAAGCCAAAAGATTTTCTCCTTTCAGAACAAGACGAGAGGGCTTCCCTGGTGACGCCTGCCGAGATGCAGGGGACACGGGTTCGTGCCCCGGTCCGGGAAGATCCCACATGCCGCGGAGCGGCTGGGCCCGAGAGCCATGGCCGCTGAGCCTGCGCGTCCGGAGCCTGTGTTCCGCAACGGGAGAGGCCACAACAGTGAGAGGCCCGCGTATCACACACACACACACAAAAGAACAAGACGAGATATGAGAGAAATAGGACACATCCAGGGTGGACCTCTGTTTAGTTTTATTTAAAGAGAAGCAAATCAGTTTCACTTCAGAGATGGGGATTCATGGTTTGAAATCTGCTTGAAGCAACATCAGGGTTGCCCATGATATTCAATTGGTCATGTCTTAGAAATGGAAGGAACTGTTATGCTCTAATATTCCTGGAGAATTCCCGAGAGACTCAGACGTGAGTCCTGAGTGTTGAGGAAAAACCTAGATCCTTTCATGTGCTTCTCTAGCCCTGGCCTGAAATGCTCTTGAATATATCTCAAATAACTAAACCATCTACTCATGAAAGGCATAAATTTGATGCTTTTCATGGGAGCCACAGTTGAAATCGCAACAACTGAAATCTCCACAATCACCCACTTCAAAAGTAGCTGTAATAGTTTCCATGTGCCTGGCCCTGTGCTAAGCACTTTTCATGTCTGACCTCATCTAATCTCTGCAATAACAGTCTCTGATCCTTGGAAGAGCTTCTTGAACTTAAATGTTTTCCAAAAAGATCTTCCAGCTAAGTCTGCCTGAGGCTAAGAGTGGTGGAGCATCTTGCCCTGATCACACAGCTATTAAGTGGCAGACGCTGGCTTTCTGATGCCAAAACACACGCTCCTGTCCTTGAGCTGCACTCACCTGTGGCCAGGCACTTGCTGGCATCGCCCGTCTGTGTGGCCCGGATGCGGTAGGGAGACAACGGGATGTCGTCCCCACCGTAGGTGACACCAATCATATAACGTCCAGTCTTGTCGGGGATGTAGGTAACAGCGTATGTGCCGTCTTTATTGTCATGGACAATGGCTCTTTTGGGTTTTCCCTCTTGGTCCTGTGGATCACAGAGAAATGCTAGTTACGATGTTGTCATCAAGATGTAGAAACCATTCAAAGAAAACCTTGACAGATTTTGCTCATTAATGAATGCCTCTAGCGGGAGGAAAAAAGAATTACTGGCTTAATACATTTGGGGAGGTGGTGGGAGCAGAGGGTCATAGATCCCTTTAACACTGTGATGGACATGGTCAATTTTTAGCGAATTTTCTGTCAAGGGAACGAACAGTTTTAGCTCCAAATCCATCGAAATGTAGGGAGACGAGGGGGCAGAGGCTCCTGCTTCTGCACCAGCACCTTCACTCTCCCTTCCGTCTTTACTAATAGGAACCTAATTCTTAGCTAGGTATGCTGCTTCCAGAATACGAGACGCCACTTCCTAGTATCCTGGGCCACTAGGTACAGCCATGGGACTTATGACAAACGAGCAGAGAGTGGAAGTCTCATGAGGGACTTCTGACAGAGCTGCTTAAGAGAGCTGATTGAGTTGGAAGGTCCCATTGTCCCTTCTGCTCTCTTCCTCTTTCTGGCGTGCCATGTGGATTGGATGGCCAGAGCACCAGCAGGCTCATGGTCCATGAGGAGACCTTAGGGACAGAAGCCACACGTTAGGACACAGGAGCGGAGAGGTGGAATGGAGCCTGCTTCCTTGATAAGCACATAGCACCCAGGCGCCTTGCCCGGCCTCTGGGCCTGTCTAACAAGAGAGAACTATCCCATGTGTTTAAGCCACTCTTATTTGAGGGTTGACTGTGATATGCAGCAGAACTTAGTCTTAACTAATCCAAAGGGTAATTTTAAACATTCAAACAACAAAAGATAGGAATAGATATGACAGAGAGCAAAATATATGAGATTCACCAAAATGTGGTACTTGAAGCTATACTCTCAGACTTCTCAGGCAAGCCTGTCTGTTGTCCTGTACAATTACCGACTCTCTAGTGAGGAAATCAGACAAACATTTGTGTGAGGCTAGAAATTAGTTGTTAAAATCCTGGTTCTTATCCCTGGCTGCGAAATTAGGTCTTATTAATGAAGTTTGGCTCCAGAAAAATCATTCAAGGTTACCGTTATCTGAACAGCAAGCAGGCCTTCCCCGGCATCTCTGGCATCGATGGCAAACTCCACAGGCAGGCTGGCAGGCACACCATAGGTACTGAGGCCAGGGCCACTGGCGGTCACTTTGCTGGCATCGTATGTGGGAAGGACCTTGACCTTAAAGGGACTTGACAGACATACACACCCCAGTTCAGTATGGATACACTTCAACCCAGCTACATCTGACCTCTCTTACACAAGAGACTGGGATTGAGAGGGAGGATTTCTACAGCATATAAGACTTAAGTGCCAAATCCAGCAGAAATTTACAACCGTGTAACCATCATACAACAGACCAGCTTTCCATAAGTGCATTCCATGGGTTACAAACTAATTTCCAAATTAGTTTGGCAAACATGGGGTTAAACACATTTAACCCACTTTTGTTTTACTAACACAATGATCACCAAAATGGAAAGAAAAAATATTAAAACTGATGTTTCAATATTATCTTGTCCTCTTATTTTCTATTTTTAGTATGTTTTAGATGATACAAGACCTATTAGTCAAATACCACATAAATGTAATTTATAAAGTTTACCTTTCCACAGAGCTAGAGCTATATGTATACCTTCATGTAAAAATATGCACATTTGGGGTACAGGTGAAAATTTTAAATTCTAAGTATGATAAAAAAAATCTTTGGAGACTCTTCTGAGAGGTAAAGAACTTTAAGCAACATTTTTTCTATTAATAGGAATGAGGAACAGGTTTTTATTCAACACCTTCTGGGAATGCTATGGCCAACCAAATTCTCAATTAAGAAGTAAAAATTTTTGCCCTAATCAGAAAACAAGTTGCATGGTCACCAGAAAGAAGACCTTGATGAACTAACGCACTCCTTACTGTCAGCTCACCTTTACATTAAAGATGGCTGAAAGGAACAAATGCGGGGGGGGTACGAAGAGAGCAGGAGGCACAAACATCAAGGCTAGTGTATTTTAACACCTGTGCAGAGCACGCCGGTTCTCAGTGATGCTGATCAGATGGATGGCTGGGTAAACGAGTGGACGGATACGTGGATGGATGGATGTGTGGGTGGGTGCACAGATGGATGGATACATGGATAGATGAACGGATGGGTGGGCCACCAGAGCAGTGCTGGTCACCAGAGGGGTGGGCTTGAACCCCTTCCCTAAGTGACAGAAGCTTACCTACGAGGGATCTCTTCATCAGCATATTTAACAGAGACCATGTAAGGCCCCTCCTGGGACGGGGTGTAGGTCACTGTGTGTGTGCCATCCCCATTGTCCACCACGTTCACGGGCTCCACCAGACCTGAGAACAGAGACGAGAGGGCTGAGGAACTGCCTGGCTTCCCCTTCACTCCACCTGGGCTGAGTTCATGAAGGATCACATTCATCCATGAGAGCTATTGGTTTCCACTGATAACACAAAGGCAAGCAGGCCATAATCAGAGGCCTAAGAAATCACAGGAGAAAGATTCCCCAATTCACAGCTGCAGAAATGACCCTGAGAGACACCTTTAGCTTTCTGTTGGCTGAACTACACTCCGTCGGACCTAGAGTAGGATTAAGGAGACTGCCTGCACTTGTTGCTGGAGGGCATATGGTGAAGATGCTTGTTGCAGACATGCTATCCTTTCAAGCTGGTTAGGCATGCTTGGGATGAGGTAATTTTACTCTACAGCCAAGAAAGGGTCAAAGAGTCCAGAACTCTGAACAGCAAAATTTAACCAATGGGCCAGCCAGTTAAAACTTGTATCCAGGGGCTTCCCTGGTGGTGCAGTGGTTGAGAGTCTGCCTGTCGATGCAGGGGACATGGGTTCGTGCCCCAGTCCAGGAAGATCCCACATGCCACGGAGAGGCTGGGCCCGTGAGCCATGGCCGCTGAGCCTGCACGTCCGGAGCCTGTGCTCCACAACGGGATAGGCCACAGCAGTGAGAGGCCCGCGTACCGCAAAAAAAGAAAAAACCAAAAAAAACTTGTATCCACCTCTGAGCAAAGACCATCATGGCAGCAGCATGCTGGGTGTAGGGTGCAGGGCAGGTGAGGTGCTGATCTCATGAGGGTGAGAGGGCTCTCAATGTGACATCTGCAGGGGATGGTTAGAGGTCACTTTAAAGCATAATCAAGGCATGCATTAGGTTGGTAGATTCTAGATCCCAGTTCTGAACCTGAGTGTCAGGATGCATCAGCTGAAGGGTAGGTAGATTAATCAAAGTGTGGCATACTCATTAAGCAACGCACATGAGGCAGGTACGAGGCAATTTCAGAGTTAAGGCCAGCAAGAGACATTCGGGTTACGTAAATCAGAGCAGCAGCTAATAGGAAAATGCAAACCTGTCTCCATAAAGTCACCCTTCAGGTCCCGTTTAAAGAACTCTGACATGGCTTTCAAGGGGCTGAGCCTTGACTGGGAATCCGTCTCATCAGCTAAAATTAAAAGGCTGTTATTTCAGAGTCCTCTGTAATAGACGTAGATATCTCAGCAAAGCTTTTCTCTCTTTCTCCCCTCTGCCCTGCTCTGTCTCTCTCTCTCTCTCTCTCTCTCTGTCCCTCTACCCCGCCCCCACCACACACACACACACAGGTCTTGAAGCTCAGTAACTTTGTGGAATCAGATTCCAGCCCTATGACTTCATTTCCCCCAAAACCATTTCTGCTCTGAGCTTCAAAGGGCATAACCTCCTGCTGAAACCCATTAAGGAGAAAGTTCCTCTTCAAAGAAGGAAGCCCTCATTTGCCACTTCTGTGAAGCCAAGAACACATCACTGAGTAAAAATCCAGATAAGTTAAGATATTAGGCAGAGAATGGCACATTTTAAATGCTGGAAGAGGAAGTGTGATCACCTACTGAAAAAGGTAAATTTCAACACACATCAGGGCTTGTCCCAAAATGGCCTGCTAGCCTCACCCAACCCAAATTCCAGGCTGCAAAAGGGGAGGCCAAGTTGCCAGCAAAGCCCATTCCCTAAGAGACCACCTCTCTCCAGGGAGCTGGGACAATGACAAAGCTACGTGTCACATGGGCTGAGTATTGCTCATTTCCAGAAATCTGGGGTGTGTTCCCACATGAGCACCAAATCCAACACCCACGCAAATCCAGACCCACCCCAGTCACCTCACAAATGCTGAAACACATCATTAAGCAGTTGCGATAATTTTACATGTGAGAGCCCAGATACTACTTGCTTCATCTTTCTACTTTCAAAAAATAAAACAAAATTTTAAAAAGACATTTAGGGTCATATTATTAAATGACAGAAAAGACAGGCCGCCGGAAAAATAACAGGCCTGCCAATTTTTTAAGCATAAACTTCTACAATTTAGCTAGAACATGGAGCAATAAAGTAATTTAAGAAATTTAACCTAAAGTTCATGACTAAACTCAAAAGCAAAGTGCCTGCTCTGGGTCATGGCTGCCCCAGTCCAGGGCAGGTGAGTGTCGGCAGGAAGGCAGGATGTGTACTTACCTCGTGGGCCCATGACCCTCACTTCCAGTGGGGCCAGGCCGGCCTTGCTGCTGTCCACCGTGAAGGACTGCAAGACACGAGCTCGGACACCCGAGCCCACCCCAGGGCCAGCGATCTTGACCTTGCTGGGGTCCACAACATCCTTCACAGGAACCCTGAAGGGGCTGCCTAGAAAAGAGGTCACAGGATTCTAAGTACAGCCCCCCCTAGTGCCTGGAGACCCTCCTTGTGTGCACCCAGAATTGCACCATTGCTCTACCCAGGCCTTCACTTACACCAGCCCCAGTCAGTTTCTCCTGCCTTGCTGTGTTGTGCACCCAAGTGCACCTACTGTGTACAGACATGGCGCCAGGTTCTGGGCCCAGAGTGCTTAACAGCTCTCCAGGAACCCCATGCAGGAGAAGGATGAGGTAAGCAAGTCACTGTAACATCATACACAACCCATGTTGGGGACTTGTATAAGGTGCTGGTGGAGCACTCAGAAGACAATGAATCTGGTCTCTGGGAGACCAGAGGACGCTTTCCAATAACATATGAGACATATGGGTGAGCAGATGTCACTGAGAAGGGTTTCAAGCAGAGAGACTGGCATGTGCAAAGGCCTGGAGGTGAGGGAGAAGACAGGCTGTTGAGGGAACTGAAGGAACTGAGTGGTGGAAGGAAGGCATGGAGAGGACTGCAGGCTGTGCAGTCCACATTCAACATCCTCTCCCATAAAAGGCTCCTCAGGGGCCCCTGGACTCCTGGCCCTGCAACGTAGCTAGCACCGCCCTCCCACCACCACTCATGGCTTTCTTGGTTCCCTGGCCATTTGGGTGAAGCCTTGCTTTCTCCCTGAGTGTAAGCTGTGGTCCCCCTGCATGGCTGACCCCACCGCTGACACTGGGGCCCTCTGACTCTTTGAGGGTATTGATTTTAAAAAAGCACCACGCTCCATGCTGGAGTTTAGTGATACAAAAGGGAGTTTTATTTTAAAGAGAGATCGTTGAGGATTTCCGTATCAAGAAGTGATGGCAATGAACTAACTTTGAAGCCAGTCTCCAAGGTGGCCTCCAATGGAAGTGGTCTGAACTCAGCATGAAGTAGCCAAGAACCAACAAGGTAACTTTAGGTCTAGAGTGGCAGATACCAGGCAATCTATGCCACTCTCCCATTCTGTGCTCCAGGCAGACATGATCAATCAATCACAGCAGCCTTTCTTCCTGACGCAGTCATCCCACTTAATCCAGTGGTCAAAACAGCCATCACCAACAGACCACAGCTGACCCACCAGAGGAAACCTGGATATGCCATCGCGGGTAAGACAGGATACTTGGTTAAAAATAACCCTACTATGGGTTTGTGTCAGGCCAGGAAAAACCAGGCTAATATTTAACCAACCAGAATTTCTATGAAAGCAAATTAGAAGCTACCAGGTTGTTGCATGTTTCACAGCAGAACCTCATGCGCTACCTTTGCTATGAAGCCTGACACTAAGACAATCAACCAACGCTTTACTGAATGACTCTGACTGGGAAAATTCTGGGGTCCAGGAGAAGTTGGCATTTGGCTCTGGAAGGCAAAGAGCCTGAAAAATAAAAAAGAGGCACCATCTACATCTGATGAAAAAAACCCTAAATGGGTCTCTTTCTGTTGTTATGCTCCAAGTTGGCCATTTGCTTCAAGCTTGTGCATCAGCCACAGGGGCCCAACCTCTCACCCCCTTCTGCAAGGGGAATTCCAAAGCTGATGGCATCCACCAGATTTTCTCAATAAAGTCAAAATAGTTTTGTTGCCTCCACTACCAGGAAATGCTCATCCCACTACTGCCTGCCTGGTGGGAGCCACCAGTTCATCTGCCCTGGCAACAGCCTTCTCCAAGCTCTATTCTCCCATCCCATGAAGTGCACAGTTGCAAAACTCCAAAAGGTCCTCTTGGCTCTGTATGGTCCCTGAGCCCCGCTCTCTTTCTTTGTAAACACTTGGCAGGAAACTCACAGACGGCAGGAGCTTTGTCTTGTCTGTGGCTGAATTCTCCCTGACTAGTGATTATAGGAATTTAAAAATCAATATTGGAAGAGCTGCAAGGACAAGTTGGAGGAGAAATGTCATTTTAAATGAATTATGGCTTCAATGAACATCTGAGTAGAATGAGTTTCAGCTGAATTTCAATGCTTTCTGATCAATGTGAAAAAGGAGGAGCGAGCGTGAGTGCGAGTGTGTGTACACATCTGCACATGATACGGGGAAAAAGCAGACAGAGTCAGGAAAGCATGTGGTCAGTGGACACTCCAGCTTCCTGGAAGTCAATCCATAAACCTGAAAGTAGGGCCCTCAGCCTGCCCCTTCCTCTCTCTGTCTCATCCTGGCTTATGGCCTTCAGAACAACACTGCCCCACCCGAGGTTTCTCCTGCTGTCACCACACATGAGACAAGGCATAAGGTGACTCAGGAGCAGCCCTGGAGTCCTTAGACTTCCGTCCACACCTTACCACACACTCACCTACCCTTCTAGACGTGTGTTGGGTGGCAATCATTTCACTATATAAACAGAACTAGAATCTATGGAGAGTCCCCTGCTGGAGCATGAAAGTTGGAGGGCCCTTCACTATTTAAGTCATATTTTTTTAATGTTTGAATAATTTATAGCAGTGGTTCTCAACTACAGGTGATTTTGTCCCCTAGTGGATATCTGACAATATCTGGACACATTTTTGGTTGTCACAAAATGGGCTAAAAAAATACCATACAATGAACAGGAAATTATTATTAGTATTCCTATTTTACAGTAAGTGTACATACTACATCATTAAACAGAAATTAATATGTAAGACCCTGAATTTGTGTGTCATTATCAGCTACCAGGACTGTCAATGGAAAACAGAAAACAAGATGTGTATAGGACGAATAAGAACTAACCACAAAATAAAGTGAAGATTTTCAACTTTGTAAAGAATCAGCTTTCCTTTAAGATCTAGGTCCTTCAACATGCGAACAACCATTTTCAGTTAAAACTCCAAGCCAATGGTTTTTGGCATAATACTGGTCTTCTTAGGAGTTGGGATATACTTGGAGATGCAGCCCTAAGGAAAATTCTCACTTTGCAGCTACTACAAATATCAGACAGTTTTTCCCATTCAGTGAGACAAGCAAAATCAAACCCACTTTCATGCAAAAATCAATAATTCTTTGGGTGCCCTTCAGAAGGATAGCTTACCAGGGATGTGGGCTCCTCCATATGTGATATTCACGTCGTAATCCCCTGGAGCAAAGGGGATGTACTCAGCACTGCAACTGCCATCTTTGTTGTCTCTGCAGTTTATCTTTGACTCCGATGGTCCCTCGACAGTTATGCCAAGACCCCCAATTCCTGCCCCTCTGGAAAGTGTGAGTAAAAAGGCCAAGTTGTACTAGTGGTTCATGCCAGTCTGCTTATTTCCAAAATTCCTTTAAAATCCCTCTATAAACTATCCCATTTCGCCAACCAGAAACAGTGTAATATAAATAAAAACAGCTTCGACCCTTCCTTTCCAATGCTTATCCTTCATTGTTGCATTGGCTGGGTCTGAAAGTACAATTCAGGTATGAGACTTGTGACCAGTTTTAATAGGAATACTTCTAATATTTCACTTAAATATGAAATTGGTTCTATATTTTTGAATTATCACGTTAAGTAGCTTCCATCTAGTCCTGGTTTGTTCAGCAGTTTTATGACTATTATCAAGTGCTTTTTGGTACTTTTAAAAGCATACTTGGTCTTTCTCTGTAATATATGTCTCTATGGAAGAAGACGCCTCACATATGAAATACAAAGCCTCCCAAACGTTGGGAGACCATGATACATATGTAGGATACACCTATAAAACTTCCTGAAAGCAGTTAAACTACTTAGGGCTACTCCTTTTACAGAGTCAACACAGATCCCAGGACCTTGCTTACCTGGTAACCACAGTAAAGACATTGGGTTTGTTGGTAAAGGCCTCTTTCAATCCCGGTCCTTGAGCTTGAACCCGAGATGGCTGGCAGCCTTCGGTTACAGCCACTTTAAAGGGACTGTTTGGGATGGGCACATCATCATATGTCACCTCCACTACATGGAGGCCTGTTCAAAACAACATATAGAAACATATTTGCACAGGAGTCACTTACTTGTGGCAAATAATACTCTAGCAGTCAAGTCTATGTGTTATCCCATGTTATTCGAAAAGAACAGGTTGAACAAACAGCAAAGTTGGTATGATGTGATTTTTTTAAAAAACACAAACTGTTTGCGCTTTCGTTCACTTGGCAGTCACATACCACCCCCCATCCCCAACACACACGCAAGGCCTCTCCTCCCAGCAAATATCACTAAGTCTATTTTGAAGACAGTCATCTTAAACACACCATCCTGATTTGAGAAAACTCCACCTAGCCACTAACCGAAAGACAAAGAGAAACCCATGAAATAGAATAGACAAGCATCCACGAAAAGAAAGTGAGAATATCTATACCATAAAGTTTAGGGATTATATATCCAGATAATGAGGACATATGGTGCTTTTATTTTTTTTATGCTTTATCAAAATTTTAAATTAAAAAATTTAATTTTAAAATTTAAATTCTTAATATTCAAGAAAGAAATGAATTATGTTAAAAAAATCGCACAGGGAATTCCTTGGTGGTCCAGTGGTTAGTACTCCATCCTTCCACTGCTGGGGGTTGGGGTTTTGATCCCTGGTCGGGGAACTAAGATCCCACAAGCCACGGGGCACGGCCAAAAATAAATAAATAAACAAAATAGGAGGTAAAAATTAAGGGAGAATTTTCCCCCTTCAGGAAAAAAAACTGCACAAACGAGCAACATGCCATGACATCACCCCATAACCTGCTCAGATGAGGCTGAGGCTAACCACAGCCCAACTGCTACACAACAGGGCCAGCACGCCCGGCACTGAGCAAGCAGGTGGCTCTGTTCGGGAGAGAGGTTTCCACATTTCCGAGTCACTGTGCACGTGCTTCTGCTGAGACGGTCAAAGCACGTGGGGCCGGAGTTAGCTACCAGCCACCGGGAGGAAGCAGCCCCGCAGAGCTCTGAACGAGGGTCCTGTTCCAAGGAGAAGTCAACTCACCCTTCTCGAAGGGCGTGTATTCCACCTGGTAGGTGCCATCAGCATTGTCTGTGACGAAACACTCGGTGGAGGCCCCTGAGGGGTTGGCAATATGGGCCTTGATGTGGTCGCCTCCGACCTGCGTCAGGGGCCGTGAGTCGACCGTGAAGTCGGTGGTGGCTTCCCGAAACACATCTGCGGAGCAATCACCCAGATAAGAATGTCGCTGTCACCTCAGTGTCAGGAGCAAACCCAAGAGCCAAGGTTCTCGGCACTTCAGAACACACTCGTTTAGGTGATCGCAGACAACTGGTTTCTCCGACTCAGAATCAGGAATATTAATGCCTCCCCACCTTCAATCTCCTTGGCAAAAGAAGCTTCTTCCTAAGCCAAGTAACAACACAACTGCCTGCACACTTCTTAGGACAAAGGTGGGATCTAGGACAGGTTAAAGGCTGAAGACAGCAAGTGTGGTATTAGCCAGCAGTACATTTGAAACCTTTTTCAGATAAGTGCCAAAAATGCAATATGTTGTGTTTCCACCTTTAAAGAGAAAAAAAAACAGGGGCTTCCCTGGTGGCGCAGGGGACACGGGTTCGAGCCCTGGTCTGGGAGGATCCCACATGCCGCGGAGCAACTAAGCCCGTGCGCCACAGCTACTGAGCCTGCGCTCCGCAACAAGAGAGGCCGCGACAGTGAGAGGCCCGCGCACCACAATGAAGAGTGGTCCCAGCTCGCCCCAACTAGAGAAAGCCCTCGCATAGAAATGAAGACCCAACACAGCCAAAAATAAAAATTAATTAATTAATTAATTAAAACAAAAAACACAGACAAGATTTCTGGCTTTGCCAGGAAAAAAAAAAAAAGGGAAAATCTGCTGACAGTGCTGGGAGTGTGAAGAAACAGAAAGCTGGGGTTGGGCAGCAGAAACACCACATGCTCACCCCTTCACTCTGCTCCCCTCTACTGCTCCCTGATGCAGAGACCACAGGTGAGTTATCTTCTACCTGGCCCGACCCCTATAGTCATTTGAGTTTGCAGCCCTGACTCTCTGAGCTTCCAGTGAGCCCCTGTTACTTTGGCAGCCACCCTCTTTTTCATGAAACCCACCTTTTCCTTCTATTCCTGGCCCAAAGACTTTGACCCTGCTGGTGTCCACGGCAGGCTCCACCTTGACCCTGGCGGGGAAGTGCGGTACAAGCTCACCGCCGTACTTCATAGTCAGCGTGTACATGCCGGCGGTCAGGGGCACGTAGGTCACCGCATAGGTGCCGTCTTTGTTGTTCTCGATACAGACTTCAGCTTTCGCCCCCGAGTCCGAGACGGCTTCCAGGCCCAGGGCCCCCGGGCCTGCTTCTGAACAGTCCACGCTAAGCAGCCCTGCCTCGCCCACTTTCCCACGCTCCAGCCCTGGGCCCGATGCCACAACTTTGGAGGGATCAAACGGCATTTCAATGTCAGCTTTGAAGGGAGAACCAGGTATGTGGACTTCTTCAAAGAGGATGTTGACGAAGTACTCCCCGGGCTTTGTTGGGAGGTAGGAGACGGAGCAGGTCCCGTCGCCATTGTCCGAGCATTCAATTTTGGCCTCACAAGGACCTTCCACGGTTAAGCCCAAACCTCCAGTTCCAGCTCCTTTGGTGTCGATGATGAACTCGGCAGGTTTGCCCACAAGACCGCCTTCAAGGCCAGGACCGTGGGCCTTCACCTATTTGGACAAAGAATAAAAATCAGACTCTGCCCGAAACTGGTATCGCTGCTCAGCCAGCACCGCTTTCAACAGCCAAGCCTGCCATCGGCAGTGAACTGCCCCTCGATGAAGTGGTCCTTCTCCCTGGGGCCTAATGTGTCACACACACTCACCCACAGCACTGAGTTACAGCCACAAGCAGTGGATGCTGCAAACGGCTGAGAAAGGGAGACCTGGTGGTGAACTCATTCAACACGGAAGGGCATGTCAGAGGCATGGCTTTCCCTCTCCTGCCAGGCTTGGCTCGAGGGCTGGAGCTGGACACCTAACATCTAGTCCAACAAACACACTCGGGTTTCCTGGGTTGAACACTCACTGAATGGCTTTCATGGACCTCACTGTTGCTTTGGCTGCTATACCTCCCTCAACAAATTCTGAATAATAAAAAACTGAACTATAATGGTGAATACATGTCATTATATGTTTGTCCCAACCCATAGACTGTGTAACACCAAGAGTGAACCCTAATGTAAACTATGAACTTTGGGTGACAACGATGTTGACATAGGTTCATCCATTATAACGGGTGCACACCACTCTGGTGGGTGATGGTGATAATGGAGAGGTTATGCATGAGTGGGGGAGGCGGGATCTGGGAAGTCTCTGTGCCTTCCTCTCAATTTTACTATAAACCTAAAATTGCTCTAAAGAATAAAGTCTAATGAAAAAATTAAAAAACGAACAAACATTAAAAAAAAAACCACTTGCTTTTAAAAGAGGGAGGGGATGAGGCTTTCATCTCTTATTCAACAAATAACACGGTTTTATAGGATTCATGCCATTCAAAACACCGGAAATAGTCTCAAACCCTTGACTCAGGGCTACTAGGAAGAAATGATAATAAGTAGAACATATTTTTATATTTCATTATAATAGCTCACCGTGTGTGCCAGATGCCAGACTGAGGCCTCCACACCCGCCATCTGACCTCACCCTTACAGGCTCACTTTGAAGCAAGTACCGTTACCATGCTGACAAATGAAGGACAGGAGTCCCTCACCAAAGCCTCACAGCCAGAGTGAGAGAGGAATAGGGCTGGGGCCCAGCTGCCGAGGGGACCCTTCATGCTGGATTGTAGGAGAGAGAACTACGGAGAACGGGCTGTCATCACAAAACAATTATCTAAAAGGTCTTTGCTGGGCAGAACCAGAGGACTAACTATATGTTATTATCTGCCAACAGAGGACAAGTTCTGGAACAAAAACGAAAGCTGACCTTGGTGGGATCAGGCGGCAGTGAGGCCTCCACCGTGTAAGGGCTCCCGGGCACGGGGTGTCCATCGTAGGTCACGTCAACAGCATACAGCCCCTCCTCCCGGGGAATGTACTTGGCCGTGCTGCTCTCCCGGCCCGTCACGGGCGCCACCAGGCATGGCACAACCTTCCTCGAGGGGCTCAGGATCGTCACGTCCAGCTTCCCCTGACCTCCCGCTCCCCTGCTGTCAATGGCGAACTCCTGATCCTTCCCAACTTCGACCCCTGGAAAAAAGGAAACAAGCCAAAGGGATGAGCTGACCCTGCAGCAAAAACACAGCTGAGGGCAGAGATGGTTCCTTGGACACAGGACGTCTTCTCAGCCTCTACAACAGACCCTGGCTGATGCAGGACAAGAGGCAAGACCGAGTAAGAATAATCACCATTCTGGCCTCAATAACAACCAGTACGAGAACATTAATTAATTCCTTATGATAATAATAACGCATTTTACATACCAGGCGTGAGGACGGCATATCACCTCCTTTCATTTTCAACACAACGCTACAGGGTACTTATTAGTAACCAAGGAATTTAACAGAAGGGGAAACTGAGGCTCACAGGGGTTAACTGACTTGCCTGGGGTACATACATGTCCACCAGACCACAAAGCTGGGACTCAGATCTAAATTTACTTGACCCCATAATCTGCAGTAAGTTATAACCTGATACTGTTGTCTCTTCTTTAATTACTTTTGGTGTTAACTTTATATCAAAACACTCCCAGAAGCCAATGTTTTATTTACTAATTCTTGGCAGCAAATTCAGTCCTACAGCCAAGAACGCAAAAGTCACAGGGTTGGCCAATGCAGAGGCACTGAAGCAAGCCCTGAGAATTGACTCTCCGTATTGTGCTGATACATGAAAGGTCTTTGCAAAGCAGGGCCACAGAAAACCCATGTGTTACATTTGACAAAAACAAGGAAAGGACTCTGAACCCAAACAAAAGCACTGGGAGCCTAGGGTCCCCACCACAACCCAGGCAAGTCCTGACTTGGGCAATACAGGGCCTGCCAAGATGAACAGTTTCAAGCCACAAGCAAAGAGGTCAAGGAGCTCCACATCCCAAAGACTTTTCCTAATTGGCATCATACTTTTCCTAGTTTGGAGTCAAAACCCTCGGTGTCTTGGAGAAAGGAGTAACAAGGAGACATGTTAACGATTAGACAGTGACTATTCTTATGCTTAGAGCTGGCTGCTGCCAAGGAACAAAAACCAACATCGGGCTCTCGCTTCAGAGCCCCCGGAGCTGGGAGCTGGCCTCACTCACAACTCGTACATTTGGGTCACAGGGCACCGAAGGTGCTCACCGAGGGTCCCGCTGAGACCTGGAGAAACCCACAGAACAAGAGGCCTGCCCTGAGGGTGTGCACAGAGCCCCACGTGACCCTGAAACCAGGAGACCATGTACCACTGAGGTGCAGCCAGGCTGTGGCCGTGCCAACAAGAGGATGGAGGTGTGAACGTTCTCTAACGTAACACTGACGCAAAAAGGCAGGCTGAAGACCTATGGGTATTGCAGGGTAACTTTAGTGCAAAGTAAGCGTTGCCAAACATTTTCTGCTGGCACTAAGTATGTGCAGACGCAGAAAGAAGATGTGCGAGGACAGAAACTAAACTGGTAACTTTGGTTAACCCTATAGGGAGTGGGAAAGGTAATGCTTCAAGTAGAACATATTCTTGTCTGTGATGTCTTTTTTTTTTTTTTTTTGCGGTACGCGGGCCTCTCACTGTTGTGGCCTCTCCCGCTGCGGAGCACAGGCTCCAGACGCGCAGGCTCAGCGGCCATGGCTCACGGGCCCAGCCGCTCCGCGGCACGGGGGATCCTCCCAGACTGGGGCACGAACCTGTGTCCCCTGCATCGGCAGGCGGACCCCCAACCACTGCGCCACCAGGGAAGCCCCTTGTGATGTCTTTTAGATGAAAAATGGATTTTTGTATGACCTGTGTAAAAAATACTTTTATGATCACGTGTTAAACTTGACAAGCTGAGTGACAAGTACATGAGTGTGCATATTGTACTATTCTATTCACTTTTTCATTTATTCATTCAGTTATTTCATCTATTTAAATGAGCTTGTACTAATAAGATACCTGACAAGCTAAAGGAATATCCAGACTGGGGTGGGGAGATGCACTGTAGTTGTGGTTTCTGAGAGCCCGGAAGTTGGCTTTTACGCTTGACCCTAAGGTGGATTCAGTGGCCAAGGAGTGTTGGCACAATAGAAATCTGTCAGAGGGCCACATGCCCCAAATTCTCTGTCATAAAAACTTTCTGCTGTGATGCCAGCAGTTACCGAGGACTGACTATGACCCAGCTCCTGAATTATTAGCTCATTTAATTCTCACAATATTCCCTTGAGTATTCTTCCCCCACCTCCACGGAACAAATGAGAAAACGGAGGCTTGGTGAGGTGAAGGGGCAGGTAGGGTCACAGAGCTACTCCACGGGATAGCCCTAATTCAAACCTGTCTGTCTGACTGCAAAATCTCATATGGCAGAATTTGCTTCCCTGCAAATTGTCTTTGAAGGGGATGTAACTGCTCTTCAATGACCCATCTCCCCCCACCATTCATGACGCACTTACTGTTTTCCAGCCCATTAATTTTTATCCTGCTCAGATCCAGCGGAGCGGCCACGCCCACCGTGAAAGGGCTTTTAGGGATGGGATCGCCACCGTATGTAACCAGAACCTGCATGCTGCCCTGGAATGAGAGAGGAAACCGAGGACACGTTTGGGTACCAACATCCTACCTTGCCGTTTCAACCTGCCTTCCAGGTCTTTCATTCTTCCCAGAGACACAGGGTATAAGACTCCAGCTGATTCAGAAAGCATCTCAGATATATTTCTCTAAGTTTTTGGGCTCCATGGCAAGAATGACAGAGAAATCAGATGAAAAAGAGCAACTAATGACGACAGGGACAGCTTAATGAGCATACCATGCTCATCCTTTTAAGCATTTCCTTAATTCAATCTCAAAACGGTCCTAAGAGGGCGTTCCCGTTGTTCTTACCATTTTTCCAGGAGATGAAACTACAGCTCAGGAAGGTAAAATCACTTGTCCCAGGGCAAGTGCGGGGCCCCATGCCCACGGTACCCAAACCTGTGTCAGTCCTAGACGCTCTGCCATGTCACCTCCCCACCCAGCTAAACAACCAGCCCTGGCCATAGGCAAAGCAGGGAGGCCACGGGGCCTCTAACCGAACAAAATCTTTTGTCTCCACGTCCTGGGACTGCAGGCCACTAGGCTGCGAAATGAATTTGCAAGAGTTTGCCTGGGGCTGTTCTGAGACCACTGCACAGTATCGAAACTCGCGCATCTGTGGCAATGAAAGAAAAGTTGCCAGTGTGAAGGCAGACTGAGCCTGTGGGACTGGCAGTCCCCTCGCCAGCAGCCCCGAGGCCATGGAGGCACAGCGTGGCCAGTCCTGGCCCACTCGCTGCTGGCTTCCTCTCTCCACGGTCGGCTGAGTCCCCTCCCTCCAAACCAAGCCTCCATGAAAGCCCACAGCTGCCTCAGTAGATTAAGGCCCTCCTCACCTCAAATGTCTGGGCATCACGTAAGAGGATGTGGGAAGGGAAGGAGCAAGGGGGAGGGAGGGATGATTCCTTGCAGGAATACAGAGGACTCGCTAACATTCAGTCCCTGCTGAAAGCTGTCACGGACCAAGTGTTAAAAGGGTGCAGCTTTTGGCCTATGAATATTTTCTCACATTCCTTGTGTAATAAAGAAGGAGGGAAAAGACAAGACAAAAATTAGTGGCATCAATGAAGGAGGGAGGACTGACTTTCCAGGATGTATTAGCACTGCACACAAAACCAATGAGCCCACTATCTGAAGAGTATAATATCTCATGGTAAGATGTACGTGGTCACATTCAACAGAGCGGGGGCTGGTTTGTTGCTTCAGCCCTCAAGGCATTGCCAACATGCCAGCTCTTCCCGAGGGTATGCCCCCAAACCCCGAAGTCCTCGAGGGCTAGGCCTCCCAGCTAACCAAGGGTCCCGGAAAAACCTTCTCCACCACCCACTAGAATTCAGGAGACCACTTCTCTGGAGTGCCAAAGGAGTGAGGGGAAAATCCTCTTTCAGTTAAGCCCATCTGTCCCATGAAAGAAAGCATATTCTCATTACCAGTTATACAAAACACAACAAAACCGAGACAGGAAATTAACTGTACCTTAAATAACTTAATGAGGGGGAGAAAGAAAGCTTAAGAGATTTACACCTGCGATGGCCTGTAGCATTTCAAGATTTCCTCTGAGGCCCCAGCCAAGGAACGGCCTATGCATTTTACCCAGGAGGCTAGGAAGTGAGGAAGATCTGAGCAGTGACCACCAGTGCCTTTCAGAGACTTTGCTGATGGCCACACAGTTGTATTTTATTTATTTTGGGGCCACGCCACACGGCACGCGGAACTTCCCCGATCAGGCATTGAACCCGCGCCTCCTGCAGTGAAAGCGCGGAGTCTGAACCACTGGGAAGTCCTGCCAGATGGGTTTATCCTCTCCCTTCCAGGCTTCTGAGACCTTCATCTCATTCTGCACGAGACCCACGAGAAAAGGACCGACAAAGCTACCCACAGCCCCCTCCTCCAGAGACCTCTGTGACAGCTATGGCTACCAACAGTAATAACCTTTCAAGGGAGGGACTGTTCTCCTGTGAGGCCCAGTGAGCTCCGGGGGCTTCCTAAAGGCGCCACAGCAGCATGTGGAGTTCTCAGTTCCCAGTGGCTCCTGACTCGGCATGTCGGGGAGCTGTTGCCACCGGCTCCTCAAACCACTCTGTTCAGGGAAGCTTGGGGTGAGAAACTGAAGTCATTGAGGCCACAGACAACGAAAAGCACAGAAGGCAAAATCCTCCAGGGAAACTGTCATTGTATAATGGCCCTTCTACCTTTGACCTCTGGGCGGGTCTTCAAGCCCCAGCCCAAGAAGTCCACTCCCCGCTAAGGCAAAAACTCTGACCACTGTCTTCCAACACGAACAGGATCAACCAGCAACGTCCATCACTGGTCCACGGCAGGCAGGTGAGCTGTGGACTGGGGCCCTGCAGGGGACAGCAGCCGCCTGCAGGTGTCACGGAGCAAAGAGCCAGCAGTCGGGTGGGGGCCGCAGTGCCTCACACAGCAGCCCAAAATCTGAGGGTTAAGCATTCACCCTAAGCCAGGATCCACCCTTGTCTCTCCACACACACTCAACAGCTGCATTTCTGGAAAGTTCCAGCCTCTTAATCCCTAAAACCACCACAAGAAGGTGCGCCTGTGGGCAGCGACCTGAAAAGTAACCCCGTGCGGCTTTCTGGGCTGACCCAAGTCTCTTAACCACATCCAAGAGCAGAGCTCAAAGGCACGCTTATTTCACCCAATCTTGAGCTGTTAGCTGTCAGCTCTTCAGAAAAGAGAGTTCAAAGTAGAATGAGGATGTGTCAGCTCCACTCTCCTACCAGATTACAAAGTTCTCATGTTGTTTCTGCTTGTGAGTTGAGGCTCCACTTCGTTTATTCACCCATTCGGCCATAAATCATACAAAGCAGTTACAGCACCAGACCCTGTGCTTGGGGCTGAGAATGGAAAGATATATATAACATGATACCCTAACCTTGGAAACTCACAATCTAAGAGTAGAGATTTAATCTGTTTTCTTTGCCATAGAGAAACAGGCAGAATTGCAATCTGCCCAAATAATAAAACAGTAAACCTCACTCTAAACAACAAACGAGAGGGATGGGAGAGGCACCGTGGAGTCATCGCAGTAAAGGCAGGGACTGACAGCATTTGCACAAATAGCCCCAAGAGGCCACCAAGCATGCCAACAGCCCTCAGACCTGCTACGATCAGACATATGGATGAACTTGACCTTGGGGTGACTCTAGAGTAAGGCGCTTCCCACTCTAGCTACATTTCAAATGTGATAAAACAGGACTGGGCTCCCGACCTCCACCTCCACCTTGACTGGCAGCTGGGAGCATCCAGGGCATCAGGTTCTAAAGTCCTTTCTGGGGGTGCAGGTCAAAACCTGAGGCTGTCCTGATGTCTGCAACTTACTTTCTAGCAACTCAGCCGAAACACAAAAAGGTATATAGGATCGAGAGTCTCAAAATGTTTTCACAAGAGTCTTGTGATCTTGACCAGCGATCATGGCCATGCTTTCTTGTACCTTCTTCTAAGGAATGTGGAGAATTGGCAACAAAGATGCTATCAAGCTGGTGTTGCCAGTGGTAAGGCTCCCATCAGCCCTGATAAGCATCCCTAGGAAAATAATTACCTAAATAATTAGCACAGAGCAGCCTGATGAGAAAACCGTATTCATCTACAAAAGATTTCGTTTTACCATTACTCATAATGAACCCTCATTAGGGTAAAGAGAAACCACAGGAAGAAGCACATGTGGAGATAAAGGGCCACGTAGAACCTGCCCTAGAGAACCTCGCACTGCCAGGCAAGTTCTCATAGCAAAGATTCCATCTCCAAGCATGTGTAGCCCCCAGTGCAGGGGGGACACCCACACCACTCCCTCATCCTCACTGTACCCCTCATTCTTTCCCACTACACTCTGGCCAGGTCCTCACTGAGAGGGCCCAGGGCAGAAGTGATGCTTTTCAAACCGTGCTTCTACAGAAAGCATCGCCCTTCCTCTCTTAAAAATGGCATTTCTCACATAGGGGGACTCTTCTTCAAGAATGAAGGAATCTCAGAGGTTTGGAGTGACTGTTTAGAACGCTATGCATAAGTGGGAGAATCCAGGCTTTTCTATAGGAGCTCCCCAGACCCTAGCCGTGTAGCCACGAATCAAAATAAAATTTTAAATAAGTAAACATGAATTCATACAGAGAGGTAGATTTTTAGGCCCTTATTGCCTAAAACAACCGGAGCAAAGCAGCCGGGATGACAAAATCCTGTCTGTATTCCTGTATTTTGTAAAAGGGAATAATTTAGTGCTTGAAGTACCATTTCGGGCTTGAGGGACTAAAGGCTCTTTGAGAAAGACCCCACTGCACCACCTCGTAAAAAGGGTAAACTAAGGCAAAAGGGCCAGCAAGGACAAAGGCACGGCAATTCTTTCCCCGTGAGTAATTAGTAAAACACTAAAACCAAGAACGGAGGTGGGAAATGGGGGTGGGAAAAAACAACTAGCTTCCTGCTTGTTCTTGGGGAATCCTCCAGGCCCTCCTGGTAGAACCCATCAGGCTTTTCGTCAGCATTCCCAGAGGGGCTCGGAAGGAAAGGGGGAATCTCCTCCTGCCACAGAGCAGCACAGCTCAGAGCACAGATTGCCGCCCCGCCTCCCCGTGTCCAGAGTGACCCAGCCCAGCACCGAGTGGGGAGGGGCCCTACCTGCTGGGTGGGCGTGTATTTAACGGTGTGGGAATAGTCATAATTATCAATGACGTCCAAATCCTTCACGGTGTCGCCAGGAAGGGGGCTGCTGAACTGCACGTTGAGGGGGGCTTTTCCGGCCCCTTTGGTGTAGACGGTGAAGTGGGTCGGTTTCCCGTTTTCCACACCTGGGAGGGGACAGTGAAGTGAGGAGACAGGCCCAGCTGGAGGGGTTTCACTTTTAGCACCAGTCTGACAGGTTCATCAGCACAGGCTTCCGCAAGGCAGTAGGTGGAGACAGGGGCTGGCGTTTGGCCAGCGGCTCAGCTGAGCAGGGCCCCTGCTGAACTGGAGCCCCAACAGAGCCCCTGCTCCAGGGGAGGTAAGTCACTCACGGCCCTGGACCAACCATGCCCACTGCCTCCAGGGTGACCTCATGCACACATGCCACCTTACCTGCTTTGCTGAGCCCCGGGCCTTCTGCCTTCACTTTGCTGGCGTCGTGGGAAGGGTCGACTTTGACTCTGAAAGGGCTGGCGGGAATTTCCTGTAGCAGAGACACTGTCTCAGTAGGAAAGTCCCTGAAGCCACTGCCTGAGCTTAGCCTTCTGCCCAAAGCAAAGGAGGAGACCTCAGCATGACTTCCACTCTAGCAGATGGTGAGCAACTTCCGTCACCATTAGTCAAGTCTTCAGGCGCTAGCATCAGGTAAGGACCATCAGTGGTCACTCATGAATACCTGGATCCCTGACATCACAGCTAAAGGATGGGTTTCCACAAACCACTCGGACAACTCTCAGCCTTTGACACCAAATGCTGAGTACTTAGGATACAAAATACTGCCAAAAATAAAACCCCAAACAACAATAATACACGGGGTCGGAGGAAGGAAAGGGGCATTCCTCCAGGGACAACAGAGAGTTAGGGTTTGAGGAATGCAAGGAATTGATTATAAATGCAATGACTGCAATTCTTCAAAAAGAATCTTTCAGAATAAAGGCAGAACAGGTTAAGTGGATGAAGCCAACTCAAGACCAATACCTTTAAGGCACAGACCTTTCTCCTGAGGTCCCTATCTTTACGTAAGATGAATCTGAATCACCAGAATTCCACTATTCCCTGTTTCAGGGTACTGCGCCTTCTTGTCTTCATTATCACATATAAATATGAATTCTATCTGAAATTCAAAACCCCTCTCCCTAGAAAAGTTTAAAGCCTGAGGCCAAGGTCATCATTGCAGAGAAAGTATGGCACACATCTAGAAACGAATTACGTTTCATTCAAAAACCGGATGAAAGTTTGTAATGATCCAATTTCTTTCCAGAGTCTGGCTTTTAACCACTGACTACACGGCCCCACTTTTGTTAGAAAGTGGTACAATTTTAGTTCTGGGTGTTTGTTCCTTCTTGGTTTTAAGGAAGCAGAGAGGAAAACTATTGGGCAGAGTTCTCAAGACACCTTCCCTGTTGCTGAAAAAAGCAAAAAGGAAATATGAACACAGGTGGCCAGAAAGAACCCAAGTCCAAACACACACCTGAGAGGCAAAGAGAACTTTGATAGTGTATCGCCCGGCGGCAGGAGGCACATATTTGACAGTAAACGTGTCATTGGCGTTGTGAATAATGTCAAAATCCACGTCTTCCTCATCGTCACTTAACACCCGGGCATCACATTTAATGCCAACGCTGACATCACCTGGAACAGACCAGCTTATTAGCACCGGTTTACGAGAAACAGCACGTCCCATGCAATCACTTCCAGCTCAGGCTCACACCCCAGAAAAGCAACTGGGAAGTTTCCAGTAAGAAACCTGAGAAAGGGATGGTACTTAAATAATGGTTTTGCAGACAGAACGGAGGATTAGCAAAGATATCACCACAGAACTGACACACAGGCTCATCAGATGAACAATCACCTATTCAGGTGGGTTACTATCTCCTGGTTCAAAGTTCATTACCCATGAAAGGTTACAAAGAGAACTTCCTTCCCCAAGAAACAACGAGCACTGAGTCGGGTGAAGCCCCCTCTCACCTTCGCCAGCCTCGGTACAGTCCACTGTGAAGTGAGTAGGCTCGTGCGCCTTCAGTCCACTTCTCTCCACTCCTGGCCCAAACACTTTGACCTTCTGGGGATGGCTACCCTGCCTGATGTTGACCTAGAGAGGACGGGGAAAAAAGCTGTAATCAAGTTCTTCTCCCCGTGGATCCAGTAAAGACACTCTCAGTTGTTAGAATGTTACACTTCTGGGCAATCTACGGCACTCGGCCCTTTGGGCCACTCCATCTTCCAAGGCCCACCAAGCATGGGTCTTTCCATATGTTTGCCTTGGCCATCAAGCATGGACTCCAGACTGGCCTCAGGGCTGGGCTTTTTCATTACCACGACCAAGGTTTCACCTCACAACCTACCCTGTAAGGGCTGTGCGGGATGTTGACACCTCCCCAGACCACGGCGATGGTGTGCTTGATGGGCTTCACCGGGGTGTACGAGCAAGCGTAGGTGCCATCCATCCGGCTCTGCATCTGGATGTCAATGGGCTGGCCGTCCCCGTCCTGCAGAAGGGCAGAGGCTAAGAACAGAGCTGACCCTCACACTGTCTCCATCCACTGTGGCCTCCCAAGACAACCAAGTCACTGCTCACTCATCCCACAAAATCTCATGGAACACCTATGACAGCACCTATGAACACAAGTGATAAAACACTACATGCATGTACGCACGCATTTTTACTTACTAAGAGAAAACGGTCCCAAAAGAAAGCCATGGCCACTCAGTGCTTCTTAATTTTAATTCCTGCATTTAAATCCTTGGGCCAAATTCAATTAAATTAGATAGATATATTTGATAAACCCTTGTTTACAAACCCTCCCATCACAGTGTGAGTAGCTTCAGCCACACTGAAGGACATTTACAGGGAAATCTGAAACAATCAAGCCTCATTTCCACGGAGCACAAATCATAAAAATTTGCCCCTTGCTTTACATGTTAGAATCTCATTCAGTCCTCACACAAACCCTACAAAATAAACATTGTTATTCGCAGTGTGTGGATGAGGAAACCGAGGATCAGATGGACTGAGCGACTTTCCATTACGTGGATGGATCCTGTTACCTGACAATCACCTGCACAGGTCGTCCCTAGAAACTTACCTGAGCAAATATCTTTAAGGGAGCTTTGCCGGCAGCCTTAGGATCCACGGTGAACTCGGCCAGATTGTTGACGATGCAGCCAGATTTCTCCAAACCTGGCCCGTATGCTTGCACCTGGGGCAAAGGGCCAATAGTGATTCTCTTTCTGTGTAATGCCCTAACTGTGCTCCTATCAGAAGACTGGTAACCAGGAAATGGGAGAAAAGGAAAACAACTGTGTCTGGCTTCACAGTACCTACATAATAGGATGGTTATGGGAAGGAAAATGCTAAAGTAGGCTGGGACTTAAAAATAAAAACATGCAGGAGAAAAAGTCTGTAAAACCAGGCCCCAAACTGGCCTGTGCTCCCTGTCTTAATCTGTGCAGTAACCGGGGCAGGGACCTCCAGCCATGCCCACCTCCAGTTTCAATGCTCCTGCTTTGTGAGGGCTCAGAACCTCTCCCACTGACAACACTCCAAAAGTTTGCAGCCCCAGAGAGTAAAGGACCAGCAGTTGGCCAAAGACGAGCAGCTGCCAGCCTGGACTGATGTCACCCTACGGTCAGCTGTCCAGGTGGGCCAACGGCAGCACACAGGGCGGGGGCAAGGGCTTCCTCCTGTCAGCCAGGCTGGCTCAGACTTGATGCTAATCAGCTTGCTAAATGTTTGAGAGAAGCTCTTGCAAACACTGCTCCAATTTAAGAGAGGGGGAGCTGGGGAGGAAAATTTTAAAACCTTTATCTATGGATCACCGTGAAATAATAACTACAGCAAGTGGCAAGACTGAAATATGATGCTCGGGGTTGCGAGAAAATAGCAGCTTACAGAGCCCCCTCTGCGGGCCAGGCACCGTTCTAAGGGCTGTCTTCATTCACATTACCTCCTTGAATCATGACAGAAACTCTAAGAGGCAGACACTCGTATCATTCCCATTTGATAGAGTCAGAGAGGTAAGTTACGTGCCCCATGTTACAAAGGTACTAAGAGGTACTACCAGGCTTCTAATTCAGGCCTTTTTCCTTCCTAAGCTCTCAAAGGCTCTGCTCTGCGATTTCTCCACATGCTGCTCAAGGAAACTCTGTGGGCACTGGGAGGAGTGCCAGGAGCCAGAGAAGAGAGCACAGAACATGACAAGTTGATTCACCAGATCCGGGTTGTAGTCTCCCGAGGCGGGGTGGATGTAGGCCATGTAGGGACTGTCTTTGATGTCCTCATCGTCACACATGATGTGAACGGCATATTCACCGGGCTCCTTGGGCCAGTACTTGACATCACACGATCCGTCGTTCTGGTCATCATACTCAATCTTTGCCTGGGAGGGGCCTTCAATGGCAAACCCTGGGGGATAGGGTGGGAGGATCCCCCTGGTTACATGGCGGAAGGTATCTAGTCTGGGTTACTACTAACCCACTCCCTCCACCTCCCTGAAAACCAAGTGTTAGCCAGAAGACTGAAATCTGTTTAGGTCCCTTTCTCACAAAACCAAGCCTACTGAGTCTTCACTAGAGACAGAAGGTTGGATTTTATACTTTTTTTTTTTTAAACATCGTCAAAGAGGAAGGTCAACCAGCAAATCTTTCTGTTGGCAATATGGCAACACAAGCCAAAAGCCTTAAAACAATGCCCATCCTTTGTCCCACCAAATCCACTGCTGGGCTTTTATCTGAAGGAAGTAACCAAGGATGTGTGTAAACAGTTAGATACAAGGATATATATACAGCATTGTTTTTATAGCAAAAGTCTGGAAATAACTAGAGAGCCTAACAGTAGCTATATCGATGCACTGTAATTCCACAGAAGCCATGGGAAATCAAGACATATCCTATATTTGCCTGAGGCAGAAAGATATAAAGGCCACCCCCAGGTATTTTTGCAGCAGATCAATATTTGTATGCCTATGTACAGGGAAAAAGTCTGCAAGGATATACCTAAAGGCTTAATATTACCTCTAGTCTACAAGGATATACTGGATTGGCCAAAAAACTTCGTTCGGGTTTTTCCATAACATCTTACGGAAAACCGAAAGAACTTTTTGGCCAGCCCAATATTAAGATGTTTATTATTTCTCTAAAAGGAAAAGTTCCATGTGATTTCCTCTTTTCCCCTCTTTGCTTATTTCTATTAGCTAACAAAGAGGTCCTCAAACTTTGGCCGCTGGGCCAAATCTGACCCACTGCCTGTTTTTGCAGATAAGGAACACAGCCAGTACCCTCACCTACGGATTTTCTATGGCTGCTTTCACACTACAAGGCAGTCATATAGTTGTGACAGAGAGAATATGACCCGCAGTACTGATAGATTTGCTATCTGGTCCTTTACAGAGAGAGAGGTGCTGACCATTGTTCTAAAATGATCATATATACATCAGACGTTTACTTAAAATATACTCAGTTATGCTCCAAAGAGTATTTACTCCCCAAATTTCTAGTTTGAGCAAAATTCATTCACTGATCTAAACTCAGGATCAGTCAGTAATATCTGCCGTGTGCCTACTGTGTTCCTGGCGCTGTTTTAGACACAACGTCCATAAAAGGCCTCTGCCCTCAAGGTGTAGTGGATGAATGAATGCTGGTGCCAGAGGCAGAGGGCAACTGGAAGGTCAGGGGGAGAGGGGAACTGCAATTCCACAGCAGTACCCAGAGGTGGACTCAGATGGTCAGGCGGCCAGGAAGCCCCGGGGAGTGAGGCTGAGAGGAGGCCTCAATACACAGCCTGACACGTAATCCAGGGACCCTGCAATCTCCGCTCACCAAAAGCTGCTTCCACTCACCCAGAGACCCCACCTCAGAACCAACGGACTCCACCACGAAGTCCGCCGACCGCCCAACAACCCCGCCATGGAGGCCAGGGCCCCATGCACGGACTTTCTGCATGCCTGCTTCAGGGCCAACTTGAACTTCAAAGGGGCTAGAAGAAAAGGAACAGAGGAACCATTAAAGAGGAACAAAGAAGGGGCTACGTACAGCTATAAGCTCTTTACACATATTCTTTCCACTGGCCTGATACTTTTCCCTGCAGCCCCAATCTCCAGCCAAGCAGGTTCCCCCACCACTGTTATGTCAACAATATCATGTAATGGGGCTGCTTCAAGCCACACTGCCTTAAACTATCCTGGTCATTTACCTTTTGTGTGCAGGGCTTACCAGACTGTGAGCCCGGGAAGGCTAAGAGAATGCATACTTTTCTATCTGCTGCTTATGCTATAACAAGAAAACTAGGCTGACTAGGCTTTATCTCATACGTGAATGAATGTGCTTTAACTTTGGCACAGGAGATTCTTAAAAGTTTGCTTAGATTCTCAGAAACTTATAATATGCCCAGATATTTCTCAAAGTAAACTGAATTTATTCAGAGTTTAAAGTTGCCCCCAGGAAAGCTGGAAAGTATGTGAATGCAGGGAAGGCAACTGAAGCCCACAGGCAAAGCTGTAGACTGTGTCCCTCGGCTCCTGACCACACTCACGCAGAGGATTTTAATGTAAACCATAGCAGATTTTGACATTTCATCCATGGCATTCCCGAACAGAGGCACACAGTGAAAGGAGAATCGCAGTATATATAAGGGATATAGACACTCAGCCCATTTGCTCTGTATTACTGTTCCTTCTGGCCTTCTGCCTCCCACCAGCCCCAAACCGACAGCATTTGATTTAAAGCAAGGCAGCTGAAACCACAGCGACTTTCTGCTGCTTTTGAGAACAGGCCAAATGTCTGTGTGCTGCTCTGAAAAAAGAAAAAAAAGAAAGCTTTCAACAAAGCAGCTCTCTTTCCCTCCTGCAGCCCAGGAAGCCGCCACCATGAGTCTGCCCTGGGCCAAGCATGCCTCTGGAGAAGACGCAACTCCAGCTGGAGACTCACCTCTTCGGAATGTGGTGTCCCCCCCATGTGATGGCGATGCTATATTTCCCCGGGGTGCTGGGGTAATACTCAAATGCATACACTCCATCCAGAAAGCCTTTCTGCTTCACCAGCTCCTCCAGACCCTCTGTGGGAAGGAAGCACACCATCTTTCCAATGCAATCCTAGGCTCAGAACGAGAATCCACAAGACAAGGACAGAAAGACAGCGATATCCAGGGGGCTTCCCTGGTGGCACAGTGGTTAAGAATCCACCTGCCAGTGCAGGGGGCACAGGTTCGAGCCCCGGTCTGTGAAGATCCCACATGCTGCGGAGCAACTAAGCCCATGCACCATAACTATTGAGCCTGTGCTCTACAGCCTGCAAGCCACAACTACTGAGCCCACACGCCACAAGTACTGAAGCCCACGTGCCACAACTGATCCCACATGCCGCAACTACTGAAGCCCACACACCTAGTGTCTGTGCTCTGCAACGAGAAGCCACTGCAATGAGAAGCCCACGCCCCACAACGAAAAGTAGACCCCACTCGCCGCAACTAGAGAAAGCCCGCACGCAGCTTCACGCAGCCAAAAAAGAAAGAAGCCACCCATTTTAGCCGCCCACAAAAACTGGAGAGGGAGCAAACCCTTACGAGGCTGAGGTTAGTATCCTGGTATATCCTTTTCAACTAAAGCCAGATAATGAAAGCGAGAAAGCTCTTATATGCTGTCTCCAAGAGGACAGGTTTTAGAGGCTACCCCACAAACTCCAGACTGAGCCATTAGGCAGGAACTTGTTTTATGTTGAGCCCTGAGGTTTGGCTGGGAAAGCCATTTAGTAAAGCAAGAATCCAAGGTCAGAAAAAACACGCCTCCTCAGTCCCTGTAACAACAAGCCAAGGGGGGCGGGCAGTCCCAGAGCAGCCTGACACCAGGTCCGGGCAGTCTAGAGCCTCGGCTGCCCTCAGGGCACTGCCTGCCCCAAAGCTCGGTGCTCTGAGATCAAACATTAACTTTCTGGAGCTCAGAACACTCCTGCCCCAGCCTGTTAGGAACACAAAGAGTGAGAGCAGTCCTGGAGCAGGAAGCTGAAGATTCCACGAAGCTTGGAAGTGAAACGGCCAAGGCTGCTGCACCTGCAACTAGAAATGCCGAGCTGCTTCTCTGATCTGGGGAAAAACTAGAGGATGGAGCAGATACCCGTCTTCCTGCTCTCTGTCTCCTTTCCCAAGACAGAGCAATAATGAGCTGTAGGGTGTAAGGCACTCTTCCACAAATGGCATTAATCTACAAAGAAAACTTAATCTTAGGGAATTATCCTCCTTCTATAAGCAATGATCATAGTAATTAAGTACCTGACATCATTTCATCCTTTATAAAATGTAACCTGTAGAGGGAAAATTACTGGCTTTGGAAACTGGGCTTGAATTCCAGCTCAGATGCTTACTTACAAGCTATGTGACCTTGGGCAAGACCCTTCCTCTCTGAGCCTAGGTTTCCTCAAAGAAAAGAAAAGGGGCCACTTCATATTGCTGTTCTAACTCCATTCTATTCCCAGAAGCCTTAAAATAACATGAGGCTGTCAAGCCACCACTGTTCCCATATCCAGGGCAGACATTATTAAATGATCACTGTTTCCTTCTGCATGGAGCCCTGAGAGCTTCAAATCTTTGACATAGCTCTCTGGGATAAACTGATCAGAACTGGCTGTGCAATGATCCATGGCTGCAAAGCTGGCCGAAATCACACCTGAGATGGGGAAACAAAGGAGCACTTACTAGGACCCTTTACGGTTACGCCGAGCTCTCCACTTCCAGCAGCTTTGGTGTCAACCTTGAAGTCTGCAGTTTCTCGGATGCGAATGCCTTTTGGCTGTAGGCCTCGGCCACTGGCCCGGCAGGCATTTGGATTACAGGCTGCAAGCACAGTTTCAACATCAATTCAACCTTTCATTCTTTAGTCCGAGTTGAGCAAGCCAAGGTAACTTTGAGCCACCCGCCAAGAAAATGTTTGCTTTACACAAAGAGTATGCAGCAGCTGTCTGAGACCAGGGGTCCCGTTCAGGGAGCACACCAGGCTAGCAAATAAAGACACAACATAACTTTGTCCGGGCACACTGCACAGGGACTGGGGAAAAATTACTTTGGCAAAGAAAGCAGGAGAGCACAGCGTGGATTTGCTGGGCTCCTGGTAGTGGCTGAATTCTGGCGTTTATCCTCTTGGTGGTGAAAGAGAGTTAAGACCTAGGGCTGGACATTGTTCAAACCTCATTGCCATACTCAAGGGCCCAGTAATTGGGAAGACTGGGTCTACTTGGAAAATGGAGCACTTGAAAACATCTGACCTTGTTCCAAACTTTAGATCAGCCATTTCTAAGTCTAAATGTTGCTGTCTTCCGCAGGAAGAGCCAGAGGATAGCTCAAAAAAAGACCAGGTCAACCCCACCTCTGCCAAGGCAGACAAACATTTCAGTGCTGTCTGTTACAAGGTCCTCAGAATGTGGGCAGCTATAAATGCAACAATTAGGAATAAACACCACTCTCAATTTGAATTCTAGCTCTAGTTAAAAAACCCAAAGTTGTAAGTCTAAAAATTAAGTACAAAGGTAGCTTCTAACATTCCTTACATAAGAGTTCCACAAAACTGTTCCATGGGGTTTGTCAGAAGGTTGACAAAAGACATTCTTGGGGCTTCCCTGGTGGCGCAGTGGTTGAGAGTCCGCCTGCCGATGCAGGGGACATGGGTTCGTGCCCCGGTCTGGGAAGATCCCACATGCCGCGGAGCGGCTGGGCCCGTGAGCCATGGCCACTGAGCCTGCGCGTCCGGAGCCTGTGCTCCGCAACGGGAGAGGCCACAACAGTGAGAGGCCCGCGTACCGCAAAAAAAAAAGAAAAAGACATCCTTGTGCCCTAGGATTTTTTTGACAACATGAGCTACCTTCTCATCGAGTATAGAAACAGGAGATTAATGGGTAAAATGTCACATTGCTCCTTTCCAAACATGACACTGCGTATCTGACAGCTCTCTATACGCTAGGGGGGGTCACAAACTCCAGAAGACAAGACTCTTTACAGAAGGAAGATAGTTCCTCCTCTGGCTCCTCCTCCCTGCAATGTCCTCAGGTGGACATTCCCAAAGAGACATACACACACCCTTGGAGTAGAGATGCTTTTATGTGGTTCATGGATGAGCATAAGGTTATTGGTTTTCCATTGTAAAAGTGACATAAAGCTTCTTTTTTCTTAAAATCATTTAAGTGGAGGAAGGTATAGTACATCAAAAGAAAAACTATTAATTAAATATTAACTAATACAAGTGACAGATGGATATGCCAGAAATGAAAAAGGTCGTCCATGAGTGAGAGGAAGTCAGAAAACACCACTGGAACTAGGAAAGCTGTTCAAAATTCTTTCTTGCATTATGTCAAAGGGAATTCTGCTCCTGAATACATTGGCTTTTTTTTTTTCTTTGTCAAGGGGAGAAAAGTTGGTCATACCAGAAATAAGTCACAACAGGATGACAGGACTTCCCTTGGAGGGTTTAAATGTGTCTTTAAAAACAACAACAACAACTACTCATGGAAATTCTGAACATGGGCAACAGTCTCAACATCAAAAGGATAACCGCTCAGTTCATATAAACACTAAATGGAACTAAAGAGCTTGAAGGCAACCACCTGATTTTCCACTATCTTGAGATGTCTTAGTGATGTTTAAATGTAATTAGAGAGTGGGTTTGGGGTCTGGCTGGACAAGTGGTACTAACACCTGCACTATAATTTCCCGAAGTCACAAACAGCACAGGTCCGGTTGACAACTGCAGGCAGCACAAAGAACTGGCAATGGAAGCCCCACCAACCAGCCCTTACCAAGCGAGATGCCTCTGGCCCAGTGCTTTCAACTAGGAAGCCAACAGCTTCGGGGTCCAGGCTGGCCCAGAGGCAGGATTCAGAAGAGGAAGCCAGGTCTGCAGGTGCAGATGCAGAGGACAGAACAGGGAGAGGCAAGTATTGGTTAGAAAAGGTAGCAGAGTTGGGGAAAAAAAAAAAAAAAGAGTAACAAAGTCAGAAGGAAACAGTCTAACATTAGAGAAAAATGCATGCTTCTGGCTGCAGAGGAAGTTTAACAGCATGGTTAAGGGGTTGACAGAGACCATGGTTCTATTCCTACTGAGGCCTACTCCATAGTCACGGATACCTTATGATACCTAAGCCTTCTGTCTCCGCCTGCAAACTGGGGATAACAATAGCCCCTGCAACACACTGGCTGGTGTCATGATTAGATGCAAGTGTGCTCAGTGCCTAACAGCCAGTAAAGGAGGCTGCAGGGCACCAGCAATGCCACTGCTGTTAACATCAGCCACAAACGCCACCTCCTCAAACAGCTTCAGTCCTGTATCTCTCAGTGAGGATCATGAATCCTAATATGAGTGTTTTGGCACAGATTAAATAAGTTAATACATAAAGCACTTAGGTCACTGCATGGCTCATAGGAAAATATTAGTATTAATATCTTGAGGACAAAGTAGATACTAGTATTAATGTTTTGAGGATACTTCCTGCCAAAGGGACCCTGGCAGCAAAGGGACAGGCCTGAGTTCAGTGCTGGGCCCTGACCATTCTCGTGGCCTCACAGCCCAGTCATGCACAGCTAGCCTGAATGACAGAAGCAGATGTGGTCAGCTCCCCTGGCACTCACCTTCCCCGACCTGTACAACGAAGGGACTCTTGGGAATGGTGTCCCCAGCAAAGGAGACCTTGACCACATGGGGGCCAGGCTGCACTGGTTTGTACACACATCGATACACCTGGTTTCCTCTGTCTTCCACGAGCAACTCCACGGTGTTCTTCCCCTGGGGATCTTCCACCACCACACCAATGTCACCCACGCCAGCACCTAGCAGACAGAGAACATTCCACGAGCCCAAGTCACCCTCTAGAAAGCTCCCTGCTGATGAGGGCAAAAGTAGGTAGAAAATGCAAACTGCAGGAGACAGAGAGGTACGCAGAAGGTTCACACCTGGACCTGTTTCCCGGTGGAGGGGAGGAGGGTCATAGCCAACTTTCCTTTTCTCCCATTCTCTATTTTCTACATTGAAAAGAAAACTGACAATTCAAGAATTGTGGTTTATTCATCCCCTTTCTTACCAGCCCCCACCCAGGACCTTGCGTGGAATTTGGTCCAGTAGATGATTCATAAACCTTAGTTCTTTGGAATATTTATTTAGCCAAGTCAGAAATGTATACAGAAATTATTAATAATAATCAAAGTTAAGCTTGAGTATGAGATTTTAGAGATGAAAAGCTGATTTTGAAAAATCTAAGAATATAACCAACACATTTGAAAAAGCTGTTTTTGTTGTTGGTTCTTCAATTTAAAAGACGAAATGTCAGGCATCCCAATTCCTGAGGATTATCTCAGGCTTTGCAAGAGGAGAGGTGTTACCTGCTGTGTAGATGTCAAAGTAGGTGGGCTTATTGGCGATGTTCCCAGCAGCTTCCAAGCCCGGACCTTTCGCAGTGACTTTACTGGCGTCTCCCTGGGCCTTGTCGACATTTACTTCGAATGGGCTCTTGGAGATGTGCTGTCCTGCAAAGAGGACTGTGACCTACAAGTGACAGGCAGGTGAGACATCATCACTTCTTCCTGCTCAGCGAGAACACTGCATCAAGCCACATACACTGACAGCCTTTTCGTTCATCCTCCCAATCATACACACAAAGGTGAGGGAACCAGGAGCCCTGGGGAAGTGGCCTCAATGGGACTCCCATCTGGCTCCACCAGTCACACAGCTGGGCCTGGGACATCACGCCTTTAGCAAACTAAAACACATCAGACATGCCTAAATTAGCCTCTATAGTAGGATATACACAAATACTTATACTTCAATCTCTAGACAACGGACTCTTAAGGCAGCTGCAAGTGAGACCACTGTCTCCCTAATATAATGCACAGTTCTAGAATATCAAACCTAAGAGTCAAAGTATTTCTCAAGGGACCAAGATCATTTTCAGATACATGGATGTGAGACACAGTACAGATTTCCATCTAAACTTTGAGTCAAAGTTCTCATCTTTTAAATTTTAAGGGTTATCAGGTTGGGTGGGCCACTGGCCTCCACTATAGTCATTTGGCCTTCTGTGCACCCAGGCTTCGATGCTGACAGAGGCTGCAGAGCACCGTGAAGAAGGATACTTAAGCATTAAAGACAAAGAACCCACAGCTTAGCATTTACACTCCAGTCTTGCAGCTACAATTATTAGTTACCTAGGTGAAGTCACAAAAATCTTATGACATTGCAAAGGACTTAGTGAAATTCAACCAATCTGCACTTAGTAACTAACGTGTTAAGTCTGACTCGGAGGGATCCCAAATTTTCTACAATGAACGTGGATACTTTTATAAACAGAAAGGAAAATCAGAAGTGAACTTAAGAAAACCACTCTTCTTCCACATATAACGAAGCAGGCTCAGAAGGGCAGTCCAAGCAAAGGTCATGACGTCTTATCTTACTTTGTGCAGTCCGGTGACCTTGGGCAGATACTCCACAGAGTATGTCTTGTTCTTATCGCTGTCAGGGGTCACTTGTGCCTAGGACGGAAGATGAGCAACAGTTAGAGAAGGTGCCGGCTGTGAGTGAAAGCATGCTATGCCAGCCAAGGTCCTGCAGCAAGGTGCCAGGCCAGGAATCTGCCTTGGCTATTTTCTGCCCCACCACTCCTGCAGGATGCCCCAGGAGGGAAGCAGCCTGAAGTCACAGAAACAAAATCACACAGCACAAAGGAATAACCCGGTCAGGATTCTCCACTGTCTCCTGGCTGTCACTCTCCAGATGAGAGAGACTATGAAGCAATTAATTTAAACCTTTATTGGCCCACTAGTTATTAAGACCTTATGAAATGCCAGGCCCCGTGTCAGGTACCAAAAATAAAACAAATCAGGCACAATTCCTACCCAGTGGGAGAAACAGACAATATGGCAGTAAGCTTAGAACTTCAGATGGTGCTAAGTACTGGGAATAAAATATAGTCTTAAGAAGGTGAGTAGACAAAAGAAACAGTTATGTGCAAAGGCCCTGAGGGAGGAACCAGAGGATGGTCAGCATGGGAAAAGAGTAGAGACTCAGTATTTTTACTGTATTGTATTTTATCAGTAACAATAGCTAAATCCTTTATAAAATAAAGGATACTTTATTTCATTATATTAAAAATTGTGTCCCTAGGTATGAATTTATATGATTTTTCAAGGCACAATCCTTGGGCAAGTTACTCTAACCTCTGTTAAGACTCAGGATCCTTTTGGTAAAAAACAGCTTTTGTGGTGAGCTTTCATGAGGCAAATGGAGGCACAGTCCCTGGGCCTCTTACAAACTCCAAGAGCTCCATGGGATGCTGACAGGGAAGGCAGCATCCTCCAACATACCTCCTCTTTGTTCCCTTCTGGGTCCTCGACAAACACCATCACGTCTCCTTGCCCGGCGCTGATGGTGTCCACAGTGAACTTGGCCGGCTGTTTCACCATGTTTCCAGTGAGCTCGATTCCTGTCACAGGTTTACACAAGCACATTACAAGCTGGGCCAGGCCCCAACACAGGCTATCACCCATCATGTCTCCTTCTGGGATCTGAGAGATGGGATCCAGCTCTGCCACTGTCACATGGGAGACGGCGACAAACTGTGATGAGGATAATCAAACAGGTCAAAACCCCTAATTTTGTCCTGGTTCTTTAAGCAACATCCAATTCTGAAATATTCAGCACACTTAGGTCAAAAGGCTATACAACTGTGAAAATGACGTGGTAACTAGTAGCAGTGGGGCTTGCCTTGAGGGGGAATACGAATGAAGTGCAGAGAATGGCTCTTTTTTTTTTTTCTTTATTTCTGCAGTACGCGGGCCTCTCACTGTGGTGGCCTCTCCCGTTGCGGAGCACAGGCTCCAGACATGCAGGCTCAGCGGCCATGGCTCACCGGCCCAACCGCTCTGCGGCATGTGGGATCTTCCGGGACTGGGGCACGAACCCGTGTCCCCTGCATCGGCAGGCAGACTCTCAATCACTGCACCACCAGGGAAGCCCGCTCATTTCTTATTAAAGAGCATTTTTTGTTTTTTGTCTTGGCCATACCACGCAGCTTTCAGGATCTTAGTTCCCTGACCAGGGACTGAACCCGGGCCACCACAGTGAAAGCACCAGAGTCCTAACCACTGGACCACCAGGGAATTCTATAAAGACTTTTTTATTACTTGAAATGTTTTTAAATTGGTTTATTATTTTTTAATTAAACTTTTAATTAAGATGATTGAGCAAATTAATTTGAGATAGATTCACATACAGGTGTAAGAGATAATAATGCCCATTACCCAGTTCCCCAAATGGATACATCCTACAAAACTCGAGTACAACATCACTACAAGGGAACTAACCTTGACAAAGTCAACATACAGAACATTTCCATCCCATAGGGAACCCTTGTGTTGCCCTTTCATAGCTACCCCCTCAGAGTGCTACTCTGTAACCTCTCAGGGTACCAATCTGTTCTTCATCTCTATAATTTTATCATTTCTAAAATGTCATATAAATGGAATCACACATTACGTAAACTTGGGGGATTAGCTTTTTTCCACGAAGCATAATTCTCTGCAATTTCATCCAGGTTTTTGCGTGTATCAGTAGTTTGTTCTTTTTATCACTGAGTAATATTCCATGATATGAATGCACTACTGTTTAACCATTCACCAAGTGAAGGACATCTGGGTTGTTTCCAGCTGTCTATTACTGATAAAGCTGCTATAAACATTCATGCACAGGGTTGTGTGTGTGGACATAAGTTTTCATCCCTCTGGATAAATGCCAAGGAGTGCAATTGCTAGGTCATATAGTAGTTGCATGTTTAGTTCTTTTTAACACTGTCAAACTGTGCTCTAGAGTGGCTGTAGCATTTTACATTCCCATCAGCAACGTATAAGTATCTTGTCTTTCATCCTCTTAACTGCAAAAAAGTTTCAAATTGTTTAAAAAAAATTTTTTTAAGTAAAATCCAGTCCTCAGGCCCTTTGTCTACGCAACATTTTGAGTTCTGTTTGAGATGGTGTCCAGGTAGCCTGTAGGACGTAAGCTAAGGAAGCTTATCTTGCAACAGAGTGGGGTGATCCAGGAGTGCACCCTTCATTGACAGAAAACCCTCACACAGTCCAATGCTCATGTACCATGCCAAGACCTCAGCAGATCATACTTTTACAAATGTTTTAAGCTTTTTAACTTTGATGGGGTCCAACTGATCATTTTTTTTTCCCTTTATGGATCATGCTTTCGGTGTCAAGTCTAGGAATTCTTTGCCCAGTCCTAGATCCCAAAGATTCTCTTCTATACTTTTTTTCTGAAAGTTTTATAGTTATATGTTTTACATTTAAGTCTGTGATCCACTTTGAGTTAATTTTTATACCAAGTGCGAGACTTAGGCCAAGGTTCATTTTCTCTGCCTCTGGATGTCCAACTGCTATTGAATCCTGTGCGGAAAAGGCTCTCTTCCCTCCACTGAGCTCCCCCTGTGCCTTTGTCAAGAATCAATTGTGCTTATTTGTGTAGGTCTCTTTCTGGGTTCTCGATTCTGTTCCATTGATCAATGTGTCTATCCCTCCACCAATATCACATAATCCTGATTTCTGTAGCTTTATAATAAGTCTTGAGAGCAGGTAGACTGAATCCTCCCACTCATTTTTTCAAAATTGCTTTCCCTACTATAGTTCTTTTGTCTTTCCATATGTTTTAGAATAATAGTCTTTTCTATATTTATAGAAAAAAAATCTCGTTGGGATTTTAATATCAATTGTGTTAAACTTATATGACAATTTGGGGAGAAATGACATCTTTACTTTTTCAACCCATGAAAACAGTGTATCTCCCCATTTATTTAGATTTTTTTGACTTCTTCATCAGTGTTTTTGTAGTTTTCAGCATATAACTCCTATAATGTTTTAGTACATTTCCACCTATTTCTCAGGGTTTTTTTGAGCAACTGTAAATGGCGAGGTACTTTTAATTTCAGTATCCTCATGTTCATTCTGGTAGACAGAAGTACAATGGATTTTTACATGCCGATCTTAACATCCTGTGACCCTGCTGAACTTATTTGTTCAAGGAGATTTTTTTTTTCTGGGGGTAGATTTTTTATGGTTTTCTACATAGACAATCATGTCATCTACAAATAGGGACATTTTATTTATTGCTCTCCAATACGTACATCTTTTATTTCCTTTTCTTGCCTGACTAGACTGGCTAAAATCATTACGTTGAAAAACAGTGGTGAAAATGGACATCCTTGCCTTGTTCCCAATCTTAGGGAACATGTTCAGTCTTTCACTGTTATAATGTTAGCTGTAGGTTTTTTGGGGTGGCTACTCAAATTTCAAACTGAGGAAGTTCTTCTCTATTCCTCTTTTTTCTGAGTTCTTATCATGGATGGCTACTGAATTTTGTCAAATGTTTTTTCTGTCAGTTGATATGATCACGTGATTTTTCTTCTTTAGCCTGTTAATATATGTTGACTGATTCTCTAATAATGAGCCAGCCTTGCACCCCTGGAATAAACCCTACTTGGTCATGATGTATATAATTCTTTCTAAATATTGCTGAATTTTATTTGCTCACATTTTATTGAGGACTTTTACGTCTATACTCATGAGTGATACTGGTCTGCAGTTTCTTTTTTGGCACTGCCATTGTCTGATTTTGTTATTAGAGCAAAACTAGCTTGATAAAATGAATTGGGAAGTCATTCCCTTCTCATATTTTCTGGAAGACATTGTGTAGATTTGGTGTTAATGCTTCTTTACATGTATGGTAGAATTCTCCAGTGAAATCATTTGGGCCGAGATTTCTTTCCAAAGATCTTTCAAATTACAAATTCAGTTTATTTAATGGATATAGGACCATGCAGGTTATCTATCTCATCTTGGCTGAGTTTTGGCAGTTTGTGGTTTTTGAGGAAAGTCTATTATAGTTATCCATATTTTTGCTTATCACGTTCTCTCTTCCTGTTATTCCAAAATTCCTTCTTTCATTGTTTCCTTTCTGTCCAGAGAATTTCCTTTCCCAATCCTTTTAGGGGATGTGCCCATAACAAATGGTATAGGATTCTGGGTTGACAATCCTTTTCCTTCAGCACGTGAAAAATGTTGTGTCACTTCCTTCTGGCCTCTGTGATTTTTGATGAGAAATCTGTCATTCTATGTTTCCACCACACATAAGATGTCATTTCTCTCCTGCTGCTTTCAAGCTTGTCTAGTTTCTTGAAGTCTGTCTAAGATGTGGCTTGGTGTGTGTGTGTGTGTGTGTGTGTGTGTGTGTGTGTGTGTGTGTGTGTGTGTGTGTGTGTGTGTGTGTGTGTGTGTGTATCTTGCTTGGGTTTAGCTCAGCTTCTTGAATCTGTAGGTTTATGTTTTTTGGCAAATTTGGGAAGTTTTCAGCCATTGATCTGTTGAAGACATTGGGTCATTTGTTACTATACCTGGATTTACATTAGGTTTCCAATAAATAGCCTAGTTTAAGAAAAATTGATGATAGATTGTTATATAACAAGATAATGTTCATACCCTGTTAGGTAAGAAATGCAAATTGAAGAAAATATAGAGTCTGAACTCATTTCGGCATATGGCTGGAAAGAAATACCTCCAATATTTTTTTTTAATTTATTTAATTAATTTATTTTTGGTTGTGGTGTACGGGCTTCTCATTGCACTGGCTTCTCTTGTTGCAGAGGACGGGCTCTAGGCGCACGGGCTTCAGTAGTTGTGGCACACGGGCTTAGTTGCTCCGTGGCATGTGGGATCTTCCTGGACCAGGGCTCAAACCCATGTCCCCTGCACTGGCAGGTGGATTCTTAACCACTGCACTCCCAGGAAGTCCCTAAAGAGTTATTTATTATTTATTTAATTTATTTTTGGCTGCATCGGGTCTTAGTTGAGGCACGCGGGATCTTTGTTGCGGCACACAGGTTTCTCTCTAGTTGTGGTGCGTGGGCTTAGTTGCCTTGCGGCATGTGGGATCCTAGTTCCCTGACCAGGGATCGAACCTGCAGCCCCTGCATTGGAAGGAAGGTTCTTTACCAGTGGACCACCAGAGAAGTCTCTCTACATTTTTCTTTTGCTTAAAATTTACATAATGATTGGGTCATTTAACAAAAAGATTTAAATATTTATAAATACCCGCTCCATCTGACTCTGACAGCCTGAGGAACGACCTACTCTGCACACTGTCCAAAGCCGGGGACTGGGCTTGTCTACCCTGGTTAACCATGGTTGGTTAGAGGCTGAACCACGTTCCACACTCTGTAAACTCCTTTGGAGCTAATGCTTACCGTGCAGAGAAAAAACTCTTCCCTAGGATTATTCAGAACGAAGTGTGCTGAGGGCTCACTATACAGCAACTGCTCCATACAGAACACAGGTTTCATTAAAGGTTTCTGCTTAGCTCATGCATTCACGCTTTCAACATACCGAACTCCACAAGGGATCCCACCACAAAGACCTGTTTGTGGCTGTAGATTAACCTCACCCTGGCCCTCTCTCCTTTCAGTTAATGGGTCTCAATGAATGGATCTGCAAATGCTAACCGGCTGGTAATTGCAACCTGATCAACATCCAAAATAAAATAAAACAGGGACTTCCCGGGCTTCCCTGGTGGCGCAGTGGTTGAGAGTCTGCCTGCTGATGCAGGGGACATGGGTTCGTGCCCCGATCCGGGAAGAGCCCACATGCCACGGAGCGGCTGGGCCCGTGAGCCATGGCCGCTGAGCCTGCGCATCCGGAGCCTGTGCTCCACAACAGGAGAGGCCACAACAGTGAGAGGCCCGCGTACCGCAAAAAAAAAAACAAAAAAAATCAGGGACTTCCCTGGTGGTCCAGTGGTTAAGAATCTGCCTGCCAATGCAGGGGACGCAGGTTCGATCCCTGGTCCAGGAAGATCCCACGTGCCATGGAACAACTAAGCCCATGGCCACAACTACTGAGCCTGCGACCCACAACTACTGAGGCCTGTGCACCTAGAGCACGTGTTCTGCAACAAGAGAAGCCACCACAATGCGAAGCCTGCGCACCGCAACAAAGAGTAGCCGCCACTCGCTGCAACTAGAGAAAGCCCGCACGCACCAATGAAGACTCAGCGCAGCCAAAAATAGATAACTAAATTAATTAATTAAGAGTATATACTGTATATAAACAAACAAACAAACAAATAAATAAAACCAAACCTACCAACCGTTTTAGAAACTAGAAGATGAAATGTTCTCTATGCCTTGGTTCTGTTGGCAGAAATAAAACAATGTGGCCACACAGGAGAGAACAAATTGTCCCTCCCCTTGTCTCATCATGGACAACGTAATATCTAAGGTGCTGCCCATGTGGCCTCACATGTGGCCCTGCTGCCTAAAATGACCATTTTGTCTTCCTACTTAAAAAGAAAAAAAATTAAACACAGAATTACCATATGATCCAGCAACCCACTTCTAGGTATATCCCCTCAAAACCGCAAGTACGGACTCAGATACTTATATACCCACGTTCACAGCAGTATTATTCACAATAGCTAAAAGGTAGAAACAACCCAAATGTCCATTGACAGAAAAATGGATAAACAAAATGTGGAATATGTATACAATGGAGTATTACTTAGCTTTAAAAAGGAATGAAATTTTGATACATGTAACAACATGGATGAACCTTGAAAACACCATGCTACATGAAGTAAGCCTAACACAAAAAGACAAATACTGTAGGAGTCCACTTATGACTATCTAGAGTTGGCAAATTCATAGAAACAGAAAGTAGAAAGGTGCCTGCCAGGGCCTGGAGGGAGGTGGGGATGGGGAGTTACTGTTTAATGGATACAGAGTTTCAGTTTGGGAAGATGCAAAAACTCTGGAGATGAAGAGTGGTGATGGTCTCACAACACAGTGAATGTATGAATGTACTTAATGACACTGAATGGTACCTCTAAAAATAGTTAAATTAGTGAATGTTGTGTTATACGTATTTTACCACAACAAAAAAATGCAAAGAATACACACATATGCATACATATGTGTGTGTATATGTTTCCTACCTAAGTGCATACAACTTATAAAGAGGCAGATGAAGGAAATGGCAATGACTAGCCACATTCCTTGACTGCAGCAAGAGGTCATTTTCTAGAAAACAGCACCATGAAAGGAAACCGTTTCATATTAACAATGGGGAAACATGACAGCCAGTGATAAGGTTATTGCAAACAAGCACTTTATGCCTTGATTAGATTCAATCCATTTGACCAATTTTGTTGACAGGAGATTTGGCTGTTTGCAGCTTTTTTGCCTTTAAGGAAGAATAACCTTTCAAATCAGATTCCTTATTCCAGTCACCGTCTTTGGTTATAGCTTAGAGAAGCACTTTTAAAGCAAGTGTGGACATGCCAACCTTCAACTGACTGCACTGCGGGGAGGGCTTCAAACAAAGTCCCCAGTCTCCATATAACACAAATGATTGCACAGACCCCACCTCATTGCCAAAAAGACTTCAAACGGTAAGTGGGTCTCTTCCAGAACTATCTGTCCTCTGGTCTAAATCACGCTAAAAAGACAGATGAGAAGGACTTGGATACTGAGGCTGAGAACAGCACACGGTCAGCACCACTGCCCTGGTCGTGTGTCATCTCAAGACTAAGCTGATGCTGGGACTTCCTTGGCAGTGCAGTGGTTAAGACTCCGTGTTTCCACTGCAGGGGGCATGGGTTCTATCCCTGGTTGGGGAACTAAGATCCTGCATGCCTCATGGCATGCCAAAAAAAAAAAGAAAGAAAGAGAGACTAAGCTGATGCCAAGTAGGGCAAGGCTATCTTCAAAGGGAATGAGTACATAGACAAGAGCTCTGGATGTTTACAAAGTCAATGTCATTTTAAGAAAAACAAGAAAGCGGAAATTATCCTAGATTAAGAGTCTAAGGTAAAATAACAAGCAAATGTAGAAAGTGAATCTTAATCAGATCTTGGTTTGTAAAACGAGAAAAACTATAAAAGACAATCGTAGGACAAGAGAGAAACTTGAATATAAACTGGATATTAGTTGTTATGAAATGATTGTTCATTTTCTTATGTGTGATAATGAATACTGTGGTTACAAAAGAGGATGTCCTATTCTTACGAGAGACTTGGCTGACGCACTGAGGAGTGAATTGTTACCATGCCAGCAAATTATTTTCAAATAATTCAACAATCACACACATGCACACACACATACACACATGGGGCGAGAGACCACATTAGAATGTTAAGAACTGTAGATTCTAGGAGAGGACATACAAAATACTTTGTGTGTGTAAATGTTATCCTAACTGTAATTATGAAAATGAAGAAATAGAATGCACTTTTCCCCCTTGCCACAGAAAAGGGAACAAATTGTATCTTGCTGTACTTATCTTTACCAGAATCCACACTGGGCTGAAATGCAACTGTTCTCTTTAAGTCAGGTGCCAACCAGAAAACCAAATTCCTCAAAATGCCTTTGACCCACTCTAACGGTCTGAGCAGAACACTCCGTGGCAGCTGGCTAGGAGAGCATAAACAGGATGTCTTAGCAAGGAAGTATCTGCCAGGGGTTAACAATAGCTCCCACTGCATCTGGAAACCTGCAGCAGCTTTAGCATAACTGAAGGAGAAATGAATCAGCAGCCAGAAGACACAGGCTCCTGCCCCACCCCACCATGGTAATCTGGGGGACCTCCCCCACCCCCTCTTCCCTCCACCCCAACCTCCCCTTTCCTCTGTGGATTGGGCCTCTGATTCCTCATCTGAAAAATGGGAACAATAGTCCTTTCTTCATCCCAGGGTTACTGCACCCAAGTCACAAAGCAACAAACTCATCAGCCTCCATCACATTAAAGCAGCAGCGTTTCTGAAAGCCTAAATTCACAAGGCAGAAAAAGATGGTCATAAACAAATGGACCTTTAGGTAGAAAACATCTGACACAGGAGGCCTGGGGTGTCTTTAAGTATGAAGCCTATACATTCTTTTTTTTTTTTTGCTGTACGCGGGCCTCTCACTGTTGCGGCCTCTCCCATTGTGGAGCACAGGCTCCGGACGCGCAGGCTCAGCGGCCATGGCTCACGGGCCCAGCCGCTCCGCGGCATGTGGGATCCTCCTGGACCAGGGCACGAACCCGTGTCCCCTGCATCGGCAGGCGGACTCTCAACCACTGTGTCACCAGGGAAGCCCGTGAAGCCTATACATTCTTGATTCTCAATAATCAAGACTAGAGGACAAGCCTCAAATCCAACACGACCGGTGCTTACCTCTGCCATAGGCCCTGGCTTTCTTGGGGTTGAGTTTCGGTTTAAGAGGAGCCCCTGGCTTGAGCTTGGCTTTGGGGAACTGGGACAGGTAAGTCATCACCGAGTGCTCATCCACATCCGGGTGAATAATTTCTTCAGGAGTGATGACCTAGAATAACGACATGGTAGATGAACACCCAGAACATATCACTTTGCAACTATAGAAGTTTTTGCAAAATCTCTTAAAGCAAACACTACTCTCAATAAAGTGAAACTACATCAAACTGGCATGGCAAAATCGGTTGTTTTTTTTTAACCTTTTAGAAGTGTCACCATCCCCTTTGGAAGCTGAGGACCCTCTCCAGACAATTCTATATGTAATTTCCAGAGGTTCATACCTCCCCACCCTGAAAAAAAAAAAAAGGCCACTCACTCCTTTTTCCAGAAAAGATAAGCTATATCAAGTAAGGAAGAAGAAATAAGAACACATGGGATTAAAGCATATTACCAAAAAGTGCATAGATAAACTGGCCTTTTTCTTTGCTCTTTTATCCATTATCTGCATTTCTATTGGCTCAGCTACTAATAAAAAAATAAAACCAAAAAGATAACACAATGACATATTAGATATGTGCTCTTGTAATATACACCGAATGTTTTTGTCCTCCCCAAATTCATATGTTAAAACCCTAATCCCTGGTGTGATGGTATTAAGAAGTAGGGCCTTTGGGGGTAAGTAGGTCTAGATGAGATGAGATCATGAGGGTGGAGCTCCCACGATGGGATTAGTGCCCTTATAAGAAGAGGAAGAAAGACCAGAGCTCACTCTCTCTCCACCTCAATGTAAGAACACAGCCAGAAGGCAGTTTGCAGCTGTCTGCAAGCCAGGAAGAGAGCCCTCACCAAGAAGTGTATTTCCTGGCACCTTGATCTTGGAATTCCCAAGCTCTAGAACTGAGAAATAAATGTCTGTTGTTTAAGCCACCCAGTCAATGGTACTGTTATAGCAGCCTGACTTAAGACAGGTCTCAATACATTAAAAGCCATTTAAAAAATAGGAAAGGGGAAATTTTCTCCTGACATTCAGCTTAGGAGCAAGATTTGACCTGTGCTGGACAGGTGGCCTCCCTGAAGGTGTCACAGTCCCAGTTCCACCAGCTGACCCAGCCCTAAACAGCACAAAAACTTCTCCTGCCACCAAGAGGTAAGCCACACCTCCTCAGAAGACTCTGTCTCATGAACAGGTCAACCAAATGCAGATAAACAACATATGTACCCAGCTTCCCCCACTCCATGGTAAAAAAGAAAAGAGGAAACATTCTGATAATTAGCCTGCAGCAACAAAACAGCTATTTGGGTTGGTACAGTCGCCTCCAATACGTTTTGTAAAATGTAGGATGTACATTGATTTGGCATTTCTCCTAGGCAGCTCCTTCAACAACTTTACACACTGCCAACATCACATGAATGCCAAAAGGAGATGGGTTTTGGTTTAAGGGGAGACGAAAAACATATCATACCACTTCCTGAGGGTGGAAGAGCCAAGGAATGGGCCTTGGAGAAGAGACATGATGCCAAAACCAAACCAAAGAAATATAGGCAAGATTTTCTACCTCCCAAGGGATCCTGTTACAAATACACTGAACTCAGCTCTGAATACCAACTCAAGACCTTAATGGAGCCTGTAATGAGGTCATCCATCCCCTGGCACTGGCTACCCACAACTTTTCTTGATTGAGTCTTTGAACATGGGAGTCACAGTGTCAGGGGGTGCTATTTAAACTCCTTGGAAGGGCTTAGAAGATTGGACCTCAACTAAGCAACGTGGCTACTGTAGACGGTATCCAAGACATATTCAATTTCCAAGTTCTGTTGTTATATTCCTTTGTTAGGATTATGAGCAATATGAATTCTTAAACACTTTCCATTAATGGCGAGTTATCCTGGTTTAAACTTCTTAAAAAGTTCTGAGTGACTTTCTTGAAGATATTGGATTTAAAAAAATGTTTAATAGGTTAAAAATGGTCAAATACTGGCAATTTCTTATGGTTAAGGTCCACATTTGCAGTCTGGCATCCAGACATGGCCTTTGTGATCTTTGGAACAGAAATACTAGAAAATTCAGGACTTCCCTGGTGGCACAGTGGTTAAGACTCTGCACTCCCAATGCAGGGGGCCAGGTTCAATCCCTGGTCAGGGAACTAGATCCCACACGCATGCCGCAACTAAGAGTTCACATGCCACAACTGAGGAGCCAGTGAGCCACAACTAAGGAGCTCGCCTGCTGCAACCAAGACCAGGCACAACCAAATAAATAAATAAATGAATAAAATAAATATTAAAAAAAAATACTAGAAAATCTGTCACATGTGACAGTGAAGATCTTTAGGGGATCTACAAGCACCTAAGTCAATGAGAACCTATTAATATGGGTAAACTGAGGAAGATGGGAGACAGCCACAGACAATGCTCATTGAAAGCTGACCACTAAGGAGGTCAGACTGCCTGCCAGACCCAAAGGCATCCACAGAGCATCAGGGGAAACAGCTTCGTGGGACACGCATGCTTCTACACATACCTGTGGGACACCCAGCCAGTCGTCTGCCTGCTGCATGGCTTCTCGTGCATTATCCACAGGCTTTCGTGGATCCCAGGATTCCCAGTCTGGGCACAGACCTGTTAACATCACACAAAAGATGCTGTTAGTATTAACTGACTGAAGAGGTTAAAGGAAACCAGGTGCCTAAACTAAACTCACTCAGTCTCTTGAGAGAACAGTTTCTTCCAAAAATCTTAATGAACTGCATGCTTTATGGGCCAAAAGTATCACAGATATGAGTGGGCCAAAAGTATCACAGATATGAGTATGCCAAGGTAGAAACTATTCTGCCTGAGCTGAGACTTCTTCTTCAGGCTGTTATCTTCTTGCATTCAGAGAGGAATTTATCCATTCCTTAAGGGTGTGGTGTAAATAAATGAATAAACAAAGCCTGTAAAACCATTTGGGCCTGGTACCTTTTTGCAGCAGAGATTTTTTGTACACATCACACTCACACTTCTGTGCTCTGGTCACCAAATGTGTGGGGTTGACATCAGCTGTGTGTCCTATGATTTAACTTAATTCTGACAGTATCTACCTGGAAACAGCATCAGAACCCACAGGCTAAGGGCTCAGTCCCACAAGACTCCTCCAACCCCAACTTCAGAGCCCAATCACAAGTCCAGATTTGTCACCTGGGCTTCTGACCAACCAGCTACTAATCAGAGGTTCCTACAACCCCCTCCTCAGGTTGGATTGTTTCCTAGAGTGGCTCACAGATCTCAGGAAAACAGTTTACTTACTGGGTCACTGGTTTATTATAAAAGGATTTTACTAAATGGAAGAGATGCATAGGGCAAGGTGGGAGAAGGGGCAAGGAGCTTCCATGTCCTTTCAGGCACACCATCACCCCAGGACCACCACATGTTCACCAGCCGGAAGCTCCCCAACCCCTGTAGCTCAGGGATTTTTATGGAGGCTTCATTACACAGGCTGGAGTGATTAAATCACCTGCCATTAGTGCTTAACTCAACCTCTATCCCCTTTCCCCTTCCTGAAGGTCAGGGGACAGGGGAGAAAGTTCCAACCCTCTAATCACTGGTTGGTTCCCCCAACATCCAGTCCCCATCCTTTGGGGCATTCCAAAAGTCACCTCATTAACAAACTCAGGCATGGCTGAACGACACCACTACCACAGCCCTTTTCGCTTAGTAAATTCCAAGGGTTTTAGGAGCTCTGTGCCAGGAAAGGGGACAAAGACCAAACATATATTTCGTATTATAAGTTACAAGATCACAATCACAATCCTGGATGTACCTAGAAGACTGAACTAACATCCTGTGTACTTACAACATTCACTTGCTCAAAGGCCTACACCTAGAATTATCTCAAAAACCTTTGTAACCACAAGAAGTATAGGGCTGGAGTAAAAATCCCCAGGTTTAAACTGGAAAGAGGCACCCTAAAATGTGTCTTTGCATGGAAGCAAGAAAGAGGGCCCTGGGAAATGAACTAATGCTGAGCTTTGAGTTACTTCTGGATGACACCAGCTTACAGGCTCTCAAGGAAGACTGGGGCCTAGGGCCAGCCCTCCTTCCCCATCCAGTTGACACCAGCTAGTTGAGCGTGTTGAGAACGACTAGCTTACTTAATACCAACGTGCTCAGCATATACAGAGCAATCAGTAAATGGAAAATATGATTATTTGGGCAGATTTTTTATTAAAAACAAGTTTGGACGTGCACATAAACACAGGCTCTGGTTTTTCTATTGAGAGTGTATCAGCAAACTCTACCCATCAATCTAAACCCTCCAGTGAGGATAATTACTACCTTGGTGTACATTCAACCACTCAGAAAGGAGGAGCCCATCAAGGGTGGAAAAGGCTCCAACTGGATCCTTACCAAGCACTATTTCACAGCAATGCAGAAAGAAAAGGTCAGAGAAAGCCATATATAGTCAACCCAGTGGTTGACAAAGACGGGTACTTTCCACTCAATAAAAGTTTTTAGATTTTCATGCCAAACCACCTAATAGGGCACGTGTTAAAGCCAATGGGAAACTAGGCACCAACTGTGGAAAGAGGGAGAAGCAGCAGGACTTGGGGTCTGGAAGCCGAACTCAAGTTCTGCTCCGAGCATGAAGGCAAATTCATTCAGAATTTGCGTAAATAATTCAACAAGTCTATGGATAGACCTATAAGACCTGCCATCAGAAAGGCAAATGGAGCCATTTTTAGTTCCTTTAGTTATCTTACAATGGGCTAAAAACCAGGAGAAATAGACCAATCACAGCAAACCTAGCTTTCCCACCAAAAACCAAGAGGTTTAGGGGTCCACATACCCCACCCCTCCAGAAGGGATGCCTCAGGCAGCCATTGACACTTACCTGGAGCACAGCTGTCTACCAGGGCTCCCAGGGCTTTGCCATCTTGCCAGTTCTGGTTAAAGTTGGTGATGGGCAAGTAGGGGATCTTGTTCTGAATCCACCCCAGCAGCCTCTGCTTTGGCGTCTGCTTCTTGGCATCGTCGTCCCCTTCATCCTCCCACACAGGCATGGAGATGGAGTAGTGGAGGATCAGCGTCCACACCAGGCCCAAGATGAGCTTCAGGTTCCCATCCACGATGGCTTTGCTGTCTGAGCAGAGAGACACAGGCCTGGTCAAGCCTCTGGGTTGCACAGGTATGAATCACATTCTTTGTAAGAAAGTAAATGGAGTCCTCAACTGTTAGAGAACCACACTGAGCTATATGAGAGTGAAGGGATGCAATGCTGGCATTTGCTTCAAAATACTTAAGGATGCGAAGAGATGAAATAAGATTCCAAAACGTTGTTAACCAGTGTCATTGGATTATACGTCCATGAAAACGCATTATTCCACTGTCTCTATTTTTACATGCATTTGAAATTTTCCATAATAAGAGTTTTTTTTTAATTTCAAGAAATCATTTCAGAAATATAGACAATAACAAGAGGTGGCTGCATTCCAGAGATAACCACCTGTTAACCTGGCAGTATACTGTCTACCAGATCGTGTGCACACATGTGTATGTGTTTGCTGCCGGAATTTATATTATACTATAAATTATAGTATATTATACTATAATATAATTTATATTATACTATATGATAGTCTTGAAATCTTTCTTTTCACTAATCACTATGTCCTAGATATCTTTTCCCTATAAAAAGTTGTTTCTGTTTACACCCCCATCTACATGTTTAAGAGGTCATTTTCCCTCAGATCTCACAAATACTGGGTGTTATCAATCATTTTCATCTCATTTCTCTGACAAGTTAGTCATTCATAAAAGAAGACTGTTAGTTAGCTTAACTAACAGTTAAGCTAATCTAATTGGGCAAAGTGTTGCCAGGAGGATAAGTGACTGGCCAAAGGCATGGCCCCTTTTCTAGTCATCCCCCAGCTTAACAGGACATGCCCTGCCACTGGCCAGCCCCTTCTGGAACTCTCACTGCCACTGGTTTCTACTTCCCACTCCCCTTGGCTTCCCTGTGGCTCTCTGTCCTCTTTCCAATCTCCATCTACACCCATCAAAATTCAAACATTATCTCCAAGATATCTGTCTTTCTGCCTGTCTCTCCATTTCCTACATCCTAAACAACCTTTGTTACAACCCCCCATTCTGCCAGGACCCCAAGGTGAAAATGTCCGAATCATCTTAGACTCCTCCTCCAAAGCCCTGGAGCAGTTCCCACAACAATTCTCTCCCTACCTGTTGGCAAATCCTTTTCTACACTCTCCCCCAAAATATGTGGCCCCTCCTCCCCTCTCTGCTTCCTCAACAGCCATGAAGCTCCATCATTGTTCACATAACCTGAGAACCATCCTTCTAGTCAGGTATCCCTGTGCTTCCCCATTCACCAATGGTCCCTGCTGCCCAGGGTTAAACTCTCTAGACATGTAGCACCTTGAGAGACCTACACAACCTCCACCCGGCCTGCTTTTCCACCCTTGTCACTGCCACCCACCACATTTCACATTCCAGACTCCTCACTCCTGGAGCACATCTTGCTGTGAACCCCCTGGACTTCTCCACCTCTTCTGTATTCCCTACGATGACAAGGCCCTTCACCCCATCCTCCTGCAGGACAAACCCCAGATAATCATTCAAGGGCCAGATCTAACAGATGGTGCACTTCACTCCCACCAGCCTCTGTGTAACCACACCAGGGTCCTCTCATGACAACAACCATTCATTCCTCAGCCTCCCCCCCACCCCCACTCCAGGGATGCGAGCTCCTGACGGGGAGTAACTAAGCCTTCTTCATCTTGCAGCTCCCCACGCCCTGTCCCTCCCTCCCACCCACCCACCGCAAGCCACCTGAATGTTGGTTAAACACACGTCAAAACTGCACTTAATGAAACCCAGCTACAACCACATGAAAAATAAACTCACATGCTGTTAAGGAGTAAATGGCATGCCATTCAATACTGAAAGGGTGGGGCTTTTTTTAAATCAACCTGTTTATTGTTATGTCCTCTTATAAGAAAAAAAAACCCTCCTAAAAGCCCACACCCAAACCCACAGAAATCAAAGGTAATTTCACAGTTGCAGGTCAGTCATAACAAAACTTGATCACGTAAAACTGGATAGCATAAAGATTATCATGAACTGGTTGGTCAGACACACTAACTTCGAGAAATCCTCATTCAAAGTTAAGGTGCCCAGGGATTTTCTACATAATGAACTGCATAACTAACTATTAAGCAGGACTGTCTGCATAACTCACGGGGCCCAGTGACAAATGAAAATACAGGATTCCTTGTCCAAAAAGTATTAAGAATTTCAAGATGGCAACAGCAGAGCATTAAACCAAGCACACAGAACCCCCCTGAGCACAGGGCTCTGTATAGCTGCCCGGGTCGTGCAACCATGAAGCCAGCACTGCTCCTGAGGTCCTGTGGTCAAAGGAGTGGTGATGCACACGAAACACTGAACCCCTGCACAGAATACAGGTATCCAAGGAATTCATTCTGCTAGACCAGCTGACAGTCGTTGACTGTGCCTGAAATTTTAGGATTAGATGTCCTGTTACGAGTGTGTCTTTAAAGTGCTATTGATTACTGAGTTACTACCTACCGATGGTAAAAAAAATTCCACGTCAAACCATTTTCCATGCCAGTTTCCTTTATTCAGCCTAAGGGGAGAAGAGCAGTCTTCAGAAGGGTGAGGGGAGATGGGGGAGAAGCAGAGCGTGTGCATGCTTATTGCTAATCCGGGTAAGGGGTGGACCTGGCCACGTCTGGTCTTGCACCAGGCAGAATCTGAACAGGTCAGAGTTTCATCCAGCCACAGGCATCCGTCTGCAAAGCTCAAACTTCCCCGAGTTATGTTTTAAATGCTTTTCGAAGGCAAACTTGGAGATTTCGTCCATAAATCAAAACGTGAAACCAGTTTGCTCTATTTTTACCCAGCTTACACATGTTGGTTTAAAGGAAGGAGACATGAGTCTTTTTCAAAAAGATTTGGGGGAAATATGACCCAGTAAAAGTCTGAGCCAAATTCATGAAACATACAAGGCCCAGAACTTCTGTTTCCAATGAATTCAAGGTGGGCGTCCAAATGGGAAAGCCCCCATTAAGGTCTCATCGGGATAAATGATACTTTCATTCTGCTATTCTCAGAAGCTGTCCTCATTCCAAAAGTGATTTTGACAGGTGAAAGTTCAAATGCTTCACCAAGCTCTTGGGACAATAAAAAGATGGCGACTTGCCCAAAATGCCTCCCCATTCCCACCCATATGAAGTAGGAGGCTCCCCAAGCCTTGAAAATGAAATGCTACACAGCATCACAATGTCCATGTGTAACCATCACAGCAGACTACAGAACTTTCAGCCGTGAGCGTGCTCTGTGATGTTTATGTCAAGTGTAAACATGCAGCAGAGGCGGAAGGAGGAAAAGGCCAGGTCAGCTGGAAGCCTCTCAGGCAGGATTCCACCTTCCTGAGTTACTGAGGGCCTCTTTCAGGAATAAAATAAGCCAACGCCCACCATGCCTGCCCGACCTCCTAGAATCTGCTTAGATTGTCAGTGGGTTGGAATCTGGCCACAAGCTTCTCCTCCCCAAATTCAACCAATCACAATCCCCATGTAACTGGTCCTGGCTCTGGACAACACTGGCCCTCCAACCACACACACCTTCTGGAACTACTTAAAATTAGCCCAAGTTGCATACAAGTGAGGGCAATGGCTTTCCCCCCCGACCCCAATAGCTAGAAAGTTAACTCAAGCTATTACAAGTTCTAGGATGGGGTGTTTTCACATCATTTCAGCACATGAGTTTCCCAGTCCTGTTAAGCAGCATTCTGGAATGGGTGCAAGTATGGGGGTGGAAACCAGCTGCTTTTAGGCAATCTTCAGCAGCATCTTAGAAACATCTCCTTTGTAGACAAGTTCCCCACCAGGTAAGAGAGATGGTGATCTTCTATCTCTCTCTACTTTTACCAGGAGGGCTGGACCCAGGCAATCATCGGCGCTCCTACTCCGTTCACGGGGTCAACCCTCTCTCCTGGCTGTTGCCAGGGTGTCAGGGGTTGGGGGTCTGGGAGAAGGGACCTGGGGGGACACCATCCCTCATTTTTGCTCTCCTGGCTAAGGACAGCAGATCATATTGCAGCTGGCTGCTGGGTCAGAAGCAGCCAACATGTGGCTGTAGGAATCCAGGAGAGGCAGGAGTATCAGGAAACCTCCTTCCAGTGTGCTTGGGGACAAGTCACCAAGGCCATACTCTGCACTATGACTTGGCCGCCTGGGGAACAGGCTGCCAAACACCCTGCTCCCTGTCCTCTCACTCTGTTACCCTCTGAGAGGCAGCGTGGCAGACTGGTCGCAAGAACGGACTCTGAAACCGGCAGCTCAACTAGGCATGCCACTTGACAACCTGCTCATCCTCACTGAGCCTCATTTTTCCTTGTTTCCCAAATGGGAATATTCACAGTCACCACCTTCACAGGGCTGCTGTAAGGAGTAGGTGGGTTAGGAAATTTTAATAGCCAAGCACACTGCCTGGCACACAGCAGGCGCTTAATTACCCCCTTCCCTCCCTTTCTCATTCACCTAATATCTGAGTACCTGCCATGTGCCACTCTTTCCTAGAACCAGAAGCCCAGAGGCTTTATTCCCAGTTTGTACGCAAGCAGGAAACAAAAGGTAAGAAAGTACCTTGTGAATTAATGGGAGGATAAAATGTTCAATATGTCACTTCTCTGAATCAAGCAATTCATCCAGAGGTTAGGCCTGAGACCCCCAGAGAGGAACAAAGAACTGCCCAGGAGCAAAACTACTGATAGGGCTTCCCTGGTGGCGCAGTGGTTGAGAGTCCGCCTGCCGATGCAGGGGACACGGGTTCGTGCCCCGGTCCGGGAAGATCCCACATGCCGCGGAGCGGCTGGGCCTGTGAGCCATGGCTGCTGGAGCCTGTGCTCCACAACGGGAGAGGCCACAACAGTGAGAGGCCCGTGTACTGCATACCGCAAAAAAAAAAAAAAAAAAAAAAACTACTGATAATTTATCAGGACCCTCCTGAAAGAGAATATGGTACAAAGAGCAGCCCACGTGAGCCAAGGGTCTGGCCCTCCTTGACTTCCAAGCTTCACCTTGCCACAGGTTCATCCTTGATCCCTGGCCTCAGCCCACTTGGTCCAGAACTCTCTCCCCAGCTAGCTAATGCCTCTTCTACATCCAACTCTGCAGAACTAGAACAGGTCCCCTATTAAGTGCCCCTTCGAGGCTGTGTGCCCTCCTTTCAGTGTAACTACAGCTGTGCTTAAATAATCACCTATCGGGAATTCCCTGGTGGCCCAGCGGTTAGGACTCGGTGCTTTCACTGCCGTAGCCTGGGTTCAGTCCCCGGTCCAGGAACTAGGATCCCGGATCCCACAAGACAAGTGGCACGTCCAGAAAAAAAAATTTTAATAAGCACCTGTCACGTCTGCCTCCTCTGCTCAAGGTGTCAGCTGCGCAAAGGCAGAAACGGACCATTGAGCTTCCCGCTGATCCCGCAGCCTGGACACCTGGCTGTTTGGGGGACAGGCTGGCACAGGCACACGTCCCTGCCTGCTGAGCTCCAGTGCTCTATGAGGGGCGGTGCTGCCTGTGTAGAGTGTATGCAAAAAGTACACGCACAGCCCTTTCCGGCAGGGTTTAAACTGCTCCAGACTGTGGCCACCTCCGCACCCCCAGCAGGCAACACAGCACGTGGCACAGAGGGCAGGCGGGAGAGGTGAGGTCCTTAAGGTGTAGGCTCTGCAGGTATGGGCTCCGCGCCACCACACTGGTTGTAGGACCCTGGCCAAGCCATCCAACCCCTGGGCACCTATAAGTCGAGGATAATGTTGCAACAGGAGCACAGGGCTGCTGGGAAGACTAAGTACGATAAGACACCTCCAGCACTCAGACCCCCACTCAGTCAGTTTTTGTTAAATGCTGGTATTGTTACTATTATTCTTACCACCAGTGACTTCAACATGCTTCTGTCCACATTGAGACAACAAGGCAAAGGCAGAAGGTAAAAGGAAAGCTTAGCAGTGACAGGTGGTGACCTGCAAGTTTGCGCTGGGGCTTCCTGTCAGCATCGGTTGTTTGCAGCGTCCCTGCAGAGCTGCCCCAAGGTAACCCCGCACTGCAGCGCTCACATCACCTGGCCCAGCACCACACAGCAGCCCGGTGCTCACTGACATCCCAGGTCGGCTTGGCAGTTTCCCTCCGTCCTGCCTCCTTTCCCAAGCTGAACAAACTATGGCTGAATTGTCAGCCAGGAGGGCACCCTGAACTGAAAGGAGACAGTTGACCACTTTCCTCGGTTTCTCAGTCAAAACCAAGCCCAGGGACTTCCCTGGTGGCGTAGTGGTTAAGAATCCACCTGCCAATGCAGGGGACACAGGATTGAGCCCTGATCCGGGAAGATCCCACATGCCGCAGAGCAGCTAAGCCCGTGTACCACAACTACGGAGCCCGCGTGCCACAACTACTGAAGCTCACGTGCCTAGAGCCCGTGCTCTGCAACAAGAGAAGCCACTGCAATGAGAAGCCCGTGCACTGCAACGAAGAGTAGCCCCTGCTCGCAGCACCTAGAGAAAGCCTGTGCACAGCAATGAGGACCCAATGCAGCCCAAAATAAGTAAATAAATAAATAAGTTTTATTTAAACAAAAAACCAAGCCCAGGGGCTTCCCTGGTGGCGCAGTGGTTGAGAATCCGCCTACCAATGAGGGGGACACAGGTTCGAGCCCTGGTCCGGGAAGATCCCACATGCCGCAGAGCAACTAAGCCCATGCACCACAACTACTGAGCCTGCGCTCTAGAGCCCACAAGCTACAACTACTGACCCCGCATGCCGCAACTACTGAAGCCCGCGCGCCTAGAGCCTGTGCTCCACAACGAAGAGAAGCCACCGCAACGAGAAGCCCGTGCACTGCAATGAAGAGTATCCCCCGCTCGCCGCAACTAGAAAGCCCGCACACAGCAGCAAAGACCCAACACAGCCAAAAGTAAATAAATAAATTTATTAAAAAAAAAAAAAAAAGAAACAAGCCCAGATGCCACTTGTTCTCGAGGTCATGCAGAAGACCATCTCAGTCGGCTGCCCAGAACGGGAGTCACATTTCTGGGGGTGCAACAGTCCTTGCATCCACACAACAGAGAATGAACGGTGCACTTTGACCCCCTGGCAGGATGAAGGGGGCCAGGCTGACTTCTCCACACATACCCCTGCCCCTACCCCTCCGGCTCAAGGCTTCTCTCCAGGGCCTGGAACCAACAAAGGGCTAAAGAGGACAAGACAGACTTTTCTAACCAGGTGACGCACACCTCTAATGACTAAAGGATACCATGGCAAAGTCTACTCTCTAGCCACTAAAACCCTCCCTCCCCTTCTCCCAGGCATGTGGCTTCCTGCTACATGGCCCCGCAGTCTCCCCAGTTCGGTGATGCGGTTGCCTCACCAGTGGACAGCAGAAGGAAATGTGCCACCACGTGGCCTTGGGCAGTGGGTGGGCCTCCTCTGAGCACTCTCCCCACAACAGCCAGCCAGAGTACCTGGCACTGCAGTCACTGAGCTGTGACCTGTCCCAAAAGAGGCCAGGCAAGGTGATGGAAGGAACCTGGGTCCCAGAATAGGGTGCCCCGCCAACCTGAAGCCTGAAAAAAGCCACTGTATTTTTCTAAAAATCTCTTCGTTACGCCAGTTTAACCATAATAAGAGGATGTTCTGGGCCTTGAAGACCTTAAATCACATGGGCCTATTCTTATTTCTGTCAGTAAGATAAAATACAGACCACAATAAAATAAGGGTGGATCGGGGCACTGGGGTCAGCTGGATTTCCGATTCTTTTCCTTGCTCATGAACTACTCAAGGATGAAAAAAGAACTGTTTGAATTAACAAATTTTACATATTGCTATGTCAGGGTTCAGTTAAGAGAGTTCATTTGGAAGGCCTTTTCATGTTAGTAATTTTTCAAGAGTTGATACAATAGACCAAGGGTGGCAAGTGGTGTTGGCACATGAGGTGAAACTCTTTCACTGTGTTGAGAAAGATTCTGAGGCCCTGTCTTGTTTCAGTGAGGAAGACTGCTGAAATGGATTACCAATGCCTGCCATAAACAAGGAAGGGGGAATAGAGAGGCTCAAATTACTGTGCAGATTAGCAATGCCTGCCCTGGGCACAGCTTGAGGAATGGTGGCTGGGATTTCTTTGCAAGAGAATGGAGTAAGCATTCCCAAATCCCTGATTTGAGATTTCGTTTATAGGTCCATAACACGTTACTTATGCATAACCCCAGACTTCAAATTTTTTGCTTTGCCAGCTATTGCTTCTGTTCTCTCTCATTTGCCGGACTTCTGCCAAGAATAATTAGAACAAATTACTTCATAAATATCTTATTTTTATTTTGGTACAGAGATTTTGGTGGACTTTCAGACCACAGATACTGTGATGGTGCCCTGTTTCGTAATTTATCCCAAACACCTACTTTCTGGTTAAGAGGTATCCTTTATTTAAAAGTTGCATTTATGGGAATTCCCTGGCAATCCAGTGGTTAAGACTCCACGCTTCCATTGTGTGTGTGTGTTGGGGGGCGGGGGGGCAAGTTCGATCCCTGGTTGGGGAACTAAGATCCCACAAGCTGCACAGTGTGGCCAAAAAGTTGCATTTGCATCACCCAGTAGGCTTTCTTTTCAATGCCACTTTTGAAAAGTTACCACTTTTGAGAATTCCTTTATATTCAGCAACGAAGTCCGCTGAACTAAATGAGACGAGTATAATAAAAGGCCTAGGAAATAGTCTCTTCCCACTTACTATTAGTGGGAAATCCCTGAAAACTTAGAAAAAGGAATCTAACCTTGTTAGATAGGTTAAAGAAAGAAGGAAAAAAGAGGGACTTCCCTGGTGGCGCAGTGGTTGAGAATACGCCTGCCAATGCAGGGGACACGGGTTCTATCTCTGATCTGGGAAGATCCCACATGCCGCGGAGCAACTAAGCCCGTGCGCCACAACTACTGAGCCTGTGCTCTAGAGCCTGCGAGCCACAACTACTGGAGCCTGGACACCTAGAGCCCGTGCTCCGCAACAAAGAGAAGCCACCGCAACGAGAAGCCCCCGCACCGCAATGAAGGGTAGCCCCCGCTCGCCACAACTAGAGAAAGCCCACGCACAGCAACAAAGACCCAGCGCAGCAACGAAGACCCAGTGAAGCCAAAAAGTAATTAATTAATTAGTTAATTAATTAAATAGAAGGAAAAAAGAAAGGTGCACCAAAATGTATCTAAACTAGTTTTTTTGACCCCAAAGCTGCAGGTCCCTGCACTAACTGGTTGCATTGCTGCCTCACGGTTCTCCTGGGCGACCAGCAGGCCAAGGGCCCCAGGGATTCCGGAGCTTGACCTGTGAGTCAAGGAGCCCAGAGTCCAGCCACTGGGAGGTGCGGGTAAACCCCAGCATGAGCTCCCGAGGCCTCAGCATGGAGGCGTCTGTCCCTCACTCACAGCTTCCAGCCACAACGCTCTGAGAACACGTACAGCTGAAATAATAAACGCTAGCTGTGAATGGAGGGCCTCGTCACCTTTTAACTCCAGCTCAGTCTGTCATGTGGCGAGGCCACCCCATCTGAAACACAGCTCACCGTCCATGCTGTGCACACATGCACAGCCCACTGGGAAGCCCACAAGGAAAGGAGTAAGGGCAGGAGGAACCACGACTGGGAAAGACTCCTCAGCACCTCCTCTCCTGACATCAACAGCAGCCAAAATACGACAGCAGCTCTCTCTTCCAGGCCTCTCCTCTGGGTCACATGCATCACCGCATGCAACCCTCACAGCAAGCCTATAAGGATGGCTTTTGTGGTTAGTCCCGTTTTACAGATGAGAAAACAGAGGCTCACAGAGGTGAAGGCATCTGCCAAAAGTGACATAGGGGAGCCTAGATTTAAACCCAGTTCTCGCTGTTGCCAGAGCCCAAACTCTTATCCTCCCTACTTTTCTGAATACTCACTACGTCATGGCAGCTCCACGAGGCAAGTACAGTTACGACTCACATTTTACAGATGAGGAGACTGTGCACAGGGACAGGACCCACCCCCGGGCAACACGGCCAGTAAGCATCTGTGTATGGGATGGGAACCCGACAGGGCTTCTGCACTTCTAACGGCCCCAGTCATTCCCAGGATCCCTAAACGGCCATGGTTCTAGAAGAAAAACACGGTAAATGGACAGCATGGAAAGTGACAGCACAAGACCTGGGAGGTACAAGCGGGAGTCAGAGCTGGATCATTTTAGTCTCCTTTAGTCTCCTTTGTCTCAACCATGACTTGCTCAGCCTCTACTGCACCCTAGGAGCTGGGGATTCTGAAGATCACGGCCCTGGCCCTGCATCTGGGAGGTCCTCCTAGCATGTACCGCTGCTCGGCAGGGGAAACTGAGAAAGATGGGAGAAGACCCAGCTCTGCTCTTATTCACCCAAACCTATTAACATGTGTTTTCCCTGGAAAACAGAAATTAGGACATTCACGTACTTGAAAGCTCACTTTATTCATCTGTTCTTGCATCCAACAAATAACTTCCTAGCTGCCTACTGGGTGCCAGGCCCTGTGCCTAATACAAATTACAGTTTCAAGTAAGAAAATAAGCTAAATTGGCTTTAAAATATTCCACAAAGAGATACAGCATTATTATAATGTAAACCGGCATTATCCCACAAGGCAAGACACTGAAGATCGCTTAAAGAAAGAGAAGGAAAAAAACACACAACTTTATGCCTTTTGTCTCTCATGCTAGGCTATGTCCCTTGAGGGTTCTTTTTTCCTTTTATAATTAAGAATAAAAGTTAAAAAATAATAACGATGATGAATAGGATAGGTATTCATCCTTCTACCGCAAACTTGTAAAAGTTGAGCCTTGTTACAAAAATCACATCAAGGTGACTTCCTCAGTCTGAAAGGGGAGAAATCAGTTTGCATTTTTCCCCCCCGGTACCTCACCTCATGTTACAAGTCATATGAGCCTGTTATAGAAATGGCAGGCTGCCCAAAGATTGTGAAGTCATAAAAGGAACAAAACTCCCAATTTAAAGTCTTGAATGGGAACCAAGCTGAGAGAAATTCCAAATAATTTATAACTGCTGGCTCTCACCATTACCAACAGCAAGAGGAGGAGGTTGGAGAAAAGGAAATTCTCAAGGGATAGATACTGGGGCACGGTCTCCGCTTTACCTATATTGCCATTTTCCCGACAGTTCCTCTCTGTACGAGGTCTTTAGCTCCGTTGAAGGCTCAAATTTGTACCCCTGAATTTGGACCTTCAAACCACGATTCTATGAGGAGGCCTCCGGACACACGTGCTACCCGACCACAACAGAGCCCAAACATCGGGCTCCTTCTTGTAAATTAATTCCACACCACCAACCCCCCCGTGTAAAGAACATGGGCTCGGGGGGCAGGACTGAACCTACTCAAACAAAGGGGAGCTCACTTGCTGAAATAACTGGTAGCCAAGTAACCCAGAGGTCAGGGACACTAAGTCACTCAGTGAGCCTGGTTTCCCTCCCAAGCGCAGCCATGAACTGGCCGTGGGACTGGGGTGGGTCACTGCCCTGCTCTGACACATCTGTAAGCTAAGCATTATAACTAGACTCACCTCACTGAAACATTGCGAGATAATGTAGTCAAGCAGGTAGCATTCTGCCTGACGAGGGTGCCACCACTTCAGCAAGGACTATTGCAACTACCATGATGTCACTGTAATATTACAAACACACACCCATGTGGGGACTTCACGGTGCCCCGTTAGCACTGTGAAAGGTTCAACGCCATTCAACTCTGATTCAAGACTGCTCAGAGCCGAGTACCCCAGAACTCAGCCTTCTAACACAGCATTCCATTTGCTAATGACCACAAGAGCCAGCCCATCAGGGACCCGGGATTAAGCCTGATAGAATCAAGATGTTCTTTTGCTCAGCGAGCTGCTGAATGAACTGGCAGCTTGCTAAAATCTGCAGGCCACCCCGACTCCTCCAGCAGATTCCTGAGAAGTCTGCAGGGGCCAGGCTGGGCCACTGCTGACAGAAAATTAAATGCAAGGTCAAAAAATTCAGTTTGAAGCACAAAGTATTCAAGAAAGTTCCCTAACGTGATTCCTTTTTCTAATGGGGGGAGGAAGAGGGGTTTGGGTATTACAGTGACCTTTAACCGTTAAAGCAGTTCATTACTATAATATAATGGGGGGGGGAGGGGACTGAAGACGATTTAAATGCCTTCCCACAAATAACTGGTTAAATAAACGTTACAGAACATCCATGCTAGAGAATAACAGGCTGCTGTGAAAAGAATGAGAAAGATACGTGGGCTCCAGCAGAGACAGGCCTCCATGATATATTAAGGGAACAGGACGATTTGTAGAAGAGCATTGTTCATGCAATCCTGTTTGTGACAAGGCATGACTCTGCGTCTGAAAAGCAAGATCTGGAAGCACGCACAACAAACTGTGCCCATTGGCTCTCTCTAGAAAAGACTCGGGCTGATAGCAAAGATGGGCTTTCTTTTTGTTGTTGTTGTTACATGCATGCTCCTGTGTTGTTTGAATTTTTTTTAATTTAAACTATACACCTTACTTTTATAATAAATTTTGACAAACATTCCCCAAAAGAAAGAGGGATAGTAATGTATATGTTAAATAACTCTTCATTTGGACAAAATTGCTTGTCGGGATCTATAGGCACTGATGTGAGAAAATTGACAAATTTTATCAAATGATGAAAGGGTGGAATTGGAGTAAAGGGGCGGCCAGGGTAATGACATAATTGGGCTCAAATATGCATGGAAGATCTCTTGAAGAGATAAATTGTTCACCAATAGTGCAATTGCTTCTGGGTAGAGGAGCAGGGAATGGGGGTGGGGGAAGCAGGAGGGAGCCAGTTTCTCATCTTTTTACACCACATGTGATCTTCACAATGGGCCATGATACCCATCAACAAATACGTGAGGCTTTTCAGGCGTGTATGGCTGTCTTTGTGGTGATTTCCTCTGCTCATCTTTCACACCGTGGCCATTCAAACACATTCCCATCCTCAGCGAGATACACCCATCCCAGACAAGCAAGCTCCCTGCCTCCGATGGCCTCTGCCACTTCCAAACAGCTGGCCCTCTAGAGGAGTGGAAGATGTTGACGAAGAGGGAGTCATCTGGTTGCCTTTGGGCATGTCTTTCAAGCCAACCAAAAGAAAAAAAGAAAAAAAAAAAAAATCAACCACCCACCTTCCTGATCCCTTCACGTCCCCTTCCCTGGTACCCTGAGAGTGTTCCTCCCATGATACAGAGGCCCAGCCTCTTATTTATACATGAAGACCTGGGACCGGCCCAGTGCAATCCCCCCGACTGACTTCTCACTACTGCCTATGAGATACCACTGTTAGCCCCATTTTCCAGATGGAAAAACTGATAAGATGATAAGTTAAGCCCAGAGTTACAGAGCTGATAAGTGGTGGAGCTGGGATTTGAATCCAGGCCATCCAACTCCAGAATCTGCATTGACCATTCTGCCTGGAGACCAGACTGGGGCTGCAGAGAAGGAGACCCAGACATGGATGTGATGGTATTGCAAAGGCTTTCAAAACGGGCAAAAGTCAAGGAGGAAATAAATGCTGAGGGTTATTACATCATCCTCCTAAAAGAGATTTATCACTGTGCCCCTGAACTCTGTCCCATAATAAATGGCCCTGGCAGTAAGATAAACAGACCAAGCACACAGCAGGTCAGCTTTGCTGCTAAAATGGGAACACATCCTAACATTCCTGAGGTACAGTGTCCAAGTGCAGGGCCAGCAAGTGACACACACTAAATACCCAACACCTCACCCCAACCACAGCTGCCACCGTTGCTGAAGGCACACAGCCCACAGACAAATGTCTTCCTCACCAGTTCATCTAACGAGTCCTGTGCTTGGTTCAGTAGCTACTTCCTGCCTAAGCAAGAACACCAGCTCTGCCTAAACTTGGCTCTGAGGAGTATCTGTCCCTCAACCCACACTCAGAAACCTGGCCCTATCCTCTGACCACTTGCGCCATTTACTAGGAGTCTTTTTCCTTAAATCAACTCACTTTTCCCTTTTCCCTTAGCCAAATGAATGAATGAATGATGCACTATTTTTTTTAACTACTTGTGAAAACATAACTGTTACAACTTTTAAACATAGGTTATGTAACACCTAATATATCATCTTGAGTACCCACAAGTACCACATCTTAGAAAAGACTGCACTAGATGTTAACTGGTTTTCCAAGACAAAAGGCTTGCTGTGGTCAAATAAGCTGGGGACAAACGGAACTGAACAATTTTAAACTGCTGCAGGACTTCTCAGAGCCTTTAATAGGCAAATGTACATTGACAATCTCCAAGAGAACACTAGGGTGCCACACAGTACTTCCCAGCTTTACTGGACTAGAGACCTTTTTTTTTTCTGAATCACGATATTATCTAATAGTTTTCTTTCTTTTTTTTTTAAATTTATTTTTATTTTATTTATTTATTTTTGGCTGTGTTGGGTCTTCATTGCTGCATACGGGCTTTCTCTAGCTACAGAGAGCGGGGCTACTCTTTGTTGTGGTGTGTGGGCTTCTCATTGCGGTGGCTTCTCTTGTTGAGGAGCGCGGGCTCTAGGCGCGCGGGCTTCAGTAGTTGTGGCTCGCGGGCTCTAGAGCGCAGGCTCAGTAGCTGTGGCGCAAGGGCTTTGTTGCTCCGCGGCATGTGGTATCTTCCCAGACCAGAGCTCGAACCCATGTCCCCTGCATTGGCAGGCAGATTCTTATCCACCGCGCCCCCAGGGAAGCCCCTAGAGGACTTTTTTAATACTATCTCAAAGGGCACTAGTAGTCTCCAGAAGACACTTTGGTAATTCTTCCTTAAATTGCCCTTCAGATCTCTACAAACACTTCTCCTGAACACTCCCATAGGCTGCGAGATTATGTTTTATAAAACCAGTAGGTGTGGAGTGAAGGAGACAGACAAGAGACACAAAAGGACAACAGGAAATAAGTTACTAAGGCTTTCTCTAATCTACAACTGTTTCAGTGGCAGTAATTAAGAAACTAGAACCTTGAGACTTGAAAGCAACCAGTTTTACAGATAAAGGGAGATAAAGCAGGTTCTCAAAGGTCAGTTCTAGTTGAGAGTCTCAAAGGGGTGCACACCCCTTAACCACAGTGTTTATGAAATTCTGGTGCTAACCAACTCACTTAAAAACCACACTAAGAAATATCTTACTGTTCTTGTGAAAACTGTAATTCTTAAACACGGGCAATGATTTAGAGGAATCCAGGCTGAAACTGGCCTCCTCCTTCCTAGGTTTGCTTTATTTTTTATTTATTTTTAAAAATTTATTTATTTTATTTATTTATTTCAGGCTGCGTTGGGTCTTCATTGCTGCGTGTGGGCTTTCTCTAGTTGCAGTGAGCGGGGGCTACTCTTCGTTCCGGTGCGTGGGCTTCTCATTGCAGTGGCTTCTCTTGTTGAGGAACACGGGCTCTCGGCGCAGGGGCTTCAGTAGTTGTGGCACGCGGGATCCGTAATTGTGGCTTGCGGGCTCTAGAGCACAGGCTCAGTAGTTGTGGAGCACGGGCTTAGCTGCTCCGCAGCATGTAGGCTCTTCCAGGGCTCGAACCTGTGTCCCCTGCATTGGCAGGCGGATTCTTAACCACTGCACCACCAGGAAAGCCCCTGGGTTTGCTTTAGAGCTTCTAATGTCAAAATGTTCTTCAAACAACGCATTGCCAAGTAGGAAGAGTCAGAGACAGAACCCAGCAATTTGGACCACTGGTAGAAAGAGGGGGGAATCATCCTGATGTGGGCAAGTGGAATGTCAAATTATGTGAGCTGGGGAAACCTCCAGAACTTCCACCCAATTGCCACTTAGCTCTAAACTGCCTACGCAGGAGAGGGGAGAGCTTAGTAAAAGTTAGCAAAAAATATTTGTGTAGTAACTGAAACAAACCCAAGTAGCATTCCTAGTGCTATTTAGGAATGAAATACTCATAAGCATAACAATAATAGCAATGAACCACACAGCGTGGGTGCTAATTAAATCCACTCTCTGTGTAGTCCTGGATCCAAATCCGAGGTTTACTCAACTGTAATGTAAGTGTCCTAGGGGCAGGGCCCAGGCTCTGTCTGCAGCATCAATGGGATCCTGGTACCTAGTATGATGCTTGTCACATAGGAAAAAGAAGAAAAGGAAAGGGGGGAGGGGGAAGTAAGACACTACTACCATCCACTATCTAACCAACAACCACCCACTCATTAATAAACCAACCGATCAACAACCAACCAGCCAACTTAACCAGACAACCACTGATCAACAAATCTACCAAATAGATGACCAATTACCAAACCCAATTAGACTCCCCTGACCACCCTCCTTCACCAAATCCCACCTCTCCCCAAATCCTGCTGGCCACCTCTGAATGGATCCCCAGCCCAGGAGCCATCAGCTAATGTCAGGCCCACTTGACTGCCTACTCAATCTAAAAGCACACAGATCAAAGCTCTACCCAAATTTTCCCACTAGCCCCAGCAGGGCTGCCTCATACCCCTCAGGCACAGCTCCTTCTCAGGGACCTGCAAAATAATTTGACAGCTGGGTAGGGGCAGATGGGGAAATTGGTCCCCCAAAATAAGAAAATCAAAAGAAACTGAAGCTAATAAATGTTTTATTAAGTTCCTGCATTTAACATTATATCTTCCTTATTAATGGCTAACTTTGATATTCACAGAAATTTCATTCCTTTTTTTTTTTGGCCGTACCACGTGGCATGCGAGATCTTGGTTCTCCGACCAGGGATCAAACTCATGCCCCATGCAGTGGAAATGTAGAGTCTTAACCACTGGACTGCCAGCAAAGTCCTAAATTTCATTACACTTTTAAAATGACTTACGGGTTAGTTTTCTCACATCCCAAGAATTCCCAAATAGGCATCATGACGGCAGAGGAATCAGTCAACAGTAAAATAAAGGAACAGTCACAGCCAAATAATATAACAAAACACAAATATAAACAAAGGCAAAACTATTTTTAAAAAAGTTTCAAATTATTATGTAGCAATACACACAAATACATTCTTTTTGTAAAGTGAGAGATGGGTGTGTTTTACTGTATTTGATATGATAGGCTCGGGGCCAAAAGTCTTAAAATATTCCAGCAATTCCAAAGTCCAAACCCCTTAGCAGGGTCCCAAGGCCCCTCACGGTGGGTCCCTGCCTGTCTCCCCACTTGCCCTCATCCCTCGCCTCCACGCGCCCTCTCCTCTGCTCCAGAGGGAGCACCCACCCACCTGCACATCCTTCCAGGTCTTTGCACAGGCTGCTCCCTCTACTCGGAATGCCCTCCTCTCCCACCTTTCACTCTGTAGCTCTTTCTTAGCCAATGCTGTTCAAGATTCAGCCTCCTGTGACACATTCCTTTCCCCTTTGGCATCATGATTTATGATATCTATAAAGAATATCTCACAAAGTAGAGAAAAGTGGAACTTCTCCTATGACCTACGATGAAGCTAAATGTCCAAGACATTTAGCAAGACAAGCCACCATCCTCAACTGCCCTACAGCTTCCCATGACCGATGGCCTAAGTCAGGGACTCTTGCAGGGGAGGATGGGGCGGCCGGGGTTGGGGGGAGGCTATGAACTGGATAAGGGGAAAAAGTTTAATCTTTGTTTGCAGTAACCTCTGACTAAAATGTAGCAAATCTTTGCATTATGAATGTAGACCACAAAACACAGGTGTATTAGCAACACCTGTGGTTTTGTCACCAACAAAATCTTTTCTCATCATATTACAGTGTCAGCAATATCTCAAAATATCCTCTAAACTCATCACTACGTCAAAATTATGGTAGCTATTAGACTTGCTGCTAGATTTTGTTACTAAACATTTTAATACAGATGTGCATTTATTGCCATTGATATATCCAAAAATTTATTTCTGGTAACTGTATTTCAATATAACTTGTTGCCTTTGTAACCCCATGTATATTATTTTATGCATAAAGAAACAGTGCAGTCTTCAGAGAGCAAAGGGGTCTAAGACACACTAAGTCAAGAACCCTGGCTCCAATTAATAATTTTTAGAACCAAGAAGTTGAAGGACTTCACTGATGGGTGTTTTGTTAAATGGACCACAGATGGGTGGAACCATACCCGCCAGGGCAAGGCCTCAATCATCTCTCATGAGAACCCTTGGAGGTCACTGTGAATGGGTCTCCCCACCAATCTGGCCCACCTACCACCACCCGAGTTATCCTCTTAGGGCCATAAATACAATCATCTACCTTACTTTCAGCCTGGACATCTTCCATTGTTCCCCAGGGTCTATAGCAGGGATCAGCAAACTTTTTCTGTATAGGGCCAGACAGTAAATATTTTAGGTTTTCCTGGCCATAAGGTCTCTGTTGGAACTATTCAAATCTACTGCTGTAGTGAGAAAGTGGCTATAGACAATATGCCAATGAATGGGTGTGGCCTGTGTTCCAATGAAACTTTAGAACAGGCAGAGGGCCGGATCTGGCTCCACAAGCCATAGTTCAAACTACAACACCACTAATAGCATCACTGTTCAACAGAACTTTCTGTGATGATGGAAATGTTTTATGTGTGCACCGTCCAATACAGTAGCCACAAACCACACAGGACTGTTGAGCACTTAAAATGTGGTTAGTGTGACTGAGGTGCTAAACTGTACATTTTACTTAATTCTTTAATTAATTTACATTTAGCCAGCCACAAGTGGCTGGCAGATAGCACAGGTCTAGACAGTCAAGTCCAAGCCCTTTTACACGCCTTTTGAGGCTCTTCACAACCTGGCCAACAGCACAACTGACGGTCCATCCAGCCTCAGCAAGTCCTAAGCCCTGAGGCCAGAAGGTGATTACAGACGCTCTGGAGTTCCACACTTCCCACATTCTTTGCCCAAGCAGTTCTGCAGCCCAGAACATCCTGTCTCGTGACTCTGCCCCTTCCAACGCCACCCTGGCCTTGGGCCTCCCCTGACACCCCAGATGCAACTTACCGCTCTTCACGCCTCTCTGGGAGACACGGTGAGAAGTCCTGTCCTACAAATCCTGCTACAGCAACTTGGGCACACATTCTCTGGCTGTTTTACTTCTAAGATATTTGAAGGTAAGGCCATGTCCCTAGCACAGGGCCTTTAAAATTAGTAAGGAGGCACTAAGTTTGTGAAATGAACAAAATTTAATTATAGCTGAGTACCTAATACAAGCTGCCTTTTTAAAACTTCTTTCTGGGGAATTCCCTGGGAGGCCAGTGCTTAGGACTCCATGCTTTCACTGCTGGGGGCCTGGGTTCGATCCCTGGTTGGAGGACTAAGATCCCACAAGCCGCAGGGTGTGACCAAAAAAACAAACAAACAACAACAAAAACCTCCACTTCTTTCTGAAATTAACAGATTTACCAGACGGATTTCAGATCTACAAGCACAGAGGGATATGACCACTTGGGTTAACATCCCGTTCCACCACCACCACAAGATCTCACCCTCCCCCGTCCTCAATTTTCCTCATCTGTAAAATGGGTTGACAGTTTCTTCACCTGGCAGGAATGGAGAACACTTAGCTCCCATTCATTCTTGGCATCAGTGCCAAGAGACATACATGGCAGCTTCCTGGTAGATACAAATGCCCCCATGAACACAGGGAGTTGAGGAGGCATACAAACTAGACTTGGCAGGAGCAGAAGTGCAAAACCAGCAGGGTGACCATAGGATTCCTGCACCAGCCTTCTGTATGGTCTATCTCAGGGCCGGCAGGGAGGGCATGACCTTTACAAGACAGTTGTGCTTCCTCACATCCTCTGAGCACGCTGGTCACACCAGCAATGAAGTCACTTAGGGTGGGTCATTGCACACAGCAGACATCCACCAGCCCAAGAGCCACAAAGCTGAGTGTTGCTACTCCAACTGCTCAGATGACATCCTGCCATCCCCATAAATGTCATGGCCACTGCCCACAAAACACTCCGGAGGCTGCAGTTTTTGCAGCTTCTGGGGCCCCTCTGAACAGATAAGAAAATCTGATCACTTGTTATCCTGGTTTTTCTGACCCAAGGCCCTGTTTCCCCCTCTTACTCAGCTGTCTTACTCACCAGGCTGGGTGCCAAGTAGCTGGGCCACTGTTAACAATTAAATCCACCCTCAGAGGGAGGAAGAGAGACCAGCCACCTCTGAGGGAATTCAAAAGAGTGGACTGGGGCAGTTTTAAGTCTAGGTACAAAGAAAGGCTTTGAACTCCAGTAGCCCTGTTGGAACAAGTTCTTAATCTGAAGGAATCCGAGTCACCTCATATGTTGGTACCGATATATATGGAGTGTTTTTTCCTAATCATCCTCAGGTTTTCCTAGTTCTAAAATACCCCATTATAGTCAATTCACATTATATTCAAAGCGTGAGAAAAGTAGAATGAGTCTCTCCTGGTGATTCCATCCATCCAGGCGGCCCCCAAACAGATCAGGGCTGCTCTGCTATTAACGCTGGTCATGACCATGATCCCACCTCAGGCTTGCCTTGTCCAACGTCTTAAGCCTCTGTACTTCTGCTGCTCACAGAAATCACTTGAGTCTCAACCCAGAAAGATGATGACGATGATGATAATATAAAAGTACACTGCCCTTCCCCAAAAGAAAATAAAATGAGCATTTCTTGGGGGTGGGGCCAGGGTACCAGTAATTGTTAAAGCTTTCCAGTTGGTTCTAAGGTTGCAGGCAGGGTTCAGAACCACACAGCAACCCCACGGCACATGACTCTGATCGCACCAAAATCCCCACCCAGGAGGTCATCCCTTTCCTTGACAGCGAATGAGCCTGAGACAGACTCACCCAAGAGGGGTGAACAAGGAAAGAGAAAGGAAAACAAGTGTGCCCTAGAGCCCAGTGCAGCCCTAGGGTACTGGGTCAAGCCTCCTTTCTCACAGGCTTGTCTTAAAGCAATGAAACCACATCCTAAACAAAGAGAGAATGATTCTGCCAGTTCCTTGCAATAACGATGCTGCAACAGTGAACAGAGTACCGGAAGGGTCCTCTTAGAACTGTGCTTCAATTTTTCTTTTTGAGAGAATACCCGCTAATAATAAACTCTTACACAGGGGAGTAGAAGGGTGTTGCAGAAATGAGGGGCAAGCCAGTCACTCACTGGAGAGGCCTTGCTCTCATTGGTTCTCTGGGCACCTCATTTTATAGAGGGGTCAGAGAAATGGAGAGGGACCGAAGTGATAAATGGCCAGGCTGTGACAAGGTACATTCAAAGGTAAAAGTGTGACCAGGCCCAACTCTTTCGATGACATCCTCTAAAATACCCAGTCAATATCAGCCACCCACAAAGTACTGAGCATCTTGACTGTAGTACTTCACCCACAATAGGCACAAACATCCTATTTTACAGATGCCAAGACAGAGGCTCCAAGAGGCTGTGCTATTTGCTCAGCACACAGGGACACTGTACCAGCGAGTGGTGGGGCCCCAGGGGGATGATGTGGAAGAAAACAGGGCTTGGGAGGATCTGTCTCAGCCTCCCCATTACGTGAGCCAACCTGGAGACTCAGGGTCAATGCTTCCAAATTCTAATTTGACAAGAAAGCCAGAGGCGATGCAGGCCAGACCTTCAGAAGCCACACTCTGAGCCTCCCATCTGCTCACCAGAGTCTCCACGCCTGCCCTCAGCACTTCCGAGGGCACTGCCGTGGGTAACTGCTTAAGTGGAACCTCCAACAGGACAGAGAGAACTCTGAACTGCAAAACCCAGCCCATGATCAGAAAGAACTCCCACCCGTCTTTTTCCAGAATGTTTTATAGGAGATTTCAGATAACATTAAACGGCTATAGTTACCACATTCAGCACTTGATTTAAATCGGGTTCCCCTTCTAGTCTGACAGCCCACTCATGCACAACAAATCACCCTTTAAAAAAGAAACATTTAAAGCTCGCTCTATTTCAAGGTAAAAGAGGGCTTTGTGAGTGTCTCAATCCAGAGGACTTGCCCCAGCTGCCCAAGGGGCCCCCCATAGTAGAGGGCAAGATGACAGAGATGGTGAGGGCCTAGGTGGTACCAAGTATGCATTTTCTAGAACCACTCTGAGCAGCTTAATGAACAATTTCCACATCGGCCTCCTTTTCTCCCCAATTTATGGGCCTACTCAGAGCTGCAAAACAGTCCCGACACCACCTTTGTAGCTCCTGGAGCGTTCGCCGAGAGCAAGCCAATTTTTCCAGGGCATTGGGCCAACGGTGTAATCGCACGCCGTGTCAGAAGCTTCTGGCTGTTCATCGGAACTCAGAAACCTGGCTGGGGGCTGCACGCAAGCGGGAGACTCCGTCAGCCTTCCTGTCCTAATAAATTCCTCCACACCCCACCTGTGAAACTCCATTTCCATTTATTACCAAAACCGGAGCCCTGGCTTTTCCAGCTGATGACATCACTGACAGGCTTCTGACAATGGCTCTGAGAGCTTAAACCTCGCGCTAATACCTAGCAAGAGCACATTCCTCATGAGTGAGATCAGGGTTAGCTAATTACTAATCTGGCCTCTACCCCAGCGCCCAAAGCCACAGCCTATTGAGATGCCACTGCAGTTCTCTCCTAGGACACTCCTGAAGCTGCAAATACCACCCCGAAACAAACGTGAAAACCCTGGGCATTTCTGAGCAGGCAGTGGTACCTAGGGTTGCCAGATTTTGCAAATAAAATAAAGAACATCCAGTTACATATGAATTTGGACAAATAATAAATAATTGTTTAGTGTAAGTATGTCCCATTCAATAACTTGTAACGTGAGAGAATTGCTGGCTGTATTTGGAACATACTTCTACTAAAAAGTTAGTCATTGTTTATCTGAACTTCAAATTTAATTGTTTTCTCTGGCAATCCTGGGGGACCACCACAGGGGTCTCATAACCCCTTTGTTTGGCTTATGTGATTTCCTAAACTGTCAATTACACATTACAACAAATGTATAAGTTGCTCTACCCCCCAAAATATAAAATATAAATAGTGTGGGGGAAAAAAAAAAAGCCACACATACCAAGTTGCTTTTAGGGGAAAAAAAAAACTGGGGGCGGGATGGGGACTCCTGAATTACGTGTAGGTAAAAATCACTGTAAGAAATTGAGTTGGCAGGGGAGAGGGAACAAAAAGCCAGAAGGGTTCTGCACTCACACTGCTTCACAGGTCCTTACTCCACCTTAAGGAGGCCACCACTAGAAGTTAGATGATGCACTTTGAATGTGGTTTATGCAAGAAAACCCACGGGCCTCCAACCGATGCACTGACTGTGAGAAAATATCCTGGTCCTACACGAAAAGATGGGTGATCTGCCACCACACATAGGTTCCACGGGGCCAGGATCCAGACCCCGGCACTGGAGTAGTGATTAACAGAGTAAGAAGCTCAGGTAATATCTGTGGAATGAATCTCCCTGATTAGGACTTTATTTCTAGAATAATAATGATTCTGAAAGTGGCCCGTGGTAATCCATTTACTTACCACTCCATCACCTTAGGCATACCAGGCATAGAATAGCATAAATATATATAACCTGGAGATCCCGTTTCTTAAATTAGCTCAGTTAACCAAAACTTTATATACAGAATCTCTAATAATATGGGCCAATACTCGTTTGCTGAACAAACAGTGAAATAAAATCAAGAACATGTGTGCTTAAAAACAGTGGGCAAATGAACGTATATGTATAGGTTTTAAATTAAAATATATTTTACTTTTTTTTTAAGGACTAGAAATTCATTCAATCAATATGTACCATGCACCCACTGTGTACCAGGCCCTGTGTTAAGCATTCCACACCGTCATCTCCCTTCATGCTTCCAACAACCCAATGAGGCTAAGACCCATCATTATCCCCATTTCACAGATAAGGAAACTGGGGCTCAGAAACTTGCCCAAGGTCATACTGCTGGTGAGAGGTGGGGCTGGGATGTAGAACCAGGTCTTTCTGACAGTCTGGGGGTTCAAACGCTCTCCAACCCTCTTCTTTCTACCTCCAGACCACACAGTGAAGTAGCTGATCACGGTTCTGGACCGATTTAGAAGACTGTCATGTACCTCAACCCTTAGAGGTAAAGAGCCCTCATGTGGAAATCTCTCCTCTGCAGCTTCTTAGGGGCTGGGGAGTCAGGGAAGGGGGAGCACACCCTCGAACGCCAGATCCACCTGAGGCACTTTTCCAGTGGCTCCTACTCAAACACTCCCTTCTTGGCCACCCAACTCTTTATTTCAATTAAAAAAAAACCCTTGGGTCTTCCCTGGTGGCGCAGTGGTTGAGAGTCCGCCTGCCAATGCAGGGGATGCGGGTTCGTGCCCCGGTCCGGGAAGATCCCACATGCCACGGAGCGGCTAGGCCCGTGAGCCATGGCCGCTGGGCCTGCGCATCCGGAGCCTGTGCTCCGCAACGGGAGAGGCCACAACAGTGAGAGGTCCGCGTACCGCAAAAAAAAAAAAAAAAAAAAAAAAGCCCAGCTTGTAACATGTGTGAATTGCCTGCCCAGTATAGAAAAGTGACTTTCTGAATACTGCGGGATATTTAAGAGTCCCAATTACAGTCCTAGCAAGCAACTGCAGGAGGTGCTAAAAAAAATTTTAGTGATTTTTTTAAATACGCCATACTCCCCCTGGCTGTGGGATATAAATACTTCTCAAGGGAATCATATGAAATAGGACTGTAAAGCTTCCAAATTTGGGAAACTGTAAAAGCCAATGTTTACAGTACAAATGGGAATCAACCTGCCACTAGCTACATTTAAAAAATAAAAATTACACATACACACACATAAATTAATTACTAATTACATAAGAGGCAGTGTCGCCAGCTGAAGATTATAACTCAAGATGTTATTTTTTCCCCAGGAAATTGATTAATGGCTGAAAAACGTTGAGAACCAAGATATTCATGCAGTCTCAAAGATCACTTATTAATTACAACAGGAGAAAGGTACCATTTCAGTGGAGAGTGGCAAACACCATTCTAATCAAGAGATGGCACTTAGCATCACTAATCAAAGGACAAACTGACATGATGTGCCTCTCGGTGTGATGCAATGGGAAGCGTCCAAGACCTTTGGAAACGCACTTGTCAAAAATGTGTTCTAGATTAAAGGAAAGGTTGAAGTAACTTTGAAACCAAATTCAACTATCTTTAATTGGTTCCTGGATTTTTAAAAATGACCATAAAGGACACTTGGGAGCATCTGAGGACATTTTATATGAGATATTATTGTATCAGCGCTAACTTCCTGGGTATGCAGTGACATTGTGGTTAGGAAAATGACCTTTATCTTAGAGAGACCTGCTGAAGCATGCGGAGGTGAAGGGTCATGATCTAGGTACTTTCAAAGAGTTCCATAAAAGATAGCTCTGTGATGTGTATCCTTAGAGAGAGTGACAAAGTTGTCAAATGTGGCAAGACATTAACAAGTGGAGACTAGGGGGAACTTATATGGGAGTGTGCTATACTGTTCTTTCATATTGTCTGCAGGGTTGAAAGTTTCCAGTGAATTTGGGAAGGGCAAGAAAAATTACATTATTGCTAAAATTAAAATTTTTTAAACAAGTCAAGCATTTGGAAAATAACTATAAGGGAAAAATTCGCTACAGCTGTGGCTCTTGAGCATCTGTGTTAATTAACATGTATTAATTTTCTTGGCAATTCAAGAAAGAACACACTTTCTTCCAGAGACCAACTTTTCTCCCAGGTGTCAAAACGTCTAAGAAAAGTAGCAACTGCTTAGATCCAGGGAGGCTCAGAAAGTGTCCCATTTCATCTCCAGATATCGAGACTGGCTTCTTAGGAAAAGCTTACCAGGCAAAGGAAAAGTAAATCAGAAAACTTTCTAGCTTTGTTTTCAAATTCAATCCCTATACATTCCATCATTGGGCCATAGAAGGGAATGAAGTATAGATACAACATGGATGAACCTTGAAAACATTCTGCTCAAAGAAGTCAATCACAACAGACCATATGTTGTATGATTACACTATATGAACGTACAGAATCGGCAAAGCCATAGAGAGAAACAAATTAGTGACTGCCAGGGCCTGGGGCAGGGAAAGGGGGCATGGGGACTGACTGCTAATGGGTACAGGGTTTCTTGCAGGGGGATAAAAATGTTCTAAAATTATATAGTGGTTATGGTAGTACAATTCTGTGAACATACTAAAAAGTATACAGTTTAAAGGGGTGAATTTTATGGTGTGTGAATTATATCTCAGTAAAGCTGTTTTTTTAAAAAAAATCCTACCCATTCCTCCAGGCTATAAGTTCTGCCTTATTCTTCCTAGCAGAAGGCAGTTACAGGCAGGACGAAGACAAGCCAAATCTCAGAGGCCTGGGACCCAGTGGTCTGGTATTTAACCTAGCCACAACTCCCTGTGTGACCTTGAGCACATCCTGTCCCTCTCTGAGCTTTTATTTTCCAGACTGTAAACTCGGGGCCTGACTAGGAAGCATTTCAAGGTTCTCCAAGACATTCTATGAGAACCAACTACAAGTTTTTTACCACTATTTAAAATAGCATAGTTATGAGCTTCCATGGACTTAATAATAAAACTTCATTCAGTTCATCCAAGCTCAAGTTTCAGGTTCACAGAACTGAGTTACTTCCTTTAGATGACCTTGCGATTGGATAACATGGCATCTCTACTCATACTTAGCTTTTGGACTCAGTTCAAAAGACATAAAAACAGGGGAGAAAAGTCATTTTCAACCATGAGCAAGGATTTTATAGACGTTTTCCCCAGCACATTTTCAGGATTTCATTTCAGCAAGCAACATCATGACCCCCACCCCCAAGTGTTAATGCTGGAGGACCAATGACCTATGAATTTGGTAATTAGGGTTTTTCACACCTAGTAAAGGTTGGTTTGGTGAAGAGAGAGCCCTTCACCCAGGATCATCCCTACAAACTCATTTCTCATCTTCTGGGCAGCAGAAGCCAGACACTGCAGCCACAATGGACAAAACTCTCTGCAGAGCCAAAGGCAACACGCTGGAAGTAATCAGTGCTGATTAGTGTTTGGGGAAATCCTTGGCCCAAGTACACACTTTGATTCAGTTTTTCCAGTCGAAGCCATCCCAAGTCATGCTGACTTGGGCCTGGAAGGAGGAAATTCCCATTCATGCCTCTCAGACGGTGCTGTCTCCTCTGCAGGAAGGGCCCACATTGGAGCAGAAAGGAGAGCTCAGAGAGGTCCCAAGGTGCTGATCCTGGGCATGGCTTTCAGGCACGAAGCCGGCGTCCACGTGGCTGGGCTGGAACTTCGTCCAACGTTTTCTAGCTTGGGAGAGAGGCCCTTGACACTATTTATTATCAACAACTTGAACTTAGAGAAGGTTTTTCAACCAGACAAGGAGAAGCACCTATCTGTCCCTTCTGGACCGTCAGCCTACGTCACATCTTCTCCAAGAACAGACTCCACCCACCCGTCTGTCTTAAGGGGCCCAGCCTTAGGCTCCACAGCTGACGGGATTGGGGTGGGGCCTCCAAATGTGAGCTGAATCACATTCTCCCTTGAGCTCTCTGCATGTGACTAAACTGAGTGAAACGGAAACAGCCAGAGGCCATGGGGCAGCCGTGCTGTGTGGGGTGCTAGCAGCGATCATCTATAGACAGATGGAAACAAAACAGACTCCGGGGAAACAAATCAGAGGCAGTCTCTGTGGCTTCCTGATTCTTGGTTCCAAGTCTTCCTGAGCCCCACCACAGGACTGCCCCAGGTTTGTGAACCCACAGTTGTCTGTAGGAGTCATTGGCTGTTTCTGATGCTAGGTATGGGGTGGGGTACATGTGACAGGTGCCCCTAAGTGCAGGAATTGGTTCAGAGCTAGGCATACGACTGAAGGGGTCTAATCATCGAATCCTGGGACTTGGATGGGAGTTATAGGAAACAAATTTTGTGTTTGCCACTCTCGTTCTCTCTCTCTTTTCTGGCTGGGCTTGGATCTGGAAGGTCAAAGGTCCAGAGATGCAGCAGCCATTCTGCCAACACATGGAGCCCAAGTGGACATAGTAGAGATGAGAAGATCAAACCCTGGTGACCCATGTGAGCCTGGGGACACAGCCATGCTTGGTAGGGGCTCTACTATGGGACTTCTCAGTTACCGGGCCAAGTGGCTCCCTCTTTTAAGTACGTTCATATGGGTTTCTACCACATGCCATTAAAAAAAAAAAAAAAACCTTGATAAAACCCTCCTAACAAAAAAACAATTTTTGTCACTTAAAACTTGGCTCAAGTGAGTTTCTCTCACTTGCACTTAAAAGAATGCTGCCTAATAAATCACCAAAATGACTTATCCAGTCTACATAGCTAGAGTGTAAGGCATATTTTCTCAAAATTACTCAACACTGAAGAGAAAATTCCATGAAATTTCCCAATTCCTTCCCAGTCCATCAGAAGAATTGAAAAGAAGTCTAATGACCTTAGTCAACAGTACGACATGGTCCAATCCTGGGCTTCTGGAATGAATTCCCTCCCAGCACCATGCTAACTGCCATAAACACTCCCGGCATAAAATCACCAGTAAGATAAGAATCTGAGAACTGTTTTGTGGCATAAGATGAAAGAGAGGATACATTTATAGACGGGAAAGCTCCTACGAGGTGAAGAAACCACAACAAAAACTAATGAGACCCTCTAATCAAGCAGAGCTAATGCAAATCTGCAGTTCAAGCGGTGGGAATGAGAAGAACAAGTTCTCTCACGGCTGCGTTTCCAGGCCAAGTGTGGAGGCCACGCTGGTATGGATCAGGAATTGTTCGGGAGTCTCAAAGACTTGTTCAACCTCAGTTGCAGAAAACCCACACAAACCAAACACAGGAAGCTTTTGCCAAGAATGCAAAACTGGCCTGCACCTAAGACAGTCCCTTGAAGGGCAAAGGAAAGAATGGGGTCAACTGGGAAACTGAAGAAATGAAATGGTTTACCAAACTGACCACAAAAAGAATCTCAAGAATGCTAAAATCTCTAACCTCTCTAATGAGATTCCCTAGAAAGAAAGCAGTGAGGGCACCCAGGGCAACACAACTGGAGGAGCCCCTTATGGGCTGCCTGACAGTTGTGTGGCTGGGACCACCCAGCCGGTGACACTTAAGACAGGCTGTAAGGCCTCCTAAGGGAAGCCCACAAAGACAGCCATGCCAGGATTTGTGAAGCAGGTTTGTAGCGCATGGCCCAGATGACTCCACACAATCACAGAACTGCTCTAGCCTCAGCTCGCTACGACAACGGTCTGGGGATCCCAAGGCTGCAATCGGGCTGTTTGGCTCAAGGCACAGATTCAAGGCAGGTATGTTTGTTTTCCAGCTGATAAACTGCCTGATATACCAAAGCCATGGGAGTGGAGAAGTTACCCATTATTTGGAAGCTAGTTAGGAATGAAAAGGTTGGCTTAGAGCTCATGAGCTTGCCCCACTGGTGGTGTGAGTTGGGGATGGTGAGGCTTGTTCAGGAAAGGCAAAGAGCCCTCCCAGCCCAGCCACAACTCCCAGAGACCTGCAAGCATCCTAGCCTAAGTATGCTTTGGTTCAGAGACTAACCAGCACACCAGGGGCACTCAGCTGCCCAAGATGGATGCACACACCTGACAGTTCATCTTGGGAGATCTTTGCTCACACGTCTTCTTGTTTTATAAATGAGAGTAATCTGTATGGCTTTTCTTCTGAAAATAAACAACACAAGCTCATTCTAATATAAGTAAAATGATACTGAATCAAGCTAAATCCTTCTGTCTGGAAAGACAACACACACAGCTCTGCTCTCCACAGCTCCACGGACTTGGTGCTACTAGTCCAGGTTCAGCCACTTGCTCACCAGCTGGGTGATCTTAATTGGAGCCTCAGTTTTCCTCACCTGTAAAATGGGGATTAACTCTATTCCTCAGACCTCGTGTAAGGATTAACTAAGATGAGGCATAAAAAGCAACCTAGTACATACTTGGCACTCAACCACTATGGTTAGCACTCAGATGACAACCTAATTCAGTTATGACGCTCAAGCTTTTTTTTTTTAACAAGCATGCATCTATTTTGTGATCTAAAAAACCAATAAAGATTTAGAGAAAAAAAAATCAAATACACTCAACGTTCACATATGAATGTGATGGAGGGGGAATATGTTTTGTGGGTTTTTTTAATATGTATTTATTTGGCTGCGTCAGGTCTTAGTTGCGGCATGCGGGATCTTTCATTGCGGCGCATGGGCTGCAGAGAACGCAGGCTCAGTAGTTGCAGCGCATGGGCTTGCCCCGCGGCATGTGGGATCTTAGTTCCCAGACCAGGGATCGAACCCGTGTCCCCTGCGTTGGAAGGTGGACTCTTAGCCACTGAACCACCAGGGAGGGCCCAAGAGGGAATATGTTTTAAGGAAACTGTCCTCAGATCTAAGCCCCTACCCATCAGGACTTGCATCCATAGGCCAGGAGGCTGCCCACCTCCCCTTAAGGAGAAGGCCAAAGGCTACATAAGAGTGAAATGTAAACAGCCATCAGGTTTCTGGCCAGAGGCCAGATCCATGGGGGTGGAATGTAGCTGTTTACACACACCACCCTGCAGTTTCAGTGACTTCCTATTTGCTTTTGCTCCCTGGGTCGGGGTGTACTATTATTCAACAAACACTAATCCTGCAGGAGAGCTGACGAGGTCAGACACTTCAGCACAGCACTGCGGATTTGCTGTGGCAGCGCCCCAAGGATCTGGCTTGCTTCTGGTGCATCTCTTCACAATGTGAGATTCCACCTCCTTGCTGGGAACATGTACAAGTGTTGAACAACTGAGGCCAAATCCTGAAGCTCCCCACCCACCAATAAAATGTGGTACCATTCTGGGCAAAAAGGAGAATAGTCAGTAAAGTGACTGGGATTCTTCCAAGGGCAAATCAGAGTACTTCTGAATCCTCTGCAAGGAAAAGAAGTCCCACTAAGTTTCCAAGAAGGCTAGTACTGTTCAGTCTGGCCATTGCGGTTCTTGTTTGTCACTCAGCAACTTCAATTACAGTAGAGCAAAGTCTGATAGGAAATACACTAGATGGGAAAGCAAGGTGTGGGGGTGGTAACCTAGTTTCACCCCAGTCAGACAAGCTCCAGGTCATCAGGCCTCTGGGCATCAGTTTTCCCACCTATGAAATGGGGTATCTGCATCAGCAGGCCTTCCCTAGATGTAAACTGCAAAGAACAGAGACCCGAGGGACTTCCCTGGTGGCGCAGTGGTTAAGAATCCGCCTGCCAATGCGGGGGACACGGGTTCGATCCTTGGTCCAAGAAGATCCCACATGCCACGGAGCAACTAAGCCCGTGCGCCACAACTAGTGAGCCTGCGCTCTAGAGCCCGCAAGCCACAACTACTGAGCCCTCGTGCCACAACTACTGAAGCCTGCGTGCCTAGAGCCTGTGTTCTGCAACAAGAGAAGCCACCGCAATGAGAAGCCCACTCACTGCAACTAGAGAAAGCCCGTGTGCAGCAACGAAGACCCAACACAGCCATAAATAAATGAATGAATGAATGAATGAACAGAGACCCAAGACACCATTTTTCCATAAGAATTTGCTCAAAGGTGGATCACTTTTCTATCGATTTTTTTAATCTATCAAATCCTACTCTGGCAAAGAAATGAGTCCTTCCCATCAGTCAGAGGCAGTGAACTACCAAAGCCACATGTATCTAATTTTCCACTCACTGGTTCTGATGATCCTTAAGCAATTCTTACTTTGGACAGTAAACAAAGGCACTACATGGGAGGCTGGGATTAGAATATCAAATCGTTCAGCATCTCCGGAGATCTGCCTCTTCCAGGCGCTGGGCCCCTGCTGAGACTCAGCACAGCCTTTCCCAAGAAGGGGCGGAACAGACAAAGCAGATGATTGAGGTGAAAACTGCTCCAGTTGGGGTGGTTCACGGAGAATCACATCCCAATTCTAGGCAGGCCTCAGGCTCAGAGTATTCAACAAGCTTTTCAAGAATGTAGTAACACTGTTGTTCAGGGATTTTTTTTTTCTAGTGACCTACCCTTTATGGCAAGTGATAGTGGTTTTCTATTTATGATTGTATTCTGTAGTTTCCTTTTGAAACGAAAGAATATAAAAATGAGTAGATGTAGGGAACTCCCCGGAGGTCCAGTGGGTAGGAATCTGCACTTCCACTGCAGGGGGCACGGGTTCAATCCCTGGTCAGGGAACTAAGATCCCACATGCTGCTCGGCGTGGCGTGGCGTGGCGTGGTGCGGCCACAAAAAAAAAAAAAAAGTAGATGTAAACAAAAAATCTGTAGAAAATAATCCTGGCACTCCTAGCAGGCAGAAATCATGATGGTGATATAAGAAGGTCAAAGGGCTTCGAGGCTGGTCTGGTGGAGGGCTATGGTCACAAACAGCATCGTGGCCATTTTATAAGGCTTATAGTCTGTGTGGTCAGTGCGGTGGGAACACATGAAGAAATGATGAACTCTACAGGGGGCATTTAAAGAGGGCTTCTCCAACAGAAGAGGCATCTGAATTGGTTCTTAAACCACAAGAAAAAATAAATGAGTGGTCGAGCAGAGCGAAGAGCAAGGGTCAAGGTTTCCGCTGTGAAGGACAGCAGGACTGTCAGCAGTAACGGGCTCAGTGTAGCTGACGTGAAAACTGAGGCCAGCACCAACAGCCCACTGGGCACAACGTGCTGTGTAGGCTATTCACAGGGTAAAATTCACGCCATTATAGATGAAGTGGAGGTCTAGTTCACGTAGTTTCAAGGAGACAATAAATGGGTTTCAGCAACGACTGAAGGGCTACCTGGAGCACCACACTGAAGAGGACTCAAAAGTCAAGTCTGGGCTCAACAAGAAAGAACATCATGACTGCCCAGCAATGTCTGCCATGGAGAGAAAAGTGCAGCACGGGTGCCAGCTAATTGCTGACCCTGATTCTGGATCAATGCTCAAAGCTTACAGATGAGGAAACAGAGGCCCAAGGGCAGACCTGACAAAGAGCTCAGTCAGAATAAGAACTAGGTGTGCCAACTCCACGTTCTTCTCATTCTGTGCTCTGCAATCCCCTCTCATCTGAGTCAGAGTATGGTAAAGCCACGGGCTCATTATAAAGAAAAGCAAATCTGCTCTTAGGTCTTGAGTCAATTGATTAAGAGGCTTAAATGTATGGGTCCAAAACAATTACGCTTTGTGGAATAAGGGCCCTGGGGAGATCACTCGTGAGAAAAGGATGGTCTCATTCGAAAGTGCATCGCTGTAGAAAGTTAATCCCCATAAAAATCTTTCCCATGTTGCCGCCCCAGGACCCATATGTTGTGCTGGGCCAGACTTCACACGTGATCAACTCTGTCCAGTGAATAAGGTAGTCTCCTCTGGCTGGGGCTTTGATGAGGAACCCACTCTGTCCAACGAAGAATTCTCAAAGCTTCCACTTTCCTCCTAACAGAATCTTCAATCTGGAAGAACATTCGAAATGACTGAGGCTGCTGGTCTGTCAGAAGTCCAAGCCCCATAACTGCAATGTATTTTTAGTTTTTAATTGGGGAGAGTCACTGAGACTGAGCTACATTTTCCTCTCCTTCATTGAGGACTCTGGAAGGCAATCAAACGCCCTATTCCTTACTCACTCCTTTCAACTCTTCCTCCTAGAAAGGGGAGTGGGATGCCTGCTGCTGCCATTTTGTGCCCTCTTGAGATGGGAATCCAACAAATCTGCAAGACTGAGGGTCACAAACAAAGTTACCTGGTATTTTTAAAGGCATGGAAATTATGCCGTTTAAATTTGAAGTCAAATTTTATTTTATATCCAAGACTAACACCTTTTAATTATATTAGACGGTTTAAAAGAAACCTCAAGCATGCTACAACTTACTTTTTTTTTTTTTCTGTTTGATCTGCTTGTGAGGTGAAGAGGTAGTCTTACTTTAAGACAGGACAGAAGTGATTACTCTAAGTCACAGGCCATATAATACCACAGCCAATGACACCAGAGTTTCACGAAGTGAAGGGGGTGTCTAAATAACAAACAGCAACCTAGTGTAGCAGTGATCCACTGTGAGAAGCCCCTCTGAGGTCCTTTCTCCCAGATGTGGGGGAAGACAGGACCTGTGATCTAGGTTAAGCCTATCCCAACAACCGCCTGGCCAGTGATTGGTTGGGGAGAGGGCAGGTGACACAGGCTGATCCAATCACAGTGAACCTCAGGGCTTTCCTGAGACTTCCGGGACCAGGAAGCGTGGGTATGGCTGTGGGGCCTGGAACTGCTACACCAGCCTGTCCATGAGCAGAGAGACCAGAATCTTAGAGAAACGGAGCCAAGGTTCTGACAACCTGGAAACCTCTAGGCCAAAGTGCACCAGTGGCCTGCCCTAGCTGGACTTTCCAGCTGCAGGAGCCAGGGAGCATCCTTTTTGGATGAGCCAGGATTAGTTGAGTTTCCTGTGACATGGAACCACACACATCCTCGTTGATACATTAACTTTCAAAGTCTGTTTCTTCTGCTTCCTAGCTATGTTGCAAGTCACTAAACGGCTCAGTGCCTCAGTTCCCCCAACTGAAGAGTAGAGATAATACCTACTTCATAGGGTTAAAATTAATGAGATACTTGATGTAAAGCACCACTTAGCAGTCTCTAGCACATGATGTTACCTCACCTACCTATCCTTGAATGATGACTGAGAGATTCTATCCTGTCCTCAAGCAGCACCCACCGCTCTACTAGTTAGCAATGGTGTACGGACTGCAGGGACTTTTTCCTTTAAGTAAACTAGTTACAGAATATGTTGACAGTAAGAATGAAACTCTTTGTGGTGGAGGACAGAGAAATAAAAAGTGACTAAAGCCACAGTGGCTTTTACCAACTGGCTTAAAAAATACTTTTTTTTTTTTTGCTGTATCTTTTTTTTTTAACATCTTTATTAGAGCATAATTGCTTTACAGTGTTGTGTTAGTTTCTGCTGTATAACAAAGTGAATCAGCTATATGCATATGTATATCCCCCATCCCCTCCCTCTTGCGTCTCCCTCCCACCCTTCTTATCCCACCCCTCTAGGTCGTCACAGAGCACAGAGCTGATCTCCCTGTGCCATGCAGCTGCTTCCCACTAGCTATCTATTTTACATTTGGTAGTGTATATATGTCAAAGCTACTCTCTCACTTCATCCCAGCTTACCCTTCCCCCTCCCCATGTCCTGAAGTTCATTCTCTGAATCTGCATCTTTATTTCTGTCCTGCCCCACGTTCATCAAAACCATTTTTTTTAAGATTCCATACATGTGTGTTAGCATACAGTATTTGTTTTTCTCTTCTCTTTTTAAAAATAAATTTATTTATCTATATTTTTTATTTTTGGCTGTGTTGGGTCTTCGTTGCTGCACGAGGGCTTTCTCTAGTTGCGGTGAGTGGGGGCTGCTCTTTATCGTGGTGCGCAGGCTTCTCGTTGCAGTTGAGGAGCACGGGCTCTAGGTGCACGGGCTTCAGTAGTTGTGGCTCACAGCCTCTAGAGTGCAGGCTCAGTAGCTGTGGCGCATGGGCTTAGTTGCTCCGTGGCATGTGGGATCTTCCCGGACCAGGGCTCAAACCCATGTTCTCTGCATTGGCAGGCAGATTCTTAACCACTGTGCCACAAGGGAAGTCCTGTTTTTCTCTTTCTGACTTACTTCACTCTGTATGACAGTCTCTAGATCAATCCACGTCTCAACAAATGACTCAATTTCATTCCTTTTTATGGCTGAGTAATATTCCATTGTATATATGTACCACAACTTCTTTATCCATTCGTCTGTCGATGGGCATTTAGGTTGCTTCCATGACCTGGCTATTGTAAATAGTGCTGCAATGAACATTGGGGTGCATGTGTCTTCTTTTTTTTGCGGTACGCGGGCCTCTCACTGTTGTGGCCTCTCCCGTTGTGGAGCACAGGCTCCGGACGCGCAGGCTCAGCGGCCATGGATCACGGGCCCATCCGCTCTGCGGCATGTGGGATCTTCCCAGACTGGGGCATGAACCTGTGTCCCCTGCATCGGCAGGCGGACTCTCAACCACTGCGCCACCAGGGAAGCCCCTCATTGTAGTTTTGATTTGCATTTCTCTAATCATTAGTGATGTTGAGCAGCTTTTCACGTGCTTCTTGGCCATCTTTATGTCTTCTTTGGAGAAATGTCTATTTAGGTCTTCTGCCCATTTTTGGATTGGGCTGTTTGTTTTTTTTGATATTGAGCTGCATGCATGAGCTGCTTGTATATTTTGGAGATTAATCCTTTGTCAGTTGCTTCGTTTATTAAAAAAAAAAAAATTTTTTTTTTTTTTTTTTTTTTTTGCAGTACGCAGGCCTCTCACTGTTGTGGCCTCTCCCGTTGAGGAGCACAGGCTCCGGATGCGCAGGCCCAGCGGCCATGGCTCACGGGCCCAGCCGCTCTGCGACATGTGGGATCCTCCTAGACCGGGGCATGAACCCGCCTCCCCTGCATCAGCAGGCGGACTCTCAACCACTGCGTCACCAGGGAAGCCCAAAAATAATACTCTTTTAAGAAAAAAAAAATCACTCCCTGTGGCTAGGATGTGCAAGAACTGGAACTCTCATACACTGTTGGTAGAAATGGAAAATGGAAAAACTGGAAAACAGTTTGGCAGTTTCTTAAAAAGTTAAACATATCCCTACCATACGATCCAACCATTCACTCAGAATAAAAGGAAATATCTGTCCACACACAGACTTGTACAACAATGTTCATAATAGCTTTATTTGGAAACAACCCAAATATCATCAACAGAATTACGGTATACGCATACAGTGAAATACTGCTCAGGAAAAAAAAAAATGAATTATTGATACATGCAATATCAAGCATCAATCTCAGAATAATTATGCTGGGTGAAATGAGATTTTTTTTTAAGTACATACTGTAAGATTCCATTTATATAGAATCCTAAAAATTGTAAACTGACCTACTGACAGAAGGCAGATCAGTGATCGTTTGGGGATGGGAGGGAGGAATTCCACAAAGGCACAAGAAACTTTGGGGACTGGATAGACATGTTTCCTGCCTTGGTTATGGCGATAGTCTCCCAAGGTTTCTGTGTGTGTGTGTGTATACACACACATATCTCAACACTTATCAAACTGTACACTTTTTTTTAGATAATTCTTTTTTTTTTAAATTTTCAAACTGTACACTTTTTCTTTAAAGTCACTCTGATAGAGACTCAGCAAGATTTCTTTCAGAGCAAAATACAGAAAACATGGCACGTGACTGATTTTTTTTTTTTTTAATTTTTGGCTGCGTTGGGTCTCCGTTGCGGTGTGCGGGCTTCTCATTGCGGTGGCTTCTCTTGTTGCGGAGCACGGGCTCTAGGCACGTAGGCTTCAGTAGTTGTGGCATGTGGGGTCAGTAGTTGTGGCTCGTGGGCTCTAGAGCGCAGGCTCACTAGTTGTGGCGCACAGGCTTAGATGCTCCGTGGCACGTGGGATCTTCCTGGACCAGGGCTCGAACCCATGTCCCCTGCATTGGCAGGCGGATTCTTAACCACTGTGCCACCACGGAAGCCCCATGACTGATGTTTAGAACTTGAGATTTTGCCCTCAGTTCAGTAGATGCAATCAGTTCTATCTCTTTTTTAAAATATTTGTATATACTGCAAAATGATCACCACAATAATTCTAGTTACCATCTAGTTACCATACATAGAGACTCATTTTTTTTCTTATGAAAACTTTAAGATCTACTCTCTTAGCAACTTTCAAATATGCAACACACTATCATTAACCATAGTCACCATGCTATACATTACATCCCCATGACTTTTTTATAACTGGAAGTGTAACTTTTGATCCACTTCACCCATGTTGCCCACCCCCCAACCTCTGCCTCTGGCAACTATCGATCTGTTCTCTGCATCTATGAGTTTGGTTTTTGTGTGTGTGTGTGTGTGTGTGTGTGTGTGTGTGTGTGTGTGTGTGTTTTCTTTTAAGATTCCACATATAAATGAGATCAGATGGTATTTGTCTTTCTCTGACTTATTTCACTTAGCATAATGCCCTCGAGGTTCATCCATGTTGTTGAAAATGGCAAGAATTATTTTTTATCGCTGAATATGTAATACACATACGTTACATTTGCTTTATCTACTTATCCACTAATGGACATCTAGATTGTTTCCTTATCTTAGCTATTGTAAATAATGCTGCAGTGAACATCGGGTGTATATACCTTTTCTGAGTTAGTGTTTTTGTTTTCTTCAGATAAATACCCAGAAGTGGAACTGCTGGATGACAGTTCTATTTTTAATTTTTTGAGGAAACTTCATACTGTTTTCTATAGTGGCTGTACCAATTTACATTTCCAGCAACAGTGCACAAGGGTTCCCTTTTCTCCGCATCCTCACCAATACTTGTTATTTCTTGTTTTTTTGGATAATGGACATTCTAACAGTTGTGAGGTGATAGCTCATTGTGGTTTTGATTTGCATTTCTGATGAGTGATGTCAAGCATGTTTTCATGTACATGTTGGCCATCTGTATGTCTTCTTTGGAAAAATGTCCATTCAAATCCTCTGCCCATTGTATGGGGTTTTTTGCTTTTGAGTTGTATGAGTTCTTTATATATTTTGGATATTAATCCCGTATGAGATATATAATTTGCAAACATTTTCTCCTATTTGGTAGGTTGCCTTTCCATTTTGTTGATAGTTTTCTTTGCTGTGCAGAGACTTATCAGTTTGATGTATTCCCACTTGTTCATTTTTGCTTTTGTTGCCTTTGAATGGTATACTCTTAAATGTGTCATTTGCTATATGTCAGTTATACCCGCAATAAAGTAGTTTTTTCAAAGTTAAACATTTCTGAGCTCATATGTTCAGCTGCCTGGGACACCAAGACCACAGCCCCCCCTAGATAGGAACCACCAAACCACAAAATGGATGAGGTTGATTTTGGCCAAAGGTGTTTTTAGAAAGCAACAATCTCATAACATTCATTCTACTGTCAAACCATCCCTAACTCTGGACTTTCCCCCCAATTTAAAGGACAATGCAAACATTCCAGCAATCCCTTGAGATATCTCCTTGAGAAATATCTCCTTCACTTAGACAAAAAGCCATTGACTAGAAGCTCCCAGAGGCAAATGTTAGAAGTTCTCTTTGCCTTTGAGAAACCTAAGCCTGCAGTGTTCACAAACAATAGAGGGGCCTTACATTCTAAGGTTATTAACTCAGGAGTTTCAACACACACTTGGGGAGTGGGAGGGAGAAATCCTGATAAGTGTAAATATCTTTTGTTTTAATATCATCCTGACATCTTGAGGATGTTTTGTTTTCTTTTTAACAAGCTGGGCCCAAACAAACAAAATAAAACTAGGGTACCTTTTAACTTCCCTTGTCCATTTTCAATAATGCACTGTACTAGCATTAAGAGTATAAAAGGGAAATATTTCACACACACACACACACACACACACACACACACACACACACACACACACACACGGGGAAGCATAATAAAATACAACCACCATGCAACTGACGAAATAAAATGTTACAAAGAGTTAAAAGCCCCTGCACACCCCTTCATGTCTGTACACCCTTCATCCTTACCCTAGGCAACCACTGTCCAAAGCAGTAATGATCATTCCCGTGAACACAGCTGTATTTCTATTACCTATGTAAAACTTCATAGAAACAGTATCACAGAGTATCTGTCTTTCTGCAATTTGCTTTTTCTTCTCGACATTGTAAAACTGATCCAAGGCGATATGCTTGGAGATGCTGCTGCTGATGCCTGCATCTATCCCCTTGGCCCATGTCTGATTTCAGCCACAGATATGGTGCGCAGTTCTGTGCCAGCTCAAATCTCCTCCCCAGGACCACCTACCTATGCAAGCACATGCCTTTTCTTTTCCCTTTCCGCCCCCGCCCCCCCAGAGCTGGCATGCAATGGGCACCCCGCCTGGAAGTTCGAGGGAGTTCATGTCTCCATCATGAATGATGAGATGGAGAGAAGAGGAGCTGGTGGGTCTCCAGCTTCCTGTCCTTCTCCAGGTGGACAATTCTAGAGGCATTCTGTACACTTCTCAGGAGGTTCCAGCAGAACTGAGCCCCTGCCGCCCACAGCAGTGACCTTGATAATTCACCTTAATATTGGTTTCTACTTCTGTCTCACACACCATCCCTCCTTCCTACTTCCTGGGATCACCCCACCCCAAAAAGGCACCTCTACTTGGGTGCAGGTCCTTGTATCCAGACCACTCTCAGGAGAACCCAAACTAAGCAGAGTTCTAGCTTATTTTTATTGCTTTGTAATCCATGTTTATTGACATAATTTATTTTAAAAGGATATGCCCTTTATGATGGAGTGTTATAAGAAATCAAGTTTTTAAGTGATACTTGATGACAAAGAAATTATCATCAAATGATGAAATACAAAACTACATCCAGTTTGGCTCCTAAGCTATTTATAATGTGTTATATACATACTTGTAGAGAAAAACCGGAAGGTAATATTAACAATTCCTTGTTACCTATGGACAGTGAAATTATAAGCTTTTTTTCCTCTTTTACTATTTTTATGCATTTTCCCATTTCTATGCAAAAACATATATTACTCTTAACTAGGAAAAAACAATAAATGCTTCACAAATTATTTCTATTTTACAAATGATACACAATCAGCTGGATTCCTACAATAAATCAGCATGGAGGAGGAGGTCTTGTAGAAGCAGGAAGGCGTACCAAAGGTATCTGGGAGGGAGAAGAGGGTGTGGGCATGGCCCCTGGGTATAAAACAAAGGCGTTGGGAGAGGCAGAGAGATGGAGGAAGAAGCCTATGGAATAAGACACACATCTTCCCCATCACACTCCTCCTTTCCCCCAAGCAAGTCCAACCCCTTTTCTGATACTACCCACTACAACAGGCTCACCCAGCATCCAGCCCCCTTTGCCCTTCCTGGAAGAGTTCTGATAGGAGTCTGGATCTACCCCTGCCAACAGGACCTGTGTACCTTCAAGAAGTGACTCTACCCTCAACTCTAGAAAAGGCCTCATGGTCTGAGGGCAATCTATCCCCCCTGCCAGATACTGGTTCAAAAGTATCCATGTGATCTAATTTGGGCCTATGAGACATAAGTAGGATCTGTTGCCAGCTTCTGGGAACTGTCTCTCAGCCTCACAGGAAGAAGTCTCTGCTAATCTCTGCTATGGGAAACCACAAGGGGAATCAGCCTTAGGATCCTTTTTTTTTTTTTTTTTTAAATGTTTTGACCGTGAGGCATATGGGGATCTTAGTTCCCCGACCAGGGATCAAACCTGCACCCCCTGCATTGGAAGTGTGGAGTCTTAACCACTGGACTGCCAGGGAAGTCCCAGCCTTAGGATCAATGAAACCAAGAGAGCAGAAACCCAAAGAACCTAGGTCCTTGGGACTTCCCTGGCGGTCCAGTGGTTAAGAATCCGCCTTCTAATGCAGAGGACGTGGGTTCGATCCCTGGTCGGGGAACTAAGATCCCATACGCTGCGGGGCAACGAAGCCCACACGCCGCAGCAGCTACTGAGCCCGCGCATAAAACTACTGAGCCTGCGTGCTCTGGAGCCCGCACACGCCACAACTAGAGAGAAGGCCGCGTACCGCAACGAAAAGATTCCGCATGCCACTACTAAGACCCAACGCAGCAAAATGAATAAATATTAAAACAAAAAACAACCTAGGTCCTTGATGACATCACTGAGTCACTGGATCTCACAAACCTATAACCCACACTGTCCAGGCTCAGTGACACGAGTCAATCAATTCTGATGTAAGCGAGCCACTTCGGGGTCCCATTCCTTGCAGCTGAAAGGATTTTTACTGCCCCACTTCCGCCTTGGGGGCTGTTCTTGCTGTCCATTTCATCCGGATTCGACCCATACACAATGTCTTAGGGGTCATGACACCATTTGTCCCAAATCTAAGCCAATCAGCATGAACTAACCAAACCCCAAATCTGACATCTCCCTTCAACCTCACTCATCACCTGCCTGGAGTAGTAAAGCCCTGACCCTTTCAATCAGAAAAGTAAGGGACTTCAGCACTTCCTGAATATTTCCCATGTGGCAAGTACTTTACAAAATTTAGCTCATTAAATCTTCACACCCACTCTTGCAGGTAGAAACTATGCTTATCCCCGCTTTATAGGTGAGAACACTGAGCACTTGTAAACCCAGAGAAATCATGTAACTCAATCCTACATCATGCACTAAATCCCAGATTCAACTCCAGAGCTGCCTGACTCCCAAGTCCTCACTCTTAAATATGACCTCCCTCCTCCCAGAAACCCAAGGGAGGCAGGTGGTGTCCTCGGCTAGCACATGGACAGGAAAATCAGACTCAGTCTCATACCCCACTACTTCAGAGAATCCATCCATTCCTGGAGACTAGCCTGAGGTAATTCAGAGATCCAATCTTGGTGTCTATCTTGCTTTGCAGAAACTACAGGACATGCTAATGGAAGGGTGGGGGGATGGTTTGCAAAGAGTATAACAGGCCATTTTGTTTTATCTTATCTACTTACAATTGACATGGGCTCCAAGGGAGCTCTAACTCAAACCAGGCTTTAGGGAGGTAAAATTGGTTATCATTACATAAAAGGTTAAGATCGATCATTATCTTAATACTATAAGAACAATGATACAATTTCAATATATTTAGTTTCTCTAGAATCATTCTGGACTGAAATAGGTTTACTGCTCATTCAAAAAACTCAAATTATAAAAAAATCGTTTTCTTAACAACTCTTCCAAGTCCCAATTCCCTCTGTGCTCCTAGCCTCCAGCACAGCTCCTGGTGCACGGTAAAGGCTCCACAAGTATTTGTTGAACAAAGCATCTATACATTACTACTCTGAGCTCCCGGTGGTGCTCTGTCAGAGTGCCTCTGCATCACAGAGAAAACTTTATTCCCCTTCCAATTCTGTCTCAACCCTTCAGAGTATGTCAAGGACAAAGGCTCAGTGTGCGGGTAGGTTACTCTGAACGCCTCTCCATCTTTGGCTAATTTTCCTTTTAACCGAAAGAGTAGGCCTCCCACTGAGAACAGGCAACATCACCAGCTGGGATTTAATAACACTGTTTTGGGTTTATTTATGGTTACCTTCGATTTACCTAGTGACACTGCTTTTCCATTATGATAGTGACACCAAGTCTCCTTTTCAAATACATTTGTTTTAAAAATGAGTCAACTGCAGGGTTGGGGAGGCGGGTGGTGATGAGTGAAAATGAAATAGAGATACGGGCCATGGCAAAAATAACAAAGGTGGTTCCTCTACAAATGACTGAATTTGGGGGAACACTGAAATGGGACAGATCTCCCATTTTACAGATGGGGAAACACGCTGAGAGGTAGGGCCTCTCCAAGGCCCCAGCGATGACAGAAGCAGGCCTGGGACTAGGATCCAGTGTCTAGGTCCTGCCATCTGCCTAGGACCCGAAATCCTGCCAAATCCAACTTGCTCTGGGCCGTTTCCAAGACCAGAAACTGGTCTCCAGAAGCACAGCGGGTTAACTAACACTTGCTGATCTTATTGATAACGCCTGATGGTCAACTTCAATAGCTGGTGAAACAAAAGCCATTGCGTAATGGTTTAAATTTTTGCTCTGTCATGTGGAAACAGTACCCAGGTTGACTAATATCTTCCCAGTATTAAAACATGAAAATCTGCATTCGTCACTCACTCAGGTAAAACCCCCGCAAACTCTACCTTTGGGGAAGGTGTTGGGTGCTCCCTTGCCCCCACGAAAGATGACCTAAAACTGACACTCCCCTAAAAGGCCACAGTATCAGAAATATCGCCCAGCCAACGACAGAGCAGACAGCTTGTACTCAAGGGCCAACTGGGGGAAGCACGCGGTTACACAAGACACAGATCCCTTCGGCCTGTCTGGGCAAAGACCAGCGTATCCCTGACAAGAACAGAGAATGATGCCCGCCCCCCAACCTCCCACATCGTCTGGTCTCAGGAGCCACAGAATTTGCTGTTGCCAGCCACCTTCGCTCACCCCGACCCAGCAACCTTGATACAGGCCGGTGTGACCCCAGCAGTACAGTTTCCAAGCACTACTGTAAAATTATTGTCGCCAGCTCCACGACAAGAGGTTAGACAGTGCTAGGTTTAAGACCACACCCAGGGCAGCACAAATCCTGGCAGGTGGTGCAGGCAGCCCCACCATGGTCCCAGATGTCAAAGGGCCAAGACTAGAAGAAAGAGAAGGCGGTGCCCAGGGCCAGGGCAGGAGGCTGGGGGAGTGGGATTGGGGGTGGAGGAGCACCTGGGTTAACCTGCTTGGTTTCAGGTTGAAAGTGCCCAAGGCAGTCAGCACAGCCTCCCCTCCAGCATGGCTGCCCCCTCTTCATCCTCCTCCACTAAGGCCTGAAAAGGGTAAGTGGGAGGGGGTAGGGCTACACAGTAATAATGCAATGCTAACACCACCACAGCAGCAGCTGCCATTGACTAAGGGCTAGAGATGCACATTCTCTTTATACCCGAGAACTCAGTAAAGCAGAGCACTCTATTATCACAGTTTGCACACAAAAGACGGGCTCCTAGAGACAGAACAGGAAGCTGGGGTCAGACGGCTCTCAAGGGGCAGAGCCAAGACTCAGACGCATGAGCAAGCACATCCCCTGGACCCCGGACGGCGTTACAGCCACTTCCGCGAGAGCAACACCAGAAAAGAAAAAAATGGGAGCAAACGACATGCTAAGAGACAAAAAGGAAGGATTAAAGAAAGAAAGGAGGGTAAATGAGCTAGCTAAAAAACAGCTCCATTAGCCAAGTAGGAAGAAAGGGAAAGTGGGGGAAGATGTCAAGAATAGTTGGCACCTGTTTTCTATCCTTAAAGGAAGCTTGGCCGGAAGACCAGACAATGCCACTGGCCCATGGCTCCTGCCCTCAAAATCTGAGGCCACCTCCTCGTCTAAAAACAGCCTATTAGGTATGAGGTATCTTTGACCAATGTATTGGTGTATTCCCACCCACCTACCCTTTACAAAACAGTTAGGCCACGTCTTCTTCCAGTCAGAAGGGGCCACCAGAGGCCCAGGAATTAGGAGGAGAGGGAGGGGGGAGGAAGGCAATGACCACCATTTATGGGGCCCTTACTGTCCGCCAAGGGCTGCATCAAATGCTTTACAGGGAACATATCATTTATCTTCAATAATACCAAGAGTGGGGTACTAATATAGCTTGGGGCTTAGAACCTCAGAGAGGTCAAGCATCTTGCCCCAAGTCTCCCAGCAGGGTCTAATGGACCCATACTCTTAAGCACCCTCAGGAAATGGCTCGATCTGTACTAAAAGGGGTTTACATTCTATCTCCTTTGCCTCAAACGAGACCAAGACAGGATGATTCCCTGGGCCTGGTGTCCTGAGGGCTGTTGAGAAAATGAGGTCTCCAAAAAACCAATGAAGACCTCAGGGCTGCAGATAATCTTCAGACATCTAAAAGTTCCCAGGCAGACAAGGGTGAACCAAGTTGCCCGACTGCATTGTTATGGCGCATAATTGAGACATATCTGAACAGCTAATGGAGCCTAGCAACTAAAAGGTAAAAGACTTTCTGTGCTGGGCTAATCGTGAGACAAGGTCACAATGTATCCAAAGATAATAACTATTATTAAGAGACCCTGGCAGTCCCACTAAAAGTTGGTCCTAAAAGCTTTTAAGAGACAGAAGTGGCTGGCACACCCCCACTCCGTGGTTGACCAAAACATATTTCTAGATGAAGGGAGATTTGCAAACCAGGATGAGCCTCAACCAAGACCTCCAATTTTAATGCTGGCCACAGCTCAGCAATAACTCAAGGATGAATCTTATTACAACCATCCGTGTGACCAAAATGATTTCACAGAACGTTTCCAGTCCACAGCCTCTTTTTTCCTGAGAAAATGCATCTCCCTCTTCCCCATTCTGACCAAAAGGCCGCTGAAAGCAAAACTCCCTAAAAACAGAAAAAGATTGGTTAAGATTTTTCACAAATGATGTTTTTTCTTTATATTTCTCCAAGTTCTTGCAATTTTTTTTTTTTTACAAAGAACTACAAATGCAACTGTTCAATATTAAATAACTTGTTAGAAGTTAATTTCGAAGACATGCTGAGCTGATGGCTTTCCTTTGGGGACTGAAATCTCAGGTGAGGGCTTGAGTCATAGTCTGCCACATACTCACTAGCTGATCTGGGCGTGCCTCAGTTTCCTTGTCTGTATAGTGGGGGTTACCACAATAACTACCGCTCCGGGTTGCGATGAGGTTTCATTTAGCTATTACTGAGAAACATTTATCCCAATGCCTGGTACTATAGGTGCTTGATATATATTCACTTTTTTTTTTTTTTTTTTTTTGCGGTACGTGGGCCTCTCACTGCTGTGGCCTCTCCCGTCACGGAGCACAGGCTCCGGACGCGCAGGCTCAGCGGCCATGGCTCATGGGCCCAGCCGCTCCGCGGCATGTGGGATCTTCCCGGACCGGGGCACGAACCCGTGTCCCCTGCATCGGCAGGCGGACTCTCAACCACTGTGCCACCAGGGAAGCCCTATATTCACTATTATTAACAAAACTATTACTGTGATCATAGTGACTCTCAGTGGCTTCCTTTTATAAATTCATATTTATAAGCCTCACATGTCAACCCGGAAAAGGCCTTGTTCTCTACCAGCTGACGTAAATCATAGATGTTCTAAGTCGAGAATGACTGTGAAGTGCTGAGTTCTTTAAATTCAGCATCACTGTCCCAAAAAACGAGGTGTTCTACTGGGATCCCAGACCCGGTTGTCCACTTCACATAATTCCCATTTCTTTATAAGCTGCGAAGGACTATGATTTTGCATTTTTTGAAAGCAAATATATTGCAAACAAGTCAAAGTACCAGCCTTATTCTTCAAACCATCTATGCTAGAGGCTGTTTATTTATTTGATAAGTTATTTATTATATTCCTACTAAGAGCCAAGCTCAGAGCCCCAGAGGTAAACAAGAGATACAGCGCCTGCTCTTGGAGCAGTCGTGACCCAGTGGGAGAACAACACAGGCAAGTCAGGAGATCAATACAGTTTAGTAAGCCATGAAATGGAATGGCACTGGGGGAGGGGGGAGCTGTGGGTGTCCAGGAGAGGGTCTCACGCCCTCCAACCTCGGGTGTGACTCCCCACACCTGTCAAACAAAAGTGCCAAGAAAAAGGGACAATTATGGCGAGAGATGCGCGCCCCACAGGAAGCGTAACGTGACACCAAGATCATTTCCTGTAAAGGACTCCCCAGCAGGAGAGGCATTCCCCAGGTGCCAGCTTGCCTCTTTTAGTGGAGATGAGGAATGTGACAAGCCATTGCCCAGGTGCTTGCAAGCCAGGATCCACCAAGGCTCCTTCTCCCAGAACACTTTCTGGGTTCTGCCCCCCGGATGGCTTGGGAGCTGCACTGAGGGGCTCCCGGTCCCACAAGCAGCATACCCTCGGCCTTCCAGCCTCTGCCCCTTCTGACAAGGAATCTTATAAACAGAACCCAGACCTCTGTTCAATTAACAGAACTGCCAAGTCACAAAGGCCTTGTAGGGCCTGAGCCCCAAGGCCTCAGCACCTGAGGTTCCCTAGGATGGCAGGGCCTGGTCCGCCACCTCTGGCCTGCTTTACCCCACCAAGGGAACAATAGCTTTGTTCTTGAGCAAGAAGCACCAGGCTGAGCCATGCTCCCAGCAGGCTGCAGAAGGCCAAATAATTCTTGTTTCCCCGGAATATCTGATAAAGCACTTCAGGGAGGTACACACAAGCAGTGCAGTACCAGCATGATAAGAACTTGATTATTTTCTTGGGGGGTGCAGGGGAGATTGGAGGAATCTGATGTTAGCCACTGAGAATCCTTTCATCCCCCAGGCTATGCGGGAGGCCTGCCGCTGCCTGGGTCACAAGCAGCACGAGGCAGAAAGCAACACCACTCCTGTTTGTCAGAGGAAAGCTGACTGCTGCCTGCCTCTTCTAATCTCAAAATCTTAATTTATGGGACGCAGCGAATTTACACTGTCTCTGCCACAATCCCCACCCATTTCCCTGTAGCTCGAAAGCCAAAATTCCACAGTGTTCCAAATAATCCAACCTCTTTGGTTGCCTGTATATCTGAACGGAAATTCCAGAAAAGTTGTCTGGCATGGCAAAAGCTGACCAGCCTTATGAAAATACCCAGAAAGGTGACCCATTTAGTCAAAAGAGCTTTCAGATCTCCATGAGAAAAGGAATTCATGCCAGCATAAAGGGCCTTCAGAGAGGGAGAACAGGAGTGTTGTGTTAACGCCCAGACCTTTCAACAAGCCAGCCCTGCAATTTCTGGGGAGGCTGAGCACCGAGACGGCCGGCCAGACCAGCTTGCTCTCTCAGGAGCTGCGCTGCAGGAGAAGCCCTTGGGGATACAAGTGCAGCCCTAGAGCACACAGCTCGGTGCCGCGGTGCACAGCAACGGACCTGCCCACAAGTCTCCCTGAACGTGAGTGGGAGCCGCTGGCTTGGACTGGAAGCAGGCAGCCATTTGTAACAGGGCTGCCAGACTGATAAAAGTCGAGTGCCAGCCGGGAAAGAAAGCTTCTGCTCAGCGGCAAGCACAACCCAACACACCCTCCTGCCGGTTAATGTTTACAGGTAGCAGAAGGAAACGATGTGGGGTGGGGTCACTGCTGACTGAGCACAGCTGTGCCAATGTCGACTGTCACCAAGGATCTCCCAGCATAGCTGGACCTCAACAAACTCCACCCATCCACACCCATAAGTGGTGGGCACTGCAAACCCCACAGGACTGCAGCCAGGAGGCACCTCCTCACCTCTGGCTTCCAGGCCTCTCAAAGAAAGCCCTGCCTGGCTCCCCAAAGCAGACCTTCAGCTGGTCCCTGCTGTCCAGACCTGCAGTGAAATCACTGCCCCTGGAAACCAAACAAAGGCAGGGAAGGAACAAGAGAGCTGTCTCCAGAACTGGGAAGAAGACCCCCATTAAAGCTCTATGATACCGGAAACAGTGAAGCAAATCGGCCCGCAAAAGTTTTGTTTTGTAGAAGGAAATTTCAGTTTCACATTAATCAAGTTCAAATGATTAGTTTCAAGCAAAATAAAAATGAACAGGACTAAAGCAGTAGAAAATCTCTCACTACAATATATCTATTTTACTTTACAAGTGTGAAACCCAACTTTAACATTAAAAATAAAATTTTTAAAGGCACTGTACCGTTTAATGCAGGCAAGCATCATGCCTGGCACGTGAAGTGAGGCATATTTGAGCCTCAGTTTTCTCACCTATAAAATGGAAATAGAGGGCTTCCCTGGTGGCGCAGTGGTTGCGAGTCCACCTGCCGATGCAGGGGACACGGGTTCGTGGCCCGGGCCAGGAAGATCCCACATGCCGCGGAGCGGCTGGGTCCGTAAGCCATGGCCGCTGAGCCTGCGCATCCGGAGCCTGTGCTCCGCAACAGGAGAGGCCACAACAGTGAGAGGCCCGCATACCGCAGAAAAAAAACAAAAACAAAAACAGTAAAATGGAAGTAGATATAAAGCCACTCATTTTGCAGGGTTCATAATAAGGATTGGAAGTAATAAAGGTATGGCACTCAGGACAATGCTTAGCACACAGTAGGCATGGGGAAACGCTAGATACTATTGAATATGTTAGAGGATGCGTGTGCACACACTGCCATTTGGTACACAAATGGCATCATTGTGTGCATTCTTGGTACCAAGGATAGCCAAGGAATATGCAGAGGAGCACAGGTGTCCTCCTTGCCAAGCTGTCCACCTGTGCCAGGTTTTGATGATGGGGGAAAGGAGGAAGTCAACACTGTCAAAATAAACTCTCTTCCTACAACACAGACTCAATTTCCCAAGAAAAGTAGCTAGGCACCTTATAAAAGTAGCTAGGCCACTTTTCAAGCCCAAAAAGAAGAAAGTACTGCTGTTTACCATCCAATAACCTGAGTCAATCTGGTGATTATCGAACATGTTTAATGAAGAACTAGATTTACAACAGTAATGTAAAATGGCTTCTAGTAGAACACCATGAAAGGCAGTTTTAATCTTTTTTAAGAGCAGGAAATAGCATGCATTTAGATGGAAATGGCTCATTCCACTGGATTTATTCATTTGGTTCAACTTGTTGGGGGAAGGGGTTATAATTTTAGATCTACCTCTTTAACAGAGGACAATTAAAGATGAAACCTAAATGCAGAATAATAACAATGTGGAAAAAAAGAAAATGTAGACATGCAGGCCCTCATAGGGCCTCCACATAGTGTATATGTACCCCAAGGGTGCACAAGATAATCCCTCGGAGCACAGGAAGAACTTCTGTTTGGACTTGTTATCTAAAAAGAAACTAAGCTCTACTGCAGTAACATTTAATATACAGACTGACGGGTGGCATATGTATACAGCTTATAAACGTACATGTATGAGGACAGGGCTCAATTTTTTTTCTTGGCAGGAATGACTTGAGCAACAGTGGAGAGATCCCCAGATTAGATGATCCATTTCAGCTGGGTTCACCTACCTTACCCCCAAGCCCCCTCAAGGAAGATGCTTGATTGGCAGCCTCCAGCCTCAAAAGGCCCTTTGTGAGTCAGCCCCTACCTACCTCTCCACCACCCCTCCAACCTCCACCTGACACACTCTTCTACTCCTGTGCTCGCCTAACTGTCTGCTCACCTGCCTTATTCTAGTAAAGCTTTAAGTCTCAGCTTAACAGCCCCTTCCTCCAGGAAGCCCTCCAGACAGCCCAGTTCAGCCTGAGGGAAGGTGCTCTTCCTCCCCAGAGGGCTTGTCATTTCAATCCTTGCTACTCACAGGGTGGTCCACAAACAGCAACTAGGAGCTCCCTGGAAGAGCAGAATCCAGGCTTCACTCCCCCTAATCTAGTGAATCAGACCTACCAGACCAACATTTTAAAGTTCCCAGATGATTCATGTGTGCCTGAAGGTTTGAGAAGGACACTCCCTGGTGACTTGTCTCTCCTCTGTGTTCAGCAGTGTGTAAGGCAAGCCGGGGACATGACTCGCATTATTCCTGTGGCCCTAGCACTGAGCCTGGCTCAGAGTTTATCTTTCATATTCTTGTTGAATGAGGAAAGAAAGAAAAAAAGGATCTTGGGGGTCACCTTCATTAGAGGTTCCAAGCTGGGGGAAGGGAATAGGTAACACACCATACGACAGTGTCAGGACTGGCCAGAGGATAGATGGAAGACAGAGTCCATTATACTAATAATGACAACACCAGCATTACGCTGTAACTTAAACAAATCAAATATAATGCTCTCAGCAACGCTAAGATAGGAACTATTATTCTCCTCCATTTTACAGATGGGGAAACTGAGGGTCAGAAAGGTTAATGCACTGGATCAGAGTTGCACAGCTGTTAGAGGGCAGAGTGGGGATTAGAATCCTGGCAGTCTAGCTTCAGGCTATACTAGCTTCAGGCATGTGCTGACCCGAAGGCTGCTTATAGAGAAAGCAGGATGACGAGGTACCCTGGCCACACAGCCACTACAAGCAGGGCCCAAAGGTTCCGAACCTGAGCATCCGCTGCCCAAGGAGCAAGGCAGCCATCCTTAACTAACCCATGACACGGCCTCACAGCACAGAACGAGGACCCTCCTCCCCGGGTGGAGGGTGAAGGGGGAGTGCCCAGGAGACATAGTTTGGCTCCAAATCAAAGCTCTCCTTCAGCACAGACTCTCCAAGAATGAAGGCAGCTGCTGACTGGCATGCTGGCCCCACCGGTGCTGGAGGAGCCTGCAGAGGCCCAGCTGCCATCTGGAAATGATTTGGCCCAGAGATTCCTGAACGGGTGGGAGGCTGGAATGACCAGCCGCTCCGAGCTCCCATCCACCTCTCAGAAACAAAGCTGGTGTGAATGGGCCCTGGAGGCAGCCACAACATAACCAGGGGTCACCCCCTTCCAAAGAGGGGACAGCCTCTGGGCAGTCCATAACCCTATTACAGCAACAGGAATCAACATTAGCCAACCAAGCTGGTCTCCCCCGTGTGGTGCCGATTTTAAATGTCCTTTCAGCGTGCAAACCCTCCAGCGTGACTTTTTAGACTATTACTGGACAGCACCTTACTTATTTAACAAACACACAGCACCAACTATGTGCCACGAACTGTTCAGAGCACTTTAAAAAATGTTAGCTTGTTTAGTTTTTATAACAACTTTTAAAGGAGGTAGTTATTATCCCCATTTAAGTTATAAGGAGACCAGTGCACAGAAATTTCTTAATAGCTACTTCGAGGCAAGTAGGATTTGAACCAAGAATCAGAGCTCTTAATTAGCTCACACCAATGTGTTACTTTGTTCCAAATGGCCCAGAACTTGTTAATTCTGACAAAGCATGCTACGTTGCTACCTTTCAAGCATTCTCTGGATATGAACTACATTGCCTGAAAGACACACTGGCATTTGCTAAGTAGTTACAGAAAAGAGCAGAATTTAGGATTATTTGTGCATTATTTTGGTCGGGGTGGGACACAAGGAAGGAAAACAGGGTGAGTGGTTGGGTGACCCACCACCCTGGAAACTCCACCCAGTGACCCGAGGTCTTGGGAACATACACCCCGCCCGCTCTGCGGTGCTGGCCTGGCACAGGTACCTTAAGCAAACATCAGGGTCGGACCACATCCTTTAAAAAGGAAAGAATTCCTTTTCGTAAAGGATCAAGCCAAAACACACCACCCAAACTTCTAGCCTGCCTTGATTGTCATTCTTGGGCTGGGAGACCCCTTCTTCTCCAAGTTGGCTGTGCTGCAGAAAGGCTTTTGGAAAAACAAGTAAATAAACCTGCCAGCTCCTGGCAGACAACTAGAATTAAAATATGCTGAGGCCTCACTATGAACTGCCCAGGATATAAGAAGGAACTTTAACTTGGGGATGGAGCCTAGGATGGGCCCACCTTACAAGGAATCACAAACGTGAACAGCCAGGGCTGTCTTTCAGGGAGTTGTAGGCAGAAAAGCCACAGTGCTCTGGCGACGTTTGACCACCTCATGTCACACAGCTGGCGCCTATAACCCAACTCTAATGATTCCCACAATGAAATACTGCTGGGAGTTATCCAGAGTATACAAAACCCTGTATTAGTTCAAAGATATCTTCCCAGATTATGGAAGTGAAATGCTATCCTGTGAGTAGCAGGAAATCTCAAAAAAAACAGACCAAAAAAACCAGTGAAGACAAGGCGGCCATTCCCCCAGCAAATTCACCTCAACACAAGATGCAATATGCAACCTGAGTCTGCGCACCTCCCGACACAACACTCGTCTCACGGGCCCTCATCACAGTTCAGAGGACCAACCTCATCCCTCACCTAAGGCCTTGCTTTGTTCGAGGCCAGACGCTCAACGTGTGGATGTCCAGCCACAACCCCAACACCCCGGACTTGCAAAACTTGGTGTTAACATGAGCTTTCTGAGGCGGGAAACTGGTTGTATTTTACTCATTTCTGACACTGAAAGGTAGGTCAGTTAAGGCTCAATTTCAACAACTCGGCAGACCTGGTTTACCAGCTGGGTGACCTCCACAAGTGACTTCCCTCCCGTATCCCCAACTTTAAATGGACGTACTAACACTAACAACCAGCGCAGTAATAACAACAAACATTTTCTAAGCACTTGGCCAGGACTGGGGCAAGCCCTTAACCCTCCCAGGGACTTGCTAAAAGCAGATCATCATATAACAAGGAAACCAGAACTCAAGGATTCAAGGTGGTGATCAATGGGGTGGGTGAGGAACAGAACACGCTTAACACCGAGTGGGTGCCCCCAAATTGGAGCACGTGTCACTGTCAGCACAAGGTAACACAGCGTAGGCAGTGAAAGCTTGAACTGAAGTCCACGCTGGATGTGAATTTTTTCTGAAGGGCCTTTACCCAGCATAGCCTCAGGAGCAGAGGGAAGAGGCCTCAGGCATTACCTGCTCAGGAGTCCTGGCACTTGGCAAGTTTCCCTCCAGCCTCCAGAGGCTGGAAAACCTGTTTGTTGTAAGGTCCTTCTGGAGAACACTTAGGCAGCCAATGACGGGAGTCATAAATGTGGTCACAACCTTTGACCCATGAATGCCACCCTGGAGAATATGATCCAAGAAGTTATTTAAAAGGAAAAAATAAAATAAAATGATGTAAATCATGGTGGGAAGAGGTCCATAGGCCACAACCAGGGAAGGGGAGGCGAACCCTGGCACGTCAGGACGATGGAAGACGCTAGGGCCTGGTTGGGTTCAGGAATGAAAAGCATGAGGATCAAGGAGGAAAAGTAAGGGACCAGAAAAAGTCTAGAATGAGACCCCCAGTTTCGGGGCACTGATGGGGAACCATGCTGGAGGCAGCTGCAGCCTCCATAAACAGTTGCTAAATTAGGCAGTCCAGGGTTTTCTGGTGCTGTGGTTTGGGTTTTGTTTGTTTTGTTTTGCTTTTTAAAGAGATTTCATGTCATGTTTGGATACTCCTGCTTTACTTTAAGTTTCTTTGTTCAGTTAATTAAATAAATATACAGTTTTAAAGCAAAGAAGAGATCCGAGTTGAGCCCAGCCAGCCCTTGAGATTCCTCCGAGGGAAAGCTGGTTTCTGCAAAGGAAAGAATTCCAACAGAAATCTGAGGTTCTCCTTCCCTCGTTACACGAGATGGGCCCACAAAATAAGACAGCGTGCCACCCGGCTTCCCTCTGCAGAGAAGCTGCCCTCGTTGGGGAGGCTGACTGGGCCGTGGCAGCTGCCTGGACCCAGGAAGCAGCCCTACCTGCCAGGACAGGTGTGGGGGAGGACGGGAGAGAGGACGGAGGAGGCTCAGCCTAAAGGGAACCCGTCCTAGGCAGGAGAAAGTCCCAGCAGCCACACCCATGGCCCTTTCTTCCTGTCAGGGGGTCACTCTAAGGCCTGGTTTCCTCAGGAACAGACCTGAGACCCAGCCCTTGCTCCTCCCTGGCAAGAGGCTCACCTAGCAGAACACACACACACAACATAGGTGCACACACATTCTCTGCACACTTACATGCTCTGCACACACACTCTACACACTCGCACACTACACACCCCCTGCCCCTCCCATCACGGCCTCCACCCTCAGCAGCCTTGTGACCTTTCCCGAAGCCCTCAACCAGCCCAGGTCATAGTGGGACCTCACTCTCATTCTTCCTCCCCAGTTCCAGGGGGAGAGGAACCCGACACCAACTCCCTCCCTCCTCTCAGGAAGATCTTGGTGCGGGGAGGGCGGGGAGAGGAAGGCAAAGTCTCCTTTAATTGTCACCCACTTCCTTCAATTCTCCGCTAGACCCTCGCTAGCTTGGGCAAGCCCATTAACCCTCTGGACCTCCTTGTCTGTAAAATGGGTCTAATGACGCCCCAGCTCGCAGCATGTGTAAGGACCGAAATAAGGCTGTTGGAAGCCTGTTAGAAGGCTGCGCACTAGCTGGAACTCCCTACAAGGCGGCAGTTACTGTGACCACCACCATCTCTAAATTATACCTTCAGCGGCGGAGCAGCCGCGGCGCAGAGCCAGAGCTGAGCTGGGAGCAGAGGGAGCGGGGAAGACACCCCCCCCCGAGGCTCCCCTTCCCACCTCGGGGCCCCCACGCCTTTCGGCGACGGCGAGGTCCCCATCTCCACCTGGCGGGAGGGCCCCAAGTTCAGAGAACAGTCCCTCCCCAGGCCTCCCTACCTGGCCTCCGAGCCAACGCCCATTCCGCGGCCGCCGAGCGCAGCGGCCTGGGCGCAGCTGGGCGAGCACTCCGGGGAGCGTCTGACTAGGGCCCCAGCCCCAGGGACGGCGGACCAGAGGTCTCCAGTCCCCCAGCTCCCGCAGAGGCACCCCAGGTGCAGAGAAGTGCCACAGCTCCACTTCTCCCCGTGCGGCCCCAGCCCGAACCTTCAACCCACCGCCCCCCAGAGACGCACTGCCGGGGCGCACGGCGCGGAACTCTCACACGACAGCAGCACCCCAGGGGATGGCTCCCAGGAGGGGGCCTAGGGTCCCTTTGTCCTCATCCCTCGGGGACGACGTCCCCCGGCCTCGGAGCCCACACTCAGCCCGCGGCTGCTGGGCGCCGTGGGGTCGCGCGACAGGGAGCTTCAGCCCCCGCGGGGTCGCACGCGCGGGGGCGCGAGGTGTACATCGCCGGCGCCTGGCCCAGCCAGGGCACTCACCGATGGACACGAGCTTGATGTTCTCACGGTCCAGGAACTCGAGCGCCACGGACACGTTCTCGAGCTGCATCTGGCGGAAGGTGGGCCGCTGGTGGTACTTGCGGTACATGTGCTTTTGGCTGAGCACCTCCAGAAGCGCGATGAGCCGCAGCCCGTCGCTCAGGTCGGTCTGCAGGTTCCCTATGCGTTTGTTCACACACTTGAGGTGCTCGTTGCACCAACGCGTGAACGTGTTCTGCTGGATCTTCTTCCACGGCGCGTCCTCCGCCAGGTCCTTCTCAGTCACCGGCATCCTGGCGGCGGAGAGAGCAATATGCACAGCGAGCTGCCGGGGACAGGCGTAGGGAGGCCCAGGGGCCGGGGAAGCGAAAAACCGAAGCGGAGCGGGAGCGGGAGCGGGGCTCGAACTCGGTGCTTCCGAAGCCGCGGCCGGGGCTGCTCTGCGCTCGCCTGCCCGTGGCCGCGCGAGGCGTCTGGCCCCGCGCCTGCGCATTGAGCCGACCCGCCCCTGAAGCCCCGCCCCGTCCCAACCCTCTGGCGGGAGTTCCCGGGCCACGCTCTCCCCCTGCCGCTCAAAGAGGGCACTGCGTCCCGCGAACTGCAAGGCGTCCCGGGACGCCGCGCTCTGTGCTCACAGCCTCCGCTAAAGGAAGCTAGGCGGGAGACCCGCCAGGAGAGGGTCACCCGGACCCAGAGTGAGGGGACGTGCAGAGGTAGGAACCTGGACAGAATGGGCAGGGACGGCCGTCTGGTTCACGCGGGAGGGGTTGGCGGGGAGGGGTATTTCATCCACCTACAGGTTCAGTAAGGTTTAATAAGGGCTTTATTGAGCTCCTGCTGTGTGCCAGCCTCTGTGTTAGGCGCTGGGGACACCGTGAAGGAAATGGACAACTTACATTTCATCTTAACTAAACTCATATGAATTATAATATCATTCATAGCATTTATTGAGTGCCTACTCTATGCCAGCCTTCTTAGCGCCTGCCAACCAATGGTAAATAAGAAAAATTTATAACTTAACCTTGAGGAGCTCATAGACTAATAGGAGAGAAAAGTATAAATCAACTATCACAGACAGCTTAATGGTACTGATAGAAATGAACAACAATTTGCTGTGTATATTAGTTTCCTAATGCTGCTGTAACAAATTACCAAAACTTTGTCTTTGAAAAAACCACACATTGTTGGCACTTCCCTGGTGGCGCAGTGGTTAAGAATCCGCCTGCCAATGCAGGGGACACGGGTTTGAGTCCTGGTCGGGAAGGATCCCACAGGCTGCAGAGCAACTAAGCCCGTGTGCCACACCTACTGAATCCCTTGCACCTAGAGCCCATGCTCTGCAATGGGAGAGGCCCGCAGAGAAAGCCTGCGTGCAGCAACGAAGACCCAACGCAGCCAAAAATAAACAAACTTCAAAAAAAACATACATTATTATCTGTAGTTTAGAGTCCCTCACAGGTCTCACTGAGCTAAAATCAAAGCAGTTGGCAGGATGCATTCCTTTCTGGAGGCTCTAGGGAAGAACCCGTTTCTTTGCCTTTTCCAACTTCTAGAAGCTTCCCAAATTCCTTGTCTGAGGCCTATTCCTCCAACTTCAAAACCAGCAACACCAGGCAGAGTCTTTCTCATGCTGTCATCTCAGGTTATCCACAGACACATCTTCCTCTAATTCTTTTTTTTTTTTTTTTTTTGCAGTACGCAGGCCTCTCACTGCTGTGGCCTCCCCCGCTGCAGAGCACAGGCTCCAGACGCGCAGGCCCAGCGGCCATGGCTCACGGGCCCAGCCGCTCCGCGGCATGTGGGATCCTCCCGGACCGGGGCACGAACCCGCGTCCCTTGCATCAGCAGGTGGACCCCCAACCACCGTGCCACCAGGGAAGCCCCCTCTAATCCTTTTAAGGACCCAGCTGGGAAGAGGGGTTGGGCAGGATGAATACATATCAAGGGCTTCCAGCCCTAGGAGAAGTCAGCAGATTTGTGGTGACATTCTGTAACAGGTCATTTGTATACAAGGTGAAGTGCTTTCTTCAGACAGATTGCCGCACTGGAAATGCTCAAAACCACCTTGGGGGAAAGACAGTATTGCCTGGCCCTGGCCCATTGTTGGGATCAGTAAGTATCTGAAGTCTCATTCCCCTCCTTAGTGGTTAAGTGAAGACACGTGCTGGAGGTCAGCTGATAAGCACTAGACAAAGCTGGACTTGTACCTGGGTTTAACGCCAAAGTCTGTACTATGCCTCAAAGACCCCATGCTGTTCCCAGCCTGGGCCTTGCCTTTGTCCACACAATCTGACCAACAGATTCACTAGAGGCAGTTTAGGTAATCTTACTTACCCCATGCCCAAGGCTTCTGGTTCCTCATGCTTTCCTCCATCCAAAGGCATCCATCAAAACTTATCAGCCAGCGTCTCACTCCGAAGGGGACCTCCTCCCTGCTAGGTGAGACTGGAGCTAATGTGATCAACTCAGCTCACTCAGCAGCTGATAATGTACTAAGGTTCTCCTTTCTTATGAGATATTTCTGTTTTCACCAGGTCTTGACACACATAACTAAATAAGTTCTGCATCTAAATATCCAGTCCACTTCACTCTGAGCTGAGACATCCCTGTCTTAGGATGAAGCTGGTGATTCTCTCCAGTCAATCAGAAGACACTTAAGAGTTCCCTAGGAAGCAGTTTATGGGGAGTGAAGGGGATTCAGCAACCTTGGTGGAGGGGGGTGGTCAGTGGCTTTGGTGACAAGGAGAGGAAGCAGACAAGGTCTTCAAATGGCTCTTTATCAATATGTGATAAAAGATGAGGGCTGAACAACTCAGGGCAGACATTTCTGCAGGGAGCGTTTTAGCCAATGCATTCCACAGTTTTGCTGACAAGGCCTTCACTTCAAACACCCAATCTGTTTTCTAAATTTTTTTCCTAGGCTTCTTTGATCTCTTCTTGGTGGAACCATCCAGAATGGAAGAGTATAGGGAAGCAAAAGGCTCAGGCTTTCGGTGTGAATTCTGGCTATCCTGGCTCGATGACCTCGAACAAATAACCTCAGCAAGCGTGTTTTCTCATCCGGGAAATGGAGCCAACACATCAACTCCTGGGGTTATTAAATAATGCAAGCAAAACTCTTAGCAGAGTGCCTGGAATACCATCAGCGCTCAATAAATGTAACTGAAAACTGGGCAAAATTAACAGAGACTTCTCAACCAGACGCTGAAAAATCTAGAATTAGCTGCATTTTCCCAGACTCCAGTCTGTCTCTGTAAGAAGCCAAGGCTCCTCTCCATGTCTGTTACCCACAGATGTTGACACCAATCTGTTCCAGCCCCGCGAGATCCCAGTCAGAAGGAACTGACAAAGAAAACATAAGTCAAGCAGTAACCCCTACATGTCAGGATGGACCTGACAAGACAACAGCAAATTCACAGACATCCACAAGGAAGAGTCTACCTGTACCTGAAGATGAACATCGGGTGGAAGGTTGGAGCACTGTGAGCCTGCTTCTCAAAGTTGTGCGATTTGCCAGGTCAGCCCATGGGAGTAGGATTGGAGGGAGCTCTTCTACCCAGGCAAGCGTGCAGAAGTTCCTCCAATCCCACCTCCAGGCCTTTGCTCAGGCAGTGCTCTCATCTCTCCCCTCCAACTTGGAAAAAGCATGCCCATCCCCCAGTCCCCTCACCCTCACAGCTTGTGTGGTCCCAATGCTTGTTTTATGCTGAAGTTTACTTGCTGTTTTCACTTGCTGAAGGAGGGCAACTGTCATCTCTGTCCCCTTGCAAGATGCAAGGGTTTTAAGACCTAACAGAGCCTGCACTGTCCAACATAAGTATGATGAGAGCCACACTGTAACTTTAAATGTTCTAATGACACCAAAGAGTTATTAAGTACCCTTTAAAAAGTAAAAGGGAGCTTCCCAGTTTCCATCCCTGGTCTGGGAGCTAGATCCCACGTGCACACCGTACGTAACAAGGAGTTCACGTACCACAACTAAGGAGCCGGTGAGCCACAACTAAGGAGTCTGCCTGCCACAACTAAGACCAAATGCAACCAAATAAATTAAAAAAAAAAAAGAGGTGTAATAATAATAGTGGTAGTATAGTTGTAATAGTAATAATAATAACAGAAGCTTCTGCTTCTTAAGTAGTGTTATTCTCATTTAATCATCACAACAACTCCAGGAGGTGTTGTTATTATCCCCATTTTACAGGTAAGGAAACTGAGGCTGAGAGGAGTAGTCATATGCCTAAGGTCACAGAGTGACAGAGACTGGATACTAAGTAAAGACTAAGAAAGGCAATAGTCATGATTAAGAGCAGAGACCTGCAGCTGCCCCTGACTTTATTTCCTTACCTGTAATCTACATTAACAATGTACCTCCTAGGAGTTTCTGACAAATGGGAAGCTAGATGTATAGCACTTAGCATGTACATGTCAGCTGAGAGAGCTGATACTCCTATTATTGTCATGATTATGTGACAATGTGAGTGGACATCAAAGAGGAAGACTGAAAGTTCCAGGTTTAGAAGCCTGCTTTCCAAAGGGAACAGAGGCGAAGATGAAGAACCAGGACTTGCAAAATAAATTTCTGTTCTCCCCAGATGCATCTTTCCCCCAGGGCAGGGTCCTTCTCAGCTGTAATTTTACACCAATGTCCACACCCTGCCAGAAAGAAAGAGAGCAAAATGTAAACGAGAATATTTGCTCTGTCTCCACCCCCTAGAGAAAGAGGAACTGGTTCTCTTCGCAGCTCCCTGGAGAAGTGGGAGGGTTCACGCTCCACTGCCAGCCCCGACTGCAAAGGTCCTGGGACCATGTGAGTGGGGTGCTGGAAGGAAGCCCACTCTGGTGGGGAGAGCGGGGAGGGCTGCTGGGAGATCTGGCCTTCCCCAAAAAAGGTGGCAAAAGGCAGCTGCAGTGTTCCGGGGCCCCACTAGCCAGCCCTGCCCTGAGATTAGGTGAGGCGGCTGCTGGGAGAAGGCACAGATCTTCACCCCACTCACCCACCTCCTAAGGTGGAAATCAAAATGGGCAGAGCAGTGATCACGACAGCCATTCTTTACTGGATTCACACAATGGGCTACGTGACTGTGGTTTTAGCTCTATTCTCTCCTTTGATCCTACAGCTGTAGTAACTGGCCACTTCCTAGTGCTAGATACTAAGCTAAGCACGTCCGTGAGTTATCTTTTTTAATCGTCTCAAAAACACTGTGAGCTTGGTGCTATTGTTATCAGCCCAATATTACAAGTAGGGAAATTGAGGCTGCAAAAAAAAAAAATCAGTTCACTTTCTCAGAGTCCCTTGGGAATGAGGTGTCAGATTCTGGATTCAAACCCTGGTCTCACCAACTCCAGAGGCCAGCTCTGAGTCTCTAAGCTCATCAGGCTCTCAGAGCCCACAGCCCTGACTTCCAGGAGCACAGTTTGTCCAGCGATGGCAAAGGAATGAAGGCAGTGGCCACTATCCGCTGGACATCTGTGTTGTTCATTCAGCAGGTGCGGGAGTCAGGGTCTGCTGAGGACCTTGGCTTCCTCGCTCGAGGCCTTCCCTTCCCAGCCCAAGGTGGAACTCACTGCCCCATACTGCACCCCAGACTTGCTGGAATCACCAAAAAAAAAGAAAAAAGAAAAATTAGTTTGCAAATGACTGGGCCCTCTTCCCCACACAGTCTGGCTTTGGCTTCTTTGGCAGATTTATGTGTAGGTCTGGTTTGTTTTTTTAAAGTGCAGACAAATGCCACAGGGCACTTTTCAGCTAAAGAAAACCCTGTCTAGCCGCTGCTCACCTGGCAAGCCCAGTCTGTCTTCCAACTGGAACAGAACTGCCCCTTTGTGGATGGCTGGACAGCTGACAAAGCCCTTTTCCATCCTTATCTCATCCACTCCCTCCGCCCCCACTGCTCCGCGGGCCAGGATTAGTAGTATTACTCTCAGAGCACTCAAGGACAGGGACTGTTTATCCCTAGGGTCTAAGAGAGTGGAGGCACTGAATTGCCGGGAAGGAGGCTCCAGGCCACGTGGTTAGCTAGAGGGTCAGAGCTCAACGTTGTGTCTTCTGACTCTAAAGCCTTCTCTAGGGCTCCTTTTGGATATTCAAGGGTGTTTACTGCACTGTCTGTAACAGCTACATGCCCCTTACTGGTGGGTCCCTCATATGCACTGTAGCCTTGCTCCTCCGTGTGGTCCCGCCAGCAGCTCGGGCAGTACCGGGGGGTGTGCAGAACCTCAGGTACCACCCTGAACCTGCTGAATCCAAAGCTGCAGTTTAACAAGATCCCCAAGGCGATTCCTGTGCTCATGAAAGTTGCCAAGTCCCACATTACAGTACATCCATCTGGTGGACCGCCTTGCCACATTTTACAAAAGGATGGGATGGAGCTACATAGGCTGATGTAAAAGGATCTCAGAACTTATTGTTACGTGGGGAAAAAGAAAAGCAAGTTACAGATCAAAATGAATTTGTATGATTCAATTTGTACACACATTAAAAAAAAAAAACACTAGTACACGTTAATATATGCACAGAGTTGATCAGCCAGGCAGCCTATTAGGGTGCTAGTCTAGAAGGGGAACCCCAACAGCACTGAACTAGATCAAAACACAGTGCCAGTTAACTCAGGTTTCCACGCGGGACAGACCTGTGGTAACCAGTGCTCAGAGGGAAATAGCCTCCTCTGGGGGAAACTAGAACATTCCCTTCTTCGGCACTAGGAGCAACTCTAGGCTGTGCCACTGTGCCAGAGTCCAGCTCAGCTAGGCGACGGTCCTCTCAGGTCCGTGGTCTGTCAGCTTAATCCTTGGTCAGAGATGTGTGCCTCCCCAAGACCTAGTGATCTGTTAGTGCGTCACCTGAATCTTAGCCCATAATACAGCCCCCAAGAAACTGACTGCTTAGACTTCCCTGGTGGTCCAGTGGTTAAGACTCCGTGCTTGCAATGCAGGGGACACAGGTTCGATCCCTGGTCAGGGAAGTAAGATCCCACGTGCCACGTGGCGCGGCCAAAAAAAAAAGAAACTGACTGCTTGGACGACTGCAATTCCAGGACAATTCCAAGTAAGTTAAAAGGTCAGATTTCATTCTGTGTACGTAATAAATTCTTTGTTTCAAAAAGAAAGAGGAATGATCTATTTTATTAACAGAAAATCAGTTTCTCCACATCCTGCCTAAGTAAATTTTGAACCACTGTTTTTAAAATATCAAGTTGAGGGGATGCCAAATTATAAGCCTGCCCAGGGCACCTCTGTGTCTCAGTCTGGCTCTGTATGTGCATAAAAAAAACAACAACAAAGAAACCTTGGAAGGATTTATAGGAAACAGTTAAGCAGGCCAATCACTAGGAGGTAGAATTATAAGAAGTTTTACTTTTTACCTTAACGACTTTCTTTCTTCCTTAAATGTTCTGAAACATGCACTGTTGGTGGGAATGTAAAAGAGTAAAGCCATTTTGGAGAGCGGTTTCTTCAAAAGTTAAACGTATGATCCAGCCATTCCACTCCTAGGTAATTTACCCAAAGGAAATAAAAGCATGTGTCTATAAAAGGACTTGTACTTGGATGTTTGTACCAGCTTTATTTGTAATTACCCAAAACTGGAAACATCCAAAGGTCCATTTAACAGGTGAATGGATGAACATACTGTGGTGCATCCGTAAAATGAACTAGTCAGTACTCAGCAACAAAAAGTAAGGACCTACTGCCACACACAGCAACACAGACGAATCTCAAAATTATTATGCTCAGTGAAAGGAGCCAGGCAAAAAAAGAATACATACTGTGTGATTTCATTTGTGTAAAACTCTAAAAAATGCAAGCTATTTATAGTGACTGGACAGCAGATCAGTGAGTGTCTGGGGATGTAGGGGGTAAGTGGGGAGGGATGGGAGGGAGAGATTACAAAAAAGTATGAGGAAACTTTGTGGAGTGATGGATATATTCCTCATTTTGATCATAATAATGGTATCATGAATATATATTTGTGTGTGTGTTTATGTATACGTGTGGGTGGGTGTGTAAAAACATCACATTATGCACTTCAAATATGTGCCGTTTACTGTAAGTATATCATGACAAAGAAGAGAAGAGAGAAAAGAAAAGAGGTAGGGAGAGAGGAAGGGAAGGGAGGGAGGGAGGGAGGGAAGAAGGGAGGAAGGAAGGAAGAAAGGAAAGAAAAAAAACAAGTCTTTTTTAAGTTTATGAGTAGAAAAAAGCAAAGGCACACCCACATTAAAATGTGTGCTTTTTCACTTGTCAATCTCCTGGTCTCCTCTACCTATCATTGCAGAAAATGCATCAAATGTGATCTTTAATTCAGCTCATTTTAAGACTATCTGTTCCTTTCTCTCCCCCATGTCCCCCACCAAGTGAAGCGGAATCCTGCTGAAATGGAATCAGATAAGGTTTCCTCGCTCCACTATGGCCCCCAGCTTCTCCCCATGGAGGTTACAGGCTGCGAGGAATGTGATGGCATGTTTAGTTTGGAGCAGACTTTGGCCAGTAAATACACTCTCAGCTCAGACCAGAATCAGCCCTGATAGAAGATAGGCCCTTCCAAAATAGCTGGAGGTCAGTCCTCTGTCCAAAAGCTCCATGTAGATCTTTAACAGTGAGGAGAGGGGAGGGGAGGGGAAGGCGGTATCCACAGCATTCTCCTCAGTATCACTGGAGCCTAACTGGGAAAGCTCTTGGCTACAGAAACTCACTGAGAAGTAACAAGAGAACAATCAGAACATGGCTGACCAAGCTTAACGAGGTCTCTGAAGGTCCCCCGTTCTCCAAGTGTGAGAGGTTTGCACCTCTGTTGGCCTCAATGGTTGACCAGCCATGTGATCCCAAGTTGGTTAGGACCAGAGGGAGTCCACTGGACCAGATGGCTTTCTAGAATGCAAAACTCTAGTAACAACAATGATAATCATGACATCTGGTGCTGAGCACACATCTATTGCCACGTTTAATCCTTACACAACTCCATGAAGTAGGAACTGAGTCCCAGGGAGGTTAAGCAAGCATCCTGTTAATAGGTCTGACTCCAGGGCGCATGCTCTGGGCCATAGCACCACACTGCCTCCCAGGAAACCATGGGAAGTCCAGGCATGGCAGAGATTCTGGACTCAGACCCAGGTTCAAATTCCCATTCTGCACTGATGAGTTATGCAGGAATAATAATAATACCTACCTCACACTTGCAAAATCACGTGGGTAATGAGGGCGGAGCATAGCAGGTGATCAGGAAGTGGTAGCTGCCATCATTTTCATTATCATCATCATCACCGTCAGTGTCCAGAAGACCATCCAAAGCTGCTTCTCAGTAAAAGAAAAACAAGGACCAGCACTGTAAATAGTAAAGGCTGAGGCTAGGACCGGAACCTAGGCAGTGGCTTGGAACCTGTGATCCAACAACTACAAATTTTAATTGCAGTATTATATTTTCCAGTTCTGGGACTTCCATTTAATTATTTTTTATAGTTTCTAGTTTCCTGCTGAAATTCTTATCTAATTTCTTGAATGCATTAATCACAGTTATTAGAGTCTCACCTCAAGCCTGGGGTTTTATTAAGGAACCGCCACCATGGGTCAGACCTCACTCCAATTTTCGTTCCCCCAGACCTTGAGACACCAAAGCCCTGCCAGCTTCTCAGCCTCTCAGCTGCCCCAGTCAGTACACTCCTTGAGGAGAAAAGCAACTCCCCAGTTACAACTCCCTTGTCTTTCTCAATCATTTCTAGGTGCTCTCGACAGGAGGGGTGACCTGATACTAGCTCGCCTGCCGTGGTCAGAAGCAGGAGGCACCATCCCTCCCCCCAACCCCATCCTCTTGCTACTTCTCTGCCAACATGGATAAAGGCTGCAAAATTAAAAAGCAAAAAGAGAAAAATAGGTGATATTGCAGTTTTCAAAGCTGTGTTATTTACTTATTTGGGCGACATTTTTCTCTATTTTATTTCAAGAAATACTACACAATATAGTTCCTGAAGGAAATGAATGATAAAAGCTGCCATTTATTGAGCACTTCAAAAGGTCTTCATTGTTTTAAGCATTTTACATGTATTAACTCAGTCCTCATTAAAAGGCTGAGAGTAGGTTTTGCCATCTCCACTGCCATGGCTGAAGGAGCCAAGGCCCAGAGAGGTGAAGACATTGGCCCAAAAACACACAGCTTTTTTTTTTTTTTAACATCCTTATTGGAGTATAATTGCTTTACATTGTTGTGTTAGTTGCTGCTGTATAACAAAGTGGATCCGCTATACGTATACATATATCCCCATATCTCCTCCCTCTTGCATCTCCCTCACACCCTCCCTATCCCACCCCTCTAGGTGGTCACAGAGCACCGAGCTGATCTCCCTGTGCCATGCAGCTGCTTCCCACTAGTTATCTATTTTACATTTGGTAGTGTATATATGTCCATGCTACTCTCTCACTTCGTCCCAGCTTACCCTTCCCCCTCCCCGAAGACACACAGCTTGTACAGCATAGAGCAGAGACACAGACCCAGGTATGGCCAAACATTCTTCTTTGTGACCTAAGAGCAAGGCATGAGTAATTATAAGAAATTCGAGTATCCGGACTTGAAAGGGCAAGAAAGCCCGAAAAAATTTGCAGACCACCAGAAAGAAAATGGCTAAGGAGGATGAAGCAATGTCTTGGGGCAAGAAAGAGTTCTGAGCTCTGTTTGGTGAGCCCCAGCTTTGAGGACAGGTAACTTTGCCTCAGTGTCTTCATTTGTAAAATGGAAATGATAAAAGCATTCATCTTACCCCGTGCGCTGTTCATTCCAGGACTTTAGCACTCAACCGCCTTTCCCATTTCCCAGCTCCAAGCAGAACCTGAGACCTTCCCTGTTGAGGGAGGTTTGCTTCAGGTAGAGGAAAACTACGATTCAGCCAGCTGCACACCTGCCCTGAGCCAAGCCTCATCCTCCTTTGGAAGGAACCTAGATTCGGATGCCAGGCCCTGCAGGGGGGCGGAGAATGGAGAGGGTGCTTTCCCAGGCCAAATGCAGAATCCCTCCAAGTCTGGATGGTCCTACAGGGCAGCGAGGCCCTTCCCACTCAGAGGGCTCACTCAGTCACAGTCTGTGCACGTTTTCTGAGCACACACCAGTCAGTCAGGACTCGCCTGGTTGCAGGTGACTGAAACCCAGCTGAAAGTCTGAAAGCAAAAAGAGAAATGATTGTCCCTGTAACCAGACAGTCCAAGGGGGTGGTTCAGACGCGTCTGGATCCAGGGGCCTAGGTGACACCTTCAAGATCCACCTCTCTCCCTCAGGGCTCTGCCTTCCCCTCTGCTGGCTTCCTGCTCAGGCAGGCCTCCCCATGTGGTGATGAAGCCGCCCTCCAGCTGCGCCAGGTTCACCTCCTCGGCAGCCCCAACCCGGAGAGAGCTCCTCTTTCCCAGAACTTCCAGCAGAAGTCCAGGGCTGATGCTAGTTGGCTCCGCTGAGCCTGACCCGCTCTCACAGTCTGAGGGACATGGGCCACCCCATGCGCAGCCCTGGACTGTACGTTCACCCCGCCTGGGGGGTGCAGGCAGCCACCTCACTGTTGATATGGGGAGGCATCGAGGACAGATTTACTGAGCCCCGCCTCTGCCAGACACTGTTCCAAGTCCTGTAGATGTATTTAAATCTCACAGAACTCTGTGAGTTAAATGCCATCAGGTGGGGTGGGAGGGGCCGTATAGGAGTGGGGAAGTGGGAGGTACAAACTATCGGCTGTAAGAGCGGCTCAGAGATGTATCGTACAACACGAGGAATACAGCCAATATTTTGTAGTAACTGTAAATGGAAAGTAGACTTTAAAATTAGTAGAAAGGGCTTCCGTGGTGGCGCCGTGGTTAAGAATCCGCCTTCCAATGCAGGGGACGCGGGTTCAGTCCCTGGTCCAGGAAGATCCCACATGCCGCAAAGCAACTAAGCCTGTACGCCACAACTACTGTGCCTGTGCCCTACAGCCCGCGCACCGCAACTACTGAGCCCACGTGCCACAACTACTGAAGCCCACGTGCCTAGAGCTCATGCTCCGCAACAAGAGAAGCCACCCCAATGAGAAGCCCACGCACCGCAACGAAGAGTAGCCCCCGCTCACCGCAACCAGAGAAAGCCCAAGTGCAGCAACAAAGACCCAACACAGCCAAAAATAAAATAAATAAAATAAATAAATAAAATTAAAAAATAAAATTTGTATAAAAATAGAGACTTCCCTGGTGGTCCAGTGTTAAAGAATCCACCTTCCAATGCAGGGGACGCAGGTTCGATCCCTGGTCAGGGAACTAAGATCCCACATGCTGCGGGGCAACTAAACCCACGTGCCACAACTACAGAGTTTGCAGCCTCAACGAGAGAGCCCATGTGCCACAAACTACAGAGCCCACGTGCCACAACTAAAGAAGAGAAAACCTGCACACCACAACTAGAGAGAAGCCCAAGTGCCACAACTAAAGAAAAAGCCCGAGCGCCACAACGAAGGGACTGCGCACCACAATAAAAGATCCCGCATGCCTCAACGACCCGATGCAGCCAAAAAAAATTGTATAAAAAAATTTTTAATAAAGATAAAGAAAATAGGAACATACACACAAAAAATACCATCAGGCAGGTGGGGAAACTGAGGCACAGAGAGGCCAAGTTACCCCAAATTGCACAGTTGGGAGACAGCAAGGCATGGCCTCACACGCAAGCACCTACGGAGCCCGCCCTCCTAACCATTGCACCACACGGCTTCTACCATTTCTCCCTCAAGCTCTGGCCACACGGAATCATTTCAGTTCCTCAAATGATTAAGCTTTCTCTCACCTCCTGGCCTTTGCACTCGCTCCTCTTCTGTTCAGCACCCGCCCTTTCCCTTTCCTCCCAGCCTAGGCTGAAGCAAGCTGGCACTCAGGAAGTCTTCCCTGACCCTTCAGACCAGACGGGCCCTTCTGTGTGCTCCCAGCCCCAGGCACCCCCTGCGATGGGTTGCAATTGCCCGTTGCTTGATGATGTGCCCACCAGGTGTCAGCTGTTCTCGGGAACCATGCTACATCGGAGCAGTTGGTAGGGGATGGGCTGGCTCAGTAGTTGCATTAGTTTCCTGTGGCTACTGTAAGAAATCACCATAAATGTAATGGCTTAAATCAACACAAGTGTATTCTCTCTCAGTTCTGGAGGCCACAAGTCCAAAGTCAGTTTCACTGGGCTAAGGTCAAAGTGATGACAGGGCTGGTTCCTTCTGTAGGCTCCAGGGAAGAATCTGTTTCCTTGCCTTTTTCAGCTTCCAGAGGCCACCTGCATCTCTTGGCTTCCATCTTCAAAGGGAGCAGTGTAGCATTTTCAAATGTCTTCCTCTCTGTTCCTCTGGTTTGTCATCACATTGTCTTCTGTCTGAAAGACACAGGTGGAGGATACCCTCTTATAAGGACTGTTGTGATTACATCGAGCCCATGTGGATAATCCAGGATCATCTCTCTATCTCAAGATCCTTCACTTAATCACATCTGCAAAATCTCTTTTGCCATAGAAGGTAACAGTCACAGGGTCCGGATGTGGACTTCTTGAGGGGCTACTGTCCGTCTACCACGGGGGTGAAGTGTGAGGACTCCCAGCCTGGAAGCCTGCTCTTGAACCCATGTGGTTCAACCTCTAACTTGCTGTGACCAAGTGATTTAACCTCCCTGTGCCCCAGAGGGCAGAGGGCAGGAGGTGACTGAGTAGAGTCGTTTGAGGAACCGAAAGCAACTCAGCCTGGCTGCAGGACAGGGTCACGGGAGGAGCCTCTTGGCTTCAAGCCCCAGCTCTGAGTCAGTTTCTGCATCTGTGAAATGGAGATGATAACGGTCCCTACCTCATAGCCCTGGCTGTCGGCGGATTAAATGAATCAAGACATGTGAAGTGTTGAGCGCCGTGCTTTGGCACAAAAACACTCGATAAAGGTTGGAAATTAGATGTTGTCTTAGTTTGGGTTTCCTTGCAAGCAAACCCAATTCTAGGATTCAAATGCAAGACATTTATCTGGGAAGTGATCCCACGAAGCACTAGCAGGGGAGGTGAGAGGTGAGACAGGCAAGGAAGGAAGCCCATAAAGGGTGCGTTAATGAGGGGCTGCTCCTGGGACAAGGAAAGGGGAGGAGCTGGGGGCTTTACCATCAGTTATTGGTGGAGGGCTACTGGGGGAGGGGGTGCTGTTCGTCCGAGGCCCTTTTGGACTAAGATGTACAGGCAGAGTGTGGACTTACGATGACTAAATAAGTTAGTTTATGAAAAGCACTCACCCAGTGAGCAGGTGACCAGAAAGTCATCAGGCAGAAGGGCTTGGCTGCCAGCAGCTGGAAGTAACTGGTGTAAGCTGAAGGGGGTCTGGGTGTGTGCTGAGCGTGTGCTATAGTCGTACCAGAGACCACCCCGCCCGGGGGGGCCTGGACTCTGGGGACTACACACACAGTGGCATCCCCCGAAGAGTGTGGCTCCCCCTGTCTTGGAAAGGGGCAGGGCCAGGACTGAGGCCCGCGCCTCTGGGCCCCTCAGAGCAGGTGGGAGAGGCTCTTACGCAATGTCATGTACTTTCTCCAGGACAGGCTGAAGTGGAAATGTTAGCAGATCCCCACAGGTACCTGACAGACCAGCTCGGCAGCCCAGGGCCCCAGAGGCCGAAAGGAAGGTGGTGTCTGTGGTCAAAGTCCTGATGGGGGACGGAATGACAGGCATGTGCCTGTGCAGTGAAACAGTGAGGTGTGAAGGGCCCAGGGGTGAGGGGTCCATCGGTAAAGGCAGGGAGGAAGATGACCTTTTAAAGAACAGAGGCCATGAGGCTGTGTGGATTTGGGTGAAGGGCAGGGCTGTTGTGGCTTTCTGAGATATTTCAGGCATGAATAATGCTCAGATTGCTGGGGTGGACACGGAAAGAAAAGTGGGGAGTAGTCCTGAAAGATGGAGAAAGGCCAGCTACTCTGCAGTCACTGCAACTTGGGGCCTCAAAGGCACTTCCCCGCAGCAGTGAGGGATGAAGGCTGTTCCAATTTCAGGGCCCCGGCAGGTACCTCATGGCAAGGCCTGAAGCCCAAGGAACAAGGCTGGTTTGTACATCAGGCCAGAGCTCTGGGACGCTGCAACCCAACATCTTCCCAGTCCTCTCTCTGCTCTAAACCCTCGAGAAGTCCAGCTGACAGAATGTGGCCCGCTGCTCAGAACGTGGGATTCGGGACAGGCCTTGACCTCATTTGAGGTTCCAAAAATAGACCTTTTTTTTTTTGAGGTACTACTCTAATCCTGGGGCCCCCTGGCTCCATGATCTGTAGATATGAACTTATCTATCTTCTGAGAGACAGAAGAGGAAAATTCAGTGTTACCTGCTAGCCTCCTTGATCCAGGAGAGTCTGTGGTCAAGGACCAGACAGCCTGGGCTCTGATGCCAGCTCTGCCATTCACCAGCTGTGTGACCTTGGGCGAGTTACCTGACCTCTCTGAGCCTCCACTAACTTCCTCTTAGTACATGTGTTGATCATAATCATACCGACCTGGTAGAATTGTAATGACTAAACAAGTTAGTTCATGTAAGACACTCAGCACAGTGCCAAGCACATAGGAAGCCACTAACTTCTCTAGTTAGTGTGTATTATCTCATTAATTCTGATAGCAACTCAAGCTGTGCTCACCCAGTGCCTGTATGTCCCCCTCAGAGCAAATCATCTTGCTGTGGTGGATTATAACTTCCTGCTAACTTTTCAGATCCTTCCACAGAAGTTCCTGGAGCCAGGAACTCTGCGTTGTTTACTGCTTTTCCCAGCACAGCACACAAGTGCTCTAAAGATGTTGATTTTGAAAGTATCCCTGCTTTACAGACCAGGAAGCTATGGGCAGAGGGTTTCAGGGACATATTCATGGTTCCCTAGTAATGGGGTCATCCAATATACAGTCTCCAGCCCATGCCATTCTGCCAGTCTGCAATTCTTGAGCACATTTTGTATGTCAGGCCTTGGACTGGGCACCAGGGAGAGACACAGAAAAGAAGGTAAACCGCAGCCCCGTCCTTCAGCATCCTTATCTTTAAAAGGGAGATCATACACTTTTCCAAAAAAAGATATCCAAATGGCCAATAGGTACATGAAAAGATGCTCACCATCACTAATCATCAGAGAAATGCAAATCAAAACCACAATGAGATATCACCTCACACCTATTAGAATGGCTATCGTCAAAGAGATGACAAGTATTGGCAAAGATGTGGAGAAAAGGGAACTCTGGTGCACTGTTGGTGGGAAGGTAAACTGGTGCAGCCACTCTGGAGAAAAGTATGGAGTCTCGTCAAAAAATTAAAATAAGAACTACCATATGATCCAGCAATCCCACTTCCGGGTATATGTCCTGAAGAAATGCAATCACTCTCTAGGAGAGATATCTGTACCCACATGTTCACTGCAGCATTATTCACAGTAGTCAAGACATGGAAACAATCTAAGTGCCATCAGTGGATGACTGGATTAAGATATTATTCAGCCATAAAACAAAAGGAAATCCTGCCTTTTGCAACAATATGGATGGACCTTGAAGGCATTATAATAAGTGAAATAAGGCAGACAGAGACAAATACTGTATGTTCTCACTTGCATGTGGAATGTAAAAAGCTGAACTCATTGAAATAGAAAGTAGATTGGTGGTTGCTAGGGCTGGAGAGTGAGGGAAATGGGGAGATGTTGGTCAAAGGGGACACGTTTCCAGCCTTATGGTGAGTAAGTTCTGGGGACCTAATGCACAGCATGGTGGCTGTAATTAACAATACTGTATTAGATACTTGAAAGTTAAGAGAGTAGATCTTAAATGTTATAACCACAAGAAAGTGGTAATTATGTGAGAGGATGGGGGTGTTAACTGACCTTCCTGTAGTAATCCTTCATTACACTGGACACCTTAAACTTACATGTTGTATGTCAATAATATCTCAATGAAGCTAGAAAAAATGGAGATCATACTATCTCCATCAAACGGCTCCTGTGGGCTGAAGTGAAGTTCTGACTGCTAAGAGCCTGGCACAGGGTCCAGACTGAGGCAAGGGCTTGGTTACTGGGTGCTAGTACCGGTCTGTGGGCCTTTTCTTGTTCCTTCATCTGAAATTTCCCTTTTCTCCCTTCAGGCCTCCCAAGCCTGACTAGCCCCCACTGAGCCAAGTTGTCACCTCCTCCACGAAGCAGCTCTGCCCCACAGGCCGGCTTAGTTCCTTCTTCTGTGATTTTTTTTTTTTTTTTTTTTGGCTGCACCACGCAGCAGGCAGGATCCTAGTTCTCCGACCAGGGATCGAACCAGTGCCCCCTGCAGCGGAAGTGCGGAGTCCCAACAACTGGAACCCCAGGGAAGTCCCCTGTGATCCTAAAATGCCCAAGATTTTGATGCACTCCCCAAACTGGGTTAGTTCTGGACCAGACTGTACACTCTACGAGAAGGGGCCTGGGTCCATCTCAGGCATAGCTGTATCCCTGTATCTGGCAAACGATCAGCCACATAATAAATGCTGAGTGAATAAAGGAAACAAACGAGTAGGAAGGAGAATGGATGAATGGATGGATGGATGAATGATAGATAGATGGATGGGTGGATGGGTGGATGGATGGGAGAATGGATAAATGATTGAATGGGTAAATGGATGAATGAATGAATGAATGAATGAACAGGCGCCAGGCTGAAAGGCAGCACTTCATCCTGCAGGCTGTGGATATTGCTGGGCTGTGGGGCATCCACACATGTGTGGCCTGGAGCCTGACAGTTCAGGCCTGAGGAATCTACATCCCGTCCCCACCCTGGGTGGGGTGTTTGCTCTACTCTTATTTCCACAAGGCAATTAACTGCAACCACCCTCCATCCAGGCAGACAGATTCTAGAAAGTCAAACAGCCCTTCCCTCCCTGACTAGGAAAAGAGTGACAAGGTCTTGCCATCCACCAGTGGCTGGCTTCGGGATCCTCGAGTTGGCATTCCCCCAAAGCTCACAGCCCCATCTTTTTATTTTCCTTTTATATAGAGCAAAACATTATACTCACTAGCCTTCTGTTTTATCTCAGGCATTTGGTCTCCTGTGACCTCTTCTGAAATTTATCCTCCTGAAAGATAGCGTTCACCAATAGAAATCAGATGTACTCTGCGCTTGATTTTATTTTCATTTGACCTATTACCTTTTCATGAGAACAGACACTATTTACCTGTGTAACTGCTGGTAGCTGTGGCCAGGCCCTTGCTCTGCAGTAACGTAATATATTTAATCATCCATCATGTCAGACAACTTGTGTGCTTTACAAGGTCTCACTATGCTTGGGTGTAGAATAGTGTGGCCAGCGTGCTACCTTTGTGTAAAAAGGGTGGAGCAAAGTACGTATATTTACCTGTCTGCATATAAAATACCTCTGGAATGATTCGTGAGGAAATGGTAACGTTGTTCCTTTCAGGGATAGAGATAGGGAGAAAATTTTTGCCTTGGATCCTTTGGTATCTTTTGCACTTTAAACCAGGATTTTTTAAAAAAAGATAATTAAATTAACATGAAAAATATCAAGGTTTCCTGCCCTGTCCCACTTGAGGGTGGTTTAGATTTACAGACTCACTTCCAAAGAGTAGAGTTTGGAAAGTGAAAAAAATAGTAACTTCACAGTAGAGAAGCCTGACAGACACCACCTTAACCACAAGCTCAAGGTGAATCTCACCAGCGGCGTCATGTCGGTGCCATGGACTCCTGATAGGATGTGATGAGAAGGGCACTTCACTTCTGTGGTGTTCTCTCTAAAAGCTTATAACCCAGGTCTACTGGGGAGAGAACCACACAGACTGGTGGGCATTGGACAGGAGACCTGCCATTCCTCCTCAAGACCATCCATGTCTTTTTTTGGCAGTGCAGCTTGCGGGATCTCAGTTCCCCAACCAGGGATTGAACCCGGGCCCTCAGCAGTGGAAGCGTGGAGTCCTAACCACTGGACCACCAGGGAATTCCCAAGACTGTCCATGTCTTGAAAAACAGGGAGAAACTGTCACAGACTAAAGGGGAGCCATGATAAGTAAATGCCATGTGCTTCCCTGGATTGAGTCTTGGAACAGAAAGAGGACATTAGTGGAAAACTCCAGGTGAAACCCAAATCAAGTCTGGAGTTTAGTTAATAGTTGAGTGCCAGCGTCCGTTTCTTGGCTGTGACAAATTCACACGGTAATAAAACGTTAATAATGGGGAACTGGATGAAGGAACTCTCCACATTATCATTACACCTTTTCTGTAAATCTAAAATGATTCCAAAATTAAAAGTTCACTTAAAAAAATAAAGATTTCTCAAGTTTTAATGAGGAGTAAAACAAAACAAATAGCCCTACTATACCCTTTTGGAATAGGAGCTTGGGTCCCCTTTTTCCTTCTTCGGTCTGTGGTTGCAGGAGCACTGCGTGTTATGAGTCGGAAGGATGGGGCCATTTCCCACATTTCCATCAGCACTTCTGCTGATGGAGGTCTGATTCAGGCCTGGTGTTTGTCTGGGGTTGGCTGAGGCTGTTTCAACACGAGCAATTGCGGTTACCATATAAATAAAATTAATTCCCTTGGTGTTGAGGTTTGCATTTGTTCATTCACCTTAGATGGTGTCCAGATGTTTTCTCCGGGGGAAATGGCTTCAGGCTGAGGGGGTCTGGAGCCTATTGTTTTGGTGCCACATATGCTACTGGCCAGCAAGATGCCAGCTCTCGAGTGCAGAGTTTCTGAATCTCAGTTTGCCTAACCATAAAATGAGATGATAACTTCTCTCTCGTAAAGAACATATGAAAGCACTTTGCAAAAGGTATGATCAGTTCGAATATAAGACCTCAAACTTTTCTACTGGGGGAATAAACGCAGCCTGGAAAGTGAGCAGTTGAGAGTTGAGGGTGGGCTGGGTATAGCCCAGAGCAGCCGTCTTCGAAATATGATTTTCTTTTGGTGGGGGTGGTGGTGGTGGTGGAATCTCAGATTTTAGCTTTATTTTTACTTATTTATTTTTTAAAATAAATTCATTGGTTTAGTTCTGGCTGCATTGGGTCTTTGTTGCTGCGCCTGGGCTTCTCATTGCGGTGTCTTCTCTTGTTGCGGAGCACGGGCTCTAGGCGCGCAGTGTTTGGGAGTTGTGGCTCACTGGCTTCAGTAGTTGTGGCTCGCAGGCTTCAGAGTGCAGGCTCAGTAGTTGTGGTGCATGGGCTTAGTTGCTCTGTGGCATGTGGGATCTTCCCGGACCAGGGCTCGAACCTGTGTCCCCTGCATTGGCAGGCAGATTCTTAACCACAGTGTCACCAGGGAAGCCCCTGATTTTAGCTTTGAAATTCATGAAACTTGACGTTCTAGTCCATGCAGGGCACACACTAAAGGCCAGGGTCAGCTCCATGGGCGTGCTGCCCTTGCAGTCGACAGGGTTGTGTGCTTGGAAGGGCCAGGCACTTAATTTAATACTCTGCTGTCACCATCTTGAAATTCTCCATACTCTCTGAACCCTACATTTTCATTTTACACCAGGCCCTGCCAAACGATGTAGCCTGTCCTGCTAATGGCACTCGGTGTACATGTGCGAAGGCTACAGGCCAACTGGGATTTTGAGGGCAAGGAGAGGAGTGGCTGGAGTTGCAGAGGAGAGGAGATGTGAAGCTGTGGTCTCAGGAAAACAGCTCCTAGAGAAGGAGCTACAATGGGAGGTAGGATTTTCAGGAAGTCTTGCTCTACTAGGAAACTTGCCTTTTAAATTCCTAAGAAACCGCCAATAAATTCTTCGTTGCTGATGGTGGGTTGGATTTGTTTTTGGAGGGAGTCCTGTGTCAGGACTGGGTTCCACTCCATCTCCTGCGCCAGGGAGGAAGGCAGGGAGCATGCGCTGGGTGTGCCCTGGGTGCCAGCTGCCATGTTGGGTGTGTTCACGCCGAGAGAACAAACCCAGAAAGCAGGGCTGAGGCGCCCTGGCCATTCTCCTTGATCCCTGTTCTAGTCTGAGTCTGAGCAGGGCATCTGTTATGTCCTTGCGTCTCCAGTGCTGGGATTTTGAGGGGCAGGGACGGTAGGGCTTTTGAGGCTGCCCTGGGCCTCAGCCTTTTGCTTTGTGCTGGAACTCCACTTGGAGGCTGGCCAGCCCCCTCCCCTGCCTCTGACTTTATCCCCAGCCACGCCTCTTGCTGTGGCCCCACCTGTGCCCTGCCTGGCCCCTCCTCCACACCTTTGCTCCCACCTGAAACCACAGCCCTCCTAATGCTCCACTCCAAGTCCTACCTGGTCCTCGGGGCCAAGGCTACATCTGGACCCTATCTCTAAACACTCACAGCACCCGGACAATAGTACAGTCAGTGTTTGCTGGGCCACTGCCTCAAGGTCTATTTGTTTATGAAGGTTGATGAGTTGGGTGTCCAGCCCCCTGCAGTTCCCATAAAAGTGCAGCTTAGTAAATGGCTAAGTGTGTGGGCTCTGGAGTCAGAGACCTGAGTTCAAATCCTGTCTCTACCAGTGTGATCTTGGGCACCTTACCCAGACTTCCTGAGCCTCACTGTGCCCACCTAGAAGGTGAGAATGGTGTCATGGGTTTGTTGAGAGAATGTATAAACGAGAGGACAATTAATTGTGGCTGTTGAAGTTATTATTATGACTGGGGATGGATGAGGACGACTCTGGACAGACTCAAATAATATAGACAATAATGGCCAGACATAGTGTGTTCCAGGCAGTGTTCTAAGTGCTTTATGTAGGAGTTATTTAATTCTTATGATAACCTGGAAAGCTGGTATTATTTCCCCCATTTTACAGAGGGGGAAACTGAGATCCACAGAAGTGGTTATTAAGTGGTTGGCCCAATATTACAGTAACAGGTGGAGCTGGGATTTGAATCCAGACAGTCTGGCTACAAAGCCTGTACCCTCACCCACTGGCTCTGCTAGCCCTCAGACAGCACCATGCTGCTCCCTGTCTCCAGAGCCTGCGCTGGGCCGCTACCTGCCTCTCCCGACTCTTCTGGTGCTGGGTGCCCCCACTGCCAAAGGAAGGAACCCTTGGTCTTTAAATACTTTAGCTTTCCGGGTAGCTAATATTTACTGAGCAAAAAGAATGCCCCAGGAACCATGCAAAAGATTAAAATATCTCATTTAATCCTCAAGGCAACCCTAGGAATTAGGTATCATTGTTATCTCCATTTCATAGATGGGAACTGAGCTCAGATAGCTTAGATAACAAGGCAGAGTGGGGACTTGAATTGAGGTTTGTGCTACTCTCCTTCCCAAATGGAAGCAGACAGTGGGTCCTTGGGGCCCTTCTCCTGTCTGGAAGCCCACCCACAAGCCACAGCAGCAGACTCTGGGAGGCTGGAAGAGGGATGGCCCACCCCCTCCCTGGCTCCAAGAATGTGATGAGGTCAGGGCGCGCTGGTCCCATGCCAGCTCCTGTTACCACCACCCCTACCCACCACTCCCCTACCCACTCCTCCCACTCCACCCTCAGGCTAGAAGAGGCGAGCTCGGCCCGGGGTTCTGCGTTTCCTGGAAGGCAGGATGAGGAGGGAGCAGCTTAAAAATCCATATAATGGCCACAGATGATTTCAGTGCAAGCTGGGTACTTTAAGTGACAGTAGGAGCAGAATGGAGGGGCTTGGCCCATAGGACAGTCCAGGAGGGCTTCACAGAGGTGGTAACAAACCCATAAACCTCTTCCAGGGCTTCAACCAGGATCTAACGGCGCAGCTGCCTTCCAGAGACAGCAGGAGGCAGATTTCGCAGGGAGGTGGTGCCCTTGCCCACAGTCTGCTTTGCCCCTTCCTGGATGGCCCAGCTGGCACTTCAGGTCAGACCTTGGCCCCAGCCTCTCTCCTGAGCCTGAGTCAGGGGAACACAAAGCCTGGAGCCTCCCGGAGTGCAGACACCCAGCCCAGCTGCTGGGTGTTCTCTGGGCAAGGACAGCCACCAAGTCTCAGATCCTGACAGAGAGGGTGTCTGCTGAGACCACTGGCTCCTCCTTAGCTGGCCTGGATCCAGGACTGGTCCATTCATGCTGCCTGATTACTTGTGTAGCACTGAGTTCAAGCCCTAGATCTGTCATTCACAAGCATGATGTCAGCTCACCCTGCTGAGCCTCAGTTTCCTCTTTTCTAGAATGGGGGTGTTAATAGTACTGACTCTGCAGTATTTCTGGGAGGATTCGGAGACAAGGCCTGCGGACTTGTCTGGGCTGTGAAGCTCCCATCACTCACATGTCTGTACACTGACAGGCTGGGCCAGCCGGGGAGGGACTATCTCTATGCATTGGATGTACACAAATGTTTCAGTCTATGAGACAACTTATGAAAGTTCAGTGACTAGTATTTAATGCTGACCTACTATTATAAAGTATTCTATATTTATATGACTTCAGAGACTCTTCTGCACTAGGACACCCTCCCTCCAGTGTCCAACAACCAGTGCTAGCCCCAGGGCGTGGGGCAGATTTGCGTATTTATTTGTCTGTTCCGTAGGCTTAGATGTCCAGGATCCAGTTTAAAGTTTTAGGATGCCTTCCATACATCACTTTTTTTTTTGAATTTTTATTTATTTATTTTTGGCTGCGTTGGGTCTTTATTGCTGCACGCGGGCTTTCTCTAGTTGCGGTGAGCGGGGCTACTCTTTGTTGCGGTGCGCGGGCTTCTCATTGCAGTGGCTTCTCTTGTTGTGGCGCATGGGCTCTAGGCATGCGGGCTTCAGTAGTTGTGGCGCACAGGCTTAGCTGCTCCACGGCATGTGGGATCTTCCCGGACCAGGGCTCGAACCTGTGTCTCCTGCATTGGCAGGCGGATTCTTAACCACTGCGCCACCAGGGAAGCCAATACATAACTTTTTGAAATGAAAATATTTCATTTTTAAAAAAAAAAGTGCCTGACAGCTAGTGAGCACTCAGGAATGGGAGCTGGTTGATGGGACCAGGTACTGTGCTGGGCGGGGTGGGCGATGCCTCAGGGTACAGAGAGTGGACTCTCAAGTGCCTGGGAGGAGCCGGACAGTGTACCTCTTCTGAGCCTCGGTTGAGGCCTCTGCAGAATGGGGATAAGAGATTCATGATTCAGTCACATAAACATGCATACAGCAGGGACTTAATAAGTGTTAGATTTTGTGATGATCTCATTCAGCTTTGGCCACGTTATCTCCATTTTTCAGAAAGGAAAAAGCACAGAGAGGTGGAGGAGCTGTCCCAGGTCATACAGTGGGAAGCCTGACAAAGGGCCCTCAGGCTGCACCGTCAGCTTCCCCAGGGCTCAGATGAGGAATCAGTGGGTGCGGACCACAACTGCTCAGGCTGGGACAACTGCCTCAGGTGCTGTAATCAGCCAACAGCTATACGCAGGGCTCCTGACTCCCTGTCTAGCATGTCCGCTGAATCAGTCTTCCTCTGAATGGCCACCCTGCCCTGAGCAGTGCTTGCCAGCCCTGCTTTCATTCAGTACCTTTGGGGAAGCTTACACCCAGATTCCTCATGGGAGGAGGGACAGTGATGTTAGCTGCGTGTCTATCACATTATTCTTTTCAGTTTCATAACCCTGAAAGCATGTATCAGATGTCATTAGCCCCATTTTATATGAGTAATCCAAGCCCAGAAAGCTTAAGAAATCTGCCTGAGGTCACACAGCTTGGACATAGCAGGATCAGGATTCTAACTGACCGATGGGGCTGGAGCAGTAGGAAAGACAATACTAAGCATGGGGACCTGGGCGTAAAGAAGCTCCCAGAAGAGGTCTGAAGGCATGGCCGGCCCACAGACCCTCCTCAGAAGCAGATCCTGGCCTGGTTATGTCAGCTAGAAGAGGAAAAACAAGGCAAGAAGGAACAGGAAACTCTGTTCAGGGTTACTGAGTGTGCTCCCATATCCGCTTGTCCCTCACCACTGCCCAACTTTCAACTGGCAGCACCTACTTTCTCTGAGTTGCTAGGGGCCACCCTGTGTCACACAGCAGGCCTGACATGCCCTGGAACTAACACCTGCTCCATCCCAGTGTCCTCAAGGGCACTGACGGCAGATGCCTAAATACTCCAGCTCCCTGGTTCCTGAGTCGCCTGTTCCATACCATTTCCCAGTGTTCCCCTGTAGGGCTGTAACCAGACCACACTCAGGTCTGCTCACCCAACATGCAGCAAACAAAGGACCCGAACTCCCTGATGGCTTTCAGGGAAGGGTTTTTAAAGGCAACGTTAGGGGTGAGGGCTGCAGGGTGTGTGATCAGCTCACAGACTTTCTTCTATTTGGTGGTGAGGTAACAGGTGATGCTTCAGGAATCCCAATCGTCAAGCTTCTGGTTCCAACCTGTCTGGGGTCTGAGTGCTTGTGCTCAGCATGTAGTCACCATCCTCCACCTGCGAGGGGGGGTCTTAGTTTCTGCAGAACAACTCAGATACGTGTCAGATTGCTATGTGTAGCCCCTGAGGAGGAACTAGGACTCTGTTTTATCACTGAGCTATCATTTAAGCTAGCATTACTTTTCTTTCTTTTTTTTTTTTAACATTTATTTGGCTGCATCAGGTTTTTGTTGCGGCACGTGGGCTTCTCTCTAGTTGTGGCGTGTGGGTTTTCACTCTCTAGTTGTGGCATGTGGACTCTGTAGTTTGTGGCGCGTGGGCTCTAGTTGACGTGCCCGAGCTCAGTAGTTGTGGCGCACAGGCTTAGTTGCTCCGTGGCATGTGGGATCTTAGTCCCCCAACCAGGGATCGAACCCGCATCCCCTGCATTGGAAGGTGGATTCTTAACCACTGGACCACCAGGGAAGTCCCTAGCATTACTTTTGTTGATTGACTGTTTTTCCTTTGTTCCTCTATTCCCTCACTTCCCTAATTTTAACTTCTTGTGCCTGCCATTTGGAACTCAGGGAAGGTCTAGAGACTAAAGCTTTCTCTATAAACAAGAAACAGGGGACATGGTGGGGCTTTTGTATCCGGAAGGCCCTGCAGAGTCCTACTTGGTCTCAGTCCCCCCTTTTCTTTGATATGCCTCAATTCTGAGGAGAATGGGGGCAGGACAAAAAAAGAGAATAAAGTTTTGGATAGAGAGGTTCATCATAAACTCGGCAGAGGAACTCCGTTTTAGGGGGACTCAGTTTCAGGACTAAGCCCCACAGTGATAACCTGCTCTTTAACACATTCAGCATCAACGTCTTCTCCCCGTCCACTTCCCAGCTTCCCGAGGTCCTCACCTCAAGATCTCCTTTGGGATCATCTAAGTCAGTAGTTCTCAACCAGGGGCAATTCCCCCAGGGACATTCGGCAAGGTCAGGAGGCGTTTTTGATTGTCCAAGTGACAGATGGGAAAGATGCTACTGATTCTAGCAGGTAGAGATGCTGCTAAACATCCTAGAGTGCACAGAACAGTCTCCAGCAACAAAGAATTATCTGGCCTCAAATCTCAATAGTGGGACTTCCCTGGCCGCCCAGTGGTTAAGACTCCATGCTCCCAACATGCTCCCGATGCAGGAGGCACGGGTTTGATCTGTGGTCGGGGAACTAAGTTCCCGCATGCCACACAGTGAGGCAATAAAAAATAAAAAAGTCAGTGGTACTGAGGTTGAACATCTCTGACTTAACTAAGACACTCAGTGGCCCCTCCCTGTTGATAACCCTCTAGCATCCTTGGCCAGACAGGCATGGCCCGGAAGAGCCCCGGTGTGGAAAGGGTAGATGGGTGGGCAGCTAGCCGCTGGGGTCGCCTGGCTTTTGCCTGCCTCCATCTCCCCTTCTACCTCCCACCCACTCTGTATGGTTCTGCTGCTGTTGTGGCCCCACAGGAAGACCCAGGGTGAGGATGGGCATGGGAGACAAGGCTTGGCCAATCATAAAACCCCAGCCCAGACCACTGGGATGTTGTTCAGGGAGGCACGTGACTCCAGCTAAGCCAGTCAGAATTTGCTCTGGGACTTTTCCGCCAGAGACTCTCCTTCCACCAGGGCCAGAGAGCTGGCAGGACATGAGCCTGAGGCGTCCAGCACGCAAGCAGAGCTCAACGTCAAACCTGACTAAGAAATGCTGAGGGGCAGAGGCCTGACACATAGACAGTGACACAGATCAGAACCTTCCCTTTTTTGGAATTGCTTTTCTGTCTTGACTAATAGGGCCTTGTCTCTCCCACTGGGCTGGGAATTTCCTGTTCTTTTATCTCATCTCCAAGCACCCCGCCTCCTCCCACTTCTAAGAGTCTGGAAGACAGGCCTGCCCCACAGCAGAGTCACCCAACTGCTCATTTATGACCTAGGGCTGCTCACCTCCCCGTCTAGCTTGTGGCAAACACCTGAGCCAGTCTCTCACCACATCACACAGACGAACAGACTGGGCTGGGGAAGAACCCTGTCCACCTTGCTAGGAAGGACCCCCCGGGGCAGATGTCCTCTGTGGCTCCTTTGAGGACTGGATGTAAGCTATGGATGTCTCCCGGGGGTTCACAAAACTCCTGATGCCCATTCCCTGCCCGACCTATTTTGGTTTTTCAAGAGAGCTGTCTCTGAATTTTGGACCCAGCTTGAATCCCGAATCTGCGGCCTCCTGGCTGCATAAATCTGAGCAATTCACTTCCTCTCTCTGAACCTCAGTTTCCTCATCTGCAAAACGTGGAGAGTGGAAACACCAACCGCCCAGGGGTTTTATTGGAGTAAAGATTAAAGGAAACAGTACAGGCAAAGCCCTTAGTCTAGTGTCTGGCACTTAGCAAATAGTCAACACCTTGGGGGAATAATAATATTCTGGAAATATTTTCTGCTTGAAAAATAGAGGAGACGCCCTGGGCCACCCCTCCCATGCTAAGCTAGCAGGGCAAGGACTCCTCCGTCTGTGGCCAGCTGTCAGGAGGTGGGTGTGGAGGCCGGACCCTCTCCCACCAGGGAAGGGCCTGGCGTTGGCACCCACCTCCCACCCCCGTGGACCCGACACACCCAGACCCCCACCCTTGTGAGTCAGCCCCACTCCTTAAGGCGCAGCAAAACCCACAGGTCACTTCCTGGCCACCCCCAACAAAGGCCTAGAACCCGCAGTCCAGGAACTGGCCCCTTATCGCTCCTCAGGCCTGATAAGAAGGGCAGGAGGGTCTGAGTCAGCCAGGAGTAGCCGTTTCACAGCTCTCGCTTGGCCTACGGACTGTTCCCAGCCCCACCTGGGAGCTCAGAGCCCCTCCACTTCCCCTTCTCTTCATGCTGCCCCGAGGGTCTGCCATTCAGCCCTTCAGCATAATTTCCAGAAGGAACCAGCCCAAAACTCTGGTAGGAGCAGCAGGGCACTCAGTGGAGTACTCCCTGGAGTTTATCAGATAAGCATGCACTTCTGGGGCCCAGGGAATGGGACAGGGGACGGGAACAGGGTGAAGAAGGAGGATAAAGGTGAAGGGAGGGGGGCGGGGCCACGCCCTCCCACTGGAGCACGCCTCTGGGAGGGGCTCAGGCTGCAGCCTCCTCAGTGGCCCCCCAGCCTCCCACCTGGCTCCACTCTGATCCAACTATCCTCCACCCAGCAGCTAGAACCACCCTCTTTTAAGCCACATCTGCTTGTCCCACCCCTGCTGTAGCTCCCACTGCCCTTTGGGGAGAGGCCAGGTTTTCTTCCGACTGCCAAGGCCTCGTTCTTGTCATGCTCCAGATGGAGCTACTCACAGTTTCTGGAAAGGAACTTGTCGTGCTTCTGGCTCTTGGCTGCTGGCACTCAGAGGAAGTGGGTATCATAGCTTTCTGGGTGAGTGGGTAGAGGTTTGAGGGAAGGCTTCCTAGAGGAGGTGGCACTTGAGCCATCCTGGCATTCTGACGAGAATGATGGAGGCACAGGAGAGGGACACAGGCAATTACCAAACAAGCTGACAACACCAATTCATTCAGCTTCCACCTGAGCAAGCAGCCTGGACTCCTTCCAGGAAGTGGCTTCTAGTGGAAGGAGCAGGAAACTCAGCACTTAGCAGCTCTGTGACCTTAGGCAAGTGTCTCTCTATCTCTGATCTCATGTGAGGCCACCTGTCAGGACTGCCAGGAGAGAGGAAAGCCTGCAAAGTATATAAATGCCCAGTAGGTGCTTAAGCCATTCGATCTGTGAGGGGGTTTTCTCTGGGTTGCGTCTCTGGTCCAAGTCAAGGGAAAGGGCCAGGCTTAGGGGGAAATGAGGCCAGCCTAACCCAGATTTTCCAATTGTTCCTGACCGCGTGTTTGCTCCTTGGGGCTGGAGGGAGGAAATTCCCTGCACAAAGACAGGAAGGCAGAGGTGCTCTGTGGCAAAGGCAAAGCTTACAGTGGCGCCTGGTACGATGGGAGAGCCCACAGCACCAAGAGAGCCAGGCAAGGGAGTCACAGCAGAGGCTCCAACACCCTGGCACCTCTCACCATCTAAGCACGTCAACTCAGGATGTCACGGGGGGGGACCGAGGCCCGGACAGACTGTGGACCTGCCCTAGGTCACATAAAGACCACGGCCTCCAATTCTGCTCCCCCTCCACTTGTTTTCAAGTTCACAGCCATTGACTGAGGACATTCTGTACAGTTAACGAGAAGGTGGTAATCCCACACCAACTGTGGTTTTAAAAGAATTCATTATACACACACACACACACATATATATGTATATATACTTTTTTTTTTCTTTTTGCGGTACACGGGCCTCTCACTGTCGTGGCCTCTCCCGTTGCGGAGCACAGGCTCCGGACACGCAGGCTCAGCAGCCATGGCTCACAGGCCCAGCCGCTCCGCGGCATGTGGGATCTTCCCAGACCGGGGAACGAACCCGTGTCCCCTGCATCGGCAGGCGGACTCTCAACCACTGCGCCACCAGGGAAGCCCTATACACATTTTAAACAGCTTTAGCAAAGAGTAATTTATATGGCATACAGTTCACCCATAGGAAGAATACTGTTTGATGAGTGAATTTATACAGGGGTTCAACCACCAACACAAGCCAGTTTTCAAACACTTCCATTACCCAATTTGCTCATCTGCAGTCAATTCCACTCCCAGCCCCAGGCAATTACGGGTCTGCTTTCTGTCTCTATAATGTTGCCTTTTCTAGAAATCCCCAACCTCTTTAAAAAAAAAAGTTAGAAGCCCAGGAACGACCCTGCTCTTTCCCAGGCCTAAAAAGGGGAACACTTGCAAAAAGGTATGTCTGTGAGGGGACCTATAGAGTGTGGGGCCTGATTCCTCTTGGTTGAACTCAGAGAACTCCCAGATGAACTTAGGGTCAGAGAGGCCTGGGTGGGGAGGGGCCTCTGTGGTCCTACCAGCCCATGCCTTCATCTCACAGACAATAATCAAAGTAGCAGCAGCGAGGGACTTCCCTGGTGGTCCAGTGGTTAAGAATCTGCCTTCCAGTGCAGGGAATGAAGGTTCGATCCCTGTTCAGGGAACTAAGATCCCACATGCCCCTGGGCAACTAAGCCTACGTGCTCTGGAGCCCACGTGCCACAACTGGAGAGAAGCCCGTGCACCGCAACGAAAGATCCTGCATGCCGCAACTAAGACCCAATGCAGCCAAATAAATTAATTAATTAAAAAAAAAACAGAAACAGAAACAAAAAATCAGGACTTCCCTGGTGGTGCAGTGGTTAAGAGTCTGCCTACCAATGCAGGGGACACGGGTTCGATCACTGGTTGGGGAAGATCCCACCTGCTGTGGAGCAACTAAGCCCGTGCGTCACAACTACTGAGCCTGCACTCTAGAGCCCACCAGCCACAACCACTGAAGCCTGCGTGCCTAGAGCCCGTGCTCCGCAACAAGAGAAGCCACTGCAATGAGAAGCCTGCCCATTGCAACGAAGAGTAGCCCCTGCTCGCCATAACTAGAGAAAGCCTGCACGCAGCAACGAAGACCCAACGCAGACAAAAATAAATAAACTCATAAAAAAACCAAAAAACAACAACGAAAGAAACAAAGTAGCAGCCGCGATGGCTACTACTCAGGGCCTGGAGTGGCCATGTGCTGGCTACCCCTGGGGGCCACCCGAGGAGGGAGTATGGATCTGGGTGCAGAGGGCAGGAGTTCCTCTCTTCCCAGGACCAGTGTGTGAGGTGCTCACTAAATGCAGAGAGGTCTTCCCCCACCCACCGCAGCCTGGATAGCAAGGGCCAGGCCTCTAACCTGCTCTCTCAGGCCCAGCCAGTTCTAGTTCTAGCTGGAAAGGCTCTTGTTTCCAACCTTTTGGAAAGCTTCTGGGCCCCAAACCCCCCTGCTAAACTCACCGTGGTTCACCAGCGTCTGAAAAGGAAATTGCCGCTGCACCAACTTAAAAGTGACCAGGGAAATCAGCTTCCAAACTAGACCCAGAGCAACCACCCAGAGAAGAGCTCAGTCCCAGAAGCAGGGCAAGTTTGGAAGCAAGCCTGGGGGCTGGGCTGGCCTTTGCCTACAAATCACCTGGGCAGGTGAAAAGCAGACAGGCCTCCTTCATTCTAATCAGCAACTTGCTGTGTTTTCTGGAGACTGGAGGCAGACTATAAATTTCTTTTTTCTGCAATGACCAGGCCTAGGAGGGAAGGGGAACTTTCCAGTATATTCAGTAGGACAGCCTTTCTCACCCCAAAAGGAGCAAAGTTGTGTCTGTGAGTGCAAGTGACTAGAATTAATAATAACAATAGTGAACATTTATTCAGAGCTTCATAAGTACCAAATACTATCTTATGAAGCAGGTACCATTATCACCCCCATTTCACAGATGAGAAAACTGATGCCCAGAGAGGTGAGGAATGTTCAGAGCCCCACGCAGTGAGGCGTGGGGCTGGGAGCTGACCTCTGGAAGTTAGCTCCCCTTATGTCCCCTGCAGTACTGACTTCTGCCAAGGAGATGCCTTGCTCTCCCCTGAGGCTTGTTAATAGGCCTACACTCAATCCAGGAACACCTGAGACCAATCAAAGCTGACACCAAAGTTACCCATGCCTCTGTTCTTTCTAGCACCCCAAACTGCCCCAAGAAGCCAGGGGTCTGTGATGCTGAGTAATGGAAAATGAGTTAGGTAACTTTGTTGTTACAAGTTGAACTGTGTCCCCCAAAAGGAGATGTTCAAGTCCTAACATCTGGTACCTATGAATGTGACTTTATTTGGAAATATGTTCTCTGCAGTTGTAATCAAGTTAAAATGAGGTCATACTGGATTAGGATGGCTCTAAATCCAAAGACTGGTGTCCTTATAAGGAGAGGGAGATTTGTAAACTACAGATAAACACAGGCGGAGGCCATGTGATTACAGAGGCAGATATTGGAGTGATGTGTCTACAAGCCAAGGAACCCCAAGGATTGACAGCAACTACCAGCAGCTGGGAGAGAGGCATGGAAGAGAGTCTCCCTCAGAGCCTCCAGAAGAAACCAATCCTGCTAACAACCTTGATTTTGGACTTTTGGCCTCCTGAGCTGTGAGAGAATAAATTTCTATTGTTTTAAACCACACAGCTGGTGGTAATTTGCTATGGCGGCCCCAGCAAACTAATACAGTCACTTTCTCAAATCTCTTCAACCAGCCCTGTCATTTTGCTGGTTCCCACATTAATGACTTAAATAAATCTTTGACATGTGGTCACTACCTAGTTGTATGCAAACCTTTCTGAAAATGACACTTTGCCATGGCATAGACACAGAACTATTACTTCAGTTCACTCTGCCCATGGTCTGCTAAGCCACGGGCCCCCACTGCCCATCCCTCTGTCCCAGGCAACGGGATGCCGGGACACGGGGACCGCCCAGGCCGAGCAGCCCTGTGGATGGCACTCCACCCAGATGGTGGCAGCAGGGAAACAGTCCTCTGTCTTGGTCTTTTTTAGCATCTGGAGGGCAGAGGCAGCCTGGCAACAGAAAGCTGAGAGATGGAGGGCTAGGGGAGAGGGGACCTTTCCAAAATGGCCACATCTGAGGAGCTGGGCAAAGAAAATACTAGTAACCTCGTGCCAGGGGTGATGGGGGCTGGGGCTTCGTGACACGAAGCAGACGGCCAAACAGCCCACTGAGGACAGTGAGGTCATCTGGAGGCTGACTCACTGAGGCTGGCAGTGAAGAGTGTGCATGGCAGAAGTCAGCTCCCCCTGAACCCTGAGCAGGGTGCACAGGGTGGGCCTGGGCGTCGGGCGCCTTGTCCTTCATCCTGGGGCTTGTTACCAAGGCTCATCTCATTTCTCATGACACCTTCAGGGCTGAGGCAGGTGGTGAGATGCGAGTGGGGCAGCGGGCTGGGTTTGAGGTCATGTCCTTCATTTATTCACTGTGTGATCAGGAATAAGAATCTGACCATCAGCTTCCTTATTAGGAAAATTACCACCTTTCCCACTAGTTCCCAGGAAGCCTCGATGGACTCAGGGCCGAGAAAGCACCTCACAAAGGGCCTGGTGTAAAACTGGCACATAAATGCTAAAAAAAAAAAAAAAAAATTAAGTCATCCTCAAATGCAACTCCCTTGGCTTTTTTGAGGAAATCACTCTGAGCAAGGAGGGTGAGAGGTGAAAGCAATTAAGTAATTTTTTTCCCAAAAATGGAAAATATCTTTTAATTTACAAAACTTACTGCATTTCACGAATTCTAAGATGCACATTCCCCCCCACCCACCACCACATATTAACATCTCAAAAACCCAGATATTGGTGATGTAATTTGGTAGTGGTTTTTCTTCATGGTAGTATATAAAATAATGGTGTCTTTCAAGCAATGGCATCTTAGACTTATGGAACTTGGTCTAAAATTGATACATGCTCATTGTATAAAGTTTAGACCACAGAAGTATACATAATAAAGGTTCCCCAAATTCCATTCCCCAGAGACCACCACCACCCTGAAGACAGCCCACTTTGTGTGGAAGTGCACGTTTCTGTTTTTGTTCTCTTTAATCACCCAGCAAATCTCCGCAGACCAGTCACCCACACCTCCTCCAGTGCACCAGAACCAAATTAATGCTTACCTAAAGAGGGCAACACATTACATACTTGGATTTTGTGATCAGACACCTTCCCAAGCCCCACCCCACGGGGCTGGCGCCTCCCCGCTGCCCAGCCCTGTCTGGAGCGCAGTGCCCTGTGCCGACCAGAAGGTGTGGCGCTGAGGGACTCCATGACTTAAGCCTTTTAAAAAATGTACGTGCAGTGCAGTTTGTAGTTTTACCAGTTGCAAGTGACTAAAACAGGGAGGGACGGGGCCTGGTCTGGAAAGAGAGAAAGCGGTGGGAAATCAGAAATGTGTGTCTTATGCAAGGACAGGCTTTTTAACCCATGATATGATTTCGCAGAGCCATCAGGAGCCCTCACGCGCAGCTCTGTGCCAACTTAACCAAACGGGGAAGAAGGAGGCACACGGCGTCAACGTTCATGAACAGGTAGCGGCTGTCAGGAACACTGGACTGTGAAAGAGTCTGAGAATCACGTTTTTCAAAGGAGGAGGGGAAAGTGACTTGTCCAAGGTCATTTCTCTAGTGATCGGCAGAACCTGCCTGGAATCCGCTCTAGTCCATCGGCAAAAGCAAACCTGGGGCTTTTTCTACCATGTCACATGGCCTCCAAGGGGATGATGCCTTCTGCTCCCATCGGGCTACACGCAAAGTCTGCTCGGCCGAGTCTACCTGCATGGTCCTCTGTGGATCACAACTTCAACAGAAGACTGAAATGAGAGGCCAGGGGAAGGAGGCAGGGAACATAGCAGCCTGGGGGCCCGCTGGTTATGAATGAGACTTCTGTTTGCCTGCCCCGTGCGTCTGGAATTTTGTATGAAAACAATGAACTGGAAGGAGGTGAAAGCGTGCTCCCCAAAGCAAGGCCACCACACTCCCCTGCCCCACACTCCCACCTCGCCTTATAAAAGACCTGCTTTGTTTCAAGCAAAGCAAAGGAGAAGCTGGGGAATACGCTGAGATTTGGGGGAGTTCAGGTGTTTGGGGCTGACATTGCCAACGTCTGGGACGAGGCAGCCATCAGAAAAATCGGGAGCCAAACTAGAACCTGGGATTTCAAACAACAATCATCTTCATGACAGCCCTCATGTTTACGTCATGCTTTACACAAACTTGCAAAATGCTTCCTCAGGCCTTTTCTCAACAGAGCAAGAGCTTGGGGAGGGAGCATCAATTCCTTCAGCCTTCTCGCTTGCTGTCCGGGCGGCACTGCTTTGTCCATGACCGTCCCCATCCCTGCAAGTTGGGCAGGCTGGGCTGGGGTTCCGGCTTCCTCGCCTGCTGGTTTCAAGACCTTGTGCGGGTTAATGGGTCGTGATGCCAGCTGCGTGAGGGCATTTGAGAGTGGCTGCCCGGCAGGATGGCTGTGAGGGCTGAACAAGCTCCTAGGTAAGGGCCTGGCTCATGGCAAGACCTCAGTCGATGCTGGCCACTGGTTGTTCCAGCTAGTAAGAGGCTTACAGTAAGGCTGGGGGTATGGCCTAGCCTGGAAGCACCTGGGTAGGTCTCCGGATGTAACTCCTGCCCAGATCTGGGGTGTGTGGGGGTGTCTGGGTGGAGGGGGGAGCGTCATGTGAGGCAGGCTATGGACTGAGTGATGCTGCAGGGAGGGTGGGGTCCACAGGGTTGGGGTCACTAGTTGACAGAGTCCGGCTTTCACTAAAGTGTACAGCTTTTCACTAAAGTGAAAAAAAAAAAGTGACACACCAGTACTGAGATCTAATGAGGGCCAGATTACATCACTCCTCTTCCTCAACCCTCCCCGGGGTCCTCATCTCAGTCAGAGAAATAGTTACAATCCTTTCAGTGGCCCGTAGGGCTTGCGTCCCCACTACCTGTCTGACCTCCCTTCCACACTTGCCTCCTCACTTGCACTCAAACATGACAAGCATGCTCCTGCCTCAGGGCTCTTGCACAAGCTGCTCTGTCTGCCAGATTATGTTCTTTCCCCTAGATATTCACGCAGCTCCCTCATTTCCTTCAGACCTCTGCTCAAACACCACTTTTTCAAAGAGGGCTTCTTTGACAACTTTTTTTTTGGCTGTGCCGCTCGGCTTGTGGGATCTTAGTTCCCCAATGTGCGGAGTCCTAACCACAGGACCACCAGAGAATTCCCTGCAGGTCGTTCATCAGATCATGACACATTTTATCACATAAACAAGTTTGCTCTTTCTCTCTCTCCACTAGAATCTAAGTTTCATGAAGATAAGGATTTTGTTTGGTTAACTTGCTAGTGCTTAGCAGTATGCCTAGCATGCAATTGGTGCTCAAAAAATATTTGTTGAAATGAACAAACCACCGTGGTCTGCCATGAGTCATTTTTCATTGCCTAGAACTGATATTTCTTGGCAATTGCTTTATGCCAGGCATTGGACTAAGCCCTTGCCATTACTATTATTACCCCATTTTATAGATGAGAAAACTGTACCTCAAAGGTTGGTTTCCTTACCCAGTAATAATGGCAGAGCCAGAACTGTATCTAGTTCTGACGACCCCAGAGTGTGGGTTCCTAGCAACACGATACTCATTCCTGATGCACCAGGAGTCTGAAAAGATAAACACCAGAACTATAGTAGGCTCACAGCTGATCTGTATCCCTTCTTCATATTTTTCTAAATTTGTCTTCCCCAGTAAGCAGGTATTAATTTTATAATGAGAGAAAAAAAGAAGTTGATCTGCTTGTCCATCCGTCCACCAGGCCTGACAACAAAGGTGGGACCCTAAAGAGGAAGGTTACCCACTGCTCTTCTGGGAGCCTCTGAATTCCAGAATCTCTGGGAACCTGATTAAGAGCAGGAGGGATCTAAGGACCCCTGCACAGATGATGGTGGCAGAAAGACAACTTTCAGGTCAGCTGTGAGGATTGCAACTATTACCAGAAGCAGCAAGTGCTAAGATGGAAGAGAAATTTCTCTACAAGTGCAACTGTGCAACTTCTTTTCCGATTCTGGCACCACACAGACAGTAAAAATGCTTCAAGGTCTGATACCAGCTTAAATCTATGCCACCTTCCCCAAGTTGTGCTTGGCTGTGAAGCTGTGACAAGGCTTGCATTTTTCACCCAGAACCAGCAGGTCAACTTTTCCAAGAAGACAACCCAGTTCCCCACCTTGGTGTGGGTTTCTATCCCTGCAGGGTCTGGTCAGGAGGAAAAGGATGCTGTGACAACTCTGTGACTAAATCCTCCAATAGTCAGTGAGCACCGCGGTAGGGTCAAGAAACCAGCACTTCCGGTAAAAAAGTTAAAAGCTAAGAGCATGTCCTGTTCTTAGGGAATACAAACTAAGGAAAAGGAACACGATGGAAGAGTTGACATTCTCCGACAGTTTAGGGGAAAAGTGTGTGTTAGTGTACACATACACAGAGAGTGATAAAGCAAATGGGGCAAAGTGTAAACAGTCAGTGAATCTGGGTGAACGGTAAATGTTGAGCTCCTTGTGCTATTCTTATGTCTTTATTATTTTTTTATTTTTTGTGGTACGCGGGCCTCTCACTGTTGTGGCCTCTCCCGTTGCGGAGCATAGGCTCCGGACACGCAGGCTCAGCGGCCATGGCTCACGGGCCCAGCCGCTCCACGGCATGTGGGATCTTCCCGGACTGGGGCATGAACCCGTGTCCCCTGCATCGGCAGGCGGACTCTCAACCACTGCGCCACCAGGGAAGCCCTCCTTGTGCTATTCTTGCAATGTTTCTGAGTTTGAAATCACATCAGAATAAAAAGTTACAAAGAAAAAGAAGGGTATGTGTGCTGAATTAACTAACGCATTCAGCTTAGTGTTTAGAGAAGCTGAACTAAGGGTCTAATTCCTTTTCTTGTGCTGAACTCACCCAGGAAATGGAGAAAACTGTAATCATCTCATTCCTCCTCTTCCCATTGGTCACACTGGACCATCGTAAGCTTCCTGGTATGGGAAACATCCTGCTTGGACAAGAGCTTTGATCATAAAAATGCAGTAAATGCCCCGAGCCTGAGATTGGAATCTTTGGAAGGGACTGTAGGAGGCGGAAGGGGAAACTTGGTACCTCCCCACAGGGAGGTCAAGGCGGGGTCAACATGGAGAAAATCTGAAAACTCACAGGGCAGAGTGTGATGGTGCTGGAGGGCGGCAAAGGCGAGTGAGGCACAGCCCTGCCATTAGGAGCTCACAGTTTAATGGGGGGTTGAAGCTACACACAGGTGACCCCTGGGGTGGAAAGTGCTGGGGGAGGAGAAAGGTCACAGAAAAAGTCCTCCAGGGGCTGAGGGCAGGGAGGCTGCTTCGGGTATTTTTGAAGGACACTGGGAGACGGAGAGAGAAACTCCCTGCATAGAATGCGGCCTCATGATAACTTCCCTTTCTGCTGAAGCCAGTTCTGCACAACCAAAAGTGTGAATCCTCCCCTGCAATGGGGCAGCCTTTGCACACCCAGCTCCCTCTGTCTCAACTATTTCTGCCACCTTAAATCCCCTCTTCCTGGTGTCCCCCCAAACCCGGCTCTTCCTCCAGGCCTAGCTCCAGTGTGTGTGAAACCACTCACACACCTGCCACTTTCCTATCTTCCCCCTGCAATGCCTTCCTGTAATGTCCGCAATAAGTTCAAATCTTTCCTGCCCTTCAAGGCCTGTCTGAGCCTTGCCCCCTGCAAATTTCTCAAGCTGCTCCCTGGAGAAGTCATTTGATTCTGAAAGGAGAGGCATCGGTATGACTCAGTGGTTCAAACATTTAATGCTTCCTCAGGAGGCATGGGGGAAGCTCTTTTGAACTGACCAATCCTACCACACTCTTTGCACTGCTGATCCTTCTGGGAGCCACTTTTGAAAATCCCGACAAAGCACTGCTGCACTCCGCCTTGTCACATGGCACGGACAGCTGGGGGAGTCAACTCACTGGGCCTTAGGCCAGCCTGGGCAGGTGCATTCCTTAGCAGAAGAGAAGTCCTGAAAGGAGGAGGTGAGTTCTGGGTGGCAAAGAGATCAGAACTAGGACGGGTGCAGATAGAGAAACAGGGACTTAGGACTCTGATGGCAAGGGACACTTTCTGTTATGAAATGCTGCCACATGTGGTCGTGTGCTCCCTGTTGCACAAGGGAGCCAAGTGAAAGTGGGGAAGCGTATAAAGATTTGTTTCGGCCCACAGCAGAAACTCCCAAATGTCCAACCCTCAGGGCAGTCTCCAGTGGTCTAGGGGGACCTGAGAAAAATAAGGGCAGCATGCTGAGGGCTTCATAAAGTTAGCCCATTGAAAGGACTGTTTCTTTGCAGGCCTCTCACTGTTGTGGCCTCTCCCGCTGCAGAGCACAGGCTCCGGACGTGCAGGCTCAGTGGCCATGGCTCACGGGCCCAGCCGCTCCGTGGCATGTGGGATCTTCCCGGACCGGGGCACGAACCCGCGTCCCCCGCATCGGCAGGCGCACTCTCAAGCACTGCGCCACCAGGGAAGCCCGGACTGTTCCTTTTTTGATACAGGTCCCAGAGTCCGAAAAGCTCTGAAAACCCAGTCTTTGGTTTGGCACCAAAACTCAACTGGCAGATAATCCTGTCCTGAACCGACACATGGTTATTTATAGCTTTTACTTATTCCACTTAGTTGAATATTCATGTGGTTCACTGCAGAAATTTTACATATTATGAAGTATTGTATGTACCACATTACCTTTTTAAAAAAATTATTTTATTTATTTTATTGCACTGGGTCTTAGCTGTGGCACGTATGTGGGATCTAATTCTCTGACCAGGGATCGAACCCGGGCCCCCTGCACTGGGAGCACAGAGTCTTAACCACTGTGCCACCAGGGAAATCCCCACATTACCTTTCAAAATGTAAAAACTTTCAATTCCAAAACAAATCTGGCTTCCAGGGTTTCATAAGGAACTGTGGAACACTACTATTACGTGCATTCTATTTTTTAGAGTGAAAGTAAATAGTAGCTGTGGCTTGTTACGTTTTTTTTTTTTTTTTTTTTTTGTGGTACGCGGGCCTCTCACTGTCGTGGTCTCTCCATTGCGGAGCACAGGCTCCGGACGCGCAGGCTCAACAGCCATGGCTCACGGGCCCAGCCACTCCGCGGCATGTGGGATCCTCCCGGACCGGGGCACGAACCGGTGTCCCTGGATCGGCAGGCGGACTCCCAACCACTGCGCCACCAGGGAAGCCCGCTTGTTACGTTTTTAATAAAAATTGAAAATGTTATTGCTTGGCAAAAGAAAAAAGTTGGCAACCCTATGTCTAGTTCCAAATTTCTGGAACATTTTATTGTTCTAAGTCCAACCCTGGCATAAGGCATTTCTGATGCTTTACAAATCTAGGCTTGATTAGAACAGAGCTTGCCAGCTAGTTAGTCACACTGGCCAAAAAGAGCCTGCAGACATGTTTCATTTGCTTCACACAGTGCATTCTCCCCTCCCATCTGGAAAATGAACATGAAGTCCAGTTTCCAGTTCCTCTTGAAAATTCAGAAGCTGTTAACAACAGTCCTGCATGGCATATAATCAGCTGGAGTCAAGCGGCAGGTGGCCTCCGCTGCTTTCTAGTCAATCCCTCTCTGCAGACTGTAACACCCAGTTTGTATTTTTTGTTGTGTTCTGTTTTTTAATATTTTATTTACTTATTTATTTGGTTGCGCCGGATCTTAATTGAGGCTGGCGGGCTCCTTAGTTGCAGCTCACCAGCTCATTAGTTGTGGCATACAAACTCTTAGTTGTGGCATGCATGTGGGATCTAGTTCTCTGACCAGGGATCGAACCCAGGCCCCCTGCATTGGGAGTGCGGATTCTTAACCACTGTGCCACCAGGGAAGTCCCTAGAACACCCAGTTTGGTCCACTGTCACTGGACAGACATACTAGAAGAGACTACGTTAAGACTGCTGGTCAGGCTTCCCTGGTGGCGCAGTGGTTAAGAATCTGCCTGCTAGGGCTTCCCTGGTGGCGCAGTGGTTGAGAGTTCGCCTGCTGATGCAGGGGACGCCGGTTCGCGCCCCGGTCCGGGAAGACACCACATGCCGCGGAGTGGCTGGCCCCGTGAGCCATGGCCGCTGAGCCTGCGCGTCCGGAAGCTGTGCTCCGCAACGGGAGAGGCTACAGCAGCGAGAGGCCCGCATACCGCAAAAAAAAAAGAGAGAAAAAAAAAAAAATCTGCCTGCCAATGCAGGGGACCGGGGTTTGAGCCCTGGTCTGGGAAGATCCCACATGCCACAGAGCAACTAAGCCCGTGTGCCACAACTACCGAGCCTGTGCTCTAGAGCCCACGAGCCACAACTACTGAAGCCCGCGTGCCTAGAGCCCGCAACAAGAGAAGCCACCACAATGAGAAGCCTGCACACCGCAACAACATGTAGCCCCCGCTAGCCGCAACTAGAGAAAAAGCCCGCATGCAGCAACGAAGACCCAACCCAGCCAAAAATTAAAAAAAAAAAAAAAAGACTGCTGGTCACCAGCTCCATATAGGAACTGCCCTAGCCAATACCTCCACAAAACTAGGAGGCTGCTGCTCTAGGGAAGGCCAGGAGCAGAGAATTCTGGGAGGCTAGGAGGCCAAGAGCAACTTGCTTGGCTCAGTGATCTCCTTAGCTGATGACACAAAAGAACTTGCTTGATTAGGAATTCCTTCTCACTTTCACAGCAACTCCGGCCAAAGCTGCAATTATCAGGAATATTGTCAGCCTGCCTGAGGCTCAGCTGCTGAAAGCCTGTAACATGGTCCTTAGTCCACAAGAATGACAGCATTTCAAAATATGGTATTAATGAATTTAAAACATCTATTTTAAAAAAAGGCACAATACAAAGCAAAATAAAGATAGTGATTTTTGGTTACTCAACTGGTGATTTTTGGTTACTCAACTGACACCTGTCCAACCAGAGTCAACACTTTGGTCACAGTGGAGTTTGCATAGGTAAACTACGCCACTCTTATAGAGATGGTCTATTTAATCAGAACTCTTTTCTTCAAATACAAGGCATGGAAGACAACATATGAAACACCCATGTACCTGTCATCCCAAATGAACGCGTGCCTCTTAAAAAATTAATTAATTTGTGGCTGCGTTGGGTCTTCACTGCTGCGCATGGGCCTTTCTCTGGTGTGGCGAGCAGGAGCTACTTTTCCTTGCAGTGCGTGGGTTTCTCATTGCAGTGGCTTCTCTTGTTGCAGAGTATGGGCTCTAGGAGTTCAGGCTTCAGTAGTTGTGGCTCGCGGGCTCTGAGCGCAGGCTCAGTAGTTGTGGCACACGGGCTTAGCTGTTCCGTGGCATGTGGGATCTTCCCGGACCAGGGCTTGAACCAGTGTCCCCTGCATTGGCAGGCGGATTCTTAACCACTGCGCCACCAGGGAAGCCCTACCCTTCCCACTTTTGACAAATGATATTAATCTTTTTCATCTACTTTGAATACTGTTGAAAAGAAGATACGCAGGACTCCCTATATCATATAGAATGCATTAAAAAAAACTTTAGGGCAATTTTAGGTTCACAGAAAAACTGAGTGGAACACAGCATGTGTTTTTAAAAAAATTAATTAATTTATTTATTTTTGGCTGCGTTGGGTCTTTGTTGCTGCGCACACACTTTCTCTTTAGTTGCGGCGAGCGGGGTCTATATTCTTCGTTGAGGTGTGCGGGCTTCTCATTGTGGTGGCTTCTCCTCCTGTGGAGCACGGGCTCTAGGCGCGCGGACTTCAGTAGTTGTGTCTTGCGGGCCCTAGAGCGCACGTTCTGTAATTGTGGCGCATGGGCTTAGTTGCTCCGCAGCATGTGGGATCTTCCCAGACCAGGGCTTGAACCCATGTCCCCTGCATTGGCAGGCGGATTCTCAACGAATAAGCCACCAGGGAAGCCCAGTATGCATTTTTTTAAAAAGCCCTGAGGGAAATTCCTATTTACTTTTCACACTTCGAAATAATTTATTATTAATATTATGGACACTGACCAGGAGTTTTGGTTTGGTTATTAGAAAGCTTAGAGCCACATGTGCTGGGTGGCATGAAGTAATCTTTTCCCCTCTCAGCCTTGGCTCAATTTTATATCCTCACTCTTGTCTTACTGTCTTCTTTCCTCTTCCCCTGCTCATTTTAAGCACGCTATTCCATGCTCTAGGTATCTGTGTAGATCACCATAGACCTTATTGAAACAGGCAGGGCATAAACAAATGCTTATTCAGTACCTTTCTACTTGGTAATTGGTAAAAACTAGGTGCAGCTCTTCTCACTGTTATTTAAGCGTATACCTTAAATAAGGCTTAAAGTCTGTACAAAACAAGGTCCTCCCAGTCAAATTTACATTCACGGTAATAGAATGTTCGCTGCCACTCATTGGTTTTATTCCAGACCAGCGGGAGCCACCATCATACGATCTACCAGTGGCTGCCACTAACAAACAGAAAGCAGTGATTCAAGTCCATCTTCAGACTTGGATTTGACTTCCTATATCCAAAAACTTTTTATTGAGTACCTAATATATGCTGTACACTATACTAGGCTCTAGCTATACCAAAACAAGTAAAGCCCCAGCTGCAGCCCTCAAGGAGTTTATAGTCTAGTGGGGAAGACAGAGAAGGAACTGGCAATTATAAACTATAGCCCTGGGAAAGAGGGGTAAGCTGTGAAGAGAGGTCCATCTGTCCAGAGTGTCCAGTAAAAACTGTCCCTGTAGCTTATCATACAGTGGTGGAAGATAAAGGGCATAGTTTTAAGAGAACAATCTACTTTGGAAACTCTTGATAAAAACTTCTAAATTTAAATTGTAGGTATAACAGTTATCTTGAGGAAGCACAAGCTTGATTATTTGTCATCCAAAGAAATGAATTTCCTAAGTACTCTCTTGCTTTGGAATTTCTACAACTTGTCTGTCATACATCAATTATACAAGGGAAGAATGTAATCCTTACAGAAGTCTCTTTGTTTGCTTTGATACATTTTATAAAATCAAGTCTTCCAACAATTCAGAAGTCTCCCAATGGGAAATCAGGTGAGAAACCAGTCTCCAAACTGGCTCCCAACAATTCCTGCTGCCTCTTGGTGTCCATGCCCTTGACAACCCTGCCAAATTGTACCTGGGTTAATCTGTGTGAGCAACAGAATGTGGCACAGTGATGGTACATCCCTTCAGAGATTCAAAGACTTCCATCCTTTGTGCTCTTCTCTCTTCAATCCCTTGCTCTGGGGGAAGCCAGCTGCTGTTCGAAGCAGCCCTATGGAGAGGCCGCCTTGGTGAGAAAATGAATGGAGCCTTAAGCTAACAACCATCCGAATGAGCTTAGAAAGGCATCCTCTAGTCCCAGCCAACAGCTTGACTGCAACTTCAAGAGAGATCATGGTCTAGATCCACCCAGTTAAGCTGCTCTTGGATCCTTAGAAACTGTGTGAGATAATAAATGTTTGCTATTTTAAGCCGATAAATTTGGGGATAAATTGTTATATAGAAATGGATAACTAAAACAAATTTTGAGGACTTTGCTATAAAATGAGACCAGAAAAAGTATTCAAAGACAGATGATTTAAGCGGGTCGAAGGTTCTATTTACTCCAGGTACTATCACGGTACGTACTCATCTTCACTGATAACAAGGGCTTTATGTGGACACAGCACATATATGTAATTCACCACCTAATTTTTGGCTTAAGTATTTAAAATACAAAGCTTTTTTTTTTTTGGTCTAAAGTTACATAACTAAATAAACTCTTCTCATGGATTTTTGTGTGTCTGATTTTATTAGCTACATACATGAAGTACTAAATTAGAATGTCCCACTTTAAAACTACCAAATTTCGTTTGTGGAAGAAAATGTGATTAGCTCTATATACACTGAGGAAAATAAAAATCTGGTTAAAAATATCCAAAACAGGACTTCCCTGGTGGCGCAGTGGTTGAGAGTCCGACTGCCGATGCAGGGGACACCGGTTCGTGCCCCGGTCCGGGAGGATCCCACATGCCGCGGAGCGGCTGGGCCCGTGAGCCATGGCCGCTGAGACTGCGCGTCTGGAGCCTGTGCTCCGCAGCGGGAGAGGCCACAACGGTGAGAGGCCCGCGTACGGCCAAAAAAAAAAAAAAAAAAAAAGTTGTAAAAAAAAATATCCAAAACACATTAACTCTCTGAAAGTTAGTTATGGAGTATATGGGGTGGAGGGTATGGGGGAAGGTTAAATAAGCATAGGCTAATTATCTCAGAACAAGTTTTCAACCAAAATCAGAATGGCATAACTATGAAAAGATTTACGAACAGCGAAGTAATTTACAGTGGAAACCTGTGATTCCAGAAGTGGTTGAGGTTTTTCAAGTGCCTTTGGTGCTCCTTCCTTATTGGTGTTCTTTCATCTGCTTAAACAGCCTGCCATGAGGAAGCGTTCTCAGCCCAGCAGGAATGGATCCCTGTCATTTAAGAGGGAAAAAAATGCTGTCCAAACACACATGCCTGCTTCAAATTCTACGTGGAACAAGATCAGACAAATAAATAAAAATGTAGGATTAAAAAAACCCTCTAGGATGTAATTTCATAGAAGTTTGAATCTCTGCTAAATGAAATCGGGCTACCTAGATGTACTCTGGCCAATTCAAGAGGTCAAAATGAAAAGATGAAGTGAACAGCAACTGTGGACAGGTGGGAGCATAACCAGAAAACGTTCCTTTACTCCTCCATCAACCACCCACCCCCCCAGTCCCTTTTGCTTTTATTCTCAATGCTCTTGTCTTTTTCACTTTTTCATAGGCTTTATCTCAGTGTCCTTGTAAAACAGGGTAACAAATCATATAAGTTCCGGGTTGAAATCTTTAGGAAAATATATAGCTGCTTAATCTGCTGAATGAGCAGCACTGTAAGCACACGCAACAAGATATGGTGAACACTTGCCTTCATGTGCCAGGAGTTATTGGCTCCATCCAATCCACACCCTGGTCTAAGACACTTTCCCCTGTTTAAGAAAAGAAATCCTCCACAAAAACAACAAAAAAAACCCCATATAACCCGATTAAAAAATGGGCAGAGGATCTGAACAGACATTTTTCCAAAGAAGATACACAGATGATCAACAGGAACATGAAAAGATGTTCAACATTACTAATTAGGGAAATGCAAATCAAAACCACGAGATACTTCACACCTGTTAGAATGGCTATTATTGAAAAGAAGAAATAACAAATGCTGGAGAGGATGCGGGTAAAAGGGACCCCTTGTACACTGTTGGTAGAACTGTAAATTGGTACAGCCACTATGAAAAACGTAATGGAGTGTCTTCAAAAAATTAAGACTAGGGCTTCCCTGGTGGCACAGTGGTTGAGAGTCTGCCTGCCGATGCAGGGGACACGGGTTCGTGCCTCGGTCCGGGAAGATCCCACATGCCGCGGAGCGGCTGGGCCCGTGAGCCATGGCCGCTGAGCCTGCGCGTCCGGAGCCTGTGCTCCGCAACGGGAGAGGCCACAGCAGTGAGAGGCCCGCGAACCGCAAAAAAAAAAAAAAAAAAAACACTAATTCAAAAAGACATATGCACCCTTATGTTCACTGCAACACTGTTTACAACAGCCAAGATCTGAAAACAACCTAAGCGTCCACTGATGGATGAATGGACAAAGAAGATATTGTGTATATACGCAATGGAATACTACTCAGCCGTAACAAAAAATGCTACAATGTGGAGCAGCACTTACAACAACATGGATGGACCTTTAAGGTATTATGCTAAAGTGAAATAAGTCAGACAAAGTATGATATCACTCATATGTGGAATCTAAAAAAATAAAACAAATGAACAAACAAAATAAAACAAAAACAAACTTATAGATACAGAGAATAGATCAGTTGTTACCAGAGGGTAAGGCTGTTGATGGATGGGCAAAATGGGTGAAGGGGGTTAAATGTATGGTGATGGATGGTAACTAGACTTGTGGTGGCGATCACTTTGTAGTGTATATAGATGTTGAATTATAATGCTGTACACCTGAAAATTATATCTCTATATAAATCCTTCACCAGTTGCAAGGTGCAGTTCAAACCATTTTACAGGGCAAAACTCCAGGACAGTACATAAAACCTTAAAAATGTTTTCCAATTCTAGGAAAATCAATCTCAGATGTTAGTGGTTTGTAAATTCAGGTACTTCTAGAGAAACCAGTCCTGTTCCCCAGACTACTTAGAAGGAAAACTCACCTTTGGCTCTGCAGCCAGATGTCTCTGGGTTGGATGGTTGAAGGTGAGAGGAAATGCACTCCTTTTCTATGGTTCCACAGGTTGCTATGTCTTCCTCTAGTATCCTGTACTGTGACTGGCCTGCTTCCTTGCCTGTATTTCTCCTCTACACCAAAAGCTCTATGACAGCAGGAACTGAATATTGCCAGAACCTGGCACAATGTCTCACGTCAGACACTCAAAAAGTATCTGTTAAATGAATGGATGTAAAGCCATCAAAGCCTGGAGACACAACATGGAGTAGCAAAAAAATAATCATCCTCATCCTCAACTTTATAACTTACTGTAATTTTGACCATGAGTCAAAAATTCTCTGGGTTTTCTCCCTGATAGGCAAATCGGTGAGAACGAATTGCTAAGACCTCTTCCAGTATTCTGATCCTACGTATGTATGTACAAAGCATGTTTAAAATTGTAAGACCGATGTTTAAATGAACACACCAGAATTCATAAGTGCAAATGAACATTAACTCCTTTAAACGTAGGTACTTCGACAAGGTACTCATTCAATTACGAAAAGCAACTTAGAATTCTGCTTGTTTCTAATTTAAAGCAAAACCAAATAGCTTTTTAATTTACAAAAGCAACATATATTTACCACTAAAAATAAATCAGAAATCATAAAAAGGGAACAGAATTGACCCTCAATCATACAGATAGAAGCACTAGTGTAGCCTGGATAAAAAATCGTTCTGAGTCCTCCTGCTATAAACATATCCTGTATGTCTACATTTTTTTCTTTATAAAACCAAGGTTATTCTACACTGGTAACCTCTTTCTTAATATAGTATGAATATATCCCCACATACTCTGCAAGCACAGCAATCTGTAGCGTGGCAATATTAATTTATTTAACCGATGACCCACTGCTGGATAGTTAGGTTGTTTACCCAACACTATTACAGAAAAATGCTACACTAAATGTCCTGGTAATTAAAATTTTGAACACACAATTATGCCCTCAGAATAAACTTTCAGACGTGAATTTTTTGGGAGGAAGGCTGTACAGTTTTAACACAGTTGACTTGTATGCAGTTTTTTCCTCTTTGGTAACAGATTTCCATCCTTTTGAGTAGATGTAATCACTGGAAGCAGCCAAAAGTCACTGGGGGTCAAGTCTGGTGATTGAAGTGAGATCAAGCTAGGCAATACTATTTTTAGTTGAAAGCCTCTGATTATGCAGCAGTGTGACTGGTTTTCATATGTGACTCGGAATTGCTCTTGAAGGCAGTCACAACAGGAATTCCAAACTGTTGTAAGCAATTGGCTCATTTTCAAACTAAGCATATTACTTCCTAAAGACACAACTATAAAAGGGATGAACAGAGCTGGATGCTTTCTTAGGAGTCATTCCACTGCAGTTCTATCTCATTCACACAGAAACTCTCAACAGTTGAGTCAATCAATTCACTTTAAATAGCTGTACTGGTTCACCTAAAACTTAAATATTTGCAGTATTTATTGACCACTTGACACTTCACATACATTATTTTTAAAATTTTCATACTACCACTAAAAATAGAGATATTATTCTCTCCATTTTATAGATGAGGAAGTAGAGACTCAGAGAAGACAAATGATTTGCCTAAGGCAGAGCCAGTATGCCAATACGGATGTTTTAGCTTTAAACACCACGTTCTTTTCATTTTCTGACCCAGCCACGTAGCACCTTAATATAATTTTTAAATGTGTTATAGGGTTGTTCAATTCTTTTTTTTTTTTTTTTTGCGGTACGCGGGCCTCTCACTGCTGTGGCCTCTCCCGTTGCGGAGCACGGGCTCCGGATGCGCAGGCTCAGTGGCCATGGCTCACCAGCATGTGGGATCTTCCCGGACCGGGGCACAAACCCATGTCCCCTGCATTGGCAGGCGGACTCTCAACCACTGCGCCACCAGGGAAGCCCCCTACTCTTTATTTAACCTGAAAGTAAACTGAACAAAACTGGGGGTACTGCTTATGAATAGGCTCGTTTATATTCTTAAGAAAAACTGGCAGTTCACTACAAAAACCCATTTATTCAATTTGAATAAAGTAAATATTGATGCTAGACTTTACATTTAAAGAGACTTGTCTGGCAAGTGAGTCACGTTTTAACAATAACCATAGTAAAAGGGAAAAAAATTAGAGCAGTAAGTTAAATAAAAGGCTAATAAAACCTGGAGGAAACAGCTCAGTGTTTTCTTTTAAACCCTGAAGAACACCCAACGTACATTATGTTGCATAAAGAGTCATTTCATGAAAAGACTATTAACAATACAATAGTAGAGTCAGTACGAAGAATTTCAATGATATCCAACTCAAAAATGCATAGGGAGAGTAAAGTTATTTTATTAAATCATGCACATCACGTGTGTTAGTGCAAATAGTTTAATCTGTACTCCAGAAATTCTATTGTACTTTATATCTTTACAAAATAGATTTAAAACAATTATTTACTTTAAAAAATGTAATTCTGAAGTTAAGCATTTCAGAACAATATTTGCAATAACCTATATACAGGAGGTACTGGGTACCACTGGCATATTAGCATTCTGTGGTGGAGTGGCTTCCTGCAACAGAAAATGATGAAATGAACTATATGACAGTATTTTCTACAAGTCATTTGTGACTAATTCCTCCATAAATCTAGTGATCCTCCCAACAGCAAACCCCAAATGGCTTAAAATATAACCTTTAAAGTATAAACAATGACTGCCAAACATTACAAGGCAAATTATATCCTAAACTTCTATTTCAATATTCGGCTAGGCCTGTGGATTGCCACAGAACATTCAAGCCAATTCACTGACATTCCCTCTCAGTTTTCACTGACTGAAAAATTTAACTATGTGATACTTTAGGATATTCTATGACCTATATAAACTTCATTGACATAACTGTGGTGCCGCACAAAAACCATAGCTAAACCTTCACTTCCGTGTTTTAAATTTGTAACATCAAGCAGTGTTTAGGTGCTTTACTGTGCATGGAACACTATTAATCTTGGGAATAGTGCTTCTCATTAACAGAACGTCCCAATTAACAACAATAAAAAGAAAATGACCATTTGCCTCCCCAACCAGGAAATCTGTTGGTAGGTAACAACAGCTCACCTCGAACATGAATTAGCTTTGAAATATCATTAACCAAATTAAGTCAGTAAAAGCTTATCTAAAGAGATATTAATTCTTTCTTCAATTAAACATGCTTGGAGGAAGAGATGATAGGAAAAAAAAAGTCATGCTTCCTAAAATGCTGTATATGAGAAAGTAACTTGGCTTTTAAAGAAAATATCTCTTTAAATACATGAGGTTTAATAAATTACATTCCAATTGACTCAACAGTTTGGTTTACTGCACTGAAACTGTATAATTACTATGTTTTTGCTCCCAGAAATACTTCAGTTTGCTCAAGAAAATACACACTCTCATGGAAAGTTTTTCAAAGTTGATGTCCTCCACATCATCAAGTCACATTAAGGCTGAACAAACGTGCATATATTCCCCAAATTATCACTAGAACAGAGTATTTTCCAAGTGTATTTCTCCTTAAAAAAAAAAAAAAAATCCACGCAAATAGTTGTCTCTAAGTCTTGTTCCCAATAGCTCAGTGGTTTTATAACAAGTAAAAATGGCGTAAATATGTAAAAAATATATATATATATGTGTATATATTCAAACTGATAGGCACTGAGCACACAGGGCCTCTCTTCCCATGTATGTATCAGTTGTTTGGTTTGGGTAGTTATCGAATCAAAAAAAAATGAGTTATCTGGCCATTAGAATTCAGAGTAAAATACCCATAAATTTAATGTTATAAATAATTTGGTGTACCAAGAAGCCTACTTTAGGCCACCATAATATTCAGAATTTCAACATACTAATTTAAAAATTACATGAAAAATTGCAAGCAAATTATTGCTTACAGTAGAATAAAGTCACAATTTTATATCCTCTTTATAGACAGATACATTTTATATAATTTAAAGCAATGACCCTACAGCTGTATTCTTGCACTTCTGCTGTTTTAAGAGGTAAAAAGGAAGAAAATGGTTCTGGTTTGTCCCCAGCATGAGTGTGGTGCCAGCTTCTAGAGGGAGGACGGTGTACGGACTCAAGAAACGCTCTCATGGAGAAGCTCTGGCCAGACCTGGCACGTACAGCACGATGGCTGTCACCGCAACCAGGGCAGCCAACATGGGCATCCAGGGCCAGGGTTTCTGTGTGGAAAGAAACCAAGAGTCAAAATCACATTCTCCCTTCTTTTTTCATACCTATTAACCCCTTGGTTCCAGAGAGTCCTGAATACTTGACAGAATATTAGAAAAACCTTATCTTTGCATAAGAATACATTTTAAAAAAAGAAAAAAAGGTGAGGGAGTGCAGGTGTGAGGAGAGCCATAATAGCAGGAGCTGTTTTAGAGGACCATTGTGTGGAAGCCGAATACATTGCAGGAAACTCTTGGGCAGTTTTCAGTTTTCTTTGAAGCCTAATAGAGAGTACTCTAAGAAACTCTTTGAGCTCAGCCTGTTTTATTTACTCGGGTATCCACATATGACAGCTAACTGATGTCCATAAATGCCTGGAGTATGTTTCTGCCTAAAATGTTTATTTCTTGATAAAAACCAGACTCACATGTTGGCATAGTTTTATATAAAGGGCTGGTGGGTAAGGTGATAGAAAGAATATGGTCTAAGCTTTGATCCTCTAATCTTAAACCACAGAAGACAAAATCAGAAGGGGTTCAAGATGGCAAAGTGATGTTAGGGACCCTGCTTATCTGATGCTTTTGGTAAAGACCATGTCCAGGGTAATAATGCCACGTGATCATCTCATATGCTCTACTAACCAGTATGCTTGTTGGAGGTGAGCATGGATGGGCTGTTCTCTGTTAACTATCAGAGGGCTTTACAATATCAATTTGTTTTGTTTGAAAACTTTATTTTCACTAGTGTTCTGAGTTGTATTGAGAAAGCTAGCTTTTAAAGAAATATTGTGATGTTGTAGATCAGGGCTCAGAAAGACATGGGACAGGCTGATACTCTCACAAGTAAATGCATACTGAGGTTGAGATTGTGAGCCAATGGTCCATTATGCCACTCTCATCCTTTTTCATCTTCTTAGCCACAGTGTAATATAGGCAAAGGGTTGAAACAATGAAACTCTACACCATGGAAAAGAAGAGGGAAGGGAGGAGGGGGAAGAAAGCTTGCTGAAAACTTCAAAGAGGCAAACTCTTCATTTCTCATTCAGAGCTGATTGAACATAGAATTGGGAAGGGGGTACTAAGCTGCAGCAATTCACAGTTTACTCCGGTTTGCTAGAGACAAAGACTCAGTTAAAGGCAGCATATTAACATCTGGTTAGGTTGGAATTAATTCATAGTTAGCTTTACTACAAAAGAAACAAGACAATATGTTATATGATTAGTTGATCATTCAGTTCATTTGTATGACACAATACATAGCATACTAAATGAAGGGTTTGCTTCAGGTAACAAAATACCTGTGTGGTTTTGCCATGCACTATATTACAAATATGGCACAAACAGGTGACGGGAACAAACAGACAAGGACTCAACAGTAGTGCTTGTACCTTTCTCTACCACAATGGACCGAAACACCAAAACAGGAAAGCCAGGAATAGGCCGATGAATACGGCTGGGACGGGTTGTAATATGGAAGGCTAAAGAAGGGAAGGGATATTAAAATCATTTTATGCTATAAAAAAATCATATAAGATGATTTAGAACCCAGGGGGGTGGGAGGGAGGGTAGAAAGACATTTTAAAGACATCTAATACAATCCAGAATGATGGACTGTGGTATGTAAGTTGGCAAACTACCAGTTTAAAAGGAACAGCTGGAGGCAATGTGGGTGTCCCCAACTCCCTAATGAAATGTAGCGCGTTAAGACAGAGCAATGAAAATACCTCACCAGCTGATGCTCTGCTTGACAGTACGTTATTTTTGTTCCATACTCAGAAACCATTATTTGACAATGTACTCCTTTGGAAATGGCTAAGGTTTATTTTATCCCTCTATCAAAAACTTTTTTTTTTTTAAACCAAAACTCTTTTGCTTGAGATAGTATTGCTTTCAAGCTTAAAAATAAATGCCCTGTGATGCATGGCATTTATTTTTCTAAATCAAGCAAGAGATCTGACACAACATATGAGAAACATTTAGTATATAAAGACAGGCAGCTGAATCTCAGGGCTTTCAGTGATGTTACAAGAATACAAGTAATTTTTAATTTAATTTTATTATTATTATATTTTTGGCTGCACCACGTAGCATGTGGGATATTACTTCCCCAGCCAGGGATCAAACCTGTGCCCCCTGCAGTGGAAGTGTGGAATCCTAACCACTGGACTGTCAGGGAATTCCCAGTAATTTTTTTAAATTGGAAGGGAATTACAACAATGAGTATTATTACAGAGTAATATGTCATTACCATAAGTCTAATGTCATAAAAATAGGAAATCTACCCTTAAAGTAAATTATTTGTATAACTATAAATAATAATAGCAACGTTACTTTCAAATAGGCTCTAAATCATATAGAGGGATCCATTCTGATTATCCTAGATGTCTTCATAGGTTAATTTAGTAGAAGGTAGACTGAAATTCCATCATCAGAGAGATATGAATTAACACAAAAGAGAGAAGTAACCAAACCATTATGATCTGATTTCAGAAGAGTTCTGTAATTGACATTTTTGAAATAAATGCAATCCATTTTTGCTTATCATAAAGCCTCCATACCCAATTCATAAATTTCTGAAAGGCTTCTACCTAAGCAACAAGTCTTTATTAAAAAAAAAAAAACAAACTAGGACTTTCTTTAGCAAAGAACAGTTGGACACAACTCATAAGCATTCTGAGTGTGACTGTGTAACTGGATGGCCATGCAACATTACTCTTTTGTACTTGTGCTGCAAGTTAAGCAGAGTGCCTTTCTCCATAGGAAGTATGCGGCTCATGCCCACTGCAGTGTCCAAGCCATGACAGGGGTTTGGAATAAGTCAGAGCACAATCAACCACACTGAACATCCATCAATTAGGGCCCACAAAGGCAATGATCATTAAAACGTATAACACAACATTTATTTAGTATAACATCTTTTAAAAGACCATCTGCCTCTCTAGCAAATAAAATACAAATTAATATTATTAAACTCAAGTTATACCAAAATGTTCCAATTTCACACACACACACCCCTAGAGAAACTGACCAAATACTTCCTAATATTTATAGGAGGCCCAGAAGACACTAAGCTTTTTAGAAATGTGCCTTAGTGAGAACATTATTAGTACAAAATGAAAACCATCAAGTCTCCATTTTTTGATACAGCCAAATGCTAAGGAATCGTCACGTATCACTCTTTCTTCAGTGGGTCCCTGGTGGTATAGTGCTTTGTTTCCCAGAGGGGGAAAAACAAGAGCCAGATGAAGGCTTAGTGACAGAACTTCAGATTCATTTGGGAAAAGCTGACAGTTCTTAGGTAAATTATCTTTTTGCAGACAAGGCTCTTCCTCCAGGTAGTCCTTAGGCTCTTCTAGGTGTACAGGTTAAAGGGGCAAATTCTTACTCAAAAATCTGACAGCCCAATGATTCCATCATGGAATTTCATAATGAAAAGCTTAGTTCACGTGTACTACAGGTCTTAGTTTCTCAAATCAGTAATAAAGTCCTCTGAAGAATCAGTTTCAGGGCTCTCACCTGCCTCTCAATCAAAGCTAAGCCAAGTTTGCAAAGACTTACATTATTTCCTTTCTCTCGGAGCAGCTTCAGGTTGTCTTTACATTGTTTGAGCTCATCTGTGATTGATTGTTTTTCCTGCTCAGTCATTTCAAACTTCAACTTCAGTTCTGAGAGTACAGTCTGTGTCTTTTCATACTGAAGGCAAAGAAAAAAGAGTGTGCAGACTCAACTTAAAATGGGTATGAAGTTATGCGTCTAGTCAGGCTTATATACCAGACCCTGTTTAGTCACCTGCAACACCACAGTCAAGTCTTTTTGTTACAAGGAGAATAAGAATCACTTGCACTAATAATAAGAAGCCTTTAATGTTTACTTGATTCTATGTAAGAATTTTGTGGCCCTGGTGTTAAAAAAAATTGAGAAGTCACCACTGTGTCATCTGTTTCTAATATAAGGGGTCACTTTTTCCACTAAGAGAATTAGAGGAGAAAAGTAAAATTCCAAACTGAGCAAAAGAAAAGCACGTGAAGAAAAACTCCATAGCCTAATTAAATGACAAGGTTAGGAAGTCTGAGTTTATATCCTCGTAAGTAATGTCAGCCAAGCTATTTTAGTCTTGAAGTAAAAAGTATTAACTCTCATTAGGCCTCCCTTTACCCAGCGTCATTGGGTATTAAAGTGTTCTGGATAAGGAATTTCTAGGCAAATGAAGCAAAGAAATATATCTAAGGCACCAATCACTATGATTGGGACATTTCTATCTCTCTATTTAAGACTTATAAGCATCAATTACAAATAATTTTTAAAAATCTGTTTCTGATATTTTTCCATAGTGAAACATGCCACTTCCTGCTCTGGAAAACAGTTCACTATATATAATATGACTTTCAGACACACTACCTAGCCCTTGAACATAGGTCAGATTAATGCAAAACATGGTATGGTTTGCCCCTACTTTAAATGCCCCAGAAGGCAGGAATGCTAGACTGGTTTCACTTCTAGATATTGCATCTTACATGCAAGCTGGGCTCTCAGTCAAAGAGCAAAGACTGTTTTGCTGCTGGCTGTGCCTTTGTCTGGCCTCCACTGCCCCACTTTGCCATTTCTGAAGGTTTTAGAAGGAAGAAAGACAGACAAGGGCTGATTATAAAATAAATATACCACAGGTCTGGCATACCAGAAAGATTCCTCCTCTTCTCTAAACACAGCCCACGAGGCTGGAAAGTCTATAGTTCCTTTCCGCCTGTATCCTAGAAATTTCTCAATAAAGGACACATTTATATGGTGCTTCTGAATAATCCAAACACCTTAGAGTGATTAATCAGGAGCTCATCATTATGCACTCCAAAGATAAATATTACAGATGCAAATGTATAAAAACATTAATCAGAAGTGGTGGAGGCAGGGGGTTAGGGTCAGCAGCGAGTTCACCATAAAGTGGGAAGAAAGACACGGGTACAGAGAGGGAGGTAAAATATGAAAGGAACTCTCTGTTACCTAACAACGTTCCCAGAACAAGTCTGGGTAGTATGCCAGAGAATGAACTAAGGAGTAAGATTCATGGACTTCATGACAGCTTTTTTTGTGGGGTCTGTGGACTTCCTTCCAGAGGCAAAAGGTTACTGGCAGGTTGCCAAAGCAAACTCAGTGTACCTAGACTAGTCTCTGCACTAAGTCTCTTAGAACACAATCAATTCTCAATGATATGATTCTTAACAGTAACTAATAAAGAATAAGTGAAATGTGATTTGCTGACCAAAATTTTCCCTTATTTTCCTTTTCCACCATTCTTACATCCAGCCTGCCCTTTATACCAAAGCACTTAATCGTTTCTCTGTTCCAGGAGTTGTGGAGAATGACAGGAAGGCAGCTTAGTCCTGAAGATCCTGCTGTTTACCTTCAGCTTGTGAGTGGGTGGGAAGGACTCTGGCCCCAGGGCAAGATGGTGAAGCCAAACGACTTTCCTGAGTCAGTCTTTGCAGGGTGGACTTGTGTGCTCAATGTTTTATGAATTCTTAAATTACAGATATTCCTACTAAATCAAAATATATAGATGCTTTCTTAAGTCAAATATAAAGATGGTATACCATTATTTTTCTCTTAACACTGAGGATTAAATTTTACTTTTCTCAGGTACTTTTTCTTTTTTAAATGTTCAAACAAAAGCTGCCACATATATAAAATCTAATTGTCAGAACGAAGGTCACCTTCTGTAGCCTTAGTGTCACACCTCCCTTGGATATCATTTTGCTCCATCTTGCTTTCTATCTCAGAGATGAGAAATGCACTCAGTTCTGATTAAGAGGGAAATACCACACAATATTACCAGCACCTTTGATTCTTCTTCACAAAAATAATCATATCTGGGCTTGCTTAGTTTGTAATATTTTAACCTGTGACAGTGCTGAAGATACATAATCATTATATTGTGCACATTATGATTCTATGAGAGAAAGGAGAAAAAGGGGAAATGTTGAAAGGGAATATATGTGCATTAATAAAAGGTAGTAATTCATTTGCAGTGGATTACACAGATATAAGAATCTCATTAAAGAAGGTTTTAGTTACAGACTAGTATCCAATAGTTGACATCAGGACAAACGGAAAGAAAAGCAATTTCACATCATAAAGGAGCATGGTATGGTGACTACACTTCATTTCACAATGAAAACATTGAACAAGAAAATAGAAAAGAAACATACTGACAAGATCAGACATATTTTTAAATGTGCTGCATTTAATGCAATCCAAAGGCTACCAACAATTTAGATGCTGTGACAACATGCCACTGCCATTTGTGGTAACAGTTAAAGCATTTCGCACTGATTGCTCAGTGACCAAAAACAGGCAAACAAATAATGCAACAAAATGGCTAACGCATTCAGAGTAACATACAACAGAATTATCTTCCAACCACAGCATTCTTCCCAGATTTTGAAAGAATTATGGCATGTGGACTGGAAGGACACAAAGTGCTTACAGTATTAAATACTAGTATATTTACTTTGGCACAAAATTTGTGTTCCAACCAAATGAGATTTCTCCCAAAATACATATCCTTAGCAAGAAGATAAAAAATGAACATATTACAAAATCAATATGGCCACATGTGAATAAAAACTGTTACAGTTTTTTTCTTTAGGAACAAACATGAAGACAGAAGAACAACAATCATTTCCAAGTTCAGGATACTACAGGGAAAGAAAAGTGCAAAGGAAAACTACATTGATTAAACAGATCTTCTAAAAACAACTTTGGGAAAATTTGTTATTTAAGACAAAGAGTTGTCTTCAACTTCCTTCTGTTTAAAACAAATCCTTCATTTAAGAGGGTCTACAACTGGGGTGAGCCCTGCCGGGTAGATGAAAATGCATCAGCCTTCTCCATCCCCTAAGCTGGCCAGAAGTCAATGCAGGGAATAGTATAAGGCCAGTAGGACTGATTGCAGCTCTTATTGCCCCACTCTCAACTTCAAGGCTCTCTCTGCTCAGGAAAAGCCTGGGTGGGGTCTCTGCTCCAACATCAACCCTCACCATTTTAAACATGGTTTTTTTTTAAAGCCGCCAAAAAAACGGTCACAGAACATGTTTGGCTGGCTGGGTATGAGCTGAGTTTTCTCATCAGCAACTTTTCAGGCCAGTGTCACCTGAGGGGTTTAGACAGCATTATGGTGTGGCCCCAGTTAGCTTTCCAAAAGTATTCTAAATTAAATATGATACTGTCTTTGAAAGATAAACAGTGAATTAAGTAATCTGGTACAAAGGACTTCTCATATAGATCAACTAACTGGTAGAGAAAAACTTTTAACGTAATTTTGTATATTTATATTTTTGAGACCAAACCTTACTGATGAATTCTCTACATATGGATCATGATACACAGCTAGAAATCACCAGAGATGCTCCCAGTATCAACTCTGTGACAGGTAATGCTTCCCTTTAGTTCTAACTAGCATGAATATCTGATTTGCTTTTGGCTTTAAGTCCAACCATAATTGGGCTCATAATGTCTTTTCGCTTTACCTCTTTCTGTACATCCTTTGCTTGGTTTTCAGCCTTACTGAGAAGAGTTTTTAAATCAGCTGAATCCCGAAGATGCTGTTCTTTCAAGGATCCCACTTGATTCTCAAGCTCTTTCCTAGTCATCTGCAGGATGCTGAGATCACTGGTAAGCTCTAAACTCTGCTTCTGAGAACTGCAACATAAATATTGACAGTTATTCATGTAGAAATCAGACACAGCAGGAAGTCCAATTTCTTATACATTTTACTAGGAGGGATGGAGTGGATTTCAGATGAGGAAAGAAAAGTGTAAAAAAGAATGATATTTTCAATAAGTAAAAGCATTAAAACACTAAAACAGTGAAAGTTTAAAGCTGTGTCCTATTTTCAGATAATCAAGTACACACAAAGTTTGAAATTGTAAAAATAGAAGGTGACTAATTGTATATTTTGTCATATCACATTATATTAACTGTATCATAAAAAGATTCAGTGTAGGTCTTCTACAGGAAAAGAAAGCACATATTCCAACTATTTTCTTTAAGTACTTGACAAATAGGATGGCAGACAGAAACTTAAACCTTAGGAGCCACTTCCAACTTAAGTAAAGATAAACCTACTGAAATGAGAAGACACCAAACTGGGGAGGAAAGCACAAGACAAAGAACCAGGAGTCTGGCTTCTAGACCCCAGATCTGCCACTATTTAGTTGTAGGATGTTGAGCAAGTCACTTAACTGGTGCCATTTCATTCTCTGAGTAAAGCATTTCCTGAGCTCTGAGATCTGTGCCAGGCACCATTCGCACAGACACAAACAACACAAGGAGAGTCTCAGTGCCCTCCACTGTCAAACAAGAAGACAGAACTCAATAATTTCTGAGGCTGTTTTCCAGCTTAAATTCTATGATTGCTGTTACAACCTGATGTAAAAAAAAAAGTCCCATTTACACACTAGGAAAACACCTTGATAAGCAGGAATAGAAATTCTTTGTTCAATTCCTTCTACACCATGGACAACAAAGAACAAAAGACCCGTATATTGAAGCTGTGTTAAAGAATTTGGCTCCCATCTGCAACAGAAATAGCTAAAGGAGGATAAGGTTTTCGAGACATCCTCTCAGGATGGATCGTAAGACTCAGACTCAATATTGTAACTGAAGTACTATAGAGTATAAATCCCATGCTGATTAGATGCTAGGCAGATCGTAGGGTGTACGTGTGATGTTGTCAGGGCAATATAGCTAGGAACTATATGGCATGTAAGACACTGTAAAGGGAGACTAGCTTCTAAATACTACTTACATGCTGGGGAGGCTTAACAAATTAACTTAGAGAACTATTAAATCAGAAAAGTTTAAAAAACAGAATTAATGTCTTAAATAGTTTTTGTGAGTTTAGACAGATAACTTGACCAGAATATATTCCACGCTTCTGGGGCCTAATATTATTAAACCATATGCTTCTAACTCATGAGGAGTTTGTAGGATTGCTTTTCAACATTTAAACAAAATTTGAAGTCATTAAAAAAAAAACATTTAACAATCGGCCAGATTCCAATTAATCATATCTCAAAAATAAGGGATCAAGTCTGAATCTTTAAAGTATCAAAAATTCCAAAACAAGAATAATTTAAGATAATCAGTACTGGAAACCAAATATCAGTATTTCTTGCTTGAGAGAATACGAAACTAAATGGATTCACCAAGATCCAAATGTATTCCAAATATGAAGAACTTGAGTGTCGGTATCATCTTACGCACACTTTACACCAAACAATTTGCCCACGTGTTCTGTTACACAGATGAGCAGTTGGTACATACATATACACAAACGTATGCGTGTGTGTCTGCGTGACAGCATCCATTTATTTATTCGTTTGTGTTTTGGGCCTTTATTTTGCCCTTTTCATATTTTGAAATTGTTTTCACAAACTTTTACATAAAAAACAAGCATTTGTTTTGTTCTTTATTATTAGTTATCTTTAAACATTCAGAAAGTAATACACATAGAAAAGACTATGGAAAGATATGACACTGGAAGAGAAAAAAATGCTTTAAAGATACTGATATTGACCATATGATGTTGTAAGGCGTTTTAGAGAATAAGTCAGCACATCTTGCTCCTTCAACTAGTTCTTGATTTTTAAAATGTAAAACCGATATTAAAGTTGCCTTTGTTTTTTTTTTTAATTGAGGTCCTGTGAGGTTATATAATATTTTTTTTAAGAATTTTTTTTTTGATGTGGACCATTTTTTAAAGTCTTTATTGAATTTGTTACAATATTGCTTCTGTGTTATGTTTTGGTTTTCTGGCCGAGAAGCATGTGGGATCCCTGATCAGGGATCAAACTCGCACCCCCTGCATTGGAAGGTGAAGTCTTAACCACTGGACCACCAGGGAAGTCCCGCCTTTTTTAAATAAGAGATAACAAGGAATACTATTTTCTGATATATCTAGTCCTTTCGTTATCATTTTTCCCTAAAGCTTGTTTTCTATGGGAACTGACCTTGGTCACTGAGTTTTTGTTAATCTTAATGCTTTTCAGGAGTATAAATACAAGGCTAACAAGAGAGCAATGACTCCCATTTTTGGTGTACTCTGGGGAGGGAGATGGATTAAAGAATGGCTTCAATAATAAACACGTACTACTTTCATATCTGAATTAGAATGTAAACATTGTATAAATAAAAAACATGGAATGGATCAAATTTTTAAGGAAGCAATAAATTTTAAACTATGCAACAAGTGTTGATGAGAAAATAGGACTCCACTAAATTTGCTGGAATAAATCTATTACATTCATTGGTTTGCCTGTAAGGTAATGGATGTTAGAAAGATTTAATTGCTTTTAGCAAATTTTTGATCTCACACATTGTTACTTTTTATATAACCCTGTTTGAAATTCAAAAGCTGGATTTGTATCTTTCAACAGTATCAATTCTTTATCATAGCCATCTCCTGATCACCCTTATAAACAGAAGGGATCATTGGCAAGAAAGAAAAACACACTTGTATTTGAAATTTATTATGATTTAGTTTAAAGGGCAAGTTCAATCATAGATCTTTTGCTGTCTGTTTGTTTAGATCCGTTTGTTTAGATCTTTTGTCTATCTTTTGGTGCGGAGAAGGGGCATTTAGTGAATCTATATTCCATGAGTACACCAAAAGGAAAGGACATGCAAGTGATAGCAGGAAAAAAAGTGCTGAAGTACTCATTTAGCGTGGTTAACCTGCCAGATAGCCAAAAAGAGTCTGGATGAATATTTTGCTCCAAAAAGGTATTTAAGTATCAAAATTAAACTTAAAATTTAGATGAAAATCTAAAGATAAAGAAACATTTTGAACCTAAAAAAGAGTTCTTGCATACTTGTGCAATTCTTTTTCTTGCCGCTGCAGTTCTGATGATAGCAAAACGTTTTCCTTTTTTAGAGAACGGCATTCGGCTTCCAATACATTCCATTCCTTTCTCAACTTCTCTAATTCACCTAAAATAGTCCCAAAACACATTTGTTAATATAGGAACATAACTATTTTTCCCCTTAAACACTTACATTTTACATGGCTATTCTTTGATTCCTGTTACTTCGCAGTGGCGCCTCAGGGAAGTTCCCATCACCCTGAACTTCAGTAATATTTTTTTCTCACTTCACTTTTATAAGACAAATAATTTTTAACAGTATTTAAATAAAATGTAAAATTGAAAAGATTTTCAATTTATTGTAGAGCTTACAGACCTGAAGAATGCTTATAGCCCCAATATAAAAACACTGCTTTATACAACCAATCGTTGTCAAAGACAAAACTAGCCTGAATGGTTATTTTCCACAAGTTATAAAGTTATCGTTATCAAGAGTTAAGAGCTTTATGTAAAATACATTTCTTACCTTGTAGCCTCGTTGCTTCTTCTCTCTGCTGGTCCTCACATTGCTGACATCGAAGCTGAAAAGTATTTTGCAAACTCATGATTTCTTTCTCATATTCAGATGCTGCTTTCCGCCACCGCTCAAGCTCGGCTCGCACTTTCTTAAGCTCTTCTTGTAGAGAAGCAATGTCAGTGTCCCGCTCAGAGGCAGCCTTTTCTGCTGCTTGATGAAGGAGTAAAATTTCATCTCGGGCACTAAGCAATTCATCTCGAGTGCCGGTGATTTCACTATCCTTCTCCTCCCGGAGATTCTCAATATTGATGTGTAACCTCTGCAGTTGGGCTACAAAAGTATATTTACTCATCATTTTCTTAGTCCATAGTAATCAGGAATAAAAGAACAGCCCATATGGGACTGTAGTTACTACACGGCCCAGGCTGTCAGAGCTGTTTGTTGCTTTTGATTAAACTGTACAAGCAATCCATGTTTAATGCAGAAAATGTCAAAATACAGAAATACAAAGAGAAAAAACCCCCAAAGCGACCTTTATTTCTCCCACACAGAGAAAACTGTTTCTAACATTTGGTACTTCCTCTCATAGATTTTTTCTATGCATTTATACACATATAAAAACAAAAATAGGGGGCTTCCCTGGTGGCGCAGTGGTTGAGAGTCTGCCTGCCGATGCAGGGGACATGGGTTCGTGCCCCGGTCCGGGAAGATCCCACATGCCGCGGAGCCGGCTCGCTGAGCCTATGCTCTGCAATGGGAGAGGCCACAACAGTGAGAGGCCCACGTAGTGCAAAAAAAAAAAAAAAAACAAAAATAGGGAGGGATCATAATAAATACAATGTTCTCTATGCGGCTGCTGATGAATATTTTTCAATAACAAAAACCAGCTATACTAACTTTTTTGACTAATCCTTTATTTTAGACACTTGAGGCTGTTCAGATTTTAATTACTATAGACAATACACCTTATAAAGCAATCTTGATTTTTTTTTTCCTTAGGGTGAATTTGTAGACATAGAATTGCTTGGTCAAAGGGTAAGCATTAGTAAAACCTTTGATGCTCTTGACTCAATTTTCTGTTCAAATGTCAATTCCTTAAAGAAGCTTTTTCTGATGGCTTATCTAAAAATAGCCCTCTGTCATTCTCTAGCCCTTTACTCTGCCCTTATTGGACATCACACTATATACTTATTTGCTTATTCATCTTTTCCACTAGACTGTACATCTCATGTGTGCTATCCCCAATACTAGAAAACAATCAAGAATTATTGGTTGAATTAATGAATTAATAAAGTTAATGAATATTGCCTAATGAAAGAGGTATATATTTTAAGGATCTGGTCTTGTCCTCAATAACTTGAACTGGAAACAATTTGTATAATATCATACTTGGTTCAGAACTAGAATACTGGTCTTGATTATAATAACACAAGAAAATTATAGGTATAAAAAGTTCCGTAGGTAGAAAAGAAGAATAATTAAAATAATTAAGAGGATTTAAGCCTTGTGTAGGAAGAAGTTGCCTAATAAATAAACATTAAAGAAAATATTAGACCTTTTAAGTCTGTGGGAAACGTTAAGAGGTAACAGGTTCAAAAATCTGAAAAGACACAATGGCCATGGATAACATGACCATGGACTTGTGGATAAAATCCTGAAATATACATGTTGGCACTAGAGAGCACTCAATGATGCCCACGTAAGACAGCTTTAAGACAAAAGGAAGCACTACATCATAGAACCTTCAGGGATAATTGCCCATACACAATACAGGATGGAAGTATAGATTCAAATCAGATTTATATAAACTAATGGATAATGGCATTAAACTATAAGAGTGTAAAGAGCTTTCAATTTAAAAAGATATACAATCTACCCTAGAAATTCTTGTTTGACCATAATACAATTTTTTAAAATAACTCACATGTCCCACTCAAAAATAAGAAAACCCAAAAGACTGGTTTTTCTTTGGGATATTTTAGGGCAAATATCATAGGCCTTATACAATGACTCCCCATTTCGTGTCAACAGAGATTACTTGTCTATTTAACTTCTTCTTACTGTACCTCTCAAACTAAAATTTTAAAATAACATTGGTTCCTTCTTTGACAATGAAGGCTAATTAATTTTACTTTAGGAATTTTACTGTGGCACAGGAAAGACATCTCCTGGAGTATCTCACAATTATAACCTCAAAGTACCAGGAGCTCTGGGTCGAAGAAAACCCTTGACAGGCAGGGGTCTTTCGGGTCATTTCTGTAATGACCCTGTGATAGCCCATACAAAGAGATAGCAAAATGGTGGATACGAAGAGCAGCCTTTACCAATGAAGGGAGTGCAGGGACCACTGTTCTATTCCATTTGGTAAATAATTTTTGTTGCAGTGCAAGTGTGCTATGAGCATTAGAAATAATATCACCAACAAGCTAAAAGTGCTGATGCACAGAGCTACTCAAACTGATTTCCTGTCTGAAGGTCTCCTTTGTAGTAAGTCACTACATAACCCAGAAAATGACAGTCTTACCAAATCCATATCTTCAATCTTCCTCTTCCCACTCCAAGTGGGAGGTACTACTGGAGTACTAGGGAATCTTCCCTTAAAAAAAAAAAGGGGCCACAAAGAGCCCAGTTACAGTCTCAGATTCTAGGGAAGAACCAAAGCCTTGAAAAATGGGAACCCTTTGCATTCTTACTTTCCATTTCTTTTGAATTGCTACAAACAAACAAACAGTAACAATCCCAAATAGCCTCCGGTGTTCCATACCTTGAAGAACCTGTATTTGTTTACTGGATTCCTCAACTTGATTTCGATAGGCTTTTCTTTCTTCTTCCAAAAGAGCTGAAAGTAAAGCACAGTATTTCTAATTTAATGAAAATATTCAGAATCGAGCAGCTGGAAAGTTCTAAGAAATTCTCTCCTAAACCTCACTGAAAGAAACAAAAGTTAGGCAGTGTTATCAGTGTTAGCAGTTAGGTAGTTTAAAGATTTTTTAAGGAGCACAAAACAGTAGTAAGTAATAAATGTATTCAACCGAGTAGTAGTTGTCTATACCTCGTATTGCCAAGATAACATGTGCTGTTCTTTACTTGAGAAGCATTCTTTTTTTTTTTCTTTTTTTTGCAGTACGCGGGCCTCTCACTGTTGTGGCCTCTCCTGTTGAGGAGCACAGGCTCTGGACGCGCAGGCTCAGTGGCTATGGCTCATGGGCCCAGCCGCTCCGCGGCCTGTGGGATCTTCCCAGACCGGGGCACGAACCCACGTCCCCTGCATCGGCAGGCGGACTCTCAACCACTGCGCCACCAGGGAAGCCCCGAGAAGCATTCTTAATAGTTGTTAATCAGGATTTTGAGCTTAAATGTGAAAAACAGACTTAAAATCCTCATGTTCACTGCCAAGTACATAGTAAGTACTTACTGACAGGAAGTTCATAGTTCCCCGTGGGATGCAAATCTTCGTCCCGGTCAGGAAGGCCATTTTAGAGAACATGAGGATTCTAAGACTTTGTAAGGTACTAATTGACTGCAACTAGGTAACTGCTGTGAACGCTATAGAAATGTAAGCTCTAGGGAATAGCACAGACTCCAACTGGCCTATGACTCTTATCGGTTGGGACATTAGAAAATTCTATACCTTAACCTTGCCTGGTTCCTCTCACTTACTGAAGAATCCACTGTAAAACTGCAGGGAATAGAAATTTCCCTTATCTTATACTGAGTAGCTAATATTAGGTATAACTAAAACGTAGAAATTTATATTTCTAAGTTTTTTCCTTTTGCTGTACTTAATGTGTAATTAACTTTTAAGATATTTCATTGGTACAGGCCTTTCTTTTTTTTTTTTTTTTTGCGGTACGTGGGCCTCTCACTGTTGTGGCCTCTCCCGTTGCGGAGCACAGGCTCCGGACGTGCAGGCTCAGTGGCCATGGCTCACGGGCCCAGCCGCTCCGCGGCATGTGGGATCTTCCCAGACCGGGGCACGAACCCGTGTCCCCTGCATCGGCAGGCGGACTCTCAACCACTGAGCCACCAGGGAAGCCCTCAGGCCTTTATTAAGGCCTGTACTGTATTATTAGTACAACTGTAATTCTCCTCACTTTACTGATCTGAAACATAAGCTCAGAGAGCATAAGTGACGTCCCAAGATCACATATCTAATAAAGTTGTAGATTTGGAAGAAGGTAACCATGCCTCTGGACTTGGAAGTTTGGGGCCATTCAGTTATATCTTGTTGCTTTCACATCCCCTAAAGAATCAAAGTAATCTTGATCTCACCTTGAAGTTCAAAGCATTTTTGTTTACTTGCTCTAGCTAGTTCCTGGGCTTCAATCAATTCCTTCCGAAGATGCTGAATTTCTTGTTTTGCCTCAATTTCTGACTGTGCACCCTGCAAGTCATCTGACAAAAATATGTTTATTTTAAAAGCAAGAGTTAGTATCATACCATAATCTCTATAACCAAAGATTAACAATCTTTCTCATGTTTGAACATGCATAGTTAACAACAAAGCACAACTAAGTCTAATAAAATTTAGAAGCAAATTGTATTAAGCATTTTAGTCATTTTACCTTGGAGAAAGAACACAAATATGATTAAATTATTTTAGTAATTCATGGCAATGGTACTGTAACATACATACTAATATATACTAAATTATATATTTCACTTATATAAGGCTTATGTAGAGCTTATGCAAGGTTTGAAATTTAGTAGTATGATCATAATGCTATTCTTCTTTATCAATTTTGAAATTTCTTCATAACAAGTCAGAAAATTTTCACTTGGAACTTAACTGGAAATGCAAAAATAGAAAGAAACTTTTCTTCAAGAAAAAATATTTTAGTATGATTTCCCCAGCTGTGGAATACAAAATAAAAACTAAGCTGAAAGCTCCACTGTGCTCCCTTCATCATCACTGTTTCCTCAACACTACATACATAACAAGTAAATATTTGCTTAATTATCATTATTATTTACAATTAATTAATTTATTTATTTTTGGCTGTGTTGGGTCTTTGTTGCTGCGCATGGGCTTTTCTCTAGTTGTGGCGAGCGGGGACTACTCTTCGTTGCGGGGCACGGGCTTCTCGTTGCGGTGGCTTCTCTTGTGAAGCATGGGCTCTAGGCGCGCAGGCTCTAGAGTACAGGCTCAGTAGTTGTGGCTCACGGGCTCTAGAGTGTAGGCTCAGTAGTTGTGGTGCACGGGCTTAGCTGCTCCGTGGCATGTGGGATCTTCCCGGACCAGGGCTCGGACCCGTGTCCCCTGCATTGGCAGGCGGATTCTTAACCTCTGCGCCATCAGGGAAGCCAAGCCCTGCTTAATTAGTAAATGATGTAACCTAAGTGATTTTATCAAAATAAATTAGAGCCACCATTACACCTCAAATAAGCTCCCTCCCCTAATTCTTTTCTCTCTAGTCACTCTGCTCATCATCTTTCATTGTATTAGAACTTTCTACTACTGAACACTGCCTGAAATAAATGTATCATCAGGTAGGCCATATTCTTCTAGTACATTCTATTTGACTACTACTTTGGTTTACAAACAACTCAGGCATAACTTCAATCTATCAAAAAAGAATTAAGAATAAAATTTCACAGTGTAATCACTGCAGGTCTTAGATATTACACACACATGTTTTCATCCTCATACCTTACTTCTCCCTGTCAAAAATCTGACTCTAGGTTCATCTATTTTAGCCATTCTATCAACTCTTCCTTCAAACAGTCATGGTAAGGGTGGAGGCAAAGAGAGAGATTGAGAGAGATTTTCCAGTGGCAGGTGCATTGTCACAGCAACTACAAAACTTCTATTTCAATATCACACATTGGGGGCTGCAAAGGTTCTAGCTGCCCATCTCTGGAATTGTCATTATGTAGGACAACGTCCTTATTCTTAGGAGTATTAAAGCAGGAAGTATCATGATGCCTTTATCTTTTTTTTAAAAAAAAGTTGATTTACAATGTTGTGTTAATTTCTGCTGTACAGCAAAGTGACTCAGTTATACATACATTTATTCTTTTTCTTATTCTTTTCCATTATGGTTTATCACAGGATATTGATTATAGTTCCATGTGCTATATGGCAGGACCTTGTTGTTTATCCATCGTATATATAATAGCTTGCATCTGCTAATCCCAAACTCCCAGTCCTTCCCTCCTCAACCCCACCTCGTCCATGGCAACCACAAGTCTGTTCTCCATGTCTCGTAGATATGTTCATTTATGTCATATTTTAGATTCCCACATACAAGTGATATCATATGGTATTTGTCTTTCTCTGACTTACTTTGCTTAGTATGATAATCTCTAGTTCCATCTATATTGTTGCAAATGGCATTATTTCATTCTTTTTTTATGGCTGAGTAATATTCCATTGTATATATATACCACATCTTCTTTATCCATTCATCTGTTGATGGACATTTAGATTGCTTCCATGTCTTGGCTATTGTAAACAGTGCTGCTATGAACACTGGGGTGCATGTCTCTTTTCGAACTGGGTATATGCCCAGGAGTGGGACTGCTGGATCACATGGCAAATCTATTTTTAGTTTTTTGAGGAACCTCCATACTGTTTTTCACTGTGGCTGCACCGATTTACATTCCCACCACAGTGTAAGAGGGTTCTCCTTTCTCCACACCCTCTCCAGTATTTATTATTTGTAGACTTTTTAATGATGGCCATTCTGATGGGTGTGAGGTATAGTTTTGATTTGTATTTCTCTAATAATTAGTGATGATGAGCATCTTTTCATGTGTATGTCTTCTTTGGAGAAATGTCTATTTAAGTCTTCTGCCCATTTTTTGATTGGGTTGTTTGTTTTTCTGTTATTGAATTGTATGAGCTATTTGTATATTTTGGAAATTAAGCCCTTGTTGGTTGCATCATTTGCAAAGTATATGTAAATATCATTTGCAAGTATCATGATGCCTTTATCTTACTTTCAAGTGGTTTGGCAAAAAATATCTACATAATATCCTTCAGTAGATATTTTCCTACTTGTATGTTAGGGTTTTTTTCTAAGCACTTTTGACATTTGGGCTACATAATTCTTTGTTTTGGGGCTGACCTGTGGATCGCGGGGTGTTTAGTAGGTTCATTGGTTTCAACCCACTAGATGCTAATAGCACTGCCTCTCAGTTGTAACAACCAAAAATGTTTCCATATATTGCCCAATGTCCCTGGGGGTATAAAATTGCCCAACCTTGAGAACTACTGTTCCATGTTAATAACTTTATAACCAAGAGAAAACAAATCTACACATAGGCTTCTTTCCCACAGAAGCACTGGTTAGTAATTCTGAAACTATTTTCTGTATATTCTAAAAATGTTTTAAAAAATTCATAAATTGTAGATAATGGCATCCAGGTTTCTCACTATTGGGAAAGACAATGACAGATATGGAAATACGAAAGACAATTAATTCTGTGGTGTAAGGTATGAATTAGAAGATCTGAATGTATAAAATAGACTCTAATAGATCTGAATGCATAAAAATAAATAGATATAGAAATAAATATAGACATGCGAAGCAGTAAAGATAGCCATACATGTATGTATGGATATGAATATACATACATCTATTTCTTAACTCTGTCCACTCAAGTGGGCCTAGAAGTAATGAACACACCATATACTCAGATCTTGGTTTGTAAATACCATTCTCTAGTTTAAAAAACTAGGGCTCTGTGGAGAAATGGCTGATTTCAGGACTAAATCTAAGTACAAGATGAATGTAGAACATCTTTTTTGTGTCAGAAAATAAGAAAGGACTCAAAGAATGATTGGGTCCAAAAAGACATAAGGGGCTCCCACTGGCCAAACATAAGACAATTTGAGTATCAAAATAAATAATGACGGTGACAGATGATAATCCACTGAATAAAACATGAATCCATAAATTCACACTGATATAGAAAAAGAAAGGAAGGAAGGAAAGAAGAAAGGGAAGGGAAGAGAAAACTCTTCCATGTTGTAGAAAGCTTGCTAATAAACGTAGAAGGATGACAGAATTATGAAATCACTACTTGGCAACTATGATTATAATAAATGATTCAGGCAATCATCATAAGGAGACATTAAAGCTAAGAAGATAAATGTTTGAGGAGTAACAGGATATTTAAAGTTAACATCACCAGCGATAGAACAATTCAACATCAGGTGCCTCCTGATATGATGCCCAAAATTATTTCTGTTATATTACTGCCAAAGATGCACAACTTTAATCTAATCATGAGGAAACATCAGATACAACCAAACTGAGGGACATTTTAGAAAATGACCATGGTTCTTCAAAAATGTCAATGTCATGGAACACAAAGAAAAACTGAGGAGCTCTTCCAGATTAAAGGAGACTAAAGAGACATGACAGATGAATGCAACGCATGACTCAGGATTTTCTGAGGACATTATTGAGACAACTGACAACATGTGAATAAGGTCTGTGTATTTGATAATAGTAATATATCAGCTTGTAGTTAATTTCCTGATTTTGAGAATTATACGGTAGTTATGGAAGAGAAACAGAAAACACACATGAAAATATTTAGGAGCAAGGTTATCACACCTGCAATTTACTCTCAATGGTTCAGGGAGAGAGAGGGAGGAGGAAGGAAGAGGGAAAGGGAGATGGATAAATCAAATTTGGTAAAACGTTAACAGCAAATAGGGTGAAATGTTAACAGCTGGAAAATCTGGATGAAGAGTATATGAGGTTCTTTGTTCTATTCTTGCAACTTTTCTGTAAGTCTGAAATTATATCAAAATAAAAAGTCAAAAGAATAATTTCTACATATATACATAAACAAATAAAGAAAATATGGCAAAATACTAACAATTGCTGAATCTAGGTGATGGGCACATATGGAAGTTTTTGGCATTCTTTAATTTTTCTTGTGTTTGAAAGTTTTCGTAGGTCTCTTGAAATTACCAATCCTAATGCTACAATCTTGGAGCAATCATTTCTCCCTATATTCTTATCCTTAACCTATCTTCCCCTTCTGCATTCTATACTGCATTGTGACACTAGAGCAATTTTCTTACTGAGATCAAGAACTTACACTGCCGGGGCTTCCCTGGTGGCGAAGTGGTTAAGAATCTGCCCGCCAATGCAGGGGACACGGGTTCGAGCCCTGGCCTGGGAAGATCCCACATGCCACGCAGCAACTAAGCCCGAGCACCACAACTACTGAGCCTGTGCTCTAGAGCCCGAGAGCCACAACTACTGAGCCCGCACGCCTAGAGCCTGTGCTCCACAACAAGAGAAGCCACTGCAATGAGAAGCCCATGCACCGTAATGAAGAGTAGCCCCCGCTCGCCACAACTAGAGAGAAAAGCCCGCGCGCAGCAACGAAGACCCAAGGCAGCCAAAAAATAAATAAATTATTTTTTAAAAAAGGAAGATAAATGAAAGCCTTACTGAGCTAAATAAAAACTCATTTTATTTAGATGTGCAAGTCAAATGGAAATAAATGTTTTTTAGAAACTATGATGAGGTGAAAAGATTAACGGAATCTGTTTTCCTTTTAACACAAATCATGTCTTTAGAAGTGCTTGGTGTATAGTCTGGGCCAGGAACCAGCTTTTCTCAGACTAAGGCTAAATCCTATAAAAAGGTCTACACCACACAATAACCCACCAAACAACCAGCCGTGGCACACAGAATACGTGATACTCTAGATTAAATTTGTTGTCACTATTTCTTCAGAAGAGTGACTGGAGATTTAACTTAAAACCTGACCTTTGCTTTAAATGTGGGTGAGATACTCTGAACCACGGGGTAAAGGGCCAAATCAAAACATTTCTGCCTGAGTTCTATTTTGCACGTGCATGTTTGTGGAAGGCTAATGTAGCCATAACATCTGTTACCTCAGCAACTGACAGAAGTGACCTAGCAGAAGCAGCTGGCCAGGTGGGTGCCACCCTCTTTCTACTACTATCACCCATTCCTTTGGAAAGTCTGGTAGTTTAGTTGCAGGCTTGGCTGGCGAGAACCTTCACAGTGGAGGAAGACCACTTTCTTGCTGGGTATGTGTAGTCGTGTGAGATAGCCCTAGGTGGTAGCCTAGGAATTTAACTTTGGCAGCAGCCTCTTACTGTTGATTCTCACCCCTTTGCCATTCCTTCTGACCAGCCGGGTTCCTTCTTGACAACTGGATCTTTTGTTGGCTCCTTTGTCCTTCCCATTGTTCTTCTCTTTCTCTATAAATTCCCCCTGCTATCGTAGTCCATCCCTATGCAAAGAATTCCCAAACACTGTTACTGACTTCTTTCTGACCCAGTCTTATCTTTCTCCACATCTGCCCCACACAGCCTGTGTTGCACCACACTTTCCTACTGGTAAATGTTATTCCTACGTTAAACATTAATCCTATTTGTAAATGTCAGTACTATTTTAAGGAAAGGCATGGCTCCCTTTTCCCTCTTGGTGTACCCTGACTTATCTTTAACCAACACATTTGGGAAGCCCGTTCTGACTACTGCTCCACCCCTGCCCTGCCCCTAGCCAGGAAATTAGCTCTGCTCTCCAAAGTTTTCACCACACCTATTAAAACACTCATTACACTATCAACATGTCTCCTTACTCCATAGGACTGTAGCCTCCTCATGTGTCTTATCTCTGTATCTCCTGGGCCAATAAATGTCACAGAATTAAATGAAAATGGCTTTCCAGTCCTAGTTTCTGTATCACACTTCCAACTGCATTTCTGGTTCTGAGGGTGACAATACAAAACTTCTGAACGTGAAAGGAAGAACTTTTAATAATTATGCTGGGACAATGGGTATAAATGGTTTCAGGCAAAAAAAAAAAAAAAAAAAAAAAAAAAAAAAGGCAAACCAGAACCTATGGAAAACCTTCCTGTTCAACATGTGCCAAACTAAAAACATCACATTGTCTTTCCACCACATCATTTAGACTATGTCCCTAGTTATTTATACGTCCTGCAAGTTGGCAGTTGGATCTAGAATCTTGATCAGATTCTGTTTTTTGTCACTGAAAAAATACATCACATGTGGTATGACACACTTTCAGGGTCATCTCAAATGATACTTCTTCCATGAATCGCCTTTCCTCCCCATCTTCTAAGATAAACAGAAAGGAACAAATATAAAATCTGGACATTCTTTCTCCTTTCTTTGACTCCTAATGGCAACAACCACCAAGAAACAGCTTATCATCTATACCTCTTCTATAGCCAATTTGTCTAGAAACTCCTCAAGTCCCAAAGAGAGTCTTATTAGACTTTGAAACCACTGGAGTCTCTCGCACAGTTCCCTAAATAGAGCAAACTTGCATTAGACACTGCTTGGACTGAATTCCAGTCTTCTTTTTGTCTTTTTTTGGGGGGAAATGATTTCAAGCATATAAAAACCTGTGGATCAAGGCACAGCTTTATTTCTCTCAAAAGTGGCATAAATTGGTTGAAAATAATATTTCAGGAAAAATTACTACTGCTATCATCATTTCATTAATATCTCATGGTGAATGTTTAATCTACTTTAGATTCTTCTCCTAACCCTAGATGACTAACATGACAGGTAGCACATTATAATTCTAAAAAAAGATTGGCTGTTTTTTAAAAAGGAAATAATAAAATTTGAAAATAATGGTTCAAGAAGCCAGGCATAGGGTTTCAATGAATAAAATAAAGGGGCTACTTTCTACAACTCTCAAGGTCAATAACACTGTGGTCTAATAATTTATAATCTTCATTTAAGAGAAAAATTGTGTCAGTCTAGTGAATCTAATTACACAGACAACAAAACATAACCACATACACTCAAGCATAACCCAAGTGTTTCTCATAAATGTCAGTAAATACATTATTTTAAAGAATTTAAGACTTCCCTGGTGGCGCAGTGGTTAACAATCTCTGCCTGGTAATGCAGGGGACACAGGTTCGAGCCCTGGTCCAGGAAGATCTCACATGCCGCGGAGCAACTAAGCCCGAGTGCCACAACTACTGAGCCTGTGCTCTAGAGCCAGCAAGCTACAACTACTGAGCATGCAAGCCGCAACTACTGAAGCCTGCGCGCCTAGAGCCCGTGTTCCACAACAAGAGAAGCCACCGCAATGAGAAGCCCGCACACCGCAACAAAGAGTAGCCCCTACTCGCGGCAACTAGAGAAAAATCCGTGCGCAGCAACGAAGACCCAATGCAGCCAAAAATAAATTTATTTAAAAAAAAAAAGAATTTACACAACTCTTACAAAGAAAAACAATGGATGAAACAACCATTTAGGGCTATTATGACTGTTTCTTGGAGACTCTTCTAAAATTTCCCGCTTCTAATGGGTGATTTTTCTTTATCTAATTACTGATTGATTTAACAATTCTATTCTTTTTTTTTTTTTTTTTGCGGTACGCGGGCCTCTCACTGCTGTGGCCTCTCCCGTTGCGGAGCACAGGCTCCGGACGCACAGGCTCAGCGGCCATGGCTCACGGGCCCAGCCGCTCCACGGCATGTGGGATCTTCCCGGACCAGGGCACGAACCTGTGTCCCCTGCATCGGCAGGCGGACTCTCAACCACTGCGCCACCAGGGAAGCCCAACAATTCTATTCTTAAAATCAAGTTGCAAAATCTTTCAAGAGGTGTTGATAAAAATACCACTTCATTAAACAAAAGTTGGCAATCATACAGAAATGTAAGGAAAGTTTGTGGGTTCTGTTTTTGTCACCTTAACTGAAAGCAAGGTTAGGGAAACTAACCTATTTTCATAAATGGCACTCCAAACAATTACCAGTAGCATTCGTACACCCACCCTCCTTCCACATACATCTTGTGTTTTCCAGTCTCTATCTCCTACAGCTTCCCCTTTTATACCCTCTTCCTTGAGTCTGATTCTCTAGCCTATATCATGGGCACTTTTACAGATATAATTTAGCCTTCCGGTTGTACTCAAGAATTAAAAAAAATTTTGCCCTGACATCTGGCAAAGTAAACAAATTAATACATTATTAACTGGAAAAGATCCACAACCAACAACTGCTTTTCCCTAAAAGATAAAGTAGGAAATATTTTTTTAAATCCCACAATCTTATTTAATTAATGAAAAGTTACCCTTTAACTGATAGGTTTGCCTTTTTTAAAAAAATAAATTTATTTATTTATTTTTTTGAGTCTTTGTTGCTGCACATGGGCTTTCTCTAGTTGCGGTGAGCAGGGGCTACTCTTCGTTGCAATGTGCAGGCTTCTCATTGCGGTGGCTTCTCCTGTTGCAGAGCACGAGCTCTAGGCATGCAGGCTTCAGCAGTTGTGGCACACAGGCTCAGCAGTTGTGGCTCGCGGGCTCTAGAGGGCAGGCTCAGTAATTGTGGTGCACGGGCTTAGTTGCTCCACAGCATGTGGGGTCTTCCCGGATCAGGGATTGAACCCGTGTCCCCTGCATTGGCAGGTGGATTCTTTTTTTTTTTCTTTTTTGCGATACGTGGGCCTCTCACTGTTGTAGCCTCTCCTGCTGCGAAGCACAGGCTCCGGACGTGCAGACTCAGCGGCCATGGCTCACGGACCCAGCCACTCCGTGGCATGTGGGATCTTCCCGGACCAGGGCACGAACCCGTGTCCCCTGCATTGGCAGGCGGACTCTCAACCACTGCGCCACCAGGGAAGCCCAGCAGGTGGATTCTTAACGACTGCATCACGAGGGAAGTCCCCAGATAGGTTTGCCTTTGTTAATCACCATCATTATTATTATTATTATTATCAGTATCTTCATTATGGGGCTTAACATGTTATGTTCCCAACAACATATTAAGCGATCTACTTGTACTGTTTCATTTAATCCTCACAATAATCCTATGAAGTTGGTTTTCCCCAAACCAACAAACGAAAAACACTGAAGCACAGAGGGGTTATGCAATTTGCCCAAGGATATATTACAAATAAATGGCAGGGGCTTCCCTCGTGGTGCAATAGATTCCACGCTCCCAATGCAGGGGGCCCAGGTTTGAATCCTGCTCAAGGAACTAGATCCCACATGCATGCTGCAACTAGGAGTTCACATGCCACAACTGAGACCCAGCACAACCAAATAAATAAATAAGTGAATTAAAAAAAACAACCCACAAATCAATGGCAGAGCTCGGTCAGAACTCAGAGATCTTTGGCTCTTAGCCTCTTGGCTAGAGCCTGTCACTTTCCTAATGCTCTTGTGGTTTTATAACTTTGATGTAAGAGGTCTATTATTAATTCATTCAACAAACATCTGAGTTTTTCCAAATATATGGCATTGTGGTAGGGAAGAGGATAAAAATAAAATCTAAAGCAGATGGACACATAAAATTACAAAAGCACTAAAGCAGTTGAATATAATTAACACAATCATAAACACTATTTACAGGAGTTACTCAGTTTTCCTGGGTATCTCCCTTGTATACAGGAGGTATACATGTTATTAAACTCCTGTTGCTGTTGTTTTTTTCTAAAAAAAAAAAATTACTACTTATAAATCAATCTGGATTTGGCTGCTAAAAAGCTTTCTGGGAAATTTCTACAGTAAAAAAAGATCGTAAGAACAGCTACTTCTTTACGACGGGTGTCCCTTCCTCATTCACCTCCTTTTTGTTTCTGTGTGTCCCCCAAAGGCCCAAGGTTCCCAAACTTTTTCAGGATCAGCAAAAACATTCTATGCATTAATGGTCTTACATTTCTGAGAAGAATCAGAAATGCTCCAAGATGAGATTTCTGGCCTGTACACACATTAACTTAGATTTATTATTACCACACTAGAAAAAAGGCATGTCTCGTAAACACCAAAGGTCACCTGAGAAGAGTGTGGATCGATAAGAATACTGGAAACTATTATCATACTTAAAAACAGGTTGGCAATTGGTTGCCCGGGCCAGTAATCCTCAGGGCTTCCCTTGGTACGGGAATTCAGTCAAAGGTGCCTCAAAGAGCCATGTCAGCTTCAGTGTCCATGGGGGAGAAAAGAGAAGGCCATGATGCCCAGACTAAGGAATTCGAGAGAATCTGGGTAATCTCTTGGTTAACCAACCCCAATCCCAATCATTATACAACTAGGAGAGCAGCAGGATCATGCAGGGTGAAACTAAGGCTTCCTTATATAATCCAAAACTTAGGGTCTGTACTGGGAGATCCCTTAATAGCCCAGCCAGAAGCAAAGGCATTTCTATACAAAGAAACCTCCACAGGCTGCTTTTGCTGCTAATTTCCAAGAGTTGCCTGGTATTGGTCCACTGCTACTAAAATGCGTAACCTAGTGAGCTGAACTTATATGTCAACTTTTCTTGTGTACAGTAAGGCAATTATAAAAGAGACTAAATGCTGGGTGGGAGAGGGAGGGGATATGGGGGTATATGTATACACATATAGCTGACTCACTTTGTTGTACAGCAGAAATTAACACAACATTGTAAAGCAATTATACTCCAATAAAGATGTAAAAAATAATAATTTTCTCTAAATGAGAAATGGATCAAAACACTTAAAAGTGAATCTTCGGTGTAGCAGCTCTTGTCATGATTGCAAAAAAAAAAAAGGAAGATTAAATGATGACAATCACAAGTTTATCAATAAGCCACCCCCAGGCACTTTATTTTAAAAACACTTTTATAAATGCTAATTTAATTCCTACCCATTTCATTCTAAACAAGTAAATATCAAATAAATGTACTACTTATTTAGAAGTGACACAAGTGAAAGAATTTATTATATGCACTGCTCATCTTAGCCCCACCCAAAATTTCTAGAAGAGTCTTAAGAACCTGGGGATATTTACTGGAGAATGAGGAGGGCCAGAAAATGAGGAAATTTACAACTGCTACATATGATAACAGAGCAAACAGGTAGTTCTTTCAAGAAAGTTAATATTTTTAATCTATTTTTAGTTTACATTAAAGTGGTAATGAGTTTCTATCAGAGACATCAAGGTAAACACAAAAAGACCACAGCTGCATTTCACATTCTACCACTTACTGCCTTGCCTTCATATAACTTTGATCGATACAAACTATTTTACAACTTAAATGTTTTTCTTTAAAGCACTGGCACCAACATCAACATTTTAAATTTTAGTTCCTGATACTTTAGAGAACCTATCTTAATCTTTTAAGTTAAAACTTAGTTTTAACTAAAGCTTAAAACATCATATAATACATGATTTTGTGGCAAAGGGTGAATCTGATGCCCTGGTTTAAAATGTCTTAAAAACAAGTTAAAATACCTTTTAATAGGGACACTTTAGCAAAGGGTTCATTTAGGTCTTGCTCATCCATTTGGGCGTCTACAGAGGGGGGAAAAAAGATAATTATAAACAGTAAACTGTATTAGCAAGCTATCATTACCAAAATAAAAAACTGAAATTTATACAGCTATTGTATTTGGATCATTGAAAGTAGTTTTTAAATTTATCCAAGATTCAAGGGAGTGACTTGATAAACAGAAGTATTGCTTTTTCCCCCAAACACAAACTTTGAGATCTCCACCCACACTAACCTGCATACCTGAACTGCTTGGTAGGTAACAATAATATCTACAGATTTATAAATATTAGGTTAAAACTCACCTGTAGTGTCGTCACTACTTTTCTCCTTGCTTGGACTCAGGGTATCTGATAAATCAGATTCCTTTGCTCTTGCCTGGTTCTCTAAGAAGAAATAAATAAATAAATAAATAAATAAAAGTAGAATCTCTTTACAATTAAATAGCTTATATCAATAAAAGTGCTTCAGGCTATGAGTGCTCTAAATCTACTGGTATGCGAAATACTTTTAAAATTAACTGAGGTCACTGAATCTCTTACTTCTTCACCACTCTAGTCCAAAATGGAATGCTGGTTATTACACGTAGCTCATATTAAATTATAATGTGGATCATGATTGCTGTGTAGAGGAGGGCTGGGGCTTTTGTTCAAGGCTGTCCACTGGCCAACTGGAAACAAAAATGAAGCAAGCTTTGCTAAAGTATTCAGAGACCTGCAACAAATATAGCAAAATTCCCAGGACAATGTGGATACTGTATGAAGATGATGAAAGAAAAGGATTCTATTATATAAAAACACTAGTTAGGTTGCCTTAGTAATATTTATACTCATGATAAAAACTCTTTTTAAAAAAATCACCATTGTCTTTTATAAAAGTAACATTTAAAACAAGAAAATTAACAGCCTTTTATATCTAAAGAAAGTATTACTGTCCCTGAACCACAGGCCTGAAATTCTTTGCTTGAGTTGATATTTCCTTAAACTCAAAGGACCATTCTCACTACTTGGCCTATTCAGGCTATATTAAGACATAGCTTAAGCTCCATTACCTCTAAGCAAGTCTTCATTTCTCCAGCATGTTGCTCCTTTTTATTTATCTTCTCTGGGACATAGGATTTTATAATTAATCATGTTCTATTTTATATCATTCTCTGTGTATACATATATCTTGTTTCCTCAGTGAGATTATAAATTCACTAAACATATAATTACTTTTTATAATGTTACGCACTTAACTATACTGTTTGCGGTAATCTGTATCAAAAATTTAAATGTGTACATCCACTTCTAGTACTTTTCCTAAGGAAATAATAGGCAACATATAGTATATATACATAAGGACGTTCATTGCAGCATTGTTCATTATGGAATGCAAAATGTCCAAGATATATTCACTACTACTAAGTAAAACTAAAGTCTGTTAAGCCATGTATAAGATGACCCCCTTTAGACTGAAAATGGCTATACACTTAGCTATGAATTTTTTGTTGTATATATTCATTCAAGTCTAGAAGGATCTACAACAGAGATACCATGGTCATTTCTGAAGGTAGGGATGAACATTTATTTTCTAACTTCACATTGTTTTATACATTGTTTGAAAAATTATAGCGAACATATAATTGTTTTCATAATCAACTTAATCAAGAGATATTTTTCATTTTAGAAACAGTCAGAAACATATCTAAAACCAATACTGTCAAAATAATTAATATTAAAATATAACTTGTTCCATTAAGAACTATTCCATATAAGAATAAGAACTAAGCTATTCCATATAAGAATACATTAGAACTTATGGCTTCATTTGTGAAATGAGTGATGGATTACAAGAAGCCTTTTGCTTCCTTTCTCACTGCCATTTCTAGTCAAAGGCCAACTGGGGAGAGACAGTGAGTTTTTTTTTTTGGTTTGTTTTTTGTGTTTTTTTTGCGGTACGCGGGCCTCTCACTGCTGTGGCCTCTCCTGTTGCGGAGCACAGGCTCCGGATGCGCAGGCTCAGCGGCCATGGCTCATGGGCCCAGCCGCTCCGCGGCATGTGGGATCTTCCCGGACCGGGGCACGAACCCCGCCTGCATCGGCAGGCGGACTCTCAACCACTGCGCCACCAGGGGAGCCCCGACAGTGAGTTTTGATTACAAGTGAAGTCACTGATTACTGAGGTCCATGGGAATCTAATCTGTGACCTCTGGTGCATTCACAGTGTACTATAGTCAGACATTTCTGAATGTACTAGTTTTGATCACTAAGTTACAGTCTCAAATAAGGCAGGCTAACACATCTTGTCTATATATAGACAGAAAAGAAACCACTGTGGGAACAAAAAGGAAAAGACAAAAATGACTCTTTCCTAATTTTAATATTCTTGGCAATTTGATGATCAAGATACAGAGGTAAACCAAGAGGAACGCATTTTCAAAAGTATTCTTCTGTCTTAGAAGGAACTTTTATTTCCTATTTGGAGTAGTAGCCAGGAAGGTAAAATTGCCTTAGAGGTGGGACTATCTTCCATTAAGATCTTACTAGAATATAAGCTCCATGAGTGCAGGAATTTTTGTTTTGTTAACTGCTATAATCCCATTGCATAGAACAGTGCACGGTACATAGTAGGTGCGCTAAAAAGAGGACCATTAGAAACACAATTTTACTTTGAGTAAGAAGGCAAGCTTTTAGCAAGTCAAGTCATGGTTCACCATTGTTGTGTCCTGATACTAGAGTTATTATACGGAGAGGCAAACAAAATCTATTCAAGATGAAACACAGGACACAACAAATGAGTGGTAGAGTCTCTACTGTTCAAAACATCTACTTTTCAGCTACGAAGCAGCACCCAACTTTCCAGTATTAAAAGTCTTTACTAGCTGATTTTCTGTGCAGTATTTAATCATTAAAATGCATACCAATAGTATATAGAAGTAAATGGAGGAATGGCTACCAACATCAATACCAAAACTGTTCCCAAACTGGCAAGTCTAAAATAAGGTGAATATTTTCACTATCTTCAAGCAGACATAATGACGGATGGGCAAGACAAACACAGACCACTTCCTACACCACTGGAACCATTATTTGCAAAGAAAGCAAGGTCAAGGATCAAGGGGAAAAAAAAAGGAGAACTAACATTTGTTGGACAACGGACCAGTGCTCCCTGCTTTATAAGCAATATTTCATTAAATTCCCACAAAATCCTCTAAGTTATATACTGTCAATCCCATTTTACAAATGAGGAAACTGAGGTTTAAAGAGCTAAAGTAAGTTGCCTGAGGGCACATAGCTAGTTACTAGTAGAACCTGGAATTAAAAGCTACTGTTTGACCTACCCTGTATTCTTTCTACTTCCACCTTGAAATCTACTGTAAACTGCAAGTTGAGTTAGGACTTAAATAGAAGGCATACGCAACTTATGATTACATTTTTCATTAGGTGCAATACCTGAAGGAAATACTACCAAGACTTGTAACAGCTGGTAATTGGCAATTTCCAACAACTGATATTTAAAATCAGTTTTAAATATCATTCCATTAAAAACATCAGCAATGAAAGCATTTAAAAAATAAAACAATCCAGCCAAACCCAAAAGAAAATACTGTATAGCCAGATATAAAGCATTTAAAATGTAATTTATTTCAGCCAAGTAGTTTGTCACAAGGATTAGTGTACCTCTGCATGCTGTCTGTGGGAAGTACCAGTAAAATGTTGACTGCTGATAGAAATATCTCTGGGTATATAAAACATCTGTTTTATCATTCTTTTTTTGGCCACGCTGCACAGCTTGCAGGATCTTAGTTCCCTGCCCAGGGATTGAACCCGGGCCCGGTCAGTGAAAGCTCTGAGTCCTTACCACTGGACCACCAGGGAATTCCCTGTATTATCATTCTTTTTTGGGGGGCTGTGTTGGGTCTTCGTTGCTGTGTGCAGGCTTTCTCTAGTTGTGGCAAGTGGGGGCTACTCTTCCTTGAGGCGCGCAGGCTTCTCATTATGGTGGCTTCTCTTGTTGCGAAGCACGGGCTCTAGGCGCGCGGGCTTTAGCAGTTGCAGCACGTGGGCTCAGTAGTTTCGGCATATGGGGCCTACGGCACGCAGGCTTCAGTAGTTGTGGTGCACTGGCTTAGTTGCTCCGCAGCATGTGGGAATCTTGCCGGACAGGGCTCGAACCTGTGTCCCCTGCGTTAGCAGGCAGATTCCCAACCACTGCGCCACGAGGTAAGTCCCCGTATTATCATTCTTAAAGGATGTATTCTATTCACTTGCATGGAGTTAGTTGCCATAATTTATTTAATAAATGCCCTTATTATTGGACACTTATGTTTTCCTTTCTTTGCCTTTAAAACAACACGAACAAATGCACTTGCACATTTGTCCAATTTGTTCCTTAAGATAAAAACTTGGAAGTGAAATTGCTAGGTCAAAAAGCATGTTCTTTAAAACTTTAAATACATATTTTATAGCCAGATTTCAAAAGGAAATCATAAGATTTTCTTTTTCAATAATGACATCACATAATTTGAAGGAAATATATTCTAATTCAGAATGCATTAAATAGAAGCACTTGGGTAGCAAGATACTTTTCTTTAATTATAAGAAGCACTGATTTTTTTCTAAGGCTCTACTTCTACATCAAAGTATTGGCTATTTAACCAACTAATCTGAATAGGTATTTAGGTGGTGAAGTAAAAGCTATTTTAAAATCTGTTCTCATCTCACTTTAATAAGATGAAATAAATTGCCATATGTACTAAAAATAGTTCACTGTTCTGAAACTCAATGCCTGTTTGCCAGAACAATATTAGTGATGCATATTTTATGCATTCTTTCTCCAAATATGGCATCTGCCATGCACAAAATTCCAAATGGAAGCCACCAGATATATGAAATAACACTATCCTTTTAAATATTTTTAAAAGCCAAATGGATCCAGTTACTTTCATAAAACAAAACATAATGAAGTGGAGTATTGCAAACTTTTATCACTCATTGTTTTAGCTAACCAAAATGATTGTCAATTTAGTTTTAAATTTTATACTGGTATGTTCTTCTGATGAAAGTCCTAGAATGAATAATGAGCATATCCCACTAAATTTATTTGCACAATTTCCCTATACATAAAAGTGACTTGACAATACGATGCTTTAAAACTCACTTTTCTTCTCTAAACCTGACAATTGTAACAGAAAAGAATCAACAGAATAAATTACTTCAAGCAATTACAGGACTGTTCATTAAAAAATATAAGGTTCTACATAATCACTTTTGTTTAAGTCAAATTGAAATGCTAACAATTAAGATAATATTAAATATCATAAGGACTATTAAACGTATGATAACCAACAAAATGGAACTGCAAGCATTTTTCACCTGTTTCAAAAAAGATTTACATTGCGTTTGATTAAAATTTTGAGATCAAAGCTGAAAATAATGCTGGAAGTGAGACAGAGAGATTGCAACAAATCTTTAATACCTAACGAAACCTATTCCAAGCATTAAAAAAAAAAACCCACACATATATACCCATTTAAAAAGAAACTTTCTGATGAACATATCCTTCTTAAAACAGAACTCCAACTATTTTATATTATTATCTGATATTGTTACTAGATTGCCATTTTGTGAGCTGTAAGACAGAAATTGATGGTTAAAGTACTATGAACTTGGAAATGTATACTAACCTTCATTATCCAAAAGAGTTGTCAAAACCCACAGAAAAATGCCACAGAAACCCACAGAAAACGAACCTTTTGAAAGCTTTGTTTCTTCTACCACTTTGGTTAGATGCCCCTCGACGATCAGCTTCTCTGCCAAAGAAAATAAACGTTACTATCGAAGCCCAAACTGAGTAGCAAGCACTTCCCTGAGCTGGGCAGTGTAACACATTCCATGACCAAATTTAAAGATGATAACATTACTCCCATGACTAGGCTTGAAAAAAAACTTGAACCTGGAAGGGGAACTAAGAGAACTGGAATGATACTAGATGAGTCAGGTTAATGCAGAAATCCGAGGGTAAGGGAACTGAACTGCTTTCAGTTTTCATTAGCTTTCACCTTATTTTAAAAGCCTTGAACTTTTAAAAAAGGACTCAGAACAAACAAAGCAACCTTCTTTAAATCAAGGATATTAAGTTGAAATAAAGGAATTCTGAGAAGGTATTTCATTTAAATAAAGAAGTAATACAAATTATATTATATCAACAGTTTACTTTTCCCTATTGACACAATTTAGCAGAGATGCCTGTATGACATGTTTCAGTAAAATGAATAATTTTAGAAGAGCTAATTACTGAAAGAAATTTAAAAAAACTTTTGCTTTTGTTTTATGGGGGAGTCTCTGCAAATGTATAATGTAATTTCTTTATAATTTATTTAAGGTCAGATTTTCATATTCTGCCTTTCAGTCAGGAGGATAATATATCTATTCTGTATACACCATTATCTGATTCTATATGTCAGTTGGTCTCCTTCATTTTACACTTTGAAGTATGTGAAATTTCTCTATTCTTCTATCCCTCAACTCACTGCAACTTGGTCTACACCCATTACTCAACCACTGAAATGGCCCCAAGATCACTATAACCTATCTGCCAAAGCCCATGGTTCCTTTTCTTAATTTTCATTTAACATAGGCTCTTTGCAGCATGTGGCACTGTTTGCTCCTGCCTCCTTGAAAAATAGGAAGTCGAAGTAATAAATTTAGATAATTTTAAAAGGCATTAACCCTACAAGATATGTAACATAAGCTGTCTTACCCATCCTCTGTCCTACTCCATTCCATTCTTGAAAAATCACTTCCTACAAACAACAACTTTTAACTTTTAGCCATTTCTTCTGGTATTTACATTTATATTTCTAAATAATACATTGCTATTTCTTAATTTTTCCATTTTAGGCATTATTTACTGACAATCTCTTACAGATGATTATGCTCTCATATCCTATTATCATCCTCATAAGAGTTACATTTTGTCCATCTGTCATCAGTATTTATATTATGACTATTATCTATACCTGAGTTATATAATATGCGATAATTATATTTCTTTCCTTGTACAACATTTACTATTTTGGGAACTTACAATGCCCTCTTTTGTTTTGCTAATTTTTAAAAATATATCTCAAACACAGCCCAAGTTCTTATAGAACCATAAAACTCTCAATATCCTCAAACATATCAGGCAGTCTATCACATTATATATCCCTGTCTCTCCCTTCTCCCGGCCCTTTAATCTTCCTGCTCCAGTCTGAGGTGTATCCTGTACAAGATCCCCTGCCCCCAGATCCCAAATTTTCCTCTTCCTGTTTTATTCCCTTGTTTTAGTGTAATATATCCTCTGATAATTTCCTGATAAGGGGTGGGTAGAAGGGAAATGTTTTGTAACTTTGTTCCTCTGAAAATGTTAGTGTTCTACCCTCACATTTGACTGGTTTGACAGATAACATAATTCTACACGACATAATTTTCCTTCAGAATTTTTTTTTTTTTTTGCGGTACACAGGCCTCTCGCTGTTGTGGCCTCTCCCGTTGCGGAGCACAGGCTCCGGACGCGCAGGCTCAGTGGCCATGGCTCATGGGCCCAGCTGCTCCGTGGCATGTGGGATCTTCCCAGACCGGGGCACGAACCCGTGTCCCCTGCATCGGCAGGCGGACTCTCAACCACTGCGCCACCAGGGAAGCCCCCTTCAGAATTTTTAAAGCATTGTTCCACTATCTTCTAGCTTCATGCTGGAAGGTGAGTCTAATGCCAGTCTGACTCTTGTTCCTCATTATGCACTGTAGAAGCTTCTTGTGCTCAGCAAAGCCTGGTTTGCCTGTCCTTTCTGGGCACCTGAGAAGACTGCACATTCCAAGTCCCTAGCACTCAGGAAGGTCCATGTGACTGGTTCTAGCCAGGGCCGAAGCATTTAAAAGAGTACAGTAGGATTTTTCTACACTTGTTCTCCCCCCCACTCTAGAAACTATGTGTTCAGATTAGCCTAGATTCCTGAGTAACAATATAGAACAGAGTGTTCTCCCTCACCATGGACATGTAGCATAAATGAAAAGTAATGTCTGTTGAATTAAGCCATTATGATTTCAGGATTTATTTGTTGCTATATTATAATTTAGTTTATTATGATTAATAATACATTATGAGATCCTTTGTTTCTCTCTGGCAATTTTCAGAATCTTTTCTTTATCCCTGGTGTTCTTAAATTTCATATACCTCAGTATATGGTCTTGTTTTTAAAAACTGAGGTTAAATTCACATAGTGTATTAATTTTAAAGTGAACAATTCAGTGGCATTTAGTATATTCACAATAATATGGAAGCACCAACTTCATCTAGCTCCAAAACATTTTCATTATCTCAAAAGAAAACCTCTTATTCATTAAGAATTTACTTCCCATCCTCCAAAATCTCTTACCACTCAATTGATCATTTTATATTTCTAAAATTAGTCTCTACTCTCATTCTCTTTGTCCTTGTGTCCTATGTGTTTTATAATATTTTACTATGAATGGATTCATTCACCATATTTAATCAAAAGTTTACTGCCTCCCTTTTAAAACTCTTTTCCTTTGACTTCTAGGATACTACTCATTCCTACTTCTTTTATGTGCCTGCTCATTCCTTCCTTCCCAGCTTTTCACTGACTTTCTTTTATTCTATGATCTAAATCTGTATATACAACTCAACAGCAAGAAAAAAAAAAAGACAAAAAAAATCTGATTAAAAATTGGGCAGAAGATCTGAACAGATATTTTTCCAAAGAAGAAATACAGATGGCCAATAGGTACATGAAAAGATGCTCAACATCACTAATCATCAGGGAAATGCAAAGCAAAACCACAATGAGATATCACCTCACACTTGTTAGAATGGCTATTATCAAAAAGACAAGAAATAACAAGAATGTGGAGAAAAGGGAACCCTGGTACATTGTTGGTGGGAATGTAAACTGATGCAGCCACTATGGAAAACAGTATGCGGGTTCTTCAAAAAATTAAAAATAGAACTATATGATCCGGCAATTCCACTTTTAGGTATTTATCTGAAGAAAACAAAAACACTTACTTGAAAAGATATATGCACACCCATGTTCACTGCAGCATTGTTTACAATAGCCAAGGTAAAGAAACAACTGAAGTGTTCATCAATGGATGAATAAAGAAATTATGGTTGGTATATATAATGGAATATTATTCAGCCATAAAAAAGAATAAAATCTTGTCATTTGTGACAATATGGATGGACCTCAAGAGCAATGTGCTAAGTGAATTATGTCAGACATAGAAAGACAAAGACCATATGACCTCTCTTATATGTGGAATCTTAAAAAAAAAAAAAAAAAAAAAAAACAAGCTCATAGATACAGACAGCAGACTGATGGCTGGCCAGAGGAGGGGAGTGGGAGGTGGGAGAAGTGAATGAGGGGAACACAGTGTTTAAAAAGGGGGAGGGGAGGTAGGCAAAATGTAGACTTCAAAAGCCTCGTGTGAAAAAAGTGATAGACTTGACATCATATAAATTAAAACTATATGATCAAGCTCACCATAAACAAAGGAAAAGGGCAAGTGCAAACATGGAAAATATATTTGAAAAACAAATAACAGATAAAAGGTTATTATTCGGGCTTCCCTCGTGGTACAGTGGTTAAGAATCTGCCTGCCAGTGCAGAGAACACGGGTTCAAGCCCTGGCCCGGGAAAATCCCACATGCCATGGAGCAACTAAGCCCGTGCGCCACAACTATTGAGTCTGTGCTCTAGAGCCTGTGCGCCACAACTACTGAAGCCTGCATGCCTAGAGCCCGTGCTCTGCAACAAGAGAAGCCACCGCAGTGAGAAGCCCGTGCACCACAACGAAGAGTAGCCCCCACTCGCCGCAAATAAAGAAAGTCCACATGCAGCAACGAAGACCCAATGCAGCCAAAAATAAATAAATAATAAATAAATAAATTTATTTAAAAAAAGGTTATTATTCACTCCATTAATTCATTCATTGAACAATTAATTAGGGAGTGCCGACTATATGCCAGACACTGTCCTAGGTGCTGGAAACACTAGAATGAACAAATGACAAAATCCCCGCCCTCCTGATTCTTACATTCTAATGGTGCGGGGAGGGACAGGCAATAAAAAAATAAACAAATAGTATGTCAGATGGCAGTTACAGAGAAAAATAAAACAAGAAATGAGGAAAGAGCCTGTGGAGAAGGCAAAGATATGACGCCTTCCAAAAATGAGTAAGAAAAAATCAAACACAAGAGTAAAAAGGCCAAAGAACAAGAACACAGAATTCACAGGCCAAGAAATGCAAATGTCCAGTAAACATGAAAAATTCTTGGTCTAGCCACTAACACAACGCCACGGCATTATTTGCCCATCAGGTTGGCAAACATTCAGTACTGGGAGGAGTGGGTAAATGAGTAATCTTGTGCCCCTTCACAGTGGAAGAGTAAATTAGTATCATTTTTTTTTTTTTAGAGGGCAATTTGGCAGGAACTATCTAAATGTTGAAAGCACGTGCCCACAACCCCTCTTCTGTATATCACACTGGGAAGAGAGAGGCTTGTACAAAGATTTCCAATGCAGCACTTGTCTGTACTGGGGGAAAGCAGAATACAAATTTTTAAAGTTCTGCCAAGCAAGAAAAAATTAGTCTTTGAGATTTCAAAAATTCTTTTCTAATAGCATTAACCACCTGCTACACTTGAATAATTTCTAAATGTTGATGCCTAGTCTAGCTCTCTCTCTCTCACATCCCAGAACCCTAATGCCTAACTGCTTCTCAAACATCTTCACCCAGAAATCCCACAGGAACTTAATCTCACCCCTCAAAACTGAATTTATCTTCTCTTCCTTTCTCCTATATGGATTTGGTAACTCTCCTCTTCCATAGCTCTTCATTTGTATCTCTATTAAGCTATACTACAACTATTTATTTATGTCCACCTTTCCCAACATACTACAAACTCTTTGAGGAATATACTCATTCCTTCAAGTACTTACTATGCACCAGATACAGTACTAGGTACTCTTCATGGATTACCAAGATAAATGTGATAAATCTAGGAATTTAGGGTCTAGTGAAAGCAGGGAGGCATCTTATTAATAATTTAATTCTCAACACAATTATGTCACATAATACAGGTTCCACAAAAGCTTGTTATATGAATATAGCAAATCATGAAATAGTATAAACACAGGTTCTGAAAGCCATTCCAATCTTTCTCTAGGATGTTGAAGATTGAAGTACCACCTTTAAAAAATTATAAACACACATTAGGAGTAATTTATTGCTCAAAACTCTCTCACCTTTAGAACAAAATCTTAAGTCCCTACCATGATCTACAAGGTCTATAAGCCAACTATGGCCCCACAGAGCCAAATCCAGCCTTCTGCCGCCTCAGTAAATAAAGTTTTATAGGAACATAGACAGGTCCATTCATTTACACATTGTCTATGGCTGCTTTTCACAACAATGGCAGAGTCTGGTAGCTATAACAGAGACCTTTTAACACGCAAAGCCTAAAATATTTACTATCTGGCGTTTTATTTATTTTTTAAAGGCATTTTTATTCTAAAACTCCAATTTCAGACCTGCCTTGGGTTTTCATATGGTTTCTCTCCATCTCACACACTCTTTCTGCAGACACATGTACAACTCACTCAGCTTAGTCCCAAATCTGTTCAAGTCCTACATAATACTTTTATCACTCCCTATTGTCTTATAACCTTCCATTTTTTCTTCAGCAGATTTATCACTACCTGACATATTATTAGTTTATTAGTTTTCATCTCCTCAAGAGAATGTAAATTCCATGAAGGCAAAGCTATCTTTGTCTTGTTCATTTCTATACCTCCCAAATAATGCCTGGTATATACATAGTAGATGCTTAATAAATATTTGCTGAATGAATGAATTAGGCATTTATGTTTAAAGAGTTCAAACTTGGAAAAATTATTTGAATATTTTCCTCATTGTAAAAAACTAAGGATTAAATACATATAAAAAGTTTCGAACAGTACCAGTATTAAGCTCTAGATAATAATTACCTGCTGTTGTTATCACTATTGAAATTATTAAGGCTATATTACCAATCTAGTGAATCATTAGTGTCCTGTGATTAAAGTATTAAGGAAAAGAATATTGTTTTTAAAAAAGTTTCTAACCGCTAGTTCTCAAACTTGGGGTGGAGACCTCAACTCTTTTAAGAAGTACTGAAAATCAGAGACCCCTCAGAGACAAAAAAGAACTTCCATATAATAATAACTGCAGGTCTTGAAAGAACTATTTGCCTTGGCACAAATGAAAGATAGATTTTCTTTCTTTCTTTTTTTTTTTTTGATATGGACCATTTTTAAAGTCTTTATTGAATTTGTTACAATACTGCTTCTGCTTTATGTTTTGCTTTTTTTGGCCGCAAGGCATGTGGGACCTTAATCCTCAACCAGGGATAGAACCCGCACCCCCTACATTGGAAGGCAAAGTCTTAACCACTGGACTGCCAGGGAAGTCCCCAAGATTTTCTTTCTTTTTTAAAACTCCCTCTTTTTGAGGGTTACTCTGGAGAGATTATTATTCATTTTCCCCTGTTCTAAAACTATATTTATTATGAAACAAGACTTAGAAAGGGGCATAAAACACAAAGGTACGGGTTAATAACATTTTTTTAAAGTTAATGTCTGTATGACTACTGCCCAAATTAAGAAACAGAACCTAACCACCACCTCCATAGCCTTCCACATTGCCTTTTCCAATCAAAGTCCCATGAGGTAAGCATTATCCTGATTTCTGTGGTATTTAATTTCTTGCATTTCTTTATAGTCATACTACTCAAGTATGTGTGACTAAATAATGTAATTTTAGTGGTTTTGAACTTTATTCATCCTATATACCTCAGTGTTTTTTATCCATTTAACTACTGATGGTCTTTCAGGTTTCTTCCAGTTTTGAATTACTGTGAATAATACTGCTGCTGCGGACATTCTTGAATTGCGCCTGATATACGTGTTTAGGCATTCTGTAGGGAACCTACCAAGGAAAAGAACTGATGGGTATAAGTTTGACAACATTTGAGAACCACCACCAAAACACTTTGTTTAGTCAGAAAACATATTACAGAATTGCAAAAACTGCCTAATATTGTCAAAAGACTGAATAGAAGAGAACCAAATGTATTTCTTGGCTGATAAAAATATATTATATACTATCTGTATTACTGTGTGGCGCAAAATGAAAGTGAGAAACAAGGCAAACAAAAGAAGCTCAAAGGGAGCACAGGTGTGCCTAGTTCTTAGCCATTTTCCTCACATGACAGCTACAACCAATTGAAAGTAGAAAATAAACTCAAACAGTACTATCATATACAGATGTCAGCTCCCTAGGGATCTTAAACAGACAGAAAAGTAGAATAAAAAAGAACTGCATAATTTGCTGTTGTAAATGCCAACCTGGAGAATATTTCTAAATCTCAAAGTTAGATTTCATTAAAAAGAAAATGTTATGACTAGGGCATCAAAATAATGTGCTTGAGACCAAATTTTTAAAATGGCATGCATATTGGTAATTTAAAAGTTAGACAATCCCTAGATTTTTGGAAACATATTACTTTAACAGGAGCAATAAAGCTAGATCAATTAGCTTTCACTGTCTTGAAAATGGGAATAAAAAGGAGGAAAACAAGTTACTTCAACATGAAAGCTCCCATTAACACCCTCTCCAAACTCTGCCCCACGCCCCTGCAAAAGTTTTCTACCTTCTAGTTAACACGTATTTCTGTGTGCCAGGAATTAGAGCACTTAGTAAACATTATCTCATTTAATTCTCATAATCCTATGAAGTAGGTACTACCATCCCATTTTACAAATGAGGAAACTGAGGTTTGAAGAGATCATACCACCCAGAGTCATACTGCCAATGAGGGACCAAATCAGAATTCACATAAAGGTTCCTCTGATCCACCTCTAAACATCATAAATGAAAATGAGTTACTTAGAAGGTCATTAAGGGAAATACAGCTAAGAAACTGAGATTAGAATTAACATCAAGGGGCTGGTAGCGCAGTGGTTAAGAATCTGCCTGCCAATGCTGGGAACACGGGTTCCAGCCCTGGTCTGGGAAGATCCCACATACCGTGGAGCAACTAAGCCCGCGAACCACAACTACTGAAGCCCGTGTGCCACAATTACTGAAGCCCACGCGCCTACAGCCCGTGCTCCGCAACAAGAGAAGCCACCGCGATGAGAAGCCCTTGCACTGCAACGAAGAGTAGCTGCCGCTTGCCCCAACTAGAGAAAGCCCGTGCACAGTAACGAAGACCCAACGCAGCCAAAAATACATAAATAAGATAAATAAGTTTTTAAAAAAAAGAAAAGAATTAACATCAAGATACAACCAAAATAAAAATTAACAATCAGCATTCAACATCAAGCCAACAATTTATTTCCCTTCAGAGAATAGCAGCTCACATAGTAGAAAGAAAGCTTTAGAACTGCACAGGGTGACTCTGAGAGGTTGCTAATGTGAATAATAGACTTTTTCACAAGGTTATTTGTTTCTGCAGCAAAATACTTAAAGCAATTCTTATTACAGAAGATAATCTGCCTTTCCCTAAAAACAGTTCCAGAGGCTGTTTGCCTTAAAATCTAAGAATAAGGAAGAACAAAAGAAAAACAAATTAGAATTCAATGACAGATTTAAAATTCAACGAAATGAACCAATTTCCAGAATACAGAAATGGATTTTTTTTTTTTAAAGGAACAGTCTATATACCAAAACACTACTGGCATGAATTTAAGACTATCTTCTGTGCAATTATACTGGAAGAAAATCTGGCAGAAATATTGGAAAGCTAGCTGACTGGGGAGATGGTTGGTACAAATAAACAACAAACAAAACCCCTCCAATATATCTTACATTGGACAACTACTCTAAGAACAAAGAAATAAAAAATTAGCAACATCTAGTTAAAACTCAAGAGTTTTCCTGTAATGGGGACATTAACTACTAAGAGAAGGGAACCACACCAAGTGTTTTCTATTCTTTGGCATAAATAAACTGCTTTGGCTTAGAGAAATAAAAGTTTAAAAGATGAAAATTTAAAACTCTGTTTCAAGTACAATATGTAATCAGAATAAGCCTGAAATTGTTTAGAGAGGCTGATCTCATAGAGTGATGAAAAGTAAACAGTCACAAGAGCAACACTGATTCAATGCATTACTCCAAATAAGGCAATTCCTATGTGAGAGCAAAGTCCTAAGAGCACGGAGGATGGAATGAGAGAATCATACACAGATAGTGACTGTAATTTCAAAATGGGGGTGGGAGGCAGGGAGAGAATTTTTTTTTTAATCAGGAAAAAAAATAAGACATGAAATATTAAGAGAATTAGACTTTTGCCTAATATGATAGTAAAAATGATTAAGTCGCATAGTAAGCATGGATTAAGACTACAAAGACATGAGGTTTATTTCATAGGACTCTTAACTCCATCATCAAAAGGCAGATGCCCTTGGGGGAGTGGGCAGTTTGTCTCTACAAAGCAGACCTCAGAGGAAAGTTTCTCTGGCACCCAGACACCTCGACAAACAGTAGCAAGAGAAATCAAAGGGGCAGGAAGCAGTCCAGAGAAGGCTGTTTTTCACTCCATGCCCACCAAGTGATGGCAGGTCTCTACATCCTTAGCTTCTCTACCTTTTACACCCTTCATCCTTTCACTCAGCATACAAGTTAATCAAGTGGCAGAATTCACAAAATATGTATGAAACAGATGTAGAGATGTACAACTTTTAACTCAGAAAGCATCTTTAGCAAGCATACAAAAGTCTCAATGTATTCATTAAAGTTTATATGGTAAACCTTGAGTGACTAAAATTTGCAGGGAACACAGTATGTGGAGTTCTGCTTAAACCAAACTTCATGCCTGAATCTCTGAAGAAGAAAATTTGTGAAAACTTTTTAGTAAGTTTTATTAAAGTTACTTGTTAATTCTAGATTTTATATGATGTATTTTTATATAGAAAATTTACTTCACAGTTCTGGAATTATGCAAAAGGTTATATTTAAATCTGTTCAAAATCCAATCTCTATGCCAGAGAATAAAAGCTTTTCTCCTAGTGACTTCCCCGGCAGTCCAGTGGTTAAGAACCTGCCTTCCAATGCAGGGGACACGGGTTCCATCCCTGGTCGGGGAACTAAGATCCCACATGCTGCGGGGCGACTAAGCCTGCGCGCCACAACTACTGAGCTCCGGTGCGTCAACTAGAGAGCCTGCGTGCTGCAAACTACAGAGCCCACATGCTCTGGAGCCTGAGCGCCACAACTAGAGAGAAGCCTGCCCAGTGCAGCAAGGAGCCCACGCGCGCAACGGAAGAGACCACGTGCCGCAACTAAGACTTGATGCTGCCATAAATGAATGAATGAATAAATAAATAAATATTTTTTAAAAAAAGCTTTTCTCCTAAAAGAGAATTAAAAGGAACAGTCTGTTTTACCATAAAAGGAAAACAAATTGAAATGTGTTCCGACCCATTTAATTTCTTCAAAATCACCTTATAAAAGGAGAGAGTCAACAACCAAATTGTTCTCTTACGGAGTCATACACATAAACTGAAAAAAAAAATCTGTCAATATATTTAAAATAGGCATGATGAGACTTCCCTGGTGGTGCAGTGGTTAAGAATCCGCCTGCCAATGCAGAGGACACGGGTTTGAGCCATGGTCCAGGAAGATCGCACATGCTGCGGAGCAACTAAGCCCATGCGCCACAACTACTGAGTCTGCGCTCCAGAGCCCACATGCCTGGGGCCCATGCTCCATAACAAGAGAAGCCACCGCAATGAGAAGCCCTCACACCACAACGAAGAGTAGCCCCCGCTCTCCACAACTAGAGAAAGCCCGTGCACAACAAGGAAGACCCAATGTGGCCAAAAATAAATAAATAAATTTTAAAAATAAAAATATAATAAAATAGGCATGATGACTCCTATGGAAGTGAACTACTTGCTATCTAATTTTTAAAACACCAAGTGAATTTACACTATACAAGCATAGTAAATAATGAGAACTAGATACTTAATATTTGCTTTTTAAAAGACGAAGCAAAAATATGAAGTATTACTGCTCACAGAATATACACTTCATTGTCAAGATCATAAATCAGTTCAAGATGCCTATCAATGAAAATAATGGCAAAAAAGTTTATGTGTGCTTGTCAAAAAATAATCCAAAATTGTTTCAAAAGTTCACTTGAGTAAGATTTTTGCTGAATTTGCCTAGCTTGCCATAATATTTATTAAGCATGACAATTTCAATAATGGCACCTTGTCATCAAACAATACAAATGTCATAAAATAATGAAAATGGGAACAAATCAAACCAGAGGTAACCCTTACTACGCCAGCTCCAGCTATCCAAATTTAAGGAGCCAAACAGATTTGGAAAATTTGAGATACAGCTCTTGCTACTTGCCACCAAAACTCAGGAACCAAACAGATTCAGATAACAAGCTATATCCCTAGCTACCTGAATTTACAACCCAAACTTCCACTATTTATACTTAAGAACCCAGTGGATTCAGACATCTAGGAATGCTTATACTTTATTTTTTCTGTTCTTTGGTTCACTCTTTGTCCAAGAAAACAGGGTTTTATATTCTCATTTCCCCTCTGTGTATCACATTTAGCATTTACCCGTGCCATTACATAGTCCTTGTAAACATTATTTTATTGGCTAATATCCTCACTGAGGGGATTGCTATAATTTATATAACTTCTGCTCAATCTCTGAATCTTTATTTGCCCCCATAACTATGACCCAATAAAAATCTCCAAACATCTTTTTCTTTATTTAAAACAAACATTGCTCTGTGTTAAAACTACAGCTAAATATTTTAAACATTTCATAATAATACTTTAAATGATTTTTGCAAACAGTAACTTAGTAAAACATTATTTTGATAGTTCTCTGTTCTTATTTCTTTAGGCTCAAAACATAAATCCCAAAAGCTCAAAATAAAAATAACTTATTTTAAAATGGTCACATAACTAAGCATAAAACCCTTCTCTTAAAGATATATATTTTAGGTTACACATCCTACTTTTAGTTGGTTTCAGTGGGTACCAATTATTTTGCCCCAATCCCTGTGTCTGCTGACTGTAAAAATGAGATTTAGTAACCAGAAGGTAACAAAAAGATGCACTAATCTTTGCTTTATGAAAAAACAAAGAACAAAGAAATGTGCCATATTTATTAAACAATTTGGCTCAAAGTAATATTAAACTTACATTCAACATTATAGTCTCTAAAATGGACAAAAACAGAAGTTCTTCTAAAACTACTAAATGAAATTCCATGTTTCCTTAAAGCATCTCTAAGGAGTATAACATGTGATCTGTTGAGTTTGTGCCTGCTATAACTACCAGGTGCGACCCTTACGATCCACAAATGCTCTTGAGATTGGCAGGGTGGGAGCAAAGGGTGGAACAGTAACCACACATGCATGCACACCCATAAAATGAATTCATGAGCATAAATACTTGGAAAACCACTCATTTCAAAGAGAGAGCAAACAGGAAGAAATAAATGCCTGACAAAATGTGTGTCTGATAGGAAAAAGTATAGATTTTATCAATGAATCTTTACTACACAGCGTGACCTTTAATTGTTACTAAGAAACTAAGAGAATAACACAACCTTGTGATTGTTACAGATTTAAGCAGTCACATGATTTTCAAGTAAGATGGAATACACAATTCTTTTGTTCAGAATTCAGCATTCAGAATTCTTTTGTTCTAAATCACCTCAAAAGCCAACCTGTCTATCTTTTAAATATTATTAAAATTAGCCTTGTACAACTTCCCCAGAGTAGGTAGTAGATGTCACACTGTAGGACAATCTATTACTACTTCTTCTCTAGAAAGCTCTTGCTACCCTAAGGGCTATCTCCAGAACTGAGTGTCCAAACGAAATCACTATTTTTGTGGCTTCATTTAATCATTTAAGATATTTATCTAAGAATCTCAAAATCCAAATCTGTGATAGAACTAGAACTTAAGTAAAACAGGTTAATGTTATTACTATCTCGTAAGTATCCAGACAGAGGTTTCGTTGCTTGACATTCTATTTTATTCCCTACTCAGTAATGCTTTTTACTTAAAAAGCTTGAAACTGCCTCTTTTTTGTGGGCAATATGAAATGCTCAGCTCCATCGTGAAGGCAAATACAAGAGAAACATTTTTCTCAAAAGAGAGAAACAGTATGAAAAGAACCACTGCTGTCTGAAGATGGCCTTTGTGCACTTCTACCATAACAAACACGTTGAGATGTTAATTATTCCTCTCATTTTTCAATTTAGACCCTGACTTCATTAAAATCAATGTGAAAAATACTCTGTACTCACTCTGGCATTCTATGAATTGATGAATAAAAGTGCAGTCCCCGCCACTCTTTGAAAGCAAGTGCTCTAATAAAGAAAGAAACACCTTTAAGGATACAGTTTTTGTTGCTGTTTTTGAAAACCAACAGCAAAGGTAGGAAAACCAAAATGTATTAACATGGGTAACTGAATAAGATTAATAAAAGTTTAATATATTTTAATACTAACAGCAGACATATTTTGGAGTTAAAGTTAAATGACTGAAAATTATAATTATATAATCTTAATCTGTACCCCAAATGGTTAGCTTTTAAAGGTGCAGTTTCTATCCAAATAGCTCAAGAAAACCATAGAAATATATTGCTTTAAAAAGCTTCTCCCACTTTTAAAATACATCTTTTTCTTGAGAGCTTAACAAACACCCTTAAATAATTTAAAAATTTTATATTTGTTCTTACTGAATTAATTTTCAAATGACTGTTCTCCAACAGTCCCCCTTCAAAGATATTCATCTTAGTTAAGAGGCAAACAGTAAATATTTTAAGAATACCATAAAATGCCTTAAAATTTTTAAGAAACTGATATAATATTTTAATTTTTACACTTTCATTTCACTAGTAGTCTTTCCCCTTGAGTCACTTAATCTATACTTCATACACTATCAAATCATTACATTGTTATCTCTGCCTAAATGATTAAAATCAATGCCCGTACATTTTAAAATAAGAGCTTGGTAAATGGTTTCGCTCAGGTCGAACAGATTTTTTTTTTTCAATAAGTAAAGAGAATCAAAACCTAACACAGTAGTTTAATAAATGTTTCAGCACTTTTCTTACAATAAGCTTTATTTACTTTGATTCAAAGAGTTAACTTCTAAATCTGGACAACATCCTTCAAGTACATATTTGTATCTTTCAAAACTACCAAACAGACATTGGAAGTTCAAGTGTTAAAAATATATTCCAACATGATGACTATCTAGAAGGTGTAAACACACAAAAACCTGTCAAAGAGGACGAGTCAGTACCACTCTGACTGTAAAAGCTTCTTTTATCTTCCACCTGGCCTCACCCCTCATCATTTCAACTTTGCTTAAGAGGCAGGCATCTCCTACTCTGATGGCTGGACAACCTCTCTTGACACCCTTACTGATGGCCTTCTTCTTTACCTTCATATTCAAATCCCTCATTATCCTTTATCTACTTACATGGTATGACGATATATATTTCTATATAAACACACATACACAGTTATATACAGTTGTAACTACATATAACACATACATATATATAACTACATACAGTTATACAGAAATACAATGAAAAAGAGAAAAAAAGGCTAACTGCAATAGAAATTAGAAATTAAAAAAAAAAATCTAATAAATAGCATTTGCCAATTGCAGCCAAGAAATCCAAAACAGGAGTCTTCAGTTGAATAGTAATTACCAAAATAAAAAGTTGTTTACATAAATCCTATGTAAGCTATAGAACATTTTCAAAACTCAAACTGTACAATATCACTGTTAAATATGAAAACTCAGTAAAACCAAATTTTAGCCTAACTAAAGGACTTTATAAAACATATTTAAAAATATATATATTTGAAACCAAATTTCAGAGAAGCATCACAAGACTTCAGATGAAATTTATTAATGCAGGACATCCCACCATCACATACCAAGCCAAAAATCAAACTTTTTACCTACTCTGATTTTACTATCTGGACTCTACATTAAAATATCTACTATACTAGTTTGGATAAAATGCAAGATTAATATAAAAAGATAAATATACATGTGACTTTCACAAAGGTTATTTCCTAAGATACATGAGGAGAGTCTTTCAGGTAGTACATGTAAAGGATTTGGATGATGACACTGTTAACACTTCATTACTTGAATTCAGGACCTTGGGAATTTCACTTTGCAAAAAACTACAAAAGATGTCACTGATAATCCAAACCAAGAATCAAGAATCAGATACTGAAAGTGCTGGGGCAGGGGAGGGGGTGCGTCCTGTGCTACTAAATAGAGCTGTAGGAATGTCAAGAAAAAGCAGATACAGAAACATAATAGAGAATCATGACACTTAAAATGTGTTTTATTTATACATGAGTTACCTATGGGTTTTGATTTTTTATACCTGTGTTGTCCAGTACAGTAGCCATTAGCCACATGTGGCCACTGAGCCCTTAAAAAGTTGCTAGTTTGAACTGAAATGTGTTGTCAGTGTAAATTAAATATATACTGATTTCAAAGACTTACTAAGGAAAAAAGAATGTGAAATCCTCATTTGCAATCTTTTAATATTGATTACATATTGAAATAATATTTTGGATATAGTGAGTTAAAGTAAATATATTATTAAATACATTATTAAAAATTTACCTATTTCTTTTTATAATTTTAATGTGGCTACCAGAAAATTTTTTTTTTAAATTATGTATGTGGCTCTCAGAATAGTTCTATTAGACAGAGCTTTTCTATACCTTCTAAGATATATTTAAAATATGCTTATAACATTTTAAAAATTACAGTACAAAACTGTGCTTATAGCAGCTACTTTAGATTTAAGTAATCTCAAAAATGGGATTTAATGGAGAAGTATTATTAATCTTAATTTCTCCAGACATTTTTGAAATATTCTCTTATAACCATACTTGGTTCTCACTCTATTTAAAGAGTAATTTTAGTTAAAATCATATCTGATAGCACATTATGATTGTGGACTTTGGCAATATTTGAATACTTGATAATTGGTTTCTTACTATATCATAAATAATTCAGAATAGACCCATCTTATTCCAAAATCCATTTTGTAACTAAATCCAGTGTATGAATCTTTTGTGCATATCCAGATATTTACTACTCAGTTTCTTTAAAGACATTCTATTATTCACTCTCACACTACTCAATTTAGCACTACCAGAAAAACAAATACCAGCAAGGGAAAAATAATCATAGCAAGGAGCACCCTAAAGTGTCCGAAATATCTTATTCAGTGTTTTCTTTGGCAGGGGGGCTGCATTGGGTCGTTGTTGCTGCCCTCGGGTTTTCTCTAGTTGCAGTGAGTGGGAGCTACTCTTCATTGTAGTGCACGGGTTTCTCATCGCAGTGGCTTCTCTTGTGGAGCATGGGCTCTAGGCATGGGCTTCAGTAGTTGCAGCACGTGGGCTCAGTAGTTGTGGCGCACGTGTTTAGCTGCTCCGTGGCATGTGGGATCTTCCAGGACCAGGGATCTAATCCGTGTCCCCTGTATTGGCAGGCAGATTTTTAACCACTGCACCACCAGGGAAGTCCCCTTATTCAGTTTTAAATCAAGGAGCTGTCTACAACTATTCTCCTCTAAATCAACTGGAATTGGCAAAAAATTTTTTTTTTTTTTTTTTTTGGCAAAAAATTTTAAGCAGTAATTTGACAATTCTAAATAGTATAAAGATGGGTCAGTGTATATAGAAAGATTCTTAACTGAAGGAATAGAATGTTCCCAGCTCGAGTTAACACTAACATTATCCATGAATACATGCTCAAGTCAAAAGGGTGATGGATTTGAATAAGAAGTGTACATGCCAGAAAGAGAAAAAAGGGCAAAATAACGACAACAGAAAATATAAATTCATTTAAGAATGAGAAGCTTTTAGAAGATGAGGATTAAGTCTTTTTACATGTTTGCTAAATATACTTTAGTAATAGTGGTGCAATGAATATAAACTACACCTTTAAAAAGTCTCAAAGTGAAACTCAAACTGAAATTTTTAAATGTCAATGTATTTTCACAAAACATACATAAAATAGTCAAATAACAATGATTAATGAAACATTTTTAAAATTTAGAGTTTCAAGATTTGTTATATACAGAGTATTTAGCTCTCGACCTTGCGGCTCACATATACATGATTACCTGAGCCTATTATGCCAGTTCTTGATTAAAATCCAACCAACCAAACCGAATCAAAACAAACCAAAAGAGCACCTCCTAACTTTAGCAGAGTTTGGTTGCTGCCCAAGAACTATAAAGATATCCCCTGATACATGGAAAAAGTATTTAGTAAGAAATTCTTGGGTATCGACCTTGATGTCTTCCACCAACTTCTGTATAAAAACTGAGTTGAGAGGTACATAGATTTGTAAACACAGAAAACAGTTTTATTCATTTTGTACTCTAAGCAACCAATACAGGATTTGGCATACAGTTGGTGCTCAATTAATGTTGGGTGAATGGGGTGGGTAGGAGGAATCTTAATGACTGAAGGAATATAGAAACCATTGAGTAGAAACCCCATGTTGCACTAAGAAAACCAACAGAGGCTATACATTTTTGGCAAGAGATAACCCAAGCTATCCAGAAAGAAGGGTCATGTATCAAGAACAAATAAAGAATTTTTTAGATGGCAGAAATGACTGACCCTGTTATCTCTGATTGATGAAACAGACGGATAAAGAGAGCAATTTCTATGACACGTTCAAAGGCTCACTGGCCTCTGAAGTAAACTCCTGGCCAGGAAGGGGGCAGGGGGTGCACAAACATTAAAAAATGGTGGCCAATTATCCCCAGGAAGCGGTATTTGATGGAAGAAAATGGTAGTATCGTCTTTGAAAATATAGTGGGGGAAAAAAGCTATACTATGTTATATAAGCCAGTACTAAAGTTGAACATTATCATTTTCTTGTTATTTGAATAATTGAAATTTCCATATAACAAGGGATATCTAACCATAGATCACAGAATTAAGAATTACAAAATAAAGGGAAGCTTGATTTTTACAAGATGGGATTTAATAGTCAATGAGCAGCATGCTTTTCATTCCAAACACTTAAAACCTAAAAACCCTGACTTCTCTATCCTGCTTAAATAGTAAAAGGATATCATGAAAGAAAAATATTTAAGTTTTTTACACTACCTTTTTCTGTGCTCCCATTTATTTTAGGTAAGAAGTCATCAACTTGTGTCCCTAGGATTAAGACAGTGTATCATTGCCTGATCAAAGAAAGTATTATTTAAAACTGGTCTCAAGTGTAACCATGGCATTTTGTATCCCTACTTACATTAAGACTGATAGAACACTTTAAATTTATTTTTACAAGAAGGGTTCAACTTCCCATTTTCTATCATCTCAGAGAAAACCTACAACTGCTTAGTAAGCTGCCAGTGAACCTCAAAAGAAAAAGGATCCTGCTGATGATGTGTTTTTCTTATTTAAATATCTCTAAGCAGACCGTTTCAGAGGCAGAAATTTCATTCATCTCAAGGACTAAACGATGGTGCCCACTGGTGGCAATCAAGCATATTTTTAAAGGAAATTTTTGGAAAGAGGGTAGATACTCTACACCTAATACGTAAAACATCCTTCTTAAAGAAATAAGTACCCAATGTGAGATAGTAAACATCAAAAATTTAATAATAAAAATTCAGCTTTAAATAAGAAATTTGGTGACACCTACCTAAGCTGCTGCATTCTTTAAGAGTTTTCTCTTGAAGATGTTCTAACCGTACTGTAAATAAAAGTCCAAGAAAAAGATATTTCACAGATAAAAAGAAAAAATCAAATCAAATCTATTTCTGGATTAGCTTAACTTACCTTGTAAAGCTGTTAGCCTTTCATTGGTGAAGTCATTATCAGCTTGCAAAGCTTCTATTTTTGCCTGGAGCTCCTGTTCTTTTTCTTCCATTTCATCTATTTTATGTTGTAATTCTTTTTTCTCAGCTTGTCCCTTCTGTTGGATTTCCTCTTGTTTTCCCTCTGCTACCTGTTGAAAAAGGGAAAGAAAATTCAGCTGTTTTAATAAAATCGAACCTTGATTTAAGAGGTCCAAAGCAGGACTGCTTTTATTCACATAAACTTCTAAGGAGAATATTCTATATTATAGAACATATCTGTAAATGTCAAAATGATGTCAAAAGTGATATGCACTGTGTCATGCCTCCATATCACCTAGGAGAGAAAAACTTGTAGCAAGCAAGCAAACTCAATACATACGGAGATTATAGGGGTCAAAATGAAAAACACATTTTTCAAGAGGGAAATAACGGTTTCCCCTGAAATTACTATTGTTCCAATTAGTTTGTAAGTTCTAAAATGTAACTTATTCTGAAATTTTAAACAAAATTACGTTTAGCTAAATGAATGATGATTACAAGAACTTTTTAAGATGACCTCTTTTTAACAAGTCCAATATTTAAAGCTATTATAGCTTAACCAATCACACAAAGAGGAGGTATGCTCTGGTCTTCTCTAACAAATGTGTATCTTCTAGCCACTCAATCCATGGTTAGAATTATATAAAGATGCGTCTTCACAAACTCAGTTCTAACATTTTACAGCAGTGGTCCCCAACCTCTTTTTTTTTAAAAAAAAGCATTTTAAAACATTTATTTATTTTTATTATTAATTTATTAATTTATTTTTGGTTGCACCGGGTCTTAGTTGCAGCACGTGTGCTCCTTAGTTGCGGCCATGGGCTCCTTAGTTGTGGCATGCAAACTCTTAGTTGTGGCATGCATGTGGGATCTAGTTCCCTGACCAGGGATTGAACCTGCGTCCCCTGCATTGGAAGGTGGATTCTTAACCACTGTGCCACCAGGGAAGTCCCAGTCCCCAACCTTTTTGGCACTAGGGACCAGTTGTGTGGAAGACCATTTTTCAACAGATGGGGTGGGTAGGGATGGTTCAGGTGGTAATGTGAGCAATAGGGAGCGGCAGATGAAGTTTTGCTCGCTCGCTCGCCCACCGCTCATCTCCTGCTGTGCCGCCCGATTCCTAACAGGCCACAGACCATTAGTGGTCTGCGGTCCGCGGGTTGGGGACCCCTGTTTTACAGGACCAACCTGGCATTACCTATGGTCTGGTCTGTCCTCATCCTAAATGTCCTATAGCTACAAGGAGATGCAGCTGAAGTGAAGCCAATGGCCTTCCTAGAAGGAATCACTCGAAGGTTCCCTCTGGGCTTGTGCTAGCACTAACATAGCTGGGCCCTGATTTTGGGACACCCGAAAGATAAGCAGATTCCAGTTTTTCAAAAGTCTAAATATCTTGGGTTTTGCTGACTCTCATCTATTTCCTGTTACATATTTTAAAATGCCTATTATGAAGTACTATTTATTTCCATCCAAAGGAAATATGTCAGCTTTTACAAACTTTCAGTTATCTGTGGTAAGGGGGTTTGGGCTAAATGGCACCTAATTTTTACTATGAATTTAAATCATCGCCAAATTTTACATCAACAACTATTCAGCAATAACTAACTCTTAAGCTATCCAGTGTATTAGGGACGATTAATTTACATACTTCTAGGTTGAGAAATACCTACCTTTAATTTATCAGATAAATCTTTAATCTCATTAACTGCTCCATTATATTTATTGGCTAATTCTCTTAATTCTTCCTGAGTCCGTTCATTCATTTCTTTCAGGTGGGTACATTCATCTTCAGTATTACTCAGACTTCGCTGTAATTCAAATTTACAGGCAATTGATTTAGCATAAATGCACATTCTAAATTCAATTTATAAAAAGTGTAACTCTATGGGCTGTTCTAAATCAGCATCTACCCTGGACTTTATATAAAGCTGAGTTAAGTAACATAAGAATTTCAATTTACTTTAGGTACATGCTAAAACAGAAAATACCAAGAATTTGGAAAAACAAAAAACAGGGGGAGGGAGAAAAGGACAATACTTTATATAATTACACTTTTTTTTTTTTTGCGGTACGCGGGCGTCTCACTGTTGTGGCCTCTCCTGTTGCGGAGCACAGGCTCTGGACACGCAGGCTCAGCGGCCATGGCTCACGGGCCCAGCCGCTCCGTGGCATGTGGGATCTTCCCGGACCGGGGCACGAACCCGTGTCCCCTGCATCGGCAGGCGGACTTAACCAGTGCGCCACCAGGGAAGCCCATAATTACACTTTTTAAAGGCCATTGGTTATGAGTTTTAGCCTTGAAAATATTTTAAGCCTATCAATTCTTGAAAACAAGTTTAATAATGTGCACAGAATCAATTTAATAAAATTAGAAGACAATTAGCAATTTTCTTTCCTTGCATGTCATATTAATGACATGACAGTGAATCAGTCACTTTGGGATGGGGCTATTATAGAAACTATCCTTATATTAAAATATGTTTACTATTTAGTTTACAATGGACATTTTAACTAAATCCAGTAACACGTAACTTCTGTGGTAATTTTCCAGTAATTCAAAAGAATAACCCATATTATCAATTATGTTGTTTTAAAGCAATGAGAATCACATTTTGATTATTCCTAAAAGACCTAGAAAGGACCTCAGAGATAATTTCCCCTGTGAACCTCCAAAGAGGCACAATTTTCCTCTCTGGAGGATGGGTAAAGTAAGAATAGTGGTGTTGCTCTCTACCTTACACTGACTATCCTCACCTGGAAGAAAAACAAAACTATGTGAAATGAGATCAATTCCTTGGCACATATCGTGGTCCACTGTGTGGAGGCTGAATCCTAACCAAAGTGCAAATAGTAAAATTCCCTGGTTAGGCTTTTATTTCCTCAACCACTGACTAGAGACCATAAGCACCAGAACTCACAGGGTTATGTTGAGAATTCCTGACAATGAAAACAGCATACTGCTCCTTCCCACCACATGGACAGGAAAAATTTTCTAGCTATATAATAATACCCAAGTTTGAAATGTCCTGAAATGCTAGCTAGCACTTTTAGGCTAAAATTTTAAAATCATAGTACTATTTAGTATTTGTTATAGTTAAATACCTCAACTTCTGAAAGTTTTCTAACCACTTCAATTTTCTCCTGAAGAACCCGCCTCAGGGACTCTTTGGCTGTCGTCTCATAGTTGTGTTTATCCTCCTGTAATGCTATAAGTTCCTTCCGTAAACTATCTTCTGTTTGATTCTAGGATTAAAAAATATTTATAATTATAGCCAAGTTATTTTTTTAAGTATTTTCCATTTAAAAAAACAACACATTGCAATGCTCTTTGAGTTCTATATTGAGGTACCTCCAAACACAAATTATGTTCACTCTGTATTAATTGAAGCTGTTATTTAAAAGCTGCATTAATAAATTATGCCTTCACAAATATATTAATTCACACTTCCAACAGAAAAAAAAGGTCGAAATAAACTGAAAATTTCTCTCAAGTATACAAAATGAATGAACTCTTCTACTTGCCATATTCTCTGAAAGCCACAACATTTACATTTATGGGCAAAAATAATCTCTTACCTCTAAAGGGGTCAAGCATTTTAAAATAATAACTAAACCAAATGGAATAACAGCACCCTGTGGGAAAAGCTGATTCCACGTCTAAGGCAGGAAATGTAAAAGATGAGTATGGACTATCTTGTCTGATATGACAGCAGGAAGCTATCAAAGTCTACCAGGGTTCTATCAAAAGAACTCAGGTGCCAACCTGAAGAAGTTCCTATAGACCAAAGGTGGGATAACTGGGAATCAATAAGGAAAACAAATGAAATAGGTTTATACACATGAAATATATTTAAATCTAAGTTGGGGGGAAAAAATACTTCATTGGTCATTCTTTGGTGGATGAAAAGGAACCAAACCATTATTTTGAAATCCAGTAAATAAAGGGAGAAAATCATTTATCCTGCCTTGCCTAAAGAAAATGTATCTCAGGATAACAAAATGGTTTATGCGGGGAAGTTTCTCTTTATAGAAGTAACTCAGCTAGTAAACGAAGGAAAGATAGAATTACAACATCACGATTTTTGCAACCCTTAATAAAAGAATGGATCTAGGAAAGGATAATCAAAGACTGCTAATATCTCAAAAAGGAAGACAACTAGACACTATGGTGCTTCCTGGTGAAAGTACACAATATTATCTACGAAGTGCTGAAAGAAAAAAGAAGTTGAGCCTACATCAGAGTTGATCTAAATCTGTAGATCAAACTACGAATTTACGGTGTGGAAGGAGGAGCTAGAAGAATGTTTAAATATCAATCCAGACTGAGGAAAATTATACAGAACAAATGACCCAGTTTCTCCAACAAATATCAACTATGATGGAACAAAGAGAGAGCTGTACATGGGTATTCACTATACAGTTCTTTCTATTTACATGTATGTTTGAAATTTCCCATAATGATAGAAGATTAAAAAGAATGGTGAAAATGTATAAACGTTTTTGCATGTATTCAAAATGACAGTCAAGACATGAAGCCACATAAAAAAACTATGCATTCTTCTTTATGTACTTGAGATTAATACTCACTTTGGAGCAAGCCTGTAATTGGTTTCCCATAACTTCTAACCGTGATAAGAGTCTATCTTCATCTATTAAAGCCTGTTGAAGAAAAATTAAATATCAGTAAAATCCCAGAGGAATAAAAAAAAATGTATCAAAAAGGTTGCTACTGCCAGAAAAGATCTAAAATCATAACGCTGACCAACATCCACTGAAAAATGCTAAATTTTCATTATTTGTTCATTAGGAAATAACTTTGCCTTTGCTTGTCACAAAATTTTAGTTTTAGCTTAATCAACAGCTAAGGGATATTAAACTGTGCTTAAATGCTTCTTGAATATAAAGGCAACTGGAATACCTGCCAACTGGTATCTGAAGCCTCCTGGGTGATGGCTAGTAGCCGCTGAAGCGTGGCTAACTTCTGTTCCAACATCTGTTCCCGATGTAAGGCCTCCTAATATTATAAATCACAAAAGAAATTCTAATAAACTCAGCATGATACCTTTGAAGAGTAATCAATTTTTAGCACATTCTGAAAATATTCTCATATTACAACCCACAGTGTATCTCACTTTCAAATCTGATAAATCTACTTTGTAAAATATATTTAGGCCACATCATTATAGCCTCATTTGTTGAGCTGTGATTAGTGCTATTAGGGGTGCTCTAGTTGCAACTTCCCCTATAACAGAAAACAGGTCATCTGTTTTTGTTTTTTTACTTGTAATTAACAAGAGTCTAAAAAACCAAAAACCTAGGGCTTCCCTGGTGGCGCAGTGGTTGAGAGTCCGCCTGCCGATGCAGGGAACACGGGTTTGTGCCCCGGTCTGGGAAGATCCCACATGCCGCGGAGCGGCTGGGCTCGTGAGCCATGGCCGCTGAGCCTGCGCATCCGGAGGCTGTGCTCCGCAACGGGAGAGGCCACAACCGTGAGAGGCCCGCGTACCGCAAAAAAAAAAACAAAAAACAAACCTAGAGTAGAAAATCTGACAAATTCTTTAACCCCTGCATTTTATATATACACATTTAAAAGATGTGTGTGTGTGTGTGTGTGTGTGTGTGTGTATGGCGAGAGAGAGAGGGCGAGGTGAGAACAAACTCATTCCAAACTAAATCCAAACAATCTAGCAGCAAAGATACTTCATAATGGCTTAGCTACATCAGTAGACATCTACAAAAGAAATAACTTTTAATTTTTCCTTTTAAAAGTGTTATATAAACACAGTGTTTTATATATATATATAAAGAGAGAGACTGCTTTATTCTCACAGTCTACTCCATTTTCAGGTGTTCTAATTCTCTCTGTGACTGTAAAACGCTTAGCCATAGTCGAATATGCCAAATATAAGTAAGAGTCCACCAAGTGTTAGTTCAATGTAATTAAGGGGTCAAGGAGTTATATAACTATTTGGCAGCTCCAAAGGAATATTTTTACAGAGAAAGACACTGGCAAGCAAAGCCTTATTTCTAGGTCACTTGTTAACATTTGATAGCTGTTAAGAGGGTCTCCATCACTGGAAGTCAAGATGAAAATGCTCACACAGCATTCAGTTGCGGTTTTGGCACATCTTTAAATTCACTTTCTTCTATTTCTGTCATTATCCCAAGAAGAACATTTACTACCATAATATCTCTGAGCCACCTCAACTGAGAAATATATACTTCAAACATAGTATTTGAGGTTTAAAGCATTCATTTGTTGCTCTCCACATCCTTGATAAATAATGATTAGGGAAAATTTGGTCTGATTAGAGTCAGAGGTACTGCTTTTTTTTAAAAAAAAAATAAATTTATTTATTTTATTTATTATTTTTGGCACTGGGTCTTAGTTGCTGTGCACGGGCTTGCCATTCTTCGTTACGGTGTGCGGGCTTCTCAATGCGGTGGCTTCTCTTGTTGCGGAGCACAAGCTCTAGGCGCGCGGGCTTCAGTAGTTGTGGCTCGCGGGCTCTAGAGCACAGGCTCAGTAGTTGTGGTGCACAGGTTTAGTTGCTCCATGGCATGTGGGATCTTCCTGGACCAGGGCTCGAACCCGTGTCCCCTGCATTGGCAGGCGGATTCTTAACCACTGTGCCACCAGGGAAGCCCCAGAGGTACTGCTTTTTAATATAACTCTAAAAGTACAGATTAAGGAATCTAATAAAAGTCATTCCGCCTCAGAACACACATTAAAACACAGCTTACACTTAAAAGGGACTAGGTGCCAAGTTTATTTTAAACTTCTAAAACATTCCTAATATCCAGGAAGTTACACTAATGCTGCAAAAAGTTTTACTTAAAAACAAAGCCACCAAACAACCACTACTTCCACTAGATGGTGTAATTTCTCCTTTTTTACTCAATTCCATTTAGAGTTTCATAACTCCATGAACCACATCCTAACAGAAATCTAACACTTCCAGGAACAGCTTTTAGTTCTAAGGCATGAAATGCATCTATTTCAGTTTTTATTCAAAAGGTTTACAACTTATATTAGAACTTCAGCAATTCAAAAAGACGTATACAGAAAAGACAATCCAGTATAATTTTCCCTCAAAGAATCAGAAAAAGAACAGTGGAAGATTATGCCATTATGAATATTCAAAGAACTGACAAGAAAGATGGAAAGAGTACTGGAGTGAGTCAGAACATTAGATTCACAGTCCATGTTAACTAGTAACTGTAGTATACAGCCCTGGGAAATCATTTTACCATATTTCTCATATGAAAAGTGAAGGTTAGACCAGATTAATCTCAAAGTTTTCTTCTACCTCTAAAAATAAGAGAGATTGGGCTTCCCTGGTGGCGCAGTGGTTGAGAATCCACCTGCCAATGCAGAGGACACGGGTTCGAGCCCTGGTCCGGGAAGATCCCACATGCCACGGAGCAACTAAGCTTGTGTTCCACAACGACTGAGTCCACGCGCCACAACTACTGAGCCTGCACGCCACAACTACTGAAGCCCGTGAGCCTAGAGCCTGTGCTCCGCAACAAGAGAAGCCACCGCAATGAGAAGCCTGCGCACCACAATGAAGAGCAGCCCCCGCTCACCGCAACCAGAGAAAGCCTGCGCGCAGCAATGAAGACTCAATGCAGCCAAAAATAAATAAATAAAATAAATAAAAAAAAAAAAAATAAGAGCGATCTAGGTCAATTAATGTGACTTCCTACTGAATGGTAAACAACTACTAACATTTACAGCATACGTTCTATGTGCCAGGCACTGTTCTAAGTGCTTTACATGTATTAATTCTTTTTTGTTTGTTTGTTTTGTTTTGAATATTTATTTATTTGACTGCGCTGGGTCTTAGTTGTGGCACACAGGATCTTCGTTGTGGCATGTGGGATCTAGTTCCCTGAACAGGGATCGAACCTGGGCCTCCTGCATTGGGAGCTCGGAGACTTAACCACTGGACCACCAGGGAAGTCCCTTGCAGCTTGTGGGATCTCAGTTCCCCAAGCAGGGATCAAACCCGGGCCCTCGGCAGTGAAATCACCGAGTGCTAACCACTGGATTGCCAGGGAATTCCCTGCATTAATTCATTTATTCTTTACAATTATGTGAAGTAAGTGCTATTATTATACACATATCATAGATGAGGAAAATGAGGCACAAACAACTTTCCCAACAGGTCAGAAGTTAAAGCCAAAGATCAAATCCAGGGAATTCTGGCTAGAGTCTACCTACGTTTGTAAATACTAAACTGCAAATGTGTAAAACCACTTTTCAATCCACCATTACATTATGCCCAGTGGAAAGTAAGATCTGATTAATGCATTGATAATTTTCACAGATGTGTACATTCTTAACTGAGGTAGAACTGCTCTTAGTGACTGACCTATAAAAGAATGTAGGGACACAGGATCACTGGTTTGGTCCTATCATTTTAAACAAAAGGCAACTGAAGGCCCACATATGTAAACTGACTCACCCAAGGTCACAGAACTCATTGAGTAGGAGCCAAGATAAAAACCTCAATCTCTAAACTCCTGATTCAGGGTTTTCCTTAATCATGCTCCCTCACTAGAATAATAAGAACCATAATCCGGTCTAAATCTACCAAACTCAGAAAAAAAAAAAAAAAAGAAGGAAAGAACAACCACTTGTTTTCTTTTTAGAGATCTGTATGGCTCTTTAAATATGGCATTAACGTCTTCAGGAGCCCATTCTAAGTATCTGCCCTACCAAGAGATCTTTCTACAGATTGAGCAGCACAGAAGAGTAGTTAAGAGAGAGACTCTGAGGTCTGACTTGTCTGGGTTCAAATCCCAGCTCAACCACAGAACTCGGTGTGTGATATTGTGCAAACTATTTAAACTTCCGTGTCCCTCAGTTACTCCATCTATAAAAATGGGAATAAAATATGTACCCTACAGGAATTTTGTGAGGATTAAATGAATTAATATAGGTAAAGTGCTAAAGTCTGCTAGAGTCTGGCATATAGTAAGTACTACATAATTATTTGCTATTAATAGTTAATATTTTAACAGTTCATATTATTTGCTATTATAGCTATTAATAACAACCAAAATCTGTCCAGATTTAATTTTATTTAAAAGTCACCTTTGGATAAAGAACAACTGTGGAACTTCTTCATATGTGAAGAAAAAAACTTCTCTTGTACAGAACCTTATCTTCTCTAGACTTAACAATCGGATTTTTTAAATCCTTTTTTTATAAGACCTATTTTTAATTTTTTTTGTACTTTAAAAAGGTATTTCTTTTGTACTTGTATCCAGCCAGTATTTCTTTAGCCTATATTTGTGAACTAGCAAAATCAAATCTAAGTTCTGCTTTTAAAGACTAAGAATTCTCAAGATATATTTTACCTGAAGATACTGAGAAAGCTGGAATAGTTCCTGAGAGTACATACTTGGAGTGTTAGCAGCAACCTAGAAACAAAATGATACACCATTGACAGTCACACAGAATATTTGCAGAAGACATTAAAGCCAAATCAAGTCCTTGCAATGCCTATTTACTGAAATATGCAAAATAAAAATTATTTTTCAAATGAACAATTTTCTTTAGTTTTCAAAATATTTCTGCTCCATGTCTAGAATTTATAAACGGTATTGTATTATGCTGATCAGTTTGGGATTTACAAGCAGGATGGTGCAACAAGTGCTACCCATGAAAACATTCCTTGATAAACCAAATCACAAACTTACGGCACAAAGGCAATACAGCCTTTTCTTTACCCAGAAATAATACCTGCTAAATCAACAGATCTACATTTTTCCCCTTTAAAATTCATTGTCAAATAGTTCTTCAACATGTCAACAAGTCACAATTCGTTTAGAAGTAGCCATCTTCAAAATGATATTTGTATGTGGGCACGTGGGGAGAAGCAGGGCACAAAATACAATACTTTGTCCAATGGCCAGAGGCAATGAAAAAAGGTCTTTTTTTTTTTTCCTTTAAACTGTAGGTAGGTTTTAAGAAGAAAAAGATGGGAAATAATAGTGTTTAAACATTAAAGTCACAGCCAAAATGCTTAGAACTCAAGAGTATTGGAAGAAATAACTTCTATAAGGGTTTCTCCTGGGTGTGGAATATAGAACCACAGAATTATTTTTTTTTAAAAAAGGCACTAACAGGTTGCTGTATCATTCATTTATCCATATTCTCAACACTACCCAAGCCTTATATGTTAACTTATTAGCGTTAACTTATAAGTGTTAACTTATTAGTCTATTTTTACTAATATGCTAAGTAGAAGACAGAGAGGTGGCATTATTTTTTTAAAAGTTAGTCCTAAATCAGCAAGGCCATTATTTACTTCTGAAATGACTCTTGGTATTGCTGAAGTTGATGTTTAACCACTTTTACTTCTAAAAAAGGAATCTAACAGAGAACTTCAGTTTCAGGTAGGCTTTCATTCTTTATCCAAATGGAAGGAAAAAAAAGTAAAATGTTTTTCCCAATAGTTTAGTTACTTTACTAAGAAAACTCAACATACACTTTAATGCCAAAAGATACAAGAGATCTTTTTTTTTTTTGCTACTTAGCAGTAATATCTACAGTTTAATACACCATTATTTCTGAACAAAAGAAAAATATTTTCTAACAAGTAATTACTGCAAAGTTTCTGTCCAAATCAAGTTAAAACTGATCTTCAAGAACAATTAAAGAGAAATTTCTGTAAGCCCATATTTGTGTTATTTCCATGTGTAGGTATATTTTGAGTAAATTATCTGGGTGCAAAGCTTTAATAAATATTTCTAGACAGAAATGCATTATAGAATAAAAAGTAGTAACTAACACTTCTTACCTTTGGCTAGGCACAAAACAAATGCTTCTAGTCTAGAGTCAGCCACTGACTTGAGATAACAAAGGCTTTGTCCTAAGAAACATCCATCCTAAATTCTCCAGTTTTTGAAGATCAGACTAGAATAACTATACAGCTATATGCATTCTTGTATTTTTGTTACAAAAGAGAAGTAAGTTTCTAGGTAAAGCATATTAAAAACGAACAAACAGAAACATTTTCAAAAGCAATATAGCTGAATCAGTTTGGAAAAAATAATCATTAGCAACTTACTTTGTCAACAGGACTTGGTAATGGAGCATGGATGACACTGAAAAGTAAAATTTAGAATTTTTATCTAATTTCCTGACAATAGAGGAAATAGAGTATGACAGTACAAGAATATCTTAAACCCCAAAGTTGGCACACTTGTTTTCATATAATTAAAAGAATGTGAATTATTTTTAATCCTTCATAAACATATAGAATTGTTAGAAAACAAGGTAATAAATACACAAACCTTTTACACATTAATGTATTTCTAAACACAAATTCAAAATCCAAAACGTATTAAATGCCCTTGCTGGATCTACTATTAATGAGGGCTATGGTGAATTCCTTGGTTATAAGAACTTCTAAACAGAAAGGAAGCACTCCTTAAATTATCCATTTAAAATTTTAGAATGTGTAAATTAAGTTCTCTTAAAATTAAATACTTCTATACAGAAAGCCTTAAAAAGCAAAGTTCTACTGTAAAGAAGGCTATAATTTGAAAATACATTCTAGTGGAGAACAACTTCAGCTAACCAAAACATTAGTACTACTCTTCTCTACCCAGCCACCTCACACACTGAAAGCTTCCATGTAGTTACGAATCTAACTCAATATATAGCTTTAAAACTAAACAGTAACACAGTATTAATTGGTATTAATTGCCTTTTGGGCCTTATAAAGTACATAAGAGGCAGTACAGTGTAGCAGTTAAGCATGCAGGCTCAGAAGCTATACTGACTGGGTCCAAATTTTGGCTCTACTTACCAGGTATATAATCTTGGGCAAGTTATCTAACCACTATAGGTCTCAGTTTCCTCATCCATAAAATGGGGATAATCATAAAACTAACCACATAGGGTTACTGTGAGTATTAAATGTGTGAATAGAAGTAAAGAGCTTAAAAAAGTACCTTGACATAGTAGCACTTGATCACTACTACCACTCCCATGAGAACAGAGCCGCTAAGGAAGCCAGGGTTCCTGTCTTAACAAGCACTGTAAGATACTGTAATGTGGGTTGGTAGGGTGAGTAGACGGAGCACAGAGCAAGACTGCCACCCATGGTCCCTACCAGTTGCTCCTCACTCCATATCCTAGAGGCCAATCTGGTAATGGTCTGCTTGATGGTTGATTAGGTAAAGTTCCTAGATTCAACAGGTTAATCACGTGTAAGTTGCTGACAAACTGATCTTGCAGGACTTAAAAATAGGGATGACAATTCTGATTCCATTGTAGTAACTGCAAACATCCTAAGAATATTTCAATTTAATTAGTCACAAATACACTAAGATGCTGAATAAAATGGAATATTAAGTATTAGCCCCCACTTCCCTTCTGAGCTCCCATGATATCCTGTAGAGACTCCCACTGAGACCATATAATCCCCTGCTCTACTCCTTTGATTTCACATCTGTGTTCTCAGCACTTTGAACAATTCACCTCTGCATCCCCAGAACCTATACAAGGCCCTAACAAATCTGGTGCCTAATGAAGGTTTAAAAAATTACATACAGCTTTAGTGTTTTTTCCTCTGCCTCATAAAAATGCAATAGACGTTTTAAACATAAGTTTCTTTTTCTTGATTTTATACAAGTAATACATATTGACTAGGGAAAATGTGTGAAGTAAAGCATGAGGAAATAAATAAAAACTACCCAATGCCAGCACCCAGATATAGCCATTTGGGGTATATACCTTTTCTCTGTAGATACGCACATACAGGGAAATGAATTTGAGAAAGTCTAAATAGAAGCAAATGGTATTAATGGAAGCTTTTTGTTTTTTATTTTGGCTGTGCTGGGTCTTCATCACAGTGCCTGGGCTCTTTGTTGTGGCGCACGAGCTTCTCTAGTTGCGGCACGTGGGCTTAGCTGCAATATATGGGACCTTAGTTCCCTGACCAGGGATTGAACCTGGGCCCCCTGCACTGGGAGCACGGAATCTTAATCACTGGACCACCAGGGAAGTCCCAGGAGGTTTTGTTTTTGTTTTTTTTTAAACGAGTTTTCTCAGTGACCCAAGTACAAAATTTTCCGTTCTCATGAAAATCTGGTTGATAAACAAAAGGCTAAAAATCTAGCAAAACATTCCATAATTGATATATATTTGTACTTTACAGAAACTATTGTGGATACAGGTGTATTTTGTTTGAGTTATGGAAAAAAGTTCATACACAACAAGGAACTGTAGAAGGAAAACTTATTTAGTGTTAGGGTGGTGGGATTATAGGCAATTTTTCTATGTTTCTTATTATTTGAAAATTATTTGTGCAATAAAAATCAAGGAAGAAAAAAGAATCAGCTTTTTGAGAATGGTATACCTACTGAAGACCTTAAAAATATTAAATGGTATTCTGGCATACTTAAAAGCATCTTGATTGCTAGAAAATATTAGATTACAGTAAGAGAAACAGTATTCATCGTGTGCTCATTATGCACCAGGTACTACACTAAACTCTTTAAGTGTACAGTCTTGCTTAATCCTCCTCATAAAATTCCTGCTCAATAGGTACTATTATTAACTTCATTTTACAAATGAGAAAAGAGAGGCCTGATCAAGTCACAGAACAGGTGGAGTTGGGCTTTGAACCAGACTATCTACCTCTAAAGACCGTTCTGATCTTCCTCCAGCTTGAGGATTGCCTGTTCAAACTTCATCTTCTCCAGAAAGTCAACCAGATTACACACAATGAAACTGGCAGCGAAATTTTAAATGATGCTAACATTTAACCACATAAGAAAAACCAAACAAAGAGAAGGAAAAAGGGACAAAGATGAAAAGCACTGGGGGAACAAGAGGGATAGGAACACAACTCACTGATGTAGACTTTGAAAAAATTCATATGCCCTATCGGATGGAAGCTGAGAACAGACATGACCCTTTATGCAGCTGCTCAAAGCTTTTGAATCCATGAAAGAAAAATCTCATTATCAAATACAAACATCCAGGTCTTTAAGAAGCCATTTGTTATTAGTTGATTAATAGTTACTCTTATTTTTAAAACCTTAACTCTTGACTAACTCATATTAAAAGCTAAGTCACATTAATGTTCCCAAAGTTAACTATATTTTTAATAATTAAACTATAATTTAGAATAGGGAACAGTTTAACGTTTTAAATTTAAAATGTTTAAGGGCTTCCCTGGTGGCACAGTGGTTGAGAGTCCCCCTGCCGATGCAGGGGACACGGGTTCGTGCCCCAGTCCGGGAAGATCCCACATGCCGCGGAGCGGCTGGGCCCGTGAGCCATGGCCGCTGAGCCTGTGCGTTCAGAGACTGTGCTCCGCAACAGGAAAGGCCACAACAGTGAGAGGCCCACGTACCACAAAAAAAAACCCAAAAACATAAAATGTTTAAAATTTTCTGTTTTATTCAGATATCCTGAAAGGTTTTAAAAAAAAACAAATTGGTAGCCTCCAACTGAAGCATAATATACAGTAATTCTAATGAAAGCACTATCATAGTAATAAGAGGATCTCTCTCTGCTTCCTTTTTCCCTCTCTTTCCTACTCACTATTCTACTTCACCTTCAACTTACTGCTGCTCTCAACCTCCCACCCTCAGATATTTGTTTCTGCTTTTGTAGGACAGAAAATATTATGCTGGGTGTAGAAACAAGCCTCTACCATATCCAATATTCGTATTTATTTATTCAAAATAAAAAATGCTTAAGTTTAAAGACTGTTTAGCTCCCTCTAACACTTCATAATAATAATCTGTGAAAAGTACAAGATCAAAATGTATTTATGCTTACATTTTAACATTTGCATTTTATGAGCAATTTTTCCCTCTCAAGTTTGTCCTCGTGTAAGTGACCTTTCCACTGCTTCATTTTAAAAAAGAAAAAACTACAGAATTGGAAAATTCCTCCAAAAACTCCCACCAATATAGACTACCAACTGTGTCAACATCCTTAAAGTCCTTTAAGATTATGACACTGGCATTAGCTTCAGAGGCAACCATAGTTTAAGAAGTCGTATATGAAATGCAGATCAAAATGAATACAATTATCACGCATCAATAACTTACATACTCCAAATATTCTAAAAAACTAATTTTCCAGCAAATATAAGTTATAAAGTCAATTTTGGAAACAAAATAACTGTGCCTCCTTACACATTATTATTTACTACAATTGTAACTAATGTGAAAAGCAATTATACTGTAGTACATTATATTCCAAAAGTACTACATCAATTTTCTAACATTATTAGAATAATCCTGAAGTATAAACAGTATACTATCATCTAGAGTATTATTAACCAATGTAATTAATACAAAAAGTTCATAGCTCTATATTATACTCACTCTGAGCGGAGCCGGGCTTCCATACCATCTGGTAGAAAAAGTTTTATTGTGGAAACAATACACCCATGGGTAACTGGTTAAAACAAACAAATAAGATGGATAAAATAATTGTATAAAAATATATACCTTCATACCTCTCATGTCTAAACATATATTTTATTCTTAAATATAATAACTTCCAGGAACGAAAATAATTTTGGTGGTTTAACAATATTCATTCCCCTGGAGAAATGCATTCCTATCTATAATGAATCACAACTGCAAGGCAGAATCACAGATAAAATTGCTTTGAAAAGTGTCCTAACGTCCAATGCTATAGCAACAATGAACCAAAGGTCATTGGAGTACATGGAAATACAATTGCGGGTCGGGGTTGGGGTGAGGGGGAGACGCACTTTCTCCTCTATATGCTAGCATCAAAATCTAAGCACAACTAGTGGGGCTGCCCTGGTGGCGCAGTGGTTGAGAGTCCGCCTGCCGATGCAGGGCACATGGGTTCGTGCCCCGGTCCGGGAGGATCCCACATGCCACGGAGCGGCTAGGCCCGTGAGCCATGGCCGGTGAGCCTGCGCGTCCGGAGCCTGTGCTCCGCAACGGGAGAGGCCACAGCAGTGACAGGCCCACGTACCGCAAAAAAAACAAAAAACAAAACAAAACAAAACCCTAAGCACAACTAGTACCCAGTTTAAAATTTAGCCCTTAGTCCTCAGTCTCCTGTCCCCAACCTATAACTCCTATCCATACCTCACAAAACTCTAAAGTTCCGTATAATAACAGCTTGGAATATGCCATTCAATACCCCATTTTATGAGCGAGAAAACCAAGACCTCAGACTAGTGAAACTGCTTCTACAACTCTCTGCTATTAAGTATCACAGCTGTTGGCTAGAACTCAAGTCTGAAGTTCCCAGTTCAGTATTTAAAATTATGGTTTTGTGGGGCTTCCCTGGTGGTGCAGTGGTTGAGAGTCCGCCTGCCGATGCAGGGAACGCGGGTTCGTGCCCCAGTCCGGGAGGATCCCACATGCCGCAGAGCGGCTGGACCCATGAGCCATGGCCTATGAGCCTGCGCGTCTGGAGCCTGTGCTCCGCAACGGGAGAGGCCACAACAGTGAGAGGCCCGCGTACCACAAAATAAATAAATAAATAAAATAAAATTATGGTTTTGTTTTTTCGGTGGTTGTTTCCTCCTCCACCTCCAAACATCTTTATATAACATTATATCAGTCACTTTGTAGATAGCTTCTTCTTCTTTTTTAAGGCTTTTTATTTATTTATTTACTTTTGGCTGCATTGGGTCTTCATTGCCACACACGGGCTTTCTCTGGTTGAGGCGAGCAGGGGCTACTCTTTGTTGCGGTGCGTGGGCTTCTCACTGTGGTGGCTTCTCTTATTGCAGAGCATGGGCTCTAGGCTCACAGGCTTCCGTAGTTGCAACATACAGGCTCAGTAGCTGTGGCCTGCGGGCTCTAGAGCGCAGGCTCAGTAGTTGTGGCGCATGGGCTTAGTTGCTCCGCAGTATGTGGGATCTCCCCGGACCAGGGCTCGAACTCACGTCCCCTGCATTGGCAGGCGGATTCTTAACTACTGCGCCACCAGGGAAGTCCTAAAGATAGCTTCTTACCATTGCTTCTTACTTCCTCCTTCTTCTGAAGATTTCAAGAGACAAAACCTCTCAAAAGCAGTACTTGTACAGAGCTTCTCTTTCTTTTACAGAAAAAAATTATTTTCATAGTTTAAAAGTCGATGGTTTTGGGGAATTCCCTGGTGGTGCAATGTACCAATGTGAGATGAACCAAGGGCTAATACTACCTGGGCAGTTCGAGGTTGCTGTACTATTGAAAGCAGTTAAATATCAGTTAAAGATCATGTCTGACTAAGCTGATAATCTAGTCTAGTCATGCCTGCCTTTGGAAAGGTTCTTGTGACAACTAGGTAAACAGATGCATAGAAATGTTAGTAATCTTTTCAATTCGCAAAAGGCAAGTATTTAAAGCAACCTGACAAAAATGTTTCTTTCTAATACTTTTATTAATGACTCTACCTAGCAGCATTTCCTAAAATGGAGTGCTAGCAGGTATTAACAAAAAAGGATTTTGGGGTCAGAAGAGTTTGGAAAATACTTGGTTAAAAGACATTTAAAGAGTTTTTACTTATTTAAATCACAGGCTTTCTCAGAGCTTAATGGGCTTTTTGTCCATAATGAAACTCTAAAGGTTATATGTGTTTTCCAAACTTATTTGACCATTGAGAATCCCCGCTCCCCTTTTTAGGAACACTGGAACTGGCACTATGGTATAACATACACGGTATACATGGTATTATGAAGAAACTACTTTGGAAAATACTGCTCTAAAGCATTTTTTTTTTTTTTTTTTTTTTTGCGGTACACAGGCCTCTCACTGCTGTGGCCTCTCCCGTTGCGGAGCACAGGCTCCGGACGCACAGGCTCAGTGGCCATGGTTCACGGGCCCAGCCGCTCCGTGGCACGTGGGATCCTCCCGGACCGGGGCACGAACCCGTGTCCCCCGCATCAGCAGGCGGACTCCCAACCACTGCGCCACCGGGGAAGCCCCTAAAGCATGTTTGAAGCACTTTTAAAACAAACTTTGCTCTAGAAATTCATCCAGAAACATTATTACTGTCATACTGCCAAGATTCAAAAACAAAATTAATTGTAAAACACAATTTTAAAGTTTTTTGGGCGGGGTAAGGAGGCTGTAGGAACACTGCCACGTTAAGTATACACATGTATTGTAAGCTAAATGCAAATTTCAGAAACGTTAAAACATGAAAAACATGTGTCGAGGGAAAACAAGGTATATCTGCAGAGAAAAATCTGCAATTACCTGCTGTATTTATGGCACTTCATTAAAAATCAGAATTAAGACTATACACGCTGACTGCCATTTAAATGAGTTCTTTCCCTATTATCTTATACAGATTATTTATTTTGCTTTGGAGTTAATATATTTACTTTATGATATACAGTCAGCCTTTCCTATTACCTCTTTACACATACACCACTTAAAGAACCAATGTTCACTGTGATAAGTTTAAAAACTGTTTAAGACCCTGGACTGGGAGACTGAAACTACTAGAATGTTGGACTCTGGTTCTGTCTCCTTCCCTCCATTGAGTAGGAAGGTCAATACTACAATCTACTTGAGTAGGTTGAAGGGTCTCTTGAGATGACCGGCAGTAACGGGAAGTAAAACTCCAGAAACATTAAAAAAAAACAAGACCCAAATGAGAGGTTTTAACATTTCCAGGATGGGAAATTATTCATATGATTGCCTTTTTAAAAAATAATTAATTTATTTATTTTTGGCTGCTTTGTGTCTCCATTGCTGTGCTCTGTCTTTTTCTAGCTGCAGAGAGTGGGGCCTACTCTTCGTTGCAGTGTGAGGGCTTCTCATTGCGGTGGCTTCTCTTGTTGCGGAGCACTGGCTCTAGGCGCATGGGCTTCAGAAGTTGTGGCTCGCGGGCTCTAGAGCGCAGGCTCAGTAGTTGCGGTGCATGGGCTTAGGTGCTCCGAGGCATGTGGGATCTTCCCAGACTGGGGCTCGAATGCTTGTCTCCTGCATTGGCAGGTGGATTCTTAACCACTTTGCCACCAGGGAAGTCCCTCTAATTGCCTTTTGACTGCAATCTAAAACGAAAGTTACCAAACCTTCATTCTGGTATTTTTTGCTACATAAAGCTTCTGATTCTAAGACTGCTTTTTTTTTTTTTAAGGTTAGAAAAGAGACAGGGCAAGTTAGCTGGATAGACAAGTACTCTTCAAATTAAGAAAAAAAACTTTTTTAACTTGAAGTATAGTCGATTTACAATGTTTTGTTAGTTTCTGGTATACAGCAAAGTGATTCAGTTATACATATACATACATATTCTTTTTCATATTCTTTTCCATTATGATTTATTTTAGGATATTGAATATAGTTCCCTGTGCTATACAGTAGGACTTTGTTGTCCATTTTATATATAGTAGTCTGTATCTGCTAATCCCAAACTCCTAATTTATCCCTCCCCCACCCCCTTTCCCCTTTGGTAACCATAAGTCTTTTTTCTATGTCTGTAAGTCTGTTTCTGTTTTGTAACAGAAAATTTGTGTCATATTTTAGATTCCCACATACAAGTGATATCATATGATATTTGTCTTTCTCTATCTGACTAACTTCACTTAGTATGATAATCTCTAGTCCATCCATGTTACTGAAAATGGCATGATTTCATTCTTTTTTATGGCTGAGTAGTATTCCATTGTGTATATATACTACATCTTCTTTATCCATTCATCTATTGATGGACGTTTATGTTGCTTCCGTTTACAGTACACGGGTTACTGTAAACAGTGCTACGATAAACACTGGGGTGCATGTATCTTTTCAAATTATGGGTTTTCTGGAGTTTTCTCCAGATACATGCCCAGGAGTGGGATTGCTAGATCCATGTGGCAACTCGTTTTTTAAGGAACCTCCATACTGTTTTTCCATAGTAGCTGCACTAATTTATATTCCCAACAACAGTGTAGGAGGGTTCCCTTTTCTCCATACCCTCTCCAGCATTTGTTACATGTAGGCTTTTTAATGATGGCCATTCTGACCAGTGTGAGGTGGTACCTCACTGTTGGTTTTGATTTGCATTTCTCTAATAATTTGCAATGCTGAGCAGCTTTTCATGTGCCCCTTGGCCATCTGTATGTCTTCTTTGAAGAAATGTGTATTTAGGTCTTCTACCCATTTTTTGATTGGGTTTTTTTTTGTTATTGAGTTGTATGAACTGTTTGTATATTTTGGAAATTAAGCCCTTGTCGGTGGCATCGTTTGTAAATATTTTCTCCCAGTCTGTAGGCGGTCTCTTCATTTTCTTTATGGTTTCCTTTGCTGTGCAAAAGCTTATAAGTTTGATTAGGTCCCATTTGTTTATTTTTGCTTTTGCTATTGCCTTAAGAGACTGACCTAAGAAAACAATGGTACGATTTATGTCAGAGAATGTTTTGCCTATGTTCTCTTCCAGGAGTTTTATGGTGTCACGTCTTATATTTAAGTCTTCAAGCCATTTTGAGTTTATTTTTGTGTATGGTGTGAGGGTGTGTTCTAACTTCATTATTTACATGTGGCTGTCTAGCTTTCCCAATACCACTTGCTGAAGAGACTGTCTTAGAAAAACTTTTTTTGAATTGATATTCTATCATCTATCATTTGAAATGATATTCTATCATCTTCATTTGTGAGCTGGAGTTCAGTGATTAAAAGAAACATTTTCTTCAACTACTTGTTTATCTCAGGTATAATTCCTACAAGAAAGGTAACACAAATGCTTTATTCTTCTGTTTTCAGAATGAGAAATGGGTTTCCTAGGTTCTTCCAGAGGAGATCAAATCTTTTTTTCTTTTTTAGTTTCATTGTAACTTTATGGATTTGAACATATTTGATATATTTCAATCCACTGCTCTTATTATTGCTTGATACTCAAATTGTCTAACATTTAATCAGCCAAAATTCCACGTTAATTCCTGAGTTCTTCTAACAGAACCTCAGCAGTCTTAGATAATTCCATTGCTTCCTGATATAACAAAAATCTTATAAATTCAATTTATACATTTCCTGCCCTAGATTCAGAGTCAGCTATTTCCCAGAGAAGTCCTCTTTCGACCTATTTATTTGATGGGAGGAATCCTTTCTCTAGGTATGTGGATTAATTTGCTACTTTATTTCTCTTGGAGTGATATTGCTTGTTGGTTTATCTTTTGACTTGGTTGGTTCTTTGGCTTTACCTGTTGGCTCAATATTCACTGAAAACATGCTGGCTACAAAGGAGCATGCTGGGAATGACAGGAAAAACCAAGAGGACTACAACCAGGTCCTTGTCCTTGAGATTTCAATTCAGTTTGTAGACAGAACTAGAAATATCTAACATAACAACAAAGGGGGAAAAATGCTATAAAGCACTGTGGGAATTTGAAATGGACAAGGGCAGGGGCATTTATGAAGAGGGTAAAGAAAAAAAAAGAATAGGATTTCAAAAGCTATAAATGGAAAGGCAGAGAGAGTGGCATGAGCAAAGAGAAAGAAAACGAGACGGATGTGAGAGAGCTGCACATCTAATGAGGGCAGCTGGAGGAGATTGGAGGGAGGGGGTAAAGAATATATTTCAAGGCCCTTTAGGTGCCAGTAGTTAACATGTATAGGTGCTAAGCACACTATACATGTTAACTACTTATGACAAACCACGTAAATAGTTATTTTTATGTTCTATTTTTACAGATGAGGCAACTAAAGTCAAAGAAGCTAAACTTGCTTCAGATCCCATTTTGGCAAGTGGCAGCGCTAGTATTCAAAAAGAGTTTCTTCTCCCTCTTGCCTCTAAATAACGTTGCTTAACATACATTAAGGGAGGTAATGGGAAATAAAATCAAAAGGTTGAATTGGATCCACATTTTTGAGGGTCTCAAGTGTACAGGTAAGCATTTCAGACTTTATTCTACAGTATGACACAGCAACTTAAGGCTTCTAAAAGCAGGAGAATGACATGAATAAAGCTGTAACAGAAGAATATTCTGGAGGCAGTGGGTTGGCAAAATATGGTGGCCAGAAGTGGAGAGCTACTGTAACATTCTAGGTTGGCATCAGGAAAAACAAGTAGTAGCAGGGAAGGCAGGCAAATGGTGTAGGTGACAACTGCTAAAGGTAAAGAAGAGACAGGATTCAGAAAAGATACCAATATTCTGAGCTAGAGTGTTTACAGAATGTTGGAGCAATAAATGAAATTGGTAAGTTAGTGGATTGCTCTAGTTTGAAGGTGGGAATTAGGCTTTGTACAGAGTAATTATAAGGTGAAAGTAGGACACTCAAGAGGAAACAATCAAGCAAGCAGCTGGAAATACAGGTACAGAGCCAGGAAGTAGGGATTCACAGCAGACAACATGAGAAGGGAAATTTGGGACTTGAGGATAAGGGAAAGCCCATAAAACAGTTGCCAGAAACTTAACAGAGCAGAGTTCTTAAACCTAGTTGTCCAAAAGAACAACCCAAGGCTTTTTAAAAATAGGTATGCCTAATAGAGGGAACCTACGTCAACATAATAAAGGCCATATATGACAAACCCACAGCCAACATCGCCCTCAATGGTGAAAAACTGAAACCATTTCCTCAAAGAACAGGAACAAGACAAGGTTGCCCACTCTCACCACTATTATTCAACATAGTTTTGGAAGTTTTAGCCACAGCAATCAAAGAAGAAAAAGAAATAAAAGGAATCCAAATCGGAAAAGAAGAAGTAAAACCGTCACTGCTTGCAGATGACATGATACTATACATAGAGAGTCCTAAAGATGTTACCAGAAAACTACTAGAGCTAATAAATGAATCTGGCAAAGTAGCAGGATACAAAATTAATGCACAGAAATCTCTTGCATTCCTATATACGAATGACAAAAAATCTGAAAGAGAAATTAAAGAAACACTCCCATTTACCACTGCAACAAAGAGAATAAAATACCTAGGAATAAGCCTACCTAAGGAGACAAAAGACCTGTATGCAGAAAACTATAAGACACTGATGAAAGAAATTAAAGATGATACAAACAGATGGAGAGATATACCATGTTCTTGGATTAGAAGAATCAACATTGTGAAAATGATTATACTACCCAAAGCAATCTACAGATTCAGTGTAATCCCTACCAAACTACCAATGGCATTTTTCACAGAATTAGAACAGGGCTTCCCTGGTGGCGCAGTGGTTAAAAATCCGCCTGTCAGTGCAGGGGACACAGGTTTGAGCCCTGGTCTGGGAAGATCCCCACATGCCACAGAGCAACTAAGCCCATGCACCACAACTACTGAGCCTGCGTGCCACAACTACTGAAGCCCACACACCTACAGCCTGTGCTCTGCAACAAGAAAAAGCACCAATGAGAAGCCCATGCACTGCAACAAAGAGTAGCACCTGCTCACCACAACTAGAGATAGAAAGCTTGCGTGCAGCAATGAAGACCCAACACAGCCAAAAATTTAAAAATAAATAAACAAAGAACTAGAACAAAAAAATTCACAATTTGCATGGAAACACAAAAGACCCCGAATAGCCAAAGCAATCTTGAGAAAAAAAAATAGAGCTGGAAGAATCAGGCTCCCTGACTTCAGACTATATTACAAAGCTACAGTAATCAAGACAGTATGGTACTGGCATAAAAACAGAAATATAGATCAATGGAACAGAATAGAAAGCCCAGAGATAAACCCACGCACATATGGTCACCTTATCTTTGAAAAAGGAGATAAGAATATACAATGGAGAAAAGACAGCCTCTTCAATAAGTGGTGCTGGGAAAACTGGACAGTTACATGTAAAAGAATGAAATTAGAACACTCCCTAACGCCATACACAAAAATAAACTCAAAATGGATTAAAGACCTAAATGTAAGGTCAGACACTATAAAACAGAGAAAAACATAGGCAGAACACTCTATGAAATAAATCACAGCAAGATCCTTTTTGACCCACCTCCTAGAGAAATGGAAATAAAAACAAAAATAGGACTTCCCTGGTGGCGCAGTGGTTAAGAATCCACCTGCCAATGCAGGGGACACAGGTTTGAGCCCTGGTCCAGGAAGATCCCACATGCTGTGGAGCAACTAAGCCCATGCGCCACAACTACTGAGCCTGCACTCTAGATCCCACAAGCCACAATTAGTGAGCCCTGATGTCACAACTACTGAAGCCCGCACACCTAGAGCCCATGCTCTGCAACAAGAGAAGCCACCTCAATGAGGAGCCCGCGCACCACAACAGTAGCCCCCGCTCACCACAACTAGAGAAAGTCCGCATGCAGCAACAAAGACCCAACGCAGCCAAAATTAAATAAATTTGCATATTAATAAAATAAAAACAAAAATAAACAAATGGGACCTAATGAAACTTAAAAGCTTTTGCACAGCAAAGGAAACCATAAACAAGACCAAAAGACAAGCCTCAGAATGGGAGAAAATATTTGCAAACTGACAAAGATTAACCTCCAAAATCAACAAGCAGCTCATGCAGCTCAATATCAAAAAAAACAAACAACCCAATCCAAAAATGGGCAGAAGACCTAAACAGACATTTCTCCAAAGAAGATACAGATTGCCAACAAACACATGAGAGGATGCTCAACATCACTAGTCATTAGAGAAATGCAAATCAAAACTACAAGGAGGTATCACCTCACACTGGTCAGGATGGCCATCATCAAAAAATCTACAAACAATAAATGCTGGAGAGGGTGTGGAGAAAAGGGAACCCTCTTGCACTGTTGATGGGAACGTAAATTTATAGAGCCACTACGGAGAACAGTATGGAGGTTCCTTAAAAAACTAAAAAAAAAACTACCACATGACCCAGCAATCCCATTACTGGGCATACACCCAGAGAAAACCATAATTCAGAAAGAGTCAGGTACCACAATGTTCACTGCAGCACTATTTACAATAGCCGGGACATGGAAGCAACCTAAGTGTCCATCGACAGATGAATGGGTAAAGAAGATGTGGCACATATATACAATGGAATATTACTCAGCCATAAAAAGAAACGAAATTGAGTTATTTGTAGTGGGGTAGATGGACCTAGAGTCTGTCATACAGAGTGAAGGAAGTCAGAAAGAGAAAAACAAATACCGTATGCTAACACATATATATGGAATCTAAAAAAAAAAAAAAAAGGTTCTGATGAACCTAGGGGCAGGACAGAAATAAAGACGTAGACGTAGAGAATGGACTTGAGGACATGGGGAGGGGGAAGGGCAAGCTGGGACAAAGTGAGAGAGTAGCACTGACATGTATACACTACCAAATGTGAAATAGATAGCTAGTGGGAAGCAGCTGCATAGCACAGGGAGATCAGCTCAGTGCTTTGTGACCACCTAGAGGGGTGGGATAGGGAGGGTGGGAGGGAGACACAAGAAGGAGGGGATATGGGGATATATGTATACATATAGCTGATTCACGTTGTTATACAGCAGAAACTACCACAACATTGTGAAGCAATTATACTCCAATAAAGATGTAAATAAATAAATACATACATACATACATACATACATACAAAGGGAAACAAACAACAAGAAAAAAATAGGTATGCCTAGGTCCCACACCTAACAAGTCTCCTTCTTAGGGCTGAAGGGTGGGATCCACACATGTGTAGCTTTACAAAGCTCTGCAGGTTAATTCTGGTGCATATCCTGGGTTGAGATTTATTTATTTTATATTTATTTATTTATTTATTTATTTTTGGCTGTGTTGCGTCTTCATTTCTGTGCGAGGGCTTTCTCCAGTTGCGGCAAGCAGGGGCCACTCTTTATCGCGTTGCGCGGGTCTCTCACTATCGCGGCCACTCTGGCTGTGGAGCACAGGCTCCAGACGCGCAGGCTCAGTAGTTGTGGCTCACGGGCCTAGTTGCTCCGCGGCATGTGGGATCTTCCCAGACCAGGGCTCAAACCCGTGTCCCCTGCATTGACAGGCAGATTCTCAACCACTGCGCCACCAGGGAAGCCCGAGAAGCCATCTTTTAAATGAACAAAAGAAGACTGCCATGCCATCAGACAGATTCTCTCAATCTGGCAAATTTGGCACATTCTGTGTTGAATCAGCTTTGTGATTTCCGTTAGTAGCAAGAAAGTGGAAGTATGTAAAGCTTATGGTGAAAGTTTCCAAGAGCTAGAAATAAGCAAAACAGCATGGCCAAAAATCACGGAGTAGTCAAGGAGTTGGTGAGAGTACCTCTGAAATGCGAATGATGGGTTCCAAAGGACAGATGGGTAAAGAAGTCTGGGGCTGAAGCTACTGAGAAAGATGGGCAAACTTGATGGCAAAAAAAGATGGTGCAAATGACTGGCAAGGGTTTCAGTAATAATTAAAGCACCTGACCCTGAGCTAAGCACTTTATGTTCACTCTTTCAGTGTTCACATTGAACACTGTGCCACAATGTGAACACTCAATATTATACCACAAACCTTGAGATAGTTAGTAGTATCATGAGTCCCCTTTTACAAGATGAGGAAATTAAAGCTGAGACAGGTTAAGGAGAGGTAACTGAGTAGTCACAGCAGAATAAAAAGGGCAGTGGGTAACAAGAAGGTTGCCAATACCCAATCCTCATATAAGCCTCCAGATTAGGAGGAAGGTTGTCAAAATCTTAGTTGAGATGATGTGGTAGAAGGAACTTTTGTAAAATAGCAGATAAAGATTTATGAGACGTTTGAAAATTTATTCAACCAATATGTGCCAGGTTAAGTGTGGAGAGTCTACAATGAAGACAGACACACTGCCTGTTCTTGAACAGCTTACACGTTAGTGAGGGAGGCAACCATACAAAGAGGACGAGTACAGTGTGCAACAGGGACATGGAAGGGCATTTTGTTCAGCCTAGAAAGCTTTCTAGGTGAAGGAAAGATCATGTGCAAGGGCTTGAAGGCCAGAAGGCACAAGACCTACTGCGGGAAGTAAAAGCAATTCAGTGCAGTTGTAGCACAAAGCAAAAGGAAGATACCATTTGCCTTACTCATAACAGGCCCTTTGTTCATAGAGGCTTAACCTAGGAACAGAGTGGGTAAAGTGGGACCTGGACTGATCAGCTAATTGGAGTTATATGTGAAGTTTATAGAACTAAATGGTCCCAAGATTTGCAACAGAGGGTTACTGTAATGTATGACCCAGAAAACTCATGCCATCTGAGCAGTTTGTGGGTTTGTGAACAGAGGAGTGGCCAGCAATCGGGTTGTTAAGGCTCCCATTCCAGGAGGATCTGATAGGTTGGCTTTCTCTCTTTCTCCCTTCCTTTTTCGTTTTCTTTCTTTCTTTCTTTTTTTTTTTTTTACTCTATTAGAGGGCTTCCCTGGGGGCGTAGTGGTTGAGAGTCCACCTGCCAATGCAGGGGACACGGGTTCGTGCCCCAGTCCGGGAAGATCCCACATGCTGCAGAGCGGCTAGGCCCGTGAGCCGTGGCCGCTGACCTGCGTGTCCGGAGCCTGTGCTCCGCAACGGGAGAGGCCACAGCAGGGAGAGGCCCGCATACCACAAAAAAAAAAAAAAAAAAAAAAAAAAAATATATATATATATATATATATATATATATATATATATAAGAAAGTCATCCTATTTGTTTACAATAACATTTTATATCTATAGGGCAGGGTATCACTAAAGTGCTAACCAATGAGTCTTTTCCCTGAAGCCACACTGTGTGGAAAGCCAAACATCAAAATCAGCTTGTTTTGGAGAGCTCGGAAAAGAAGACACACTAATATGAACTGATATGTTCAATGACCTCAGACTCATCACATTTTTAACAAAAATCCTGATTTATACATACATACACACAAATATAAAAACACTTTTATATATTATATATATATTTTTAAAATTTCCTTTTACACATATATTATTTTATACAAATACATAAATGTCATATATCCTAGAGGGGTTTTATTTCAGTTTTGCTACTCTTGCCCTTTTTAATTTGGCTCCCACTTCTCCTTTACTCCTCCTCTCCAATCAAACTCCAGGAAGACTCACATTAATGACTAGTATGTATGCATTCTTCCATGTTTTCCCATGTTCATAAAATCATACAAAAACACATGCATATAAATGTACATTTATAGAGATTGATGATACTTTTTAAAAATAATGAAATTACTAAAGTAATTCTTTCCTCACTCAACAATATATCTTACAGAAATCCCTGCAATTCATATAATACTAATGTATTCTTTTTAATACCTGCATGAAGGGAAATATAAAAATTATCCTTCCATTGTTTTTTGTACTATGCACAATGATGCAAAAAAATCCTTTCACAGATCCCGACAAACTAGTTTTTATCATTTCAAGTATCTAATTTGATACTCTTATTATAAATGTATTCAAAAGCACTATAGAGCATCTGTCTCCTAGAGTTATGGAAATATAAACAAAAATAAACAAATGGGGCCTAATTAAATTTATAAGCTTTTGCACAGCAAAGGAAACCATAAACAAAATGAAAAGACAACCTACAGACTGGGAGAAAATATTTGCTAATGATGCTACCAACAAGGGCTTAATTTCCAAAATATCCAAAGAGCTCATACAATTCAATAACAGAAAAAAAACAACCCAATCAAAAAAATGGGCCCAAGACCTAAACAGACATTTCTCCAAAGAAGACATACAGATGGCCAATAGCCACATGAAAAGATCTCAACATCGCTAATTATTAGAGAAGTGCAAATCAAAACTACAATGAGATACCACCTCCCGTGGGTCAGAATGGTCATCATTATAAAGTCTACAAATAATAATTGGTGGAGAGGGTGTAGAGAAAAGGGAGCCCTCCTATACTGTTGGTGGGAATGTAAATTGGTGCAGCTACTATGGAGAACAGTACGGAGGTTCCTTAAAAAACTAAAAATGGAGTTACCATATGACCCTGCAATCCCACTCCTGAGCATGTATCCAGAGAAAAACATAATTCAAAAAGATATGTGCACCCCAGTGTTCATAGAAGCACTATTTACGACAGCTAACACATGGAAGCAACCTAAATGTCCACAGACAGATAGACATAGACAGATGAATGGATAAAGAAGATGTGTTTTATATAGATGATGTAATACTACTCAGCCATAAAAAAGAATGAAATCATGCTATTTGCAGCAACATGGATGGACCTAGAGATTATTATACTAAGTGAAGTAAGTCAGATAGAGAAAGACAAATATCATATGATATCACTTATTTGTGGAATCTTAAAAAAATGATGTAAATGAACGTATTTACAAAACAAAAATAGACTCACATAGTTTCATTTCTGAATTTAATTTATTAATACCCTAATCAGGATTTTTTTATCTACTGTCACAAATGAAATTAGTTACAATTTTCTTCTTTGTACTTTATCTGTATCAGACTTTGGCACTAATGACAGGCTGCTGGCTTCTTCAAAGGATTTTGAGAGCTTCCCACCTTCACCTATGTTGGAGTATTTAAACAACATTGGATTTATGTTCTTTAGTAAGACCAAATTCGGCTGTGAATGCCCATTTCTGGTCAATCTTTAATAACATTTTTTAGTCTCTTTTAAAGAAATCAACTTAAAAGTTTCCTACATCTTGGGATAATTTTGCCAGGAAAACATTAATTTACTCTAGTTTTTTTTTTTTTTCTTTGCCATAGTTTCGCATGTAACAGTCTCTAATAATTCTTTTGGTATATCCCATATCTGTGTTTATATCTCCTTTTTCATTCCTTATATTTTTTAACCTAATAAAGGAATCAAGGCTTATTAATTACCTATTTTATTTTACTGTTTTGTTTTAAAGATCCAGCCTTTGGGTTTGTTTAATCCCTTTCAGAGTTTTTTGTTCACTTCATTAATTTCTGCTTTTTTATTTCTTCTTCCCAACTTCTTTTTCTTGTTGTTCTTTTTCTAATTTCTTCTAAGTGCCAAGTTCCTTCATTGTTTGTCTTTCTTCTTTAACACGGAAAATATTTAAGATTATTAATTTTTATCTGAGTAAAGGATTTACTGTATTTTGGTATGAAAGTCTCCTTTCCTTTCCACATAGTTTGAAATTCCCTTTTTGATGTCTTCTTTGATCCAGGGGTTATCCAGTAGTGTTGTACAATTTCAGTAGGATTTTCCAAGTGATATAAAGCTTATCATAATACTGTTTAGCATAGAGCATCTTTTTTTTATTTTTTAAAGCATATGTTTAAACAGTAACACTCAACTCGTGACACAGCTGTATCCCAAGAGGCCATGCATACTATAAGTCAACTTTTTGAAGGCAATAAATACCAAAAGAAACAACATTTTAAATGATGAAGAAATTTTTCTTTACTTTCCTTAAAGTTGGCATAAAAGATAAATTTTCAAAGAAGCCTGCAAGAATCTATGTTGTCAAAATAATATTGTACTAATAGTAACCCTGAATCTCAGAGTTGTCCTCTTAGCTTTCTACAGCATTTTCTAAAGTGGCCCCCACAGCTAGATGGGGAAGAAGAGAGGGAAGGAGTTTGGAACTTACCTACATCTTATAACAGTCACCCCCTTGAAGATCTGCATATATGTTAGCATGTTATAAGGTCGGAGAAGTCCTGACTATCTTTAGTTAACTAAGCATTCCTAAACGTATTTGATTACTTCATTCTTCTATCAATTAACACCTTTTAATTCTCTTTGAGAAATGCAAGCCAAGAAAATAGATATTCCTTGGAGAGAAAGACAGCGTAATCGAATTCTGTCTTCTCTGTGGGCTTCTCACAGCTGGGGTTCTGTAAATGTTTGCTGAATGACTTGCTAGCAGAGGAGGTGTGATGTGGCAACAGCAGATATCAGAGTGTCCACTGCAGCTGTTCTCAGTATGTTTATACATAAGTTGAGCTCTTAGTAAGGAGCACTCAATATTTTGCATCAAAATACAAACTGTCCCTTCTATTTTAAATTGTAAATGAAAATTCCTAAGACGTTGGCCCTACACACATCCAAATTTCAAAACCTAACACCTTAAAAAAACAAACAAGCAAACAAAAAACCTAACACTCTGAGGAGGCCAACAAAACCCAGCAAAAATAATACTGCAGTTGCAGTATGTAAACGTATATGCACGTGTACACACACACACTATCATCACCAGTACCCCCTGGATTCCCATATCTACTGTGCAAAATGCCAGAGACTAATGACTTAGGGTATTATCAGATCAGAGTGTGCTCAGAGAAACAAAAGCAGAAACTTGCCAATCGGTTCCACTGTCTATACTAAACTGAGACAGTGGGACTGCATACTTTTGGTTCCTATTTATTTAGTTTTATGATTCAGCCATATAATTTTTGGGTCATAAAGTAAACAGTGAACTAGGTAGGGCCAAAAAGCCTCAGAATTGTAAAATTAATCTAAATTTATTTAGCTAGAGAAAGCCTAGTTTCAAATACTTGAGACATGAAATTTTATATTCGTGGTAGCTGCCTACAGAATTCTGATTTTGTTTGGGGCAACAATGAAGACACAACCAAAAGGGACAAATCATAATTGATCTATGCCAGTCACGGATCTCCTGCTTCCCTTTGCCAAGTAACTTCCTTCCCAGGCTCCTTTGTAGCTACAGTTAAAGGTATGTATGTGACCTACCCATGCAGCCAGTGACACAAAAGAAAGAATCTGCTGGAAGGAGTCTATGAAAGATTATTCTTTCAAACATGAAAAGAGAGCCACACAAAAAGGCATTTTGCCCCCACCTTATCTTTTTTGCCTAGGACACTGGTGTGAGGAAAATAAAGCCTGGGGCTGCAGCCATCACCCTTAGACCATGAGGCAACAAGCAAAAGCGTAAAAAACCAACACGTAAGGGATAACAGAATGGGAGGACAGTAAGACCCTCTGGATTCCTAATAACATCACTGAGCCAAGTGAACAGTCTGGACCTACCTACCTCCAGGCTTGTTGTTAATAAGTTAACAAGAAATATCCTTATGGTTTAAGCTCCTATTGGTTGAGTATAGCATCACCACAGCCAACTGTTTTCTAACTGACACAGCAGTGCCCTGTGTTTTCATACTGTGATAAAGAATATAAATTATATAACATTTTATAATTTAAAATTTTAGAAAAACGATAGGGAAAGTGAGAGACTCAACTTTTCACTGCATAAAATGTTGTACTTAAATTGCTTTTGCAAGCATGAAATGTTTTGTAACATTAAACAATAGAATAAAAAATTAAACAAACAAGACAAATAATAGGAAAAATCGATCCATACCCGTACCTTTCCGTGTGTTCTCCGTCACATCTACCCCAAACTGGATAATGTCACCGGAAAGAATTTCACATGGTGGACTTTCTTCAGAGCCTCGACTCAATCTCTGACTATTTATAAAGGTACCATTACTACTTTTAGTGTCTTGGAGATAAAACTGCAAAAATAAAATTTAAAAAAAGAGCCAAACATTAGTAGTAATAATTCCAAACCTACTTTTAAAAAATAGTTATCAATACTTCCAACTTTGCAAACTACTGCAGGTAGATTTTTTTCCCTATCAATTCAAACCACTTATTTCAGCTAAGATTCTCCTTCATTACATATGAAATTAGAACCCTGAAACTGGGTGATTTAAAATCCAGCTGGACAAAATGGTATATCACTTCAGAAAACAGTTTACAAGGTCCTCAAAATGTTAAACAAAAAGTTAGCATATGACCCTGCAATTCTACTCTGAGGTATATACTGAAGAGAACTGAAAACATATGTCTTCACTAAAACTTGTACACGAATGTTCATAGCAGCATTATTCCTTATAGCCAAAAAATGGAAACAACCCAAATGCCCATCATCTGATGAACGGGTTAACAAAACATAGTATATCCACATGAATTATATTATTTTGCAATAAAAAGGAATGAAGTACTGATTCAAGCTATAACATGGATGAACTTTTAAAACCTGATGCTAAGTAAAAGAAGTCAGTCACAAAAGACATTTATTATGTAATTCCATTTATATGAAATATCCAGAATAAAATCCATAGAGATAAAAAGCACATTAGTGGTTGCAAGGGGCTGAGGTGCTGGGACAGACGGTGGGATGGGGTGAATAAGTGCTAATGGGTATAAGATTTCCTTTTGGGGTGATTAAAAGGTTCTAAAATTAGATAGTGGTGATGGTTGCATAACTCTGTGAATATACTAAAAACCAATGAATTGTTCATTTTAAAAGACTGAATTTTATGGTATAAATTATATCTCAATAAAGCTGTTATTTTCTTTTTTTTAAGCCAGCTACACAAAACTCTAATTTTATCTTTCCATCTCACTCTGACTTTGTAACTTTGCTCCTAGGATTTCTGGGTTAAGTCAAAGGAAGTGCTGTTTATTCCAAAGGCAAGGACAATTGGTATTAGGTAACACCTATATTAATTGCTATCAGTTAACTAACATACGTGGTACCAGGCCCAACACTTCAGTAAACTCTTTGTGATAAACATTTTGGAGACACTAGAAACTAAAATACTGGAATCAACTATGAAGGTACCACTTCCTGGCCCCCCCAAACTTGCCTTTCATCACTTGGGTAATCTTCCTTCTTTAACAAGGGAAGGGACAGCAGGAGGCACAGGAAGCCTACCTATTTATCACCTACCTATTCCAAGAGAAATTAGGAACAACTGGGATCACACACAATAGACTTACTAGGAAGAGAACAACCAATAAAAAAAGATGTACCTTTCTTTTTGCATCTTTCTACACTCTCCAGCCCTGCTTATTCTAGCAACACATTTTCACTGAATGCCTTCCTAAGGAAGAAAGGAAAGAAGAAAACTAATATTTATTAAAATACATGTTGCACCACCAGGTCCTTATTTAACCTTAACATTAAAGCTATGTTATAGATATTATTTCCATTTATAAGTGAGAAAAGTGGGGCACAGGCAAGTATCTTTCCAAAGTCACAGAGCTATGGAATACAGAAGCAGGGATTTATATCATAGAATTAAAAGGGACATTTTTCCCCCATTACTTCACACTGACCTTTATGTTTCATTTATCCTTCACTCCTTCCAAAAACCCTCTTCCAAAATGAAACACAACAGAAGAATAAGCAATTTGCAGAAGATACGAAAATGACATTTCTTTTCATTAATTCCTAGGTGACAATTTAAAGGCCACCAAGCTGTCTATAAATGACTTAGTCTCTGTTTATAATTCAAAAAGAGACCAACTGTTACTTTCGCTAGCAGTTTATATAGTTAATTACAGACCATTAATAAAGAAAATTGTGTTGATATTTTACAAGTCCATTTGAAACTTAGAGGCCTTAATATTTCACACCAGGGAGATAAGCACAGGCAATATGCTCAAGTAGGAACAATTATCCTCAAGATTTTTTCTACACTGGAACCTACTGTTGCACTGTATAAACGAGTTTGTTTTTTAATTTTAATATATTCTTGGGAAATGTGGCAATATCTGAATTCTGCTTTGGTCATTTTCAGTTATATGTGCCTTGGCAAGCCAAATAAGGGGATTATAGATTTACAGGGGTTTCCAAACTTCAAATTCTGATCCATTAGTGTGTTACTAAGTCAATTTAGTGGGCTGTTACTAGTGGTTTAAAAAAAAAAAAATTAAGAGAACAAAAGTAAGAACATATGAAATGAGGTTCAGTACTGTTTAGAAAACTTTGTTTGAAAAACAAAAATGTGTGTGTGCTTTTCTATGTGTATACACACACACACACACATATATCTCAACACCTCATGTTTGTAGCTCTTAACTCTAAAACCATAAATTTTCAAATTAAAAAAATTTTTAATCAATATTAACCCATGTTCTTTTCATTCTAACATGTCTATATTATGTCCAAAGCACACCATGGTATCTTTGGCCTTCATTTAGCTTGAACATACCATTTACGTTAGTTGCTCATTGATCCTCTGCTCTCAACCAGCTAATGGCTTCCAAACACCTTGGAAGAAAGTCCAAAGTTCTTACCATTACAGCCAATAAAGCCCCACATGATATGGCTCCTGGTTCCCTCTCCAAACTCATTAACTCACACTATTTTCCTCCCTTATCCCTCTCAGCCACACTAACCTCCACTCATGCCCCTGAGCCGCCACACTTGAGTATAGCTAGACTGCAATTGTTTACTTCCCTGCAGAAATATTTTCACTGATTTAACCTTCTGCCCTTGGTGTTTCGAAAAACTGTTATTAAAAATAATGTTTCTGCACCTTCTATGAAACAATCTGCCACTATTCAGTCTACATTGTACAGAAGCTATTCTATTTACTATCAGGTTAGATAGGTATAATAAATAAGTCAACTTATTTGCAAGGCACTGGGAAGTGACTGTGCTTACAGTCCCTGGATGCATTTCCCGTAGCAGGTATGTCAGTTGGTCCTTTGTCACTTTCAAACCAGAAATATCTTTCTCCTCTATGCTGATACACCTTTTTCTATCAGGCTTATTTATTTATTTTTGGCTGCATTGGGTCTTCATTGCTGCGCGTGGGCTTTCTCTAGTTGCTGCGAGCAGGGGCTACTCTTCGTTGCGGTGCGTGGGATTCTCATTGCTGTGGTTTCTCTTGTTGTGAAGCATGGGCTCTAGGTGCATGGCTTCACTAGTTGTGGCACATGGGCTCAGTAGTTGTGGCTCTCGGGCTCTAGAGCGCAGGCTCAGTAGTTGTGGCGTACGGGCATAGTTGCTCCGTGGCATGTGGGATCTTCCCGGACCAGGGATCAAACCTGTGTCCCCTGCACTGGCTGGCGGATTCTTAACCACTGTGCCACCAGGGAAGTTCCAAAAGAGAAAATTTTTAACTACTCTAAAAAACAAATCTTGTTGAAGCTTTAACTATCTTTATTTCCTAGTAGCCTAAGGAATGCCCAAGCATCTCTGGTGTTTGTATTAGCCAATGGGCATTCACTTTGATGTTGAGCAGATGTGTAAGGAGCCCAGAATTTATAAAATCCCCTGGAGCTCGTGGCCAAAGTTCAACTTTCACTGTTTTCAGGCTTTATCTTCAATTAACTCCCTGCCTTCCCCTGACTGAAGGTTAAGCTCCCCCAAATCAAGCACTGATGGTGATCCTTGAACTGAAAGGTTGTCCTTACCCCATCAGTCACTTTTCCTTGTTTCTTGCTTATTACGATTACCTTCAAAGACGCAGGCACAGAACTTTACAGGTTGCATAATTTGCTCTTTGGCCTTCAGAAAGTTTTCTGCTCTTTCACTCCATAAACAAATACATTTTGCATCACTTTCAGCTTCGCTACAATTTGTAAATGCTTTCATTTCCACTATAATGATAGACTGCTTCTTTCTAGCTTTTCTACGTTGACACGTTTTTGCAATATCCAACCACCAATAGGGATTTCCCTGGTGGTCCAGTGGTAAAGAATCCGCCTCCCAATGCAGGGGACGCGGGTTCGATCCCTGGTCGGGGAACTAAGATCCCACATGCTGTGGGGCAACTAAGCCCGTGTGCCACAACTACTGAGCTTGCACCCTCAATGAGAGAGCCCATGCTGCAAAGTACAGAGCCCACACACTCTGGAGCCTGTGCACCACAACTAGAGAGAGAAGAAAAAAAGAAACCCACACGTCACAACTAGAGAGAAGCCCGTGAGCCGCAACAAAAGATCCCACATGCCTCAGTGAAGATCCCACATGCCTCAACTAAGACCCGATGCAGCCAATAAATAAATACATACACACATACACACACACACACACACACAGATATGATGATAGTAATTATTAAAAAAATCCAACCACCAATAGATTAATAACATTTGAATTAAAGCTTCAGAACAAAACACAAACCCAGGACATGTGCCACAGGCCAGAGGCCAGAAATTCTAAGTCCATACAGGGGGGTTTTAAAAATGTGAATGCAGAGTAGATTCTGGATTCTAGATGGCAGATACTACATCATAGATTTTTTTTTTTTTTTCTTTTTCTTGGCCTGCACCATGCAGCATGCAGAATCTTAGTTCCCTGACCAGGGATCAAACCTCTGTCCCCTGCAGTGGAAGTGTGGAGTCTTAACCACTGGACCACCAGGCAAGACTCCATACATCATAGATTTTTAACTTACTTGAATCACCACCTAAAATCAAAAAAAGTGACTAAGACAGCAAAACCAAAATCCCATGGGCAACGTTTGCAACAAAAATTGGTGACAAATTATCCATATGAACCTCAAAATCCAAGCAGGGAAAACCATCAACAGTCACAAGACCTTCATGAAATCAGCATCTGTGCAGGAGGATGTGTATATGGAAACAATGCAGGATTTGAGGGACTTGAGAACCTCAGAATAGTCACTAGATATTTACTGGACAATATGATAGCTAATTTGAGAAGAGAAGATGAAAATGGGAAAGGTTCAGCCCAATCCACTAACAAGTGAGTATGAGGTAGATCCTGAAAAAGGCTGGAGCAGTCTGAGTCTTATAAATTCTTAAAACCAACCTACCAACAAAAGCTGCCTTCAAGGATAGGGCTCCACACTGTGGGAAAGCTGTTGGGTGTGGAACCAAAATTGATCAGGGCAGGGACAATAGAGACAAGGAAAGAAAAAGACCCAGATAAAAGGAGAAAAGGGGAAAGGAAGCCATCGTATTTTTAAACATTTTACAAAAACAACAGAAGAGGGAGCTCTGTGACATCAGAAAATTTATCCTGAATCATGACCCCCTTCTGTAAGTTCAGGAAAACAAATTACACATAAAAATGAGCAACAGAAAAATATCAGTGTCCCATGCCATACAGTTATTTAAAAAAAATAATAATAAAGAGCAAAATAACATTCCCTACACATAATGACAGACAAACCTCGGGAACAGATCAAAATTATACTATTTCAGAACAAGTTAAAAGACATTAAGAAAATAACTCAAGGCACGAAAAAGAAATATAAATCACAATTACAAAACTCAGGGAAAGGTGAAAGAACTCAAAAAGAAATAGAAAAAAAAGGGAAATCATTTCAGGAATGAGTATAAAATTAAAAGGACACAAGTAACTAAATATAACAAAAAATGTCTTAAGAGAAATAAGAAATAAAGAAGGAATTTTTTTTTGAATCAAAACAAATGAAGAAAGTGAAATTAGCAAAATGACAGAGTAGGCGGCTCCAAGCTCTTATCCCCACACAAAGGCTGAAAAAAACAAGCAGAAACTGTCAGAACCAACTTCATCAGAGCCTTGGAAAGCAAAGTTTTACAGCAACCATGTGAACACTGAATCAAGAATAAGGCAACTTAAAAATGGTAGGAAATCTTGGAACTTCCCTGGTAGCGTAGTGGTTAAGAATCAGCCTGCCAGTGCAGGGGACATGGGTTCAATCCCTGGGCCAGGAAGATCCCACATGCCACGGAGCAACTAAGCCCATGTGCCACAACTACCGAGCCTGTGCTCTAGAGCCCACGAGCCACAACTACTGAGCCCGCGCACCACAACTACTGAAGCCCATGAGCCTAGAGCCCCTGCTCTGCAACAAGAAGCCACTGCAGTGAGAAGCCCGTGCACTGAACGAAGAGTAGCCCCTGCTTGCCGCAACCAGAGAAAGCCTGCGCACAGCAACGAAGACCCAACACAGCCAAAAAAAAAAAAAAAAAAGTGGGAAATCTTCGTGGCATTCCTCACCCTTGTCGCCTCCCTTCCCCCTGTAAAACAGAAGCCTTGAAGACATCAGCCTGAATTCCCACTGTGGGACCCTGTTACCTAGTTCCAGAGAGAGCAGACCTAAATTGCAAATTATTGTGTCCGTCTACTTTAACGTGTCTGGGGGCTACCTGAAGGTCTGACTAGAGGCTCTCACCTCTGTTTAGCCTAACTCAGAACTCACCCATGATGGAAAAGCAGTGGCTTGGCTTGCTGAAAAAGTGGGATTTATCCAAAGTGGTTCAACATAAGTCAATCAATATAATATACCACATTAATAGAAAAAAGGAAAAAACCAAAATGAAACCACAAGATCATTTCAATTGATGTAGAAAAGGCATTTGACAAAATCCCATACCCTTTCATGATATTTAAAAACAAACAAACAAACAAACAAAAAACAACCCAGAAAGCTAGGACTGAAAGGAACTTCCTTAACATGATAGAGGACATTTATGAAAAACCCACAGCTAACATAATACTCAATGGTGAAAGACTGAAAGCTTTCTTCCTAAGATCAGGAACATGGCAAGAAAGCCTACTTTTCACCATTGCTACACAATACTGTACTGAAGTTCTAGCCAGACACAAGAAAAAGAAATAAAAGGCATCCATATTGGAAAGGAAGAAGTATACTATGTCTATTCACAGATGACAAGATTCTCTATATGGAAAATCCCATAGAACCCATAAAAAAGCTACTAGAGCTAACAAGCAAATTCAGCAAAGTTGCAGTTTACAAGAAAAACAGAAAAATCAGTCGTGTGTATACATCAGCAATGAACAATCCAAAATGGAAATTAAGAAAGTAATTCAATTTATAATAGCATCTAAATAAAATACCTAGGAATAAATTTAACCAAAGAAGTAAAAAACTCGTACAATGAAAACTACGAAATACTGCTGAAACAAATTAAAGACAAATACAGGCATAGCTCGTTTTATTGCACTTAACTTTACTGTGCTTCACAGACATTTCATTTCTTACAAATTGAAGGCTGTGGCAACCCTGGGTCAAACAAATCTATTGGCGCCATTTTTCCAACAGCATTTCTTTTAATTAAGGTATGTACATTGTTTTTTTTAGACATAATGCTATTGCACACTTAATAGACTACAGTATAGTGTAAACATAACTTTTATATGCACTGGGAAACCAAAAAATTCATGTGACTTGCTTTATTGCGATATTTGCTTTATTGTGGTGGTCTGGAACTGAACCCACAATATCTCTAAGGTACGCCTGTAAACAGGACATCCTGTGTTCATGGATTGGAAGACTAAATATTAAGGTGTCAATACTACCCAAACTGGTCCACAGAGTCAATGCAATCCCTACCAGAATCCTAATCGCCTTTTTTGTAGGAATGGAAAAATCAATCCACAAAGGTATATGGAATTGCAAGGGACCCTGAATAGGCAAAACAATCTTGAAAAAGAAGAACAGGGTCCATCCAATAGGAAAAGAACAGTTTCCTCAACAAATGGTGACGGGACAACTGGATAACCACTTGCAAAAGTTGGACCCCTTCCTCCCCCTATATACAAAAATTAACTCAAAGTGTATCAGAGACGTAAATGTAAGAACTATAACTGTGAAGTTCTCCTCAGCCATTATTTCTTCAAATAATTTTTTTCTGCCCCTTTCTTACTCTCTTCTGGGATTTCCAAAATGCATATGTTGGTACACTTGATGGTGTCTCATAGGTCCCTTAGGTACTGTTCATTTTTCTTCATCTTTTTTCTTTCTAGTCCTCAGACAGAGTAATTTCAATTGCCCTAACTTCAAGTTTGACTCCTTCCTCCTACTCAAATCTGTCACTGAATCTTCCACTGAATTTTTATTTCAGCTATTGTATTAATACTTTTACAATTTCTATCTCTCTACTGATCTTCCACACTTATTCACACATTGTTCTCCTGTTATTCTTTAATTTGTCCATGGTTTCCTTCAGCATTATGAGCATATTAAAAACGGTTAATTTAAAAAGTCTTTGTCTAGTAAGTCCAATGTCTGGGCTTCCTCAGGGATGCCTTTTATCAATTTCTTTTTCTTTTCCTGTGAATGGGCCATAATTTTCTATTTCTTTATATGCTTTGGAATTTTTTTTGAGAATTAGACATCTTGAATATTGTAATGTGGTAACTACAGATATCAGGTTCTCTCCTCACCCTAGGGATTGCTGTTGTTACTTGATGAAGGCTGCAGTCACCAGTTTATTTACTGACTTTTCCAAACGATTTTTTGCAAAGACTATATTCTTTGTCGTGTATCATCACTGAAGTCTCTGTTTTGTCATCTCCATGGTCATCCAGTGACCTAACAGAGATTCCCTTAAATGTCAGGATCCAATAAGAAAAGGCAGGAAGGGTGTGTTTTGTCTCTTTAATCCCCTTGGCAGATGTCAGAGAAGCTGTTCTAGTCTGTGGGGTTTGAAACAATGGCCAGCCTCTGTGCCAGGCCCTCAGCAATGAAAAGCAGTGACAAAGGGCTTCCCTGGTGGCGCAGTGGTTGAGAGTCCGCCTGTCGATGTAGGGGATACGGGTTCGTGCCCCGGTCCGGGAAGATCCCACATGCTGCAGAGCGGCTGGGCCCGTGAGCCATGGCCGCTGAGCCTGCGCGTCCGGAGCCTGTGCTCCGCAACGGGAGAGGCCACAACAGTGAGAGGCCCGTGTACCCCAAAAAAAAAAAAAAAAAAAAGCAGTGACAAAAACATACAACCCCAATTTTTGAAAGACAAGCAAAGTCACACCAGGAATCATGGGCCACCATACCCACAGTTACCCACCACAGGGCTAGGGGATGGAAATGGTAGCCACTGTGCAAAACACTGAAATTCTCAGAAATTTATCACCCTCTGCTTCACTAAGCACTCCCCTGGATGCTGCAAGTGTTTGCTTAGACTCCAGAGTTCCAAAATAATTGCTTCAGACAGTTCATGCTAGCTTAACAGTCATCCTGGTGAAGAAAACCAATTTTTGGAGCTTCCTCCTCCATTATTTTTTATGGCATCACTCCACAAGTCCCTAATCTATAATAACAGCTACCATTTATTGACTGCCTGCTATGTGCAAGCACTTCTGATCTTCACAACAATCCTACCAAGTAGCTATTACCATGTCCATTTTCTAGATTAAGAAACTGAGGCTCAGGTATATTAAGTAGATTGCCATGGTCTCACAGATAGCATAGATTTGACACTGTTATTCCTTCAAAACCTCCACAACGCCTTCCTTCTCTCCTACTTAAACTAAACAGTCTCTGGTCTTTGAGTCCAAAGTTATGAAATCCCACTTTGTTTATGAAGTTTTCCTGAAGCAATCAGAATAGGAAGAGCCAATTTCAACTCTAACTCCACTATTACGGCAAATCATTTTAATCTATAACATTTACTTGGCACCTGTCTGGAGAGATTGCACATCCATAAAATCAAATACGGAGCAACTGTACACTGAGAATAAATTAAGAGAGTATGCATTAAGTACCAAAATCCTGAGAGGCAGGATTAGGATTAATAACGTTAGGCACAGTCAGTTGCTAACAAGACACTTAAGAATAAGAGAGGTGACCTGAATGAAAGGCAAGGAGAAGGAGGAGATGGAGGAGGAACAGGTATTACAGTATATTTATATACAGTTAAGGCCCAGCCCTAGAGGGTAACCAAAAACAAACAAAGGAAGAAGTGGGGAAATATACAATAGAGTGAAGCTATAAAGAGAGGGCCTGAGCACTGCACTTAGGAGTTGAGATTTCTTAAGACAGAAGCTACTACTAAAGGATTTGATGAAAATACTGTTTTAGGGAGATTATTCCAACAGCTCTGATAATCTAGCAGCTGTGTGTAGGATGAATTACAGTGGGAGTCACTAGAAATAGGGAGATCCATAACTTGTACGTTTTTGCCACCAACAATTTAGTTATTTCTTAGACTACACAAACTTAGTTTATATGCATGTTCAATATGGATTTGTTTATATAACCTTCCTGGCTTCCTGACTAGCAAAGCACCACATATTTCAGAGGCTGGAATTTTTAAGTTGTGCCGCTGAAGGGGGAAATAAAAGTTTTATTCACATGCCATAGGGAAACACATAGAAAAGTGGTAAAATGTTCTCACCAAAATAAAATCTCACAAGTAAACTAGAATGAACTTGTCAATATACACCCAAAGGTCTTACAAATGTTATGAAATTGCCAGGATTTTTTCCATCTCCAAGTGACATCCCAGACACATTTGTTGTAAAGTAATTCTTTCTTGTGGAGTCAGTCCATAATAGAAAGAGAAAGCAAAAGTATTTCTATCTCTCTACATAGGAACAGAGATACGATTATGTAGAACAGAAGTAGAGAAGATGGGGAGGAGAAATTTTTTTAATTTAATGAAAACATTACAAAACATATAAAACACAGCTAGAATGATTACACCCTTCTAAAATATGCAAACAAAATTGTGACAACCCTTCACTGAGAACTCAAGACAAAGTAAATTAGATTTCTGAACCTTAGCAAGATGCAAAATAAACATATAATCAGAACACTACAGTTCTGAGAGGTGAGGCTACTGAAAGCCTGTACCAAATTCCAATTTGGAAGAGATTAACCTATTTCCTATAACCCAAAACTGATGGGTTGACAGGCAAATCCTAATTATTTTCTCCTCTCACAGTGTGTTAATCACAGCAAGATGCATTCTTCTTTGTCTTTGAAGCTCCTACTGAGGTAATTAAAGAACAGATACACTGATCTCAAACTCAATCTTTTTAGACCCCAAGAGGTCTTAACCTCAAACGTTAAAATTTTAACATCAATACCTAAAATAAACATGTCTTTATTAAAATACCACATATTTTAGCATATTAAGGATAGAGCAAAGGGATATTGTGATATTTTAAATACATAATACTCTGACAATAATTTATAGATCATTATTTTCCTCACAAAATGTTAGCTTAAACCATCCTGAGGTCAGCTGAAATAACAATAAAATAGTTGCACCTCCATTCTTTATCTCTGATAGTTAAAAAACCTCACCCATAGAATAACAGTCTTGTTTGCCACAAAAGGAAATCATTGTGATCACATTTGTGGGAAATACAGAACAAGGTCACTATATTTAAAGGATGTAGCCCTACATATTGTTTAATAATGCACACTATGGGCTAAATCTAAGGACAGTTGATATTGATTTATACAGTCACTAGGAGGTAGGGAGAAGGAGAAATTAATTTTTTTCCTTAAAGATTAGCAAAATTGGCAAAACAGGAATCTAGATCTTATTTAGGAAAACAAAAACAAAAAACTGCCCACACATGAAACAGTCTATTTGGCAAACAAACCAAATGGAAATGTTAAAAGACACAAATAGTACATCTGCCCCCCAAAAGAACATTCATAGCTTTTTTAAATGCTTAATAAAGTAATCAAAATGATTATGATGGCCTTTTCTATTCTTTAAGCATAACCACTCAGGTTGGCATATAATTTTAATGTTGAAGACAACTTGTTCTTTACTCACGTCTCCCTGTTTTTAGTGACAGTTAATTCTTCAAGAGATTTATCTCCTCAAGGCTTTGACAATTCACACATCCATAGGGGAGTTCTTTAAAAATTATAATACTTCTACTTTGAAAGAGAAGAGAAAACAGTTACTGAGGACTGTAAGTGAATATATAGAAATAATAATGATGAAATTTATGAAACAATGGGAAATGACTATTGGGACCAAAGAAAATAAACCCCTTACGGGGTTGAGTATAGTGCAGAGGCTCCCATTTTTCTGCCCCCCACATGATTCAGATATTCAAAACATAGTCTATTCCCAATATCTCTCATGACATTTCCCAATATCTCTCATGACATCCACTGTTTCTCAGGATGAGTAGGTAATGCCCCCAATTAAGAGTCACTAATTCTTTTTTTAATTTTGAACTGAAATTTAGTAACAGAAAGTATCACATTCAAATTCCACCTCCACCTACGGCTTTAACACAAGGCCTTAAACATTTTCCCAAGGTTTTAAGGGCCAAAGGTGAGGCTGCTGGGAAGTTTTTCTTTTAGAAGGGTTGTTGATTTCTTTCACTACCATGAAAGGCAACATCACTTATATCCAGAATTCACCTATGTATACAGAAATTTTAAACACAGAGCAAAGCCAAAGAAGAGTTAATTGTTCAACAGTGTCAAAAAGATGCCACATAATTTACAATAATCACAAGTTTTTTTGAGTTCTTACCATATGCTTGGATAAACTACTTTCCATGCAGTCTTCTACTTATTCTTTAAAACAGTCCTATGAGGTAGATGTTTTATTATCCCTATACCACAGATAAAGAAATTAGGACTAAAATAGGTTAACTAACCTGCCAAAGGTAGTAATGGGGAGAGATGTACATTTTAAAGTTTTTAATCTCAACTATTCTGCTATGCTACTCATGTTTGTCTGGTCATTTCACAACCACTATCTCTAATGTTTCTACCAACCATCACATGAATTAGGAATGATTTTGTTCATTTGATGGATCCGCAGGTTGAGGCTGAAACACAAGCAACCCATCTAAGTAACCTCTCTACGGTCACAATAAAATCATAAAACAGCAATCAGGCCTTATGATGCCAAATTATCAGGAAAAGTGAACTTTCAAAATTTCTTTCAGAAATGCATTCACTACCTTCTACCACCTATCTGACATACAATCCTAATAAATTTGAGTTTCCCAGCTTCCATGTCCATGGCAGATTAAAAGGGAACAAGCATATGCCAGGGACTATGCTAGGCACTTTATACACATAACCTTATCTAAACTTCAGAACACTATGAAATAAGTAGTATCCCACATGAACAGACAGGGTAAGAAGTTAAATTATACGCCCAAAGATTACACAGAAAGTAAGAATGGCAAATAAGATCTATTAGACACCTCATGACCATGGCAAATCCCTTGAAGATCAAGATAAGTGATATCCCTACCCTTAATAAAATGCCTGCTGAACAGGCATCAAACAAGTATTTTATTTTTTTAATAAATTTATTTATTTTATTTATTTTTGGCTACGTTGGGTCTGCGTTGCTGCGCGTAGGCTTTCTCTAGTTGCAGTGAGCGGGGGCTACTCTTTGTTGCGGTGCGCAGGCTTCTCATTGTGGTGGCTTCTCTTGATGCAGCAGAGCACGGGCTCCGGTTACACTGGCTTCAGTAGTTCTGGCGCACGGGCGTAGTTATTCCGCGGCATGTGGGATCTTCCCGGACCAGGGCTCGAACCCGTGTCCCCTGCATTAGCGGGTGGATTCTTAACCACTGCGCCACCAGGGAAGCCCCAAACAAGTATTTTAAATAAATATTTCGTGAGTGTGATATTTATAGCCCCGACTCATTCCATCATTTACCCACCATTTCCTGAGCATCTGTGAATAGGAATTCAGCCATCAGCTGCTAAAAATAGAATATGTGACTTTCCAAAGTCACTTAGAGCAAGTGCAAAACAGTAATAACAACAAATACTATCAGTAGTAATAATGTCAATAACCCCATAGGGCATTCAATATGTCACCAATTCCTAGGAATTCTGATTCAGAATAATCTCTCAATTCCACACTGCCTTTCCCTCCCCATTACTGTTCCTCTAACTCAGGCCCGTAACATTTGCAAAGACAATGGCTATGATTCCACACTCTTCACCCCCTACACTGATGCTAGATTTATTTCCTAAAATACAAACCTGACCATTTTGTTTCCCTTTGTAAAAATGGCTGTTGACCCTTTGCCTTCAAAATTAAATCTGAGAGCTCTGATAACTTTCAAAATCTTTCATAATGACCTCAATCACCCTATGAAACTGGATTTTCCACTTTTCCTAAAAGTACCATCCATTCCATCCTTGCATAACTACTAGCAATTCCCTACACAAGCCCCAGGTATGATGCTTGCTTATGTTGTGCTTGGACCCGAAAAGCCCTTGCTTCCACCCACCCACACTCTTTACTTGTTAAAAGCCTCCTTTTCTTTCTGAAGCCCCAGTTTAAATATCTTAACAAATAAGATTTCTTGTTCAAATAACATTTCTCACTAAATAATATTACACCTGAACCAGAGACTCAAGGCTTTATTCCAGGTTAAGCCTCTAACTCCCAACCCTCTATGTCCAAATCATAGTCTGAACAGCATTACAATTCCATCTTTTTAAAACTATAACATTTATTCCCTGTCAGAAAGTTCCAATAGACACAAGTAACAAATGATGTTTTATACATTTCAAATAAATGAAATAATTCATACTTTAGAATGGAAGCTATAAAGTTTTGATTTACCATAGGACAGGCCAAACTGTATTACATCCAAATAGCAATATGCTATATGGAACAGAGCATACGTTAAAGGTTTGAATTCCAGCCCCATCACCTTCTAACATACTGTGTGACCTTGAGCATGTTATTTAGCCTCTCTGAGCATCCCTTTAGTTATAAAGGGTTATTTATAAATCCCTATTTATAAATTGGGGATAATATCAGTAGGTACCTCTGAGTGTTTGTTGTAAAGGTTAAATGATGTTAAGCATGGAAGGTATTTAGTACAGCATTTGTACACAGTAACTGCTAAACAAATGGCAGCTATTATTACTAAATTCACAGAATATGCATAAACGTGTAATCACTGAAAGTTTCTTCAGAGAACTGATGCAAGACTTTCCTTTATGCCTTTTCCTTATAACCTTTCTTAAGCTAAAGTTCTTAAAAATAATTTACCAGTTAATTACTTAAACAGTAAACAGCTGATAGAGATATAAATAAATCAGTAACAGCTGAACTCTAACAAATACAGATGTTAAAAATAGCATGTCATTGCCCCATTACACATGAATATTACCATAAATAACCACAACCTGTGCAAAGAAGCAGCTAAATCTCTGTCTCACAGCACAGACTGAAAACCATTTATAAAAAATATGAAACACACATCACAATATGGATCAGGGAATTCCCTAATCATAGTTATATCAAAAGGAAATTACTACCCTCAGATATATGTAAATACACTCAGAATATATAGCACAGATTAGCAATCTACAGCTCACCTGACAGTGTGAACTAGCTTCTGAATAAATTAAGCAAGTGATATTTAACAGATGTCATATAATTCCATTTCTAAACCAGAGCCCTACTATACTCCTGGCCCTGAGTGAGTGACAGGGTTGGAAATCCAGTGAAGTCATGGAATAATGCTCCAGAAGCATTAACTCACTCAGTTCAAAACTAAAAATGCTCCTTAGGACACCTAAGTAGCATATAAATTACTAGGGCAGGGCAGAAGTTTTCCCATTACACCCTCCTATACTATTTGAATTTTCTGTTTAAAAAAAAAAAGAGAGAGAGAAAGAGACATGTATGGGAAGGGGCAAACAAGCATCTAACTCCAAAACTTTCAAGAGACCAAAAAGCTCAGGAAGATGGGCAATTATCAAAGTGGTCAATATCAGTTTGGCAAAGATTAAGAATAGTGATACCTGGCTCTGGCAATATAAAAATGTGGAGAAACAGCTCTCTCACATACTGGGAAATATACTGGGCATATATACACTGGGCATAAGAGTGTAAACTGCTACAATCATTTTGGAAAATGATTCAGCAACACCTATTAAAATTTTAAATGCTTATATTCTTCGGCTGAGCAATTCCACATCCAGGAATCTAACCTATAGAAACAATGAAATGCACACATGTACAATGACAAATGCGTTAAGTATGTACCGAAGCCACGTTAATAGAAGTTAAAAACTGGAAACTACTAATGCCCAGCCAAACTGTCTGATTAAATATCAGACATCATAATCATCAAAAATAATATAACGGTATGGGTACTGAAATTAAAATATATCAAGACATACAGTGATCCCTTTTTTTTTTTTTTTTTTCCGGTACGCGGGCCTCTCACTGTCGTGGCCTCTCCCATTGTGGAGCACAGGCTCCGGACGCACAGGCTCAGCGGCCATGGCTCACAGGCCCAGCTGCTCCGCGGCATGTGGGATCCTCCCAGACCGGGCACGAACCTGTGTCCCCTGCATCAGCATGCGGACTCTCAACCACTGTGCCACCAGGGAAGCCCCAGTGATCCCTTTTATAAAAAGAATGATAGGGACTTCCCTGGTGGTCCAGTGGTAAAGAATCCGCCCTACAATGCAGGGGATGCAGGTTCGATCCCTGGTTGGGGAACTAAGATCCCACATGCCACGGGGCAACTAAGCCCATGCGCCACAGCTACTGAGCTCGCGCACCTCAAGTAGAGAGCCCATGTGCTATAAACTACAGAGCCCAGGCGCCCTGGAGCCCGTGTGCCACAAGTAGAGAGAGAAAACCCGCACGCCACAACTAGAGAGAAGCCCAAGCAGTGCAACAACAGATCCCGCGTGCCTCAGCGAAGATCCCATGTGCCACAACTAAGACCCAACACAGCCAAAAAAATAAAATAATAAAATAAAATATCCTGAAATTGAGAGTCATCTTAAAAAAAAAACGATATACGCTTATACGCCATTAGAAAACAAAAATCTGAAAGAATGTATACAAACTATTCACAGTGCTTATCTCCACAAAAAAGAAATCTTAAAGAGTTAAACTTTCATAATATTAAAAGAGATATAAAACTTTATTCAATAAGGCTAACAAATCTTCAATTCTGCACTATCATCATTTGATGGAAGAAAATGGAAAGAAGATGAAAAGAAACAAACAAAACAAACCCCCAAACAAATAGAAAAATATAACTATGCAAAGAGAGAAAAACACAGAAAAACAGAATTTGCCAGGAAAAAAAAAGAGTTAAACATCAAGGGAGATCAAAGTGCAATAAATTCAAAAGGGTTAATAAACTAGTCATCTCCTTGACACAAGAACACACTTCAGAAGTAAAATCACTGACTTATGAAAGGTACTTAAGAGGGTTAACAGCTCACTTGCTCTTTGTTCTTTCAGATTACAGGACTCAGTTCTGAATGGAAGAGCTTCAGCAACCCACCAGAGTTCTTTATGGGGCGGGGAGGGGGAGAGGGGGGAATCAAATTAAGGCATCTGGTATAAATATGGTCTTCAGGATCCCTGCCCTTAAAATAAAATAGTGCTATAAAACTGGAAAAGCATAACGTTAACCTTTTATACAACACACACACACAATGATAATATTTGTACAGCACAAGATTTCCTGACAGACTGGATGTAAAATATGAAAAAAAGGAGTCAAGAAGGATACCAAAGTTTTTGACCCAAGCAACTTAGAAGGATATACAAGTGACCCTTGAACAACACTGGGGTTAGGGACACCAATCCTCCATGCAGTTGAAAACTCCCATATAACTTTTAACTTATAGCTGGCCCTCTGTATCTGCAGTTCCATATCCAGGAATTCAACCAACCTCGGATCGTGTAGCACTGTAGTATTTACTACTGAAAATAATCTGCATATAACTGGACCCATGCAGTTCAAACCCATGTTGTTTAAGGGTCAACTGTAACTGCCCCTATGTGAACTGGAAGGGCTGAATGTGAGAAGGTTTTTTATTGAGGTTAGGGAGGTATCAGGAGTTCAGCTTTGGACATATTAAATTTGAGGTGTATGTTAGATATCAGGTGAAAATGTCAAAAAGGCAGCTGGATGTGAACCTAGAGTCCGGGGAAAAAGTCTGGGCTTGAGATAAAAATGTGGTTGTCATCAGCATATACAAAGAACTGAAAGTTAAGAGACAGAATGAAATCATTAAGCAAGTACAGATAGACAAGAGGACCAAGGACAGAGTGCTGAAGCAGTCCAAAGTTTATAGGTCAGGGAGATGAAGACCAAGCAAAGGAAATTTCAAAGATGGCCAGTGAAGTAAAGTGTTGTGTCCTGGAAGCCATTGTGAATGATGTTTCCAAGAACATGGAAGAGATCAACTATGTCAAATGATGCTGAAAGATCAAGGAAGATTAGGAATAAGAACTGACCAAGGGAAATAGCAACCTGGAAGCCACTGATGACCCTGACAAGAACTGTGGATGTAGTGGACAATGAAAGCCTCACCAGAGTGATTCAAGAGAAAATGGATGGAGGGGAATGAGAAAGTGTACATATAGACAAATCTTTTAAGGAGTTCTGCACTAAAGGGAAGCAAAGAAATGGGCAGTAGCTAGAAAGTAAAGTGGGGTCAAGATAATAATTTTTTAATATGAGAAAAATTACACTGTTTCATGTACTAACAAGAATAATCCAGGGCTTCCCTGGTGGCGCAGTGGTTGAGAGTCCGCCTGCCGATGCAGGGGACATGGGTTCGTGCCCTGGTCCGGGAAGATCCCACATGCCGCGGAGCAGCTGGGCCCGTGAGCCATGGCTGCTGAGCCTGCGCGTCCAGAGCCTGTGCTCCGCAACGGGAGAGGCCACAACAGTGAGAGGCCCGCGTACTGCAAAAAAAAAAAAAAAGAATAATCCAGTAAAGAGCAAGGGTACTTGACCCAATCCTGAGGATTCAGAAAAGGCTTCTGATGGAACTGTCCCACGCTGAGTCATGAAGGCTGATTAAGAGTGAATCAGGGGCTTCCCTGGTGGCGCAGTGGTTGAGAGTCCGCCTGCCAATGCAGGGGATAACGGGTTTGAGCCCTGGTCTGGGAAGATCCCACATGCCGCAGAGCAACTGGGCCCGTGAGCCACAACTACTGAGCCTGCGCGTCTGGAGCCTGTGTTCCGCAACAAGAGAGGCTACGACAGTGAGAGGCCTGCGCACCGCGATGAAGAGTGGCCCCCGCTTGCCACATCTAGAGAAAGCCCTCGCACAGAAACGAAGACCCAACACAGCCAAAAATAAATAAATAAATACATAAATTTATTAAAAAAAAAAAAGTGAATCAGGATGAGAAGGGAGGGGACTGAAACAGCATGAGCAAACAGAGGTGAGAAACAACATAGTGGGGGGGTGGCATGTGAAGCACAAGACTGAGAATGACAGGAAATCATGCTGGAGAGGTGAGCAGTCACCAAGCCTTTTAAGATGATTCAAGCAGTACAACCTTTATGATATAGATGATAGGGGACTTGCCACTATAGGGTTTAGATAGGTAAATACTAAGATCAAACTGACATTTCACTCAGGGAGGGAATAGCTTGAGGGGTACTAGACTGAAGCCAGGGAGACCAGTTATAGTTATTGAAATAAAGAAATAACAAGGTCCTAAACTGGACAGTGTTAGAAGCAGTGAACGGGCTTAGTGACAGATCTTAAGTGCTCAGTGTTGAAAAGCAGTAGTTTCTAGTATGAGCTACTGAGCAGATGATAAGGCCATTACCTGTATTTGGAAATATTGGGGAGGGGGTGGTGAATGATTCATTTCAATTTGGGGTATATTGTTTTTAGAGTCTCTATAGGACATTCAAGTGAATAAATGTAAGCAGGCAATGGGTAGAAAACTCAGACCTTAGAGCTCAAGATATCTGAGAGGCATCTGAGTGGTAATTAAAATTATTATAATATATGAGATGATCCAAAAATAACATTTACGAGGAAAACAATGATTGAACTTTTAGGAACACTAACACTTTATGGAGAGTTAGTGGAGAATATGCTTGAAGGAATTTCAGACAAAACAGTCAAAAAGCTACAGAAAAACTCAGGAAAAGAAATAACCAAGAGGCCAGGGAACAGCCAAGGACTAACACCTTTACCAGTTTAAAAAGAGATAGTGTAGTGACCTGAATACACTGGTGGGGATCAGAAATCAAGTCAAATCACGTAACAGTCTAGACTTTCCAATTCTGTTGTATTAATTTTTCAAAAATTAGTAGAATCTACAGGTCAGCTCTTCCTGAGGTCCCTAAGTAGTCAAGCCAATCTGAGTGGAAAAGACTAAAGAACTAAATACAGTTGCACCACTACCTCCTGTAGAAGAGTATTTACAGTTTTACTAGAAGAGTATTTGTGGTTGCTCTATACAAAGAAAATTGGTGATGTATTTCTTAATAAACCAAAAATTGTTGTCAAGTATAATAAAATGAATAGGAAGATTTTTACTTTTTATCATGCCTGACTTCTTGATTGTTACATAATACTTCACCCACGACTTTATATAAACTCAACTAACAATAAAACTCATAGCCTTATATAATAAGGAAAAGTATTTAAGTATGGATGATGTAAAAACCTATAATGCTAGTACTTAGGGAAAAATATTACCAATACAATAAAAATTTGTCAGGAATGGAGAGAATTTTTGACACTGGAAGAAAAGAGATAACTTGAAGATACAAGGGGAAATAAACAGGGCAAGGATCAATTTCCGTTTCTTGATTTTAGCTCTACTTTATAATTTTTTGGCAGACAATTTGTCACACTGAAAAATCACTTACTCTTGGATGGCTGTACTGTACTAACTGGGAGTGACTCATAAGTGTTTGGTCCCACCCATACAGAAGAACACTGCAAAGAACTTTAAAAAAAAGAAAATCAACCGGAAGCGTATTTTCAAATGAGCACCTAACACAAAATCATTAAAGCATAGAAAAGATGTGACAGAATTATTACTCACTATGAGAAAGTTTAAAGCATTTTCTTGGAGTGGGGTGGGGGTGACTCTCAAGGTGTGAGTCATAGGATTAAAGGACAACTGGATCCAGGATTTAGTGAAAGCTGGAAAAGCAGGATTCAGATCACATGCAGCTCTCCAGGCCAGAGAGAAAAATAGCTGAGTTGGGTTAGTGCCTCCAGAGTTTAGGTGAGTCACAGAGAGAGCAGAGAGAAAAGCACAACCAGACTGGATTTCAGCACATGGGAGAAATCTGTAGCTGTTATCTTTTGGTTTACTTCTTCCCTTATTAATTTACTATTAAAACATGTTAATTACATTCAAAGAAGCTAAAACAGAGGTTACCCCAGAATCTTACTACTCCATAGATGTGGACAAGCTCTGCCACACTGCTTTGCACTTGGACTAGACCAAAACACAAAGCTAACGTCACTACCACAACCTTTCTAGCACTACATATTTTCATTTTGCTAATTTAATATAACAACCATTTTGTAAGATATTTATTTCTGTGGTTACTAGCAAGGATGTCTGTTTGTTTACTACATATATTCATCTTGAACAAACAGACTGCATAGTTCTTTGGTCCACCTACAAAAATCTTGTTGACCTCTTATATTGCAAAGGACATCTTGTGTGTTATATATACTCATTTTGCTGTCATAATGAATGCAAATGATGTTCTATTTCCATTGTTCTCATTTTTCATGGAACCAAAGTAGTTATCAATGTTTACTTAGATATTCATTAATTTTTTTTTTTTTTTTTTGCCTTCACTTGGTTTTAGGCGCTAGCAGTTGCTTATGTACCAATAAATCCTGAAGGGGTTTCCATTATTATACAGTTATACTGCATGTCTTAGAAATTTTCACTTGCCTGATCCAATCATTTCAGTTTAACTCTTTTATATCATTTATTTATGTTTCTTCTCAAATACAGTGCTATCATCCTTTCTTTAAAAGAAACATTTTTGGGCTTCCCTGGTGGCGCAGTGGTTGAGGGTCCGCCTGCAGATGCAGGGGAAGTGGGTTCGTGCCCTGGTCCGGGAAGATCCCACATGCCGCGGAGCGGCTGGGCCTGTGGGCCATGGCCACTGAGCCTGCGCGTCCGGAGCCTGTGATCCGCAGCGGGAGAGGCCGCAACAGTGAGAGGCCCGCGTACCGCAAAAAGAACAAGAAACATTTTTTGTGGCTAAGTAATGATATAAAATGTAATGGGTTCCAAGCAATTCTACACCTAGGTATCTAGCCAAGAGAAATAAAAGACACAAAGTACTGTACACAAATGTTCCTAGCAGCGCTGTTCATAATAACCAAAAGTTGGAGGCAATCCAAATATCCATCAACCACTGAATAAATAAGATATATCTGCAATAAAGTGAATGAACTGTTGATACATTCTATAAAATAGATGAACCTCAAAAACATAATGCTAACGGAAAGAAGCCAGACACAAATGACTGCATATAGTATGATTTTGTTGATTTAAAATTTCTGGAATATGCAAATCTATAGAGACAGAAAACAGATCAGTGGTTGCCTAAGGCTGCATGTGGGAATCAAGGACTGAATGCAAATAGGCACAAGAGAACTTCTGGGGGTGATGAAGATGTTTTATAGCTAGATTATGGTGATGATTACAAAACTACAGATTTACTAAAAACCATTAACTTCAAGTAAACTAAACTTACTTTTACAATGGGTAAATTTTATGGAATGTAAATTCTACTTCAATAAAGCTGTTTTTAAAAGGCCAATGAACAGAGGAAGGATGAAAAGAATATATGAATATATACACGCACATAGGAAATAACTTTGTAATATAAAAATTTAAGGGATTCAGCTTGTTACTGATAAAAGTGGCAGAAAGTATTTTAAATAACACTCAGTGCGTTCAAGAGTGACATAAGAGAAACATTTTCACAAGCTGGTCATGGGAGTGTAAATTGGCACAACCTGTCTGGAAAGCAGTCTGGCAAAGTATACGAAGTAAGCTTTAAAACAATGTCCCCTTTGATTTACTTCTGAGAACTTAGCCTACAGAAGTAATAAAAAACATATATAAAGATCTAGGTATAAAGATATTCAGAAAGCAAAATTTATAATAGTTTTAAAAGATGGAACCTATGTAAATATTCAACAATGGAAGAACAGTTAAGAAAACTGCAGCCCATCCATGAATATTCTGCACTCTTTAAAAATATCTGTGTGCCTATGGCCCAGCATAGAGCATGTCATCACTGCTCCCACCACCACGACCTACACTCAGGAGGAAGATCCTCTAAGAGGAAGATTCTCACCGTTTCCTGCAGGTCATGGCTAGCAGAACACTGGTGGCATCCCGTAACTGTGCAAATGATGGTACATTTGAAATGAAGAAATGTGACCTTCATGGGTAGTAAGAGGGCCCTCGTATCACAACAGTGCTCGGTAGTGAAGAGAGACTCAGACTCTACAGGATGATACAGACTGTTTGCCAATGGAATCAAACAGAAAGTTATTCGTGGTTTTTGTTACTTATGTAATGTCAAGAAGTTTGTGGGGGACTTTAGGTCGGGATAAAAATCATAGATCATCTCATCACAGCTTACCGGGCTCATGGCTTTAGCTTTACTTGTGGACTTTCTGTCCTAGAAATTTGTAGAGTTTACAGGACAAAGAGAAGGTTGTGCTAAAGGAAAAGTAGGATTAATACACATGTACACTAAGACCTTCTACGGGGATCAGGGCATTGTCAGAGCTCAGGTTCCCCTGAGCACTGGTCTGGCCTGTAAGTACAGTTACCACTCAGTATCCAAGGGGGATTGGTTCCAGGATACCAAGGGGGATTGGTTCCATGGATACCAAAATCCTCAGATGCTCAAGTCCCTTATATAAAATAGCATTGTATTTGCATATAACCCTATGCACATCCTCCCATATACTTTAAATCATCTCTAGATTACTCATAATACCTCATACAATATAAATGCTATGTAAATAGTTGCCTGTGCATGGAAAATTCAATTTTTGCTTTTTGGAACTTTCTGGAATTTTCTTCCCAAACATTTTCAATCTGCAGTTAGTTGAATCGGTGGATGCAGAGCCCATGGATAGGGAGGGCCAATTGTATAATGGAAAAAATGAGGTCTGTTTGACTTTATATTTGAAGCATACAACATGGCAACTTTGTGGAAATGACCGTTTATTTTCATCTGTGAGAAAAACCACTGTGTAATGGGAACATCTGTTTAGAGAGCAGCAGCCATCACTGATTACTACAAGAAAGACAATTTTCTTCCTGGGCTTAGGTCAGATGGAATGGATGCTCTATTGTGTCCAGGAGGCAACAAAGATTGCAGCTGCCTATTATAGATCTGTATAGGGGATCATACTGATAGAGCTGCAGACTCAATATTATGAAGGACACAGTATGCATGATCTTGGAGCCGGTTACTATACACAAGAAGAAATACAAGAAGTAAGAAGAGTGATCCTATTATGCTTCTCCGAGATAGAATAGCACACAGCAATACTGCCAGTGTTGAAGAATGAAAGGAAACTGATGTTGAAGTGAAGAAAGAAATTGAGAGTACAGTCTAGTTTGCTACAGTTGATCCCAAACCACCTTTAGAAGAGCTAGGCCATCACTTCTATTACAGTGATCCATCTTTTGAAGTTTATGGATCAAGTGAATCACTTAAAGGAAGACTGCAGGGACTTCCCTGGTGGTCCAGTGGATAAGACTCCATGTTCCCAGTGCAGGGGGCCTGGGTTTGATCCCTGGTCAGGGAACTAGATCCCACATGCCACAACTAAGAGTCCACGTGCCACAACTAAGAGTTCACATGCCACAACTAAGAGCCTGCATGCCACAGCGAAGATCCCGCATGGTGCAACTATGACCCGGAGCAGAATGAATGAATGAATATTCGAATGAATAAATAAATAAAGGAGCACTGTAAACTTACTATTATGCCTTCAACAGAACATTCAATGGTCAACTTTAAGAAACTTTGTGTTCTCAACTTTAAAAGAAATAAAACCCATCAAACAAACAAACAGTTTGTAAACGTGTTTATGCTACTCTATAAAATTAAGTTTAAAAAGATGGGAGAAAAATTTAATGGGTTCCAAAAGTCCAGTGGTACAGTGAAAAGTACATCTTCTTTCCCATGCCCCACAGTTTCCCAATTTCCCTCCACAGAAGCAAATATGTTACTAGTCTCTTCTATAAGAAAAAATGAAATTTTTAAAAACTGAAACAAATCGACAAACCCAAAAGACAATTTAAAATGTTTAAAGGGGGCTTCCCTGGTGGCGCAGTGGTTAAGAATCTGCCTGCCAACGCAGGGGACGCAGGTTCGAACCCTGGTCCGGGAAGATCCCACATGCCGTGGAGCAACTAAGCCCACGAGCCACAACTACTGAGCCCGCGAGCCACAACTACTGAGCCCGCGAGCCACAACTACTGAAGCTCACGCACCTAGAGCCCGTGCTCCGCAACGAGAAGCTACTGCAATGAGAAGCCTGCGCACCGCAATGAAGAGTAGCCCCTGCTCACTGCAACTAGAGAAAGCCTGCGCACGACAACGAAGACCCAACACAGCCAAAAATAAATAAATTTAAAAAAAAATTTTTTTTAATGTTTAAAGGAAAAGTTCATAAATTCTTACATTCAGAAAGAAAAATATGGAGGGAGAAACAGAAACACATTGTAATTAACATGAACCAAGTGGCAGAAGATACGAAAAGTATAGGCTGGGGGAATTTGGAAGCACTGAGTTAAATCTATGGGGAGATAGAATAAGATATTAGCATGTAGGATAGGAACTCTCTCATATAGGAACTCTCTCATACCTATACTTACAGAAAAAACTCATCTTAAAATAAAATCCAATTCCGAAGTCAGGCAGAGATTTTTCCCTCTTGTGTCAGTGAGTCACAAAGCTGTCTCAAGCTTATTTTACCCATCAAGCCAAAAGACATACCACTCTCTTGTTATAAGGATTATAGCTAGGTATGTTTAATGAACAAGTTATTACAATTAGAGGAAAATACCTTATATCTGTTATAAGTAACAAATTGTATCCCTTAACTGTGGCAGTCAAACTACTGCCTTTTGCTTCCTGGCAATGTTAACTCTACTAATTTATTCTCTAACAGAGAAATAATGCCCCCCATGGTGGGCTGCCTACTGCAGTTACTCCATGCAGAAAAGGAGAGCGCTTCTGAAGATCTAAGAATAAGTGCATTAAAATACAAATTTCATCTTCATTTTGACTGCCATTATAAACTGAGGTATCACAGAGTGACTTGTTCACAGACAAAAATTTCCCAAGCAATGGAATAGCTGAGTCACTATTCACCAAAGACTTAATTATCTCATATAGTCAGTGAAAGAAAATGATATAACATTACAAAAGTCATCTATTTTTGTAGTCTTTGTTCAGGGTTCCAAAAATGAATTTCAATATGGTTGCTGACTCTGAAAGTGATTTTCACACTCAGATTTACCTCTTAAAACATTTGGGTACATTCTTTTTCTGGGATTAAATTAAATAACATCTATGCATCAATCGAGTTACACCAGAGGGAATGCTCCACCAACTTCTAGCTGAGTTTACAATATAACGTTAGCTTTTTCTAGAATGGGCAAGTCAACTGAGCTGTAACATTCCCTTGGGCTTTATGCCATTTCTCAAGTTTAAAATTGAAACATCAGTTGAAGAAAAATAGGTACAACCTAACAGCCTATGCAACTTAATTACAGGCAGATTAAGCTGCACACATCAGCTTCAGAACAAAAAGAGTTAGAAAAGAACTAAAAAAATCAAATATGAGATTTTTACTGCTGAAATGGTCTATAAAATACTCTCATGGATGAGATAACTTAGAACCTCAAAGAAGTTGCCTGTACAAGAACACAAAACAAATAAGGCAAGCTGGGAGTGGGGGCCAGGGCCTCTAAAACATTCTATTTCACAAATCAATAGCCTCCACAATCTCAAAAATATCTATATAGAAAACTGATTAAACTTTCAAATGACAAATTTAAGAATCACTCACTTGACTCAAAATATTCGCAATAAATAACCTCATTAGAAAGGATCTACATACCAGTAAAAATGGTTAACATTTACTGAATTCTTACTGTGTGCCAGGCTCTATATTAAGTCCTTTACATGTATTTAATTCACTTAATTCTCACCACTCCCCTGTGAGGTATTATTATTAACCCCACTTTAAAAACAAGAAAATTGAGGCAGAGTTTCTGGCAAATTACTTGCTAGAAGTCACCAAGCAAATAAGAACTAGGGTATGAACCCACGTAATGATCTCCTCAGCTGTAGTCCCTAACTCCCCACTTCTGACCTCGCAGCTCTTAACCATTCTACTATACTGCCTTTTAAATTTTAGTCCAATTTCTCATTTTACAGATAAGGAAACTATGTCCCCAAGGAAGAGAGAAAATTCAATCAAGGTTGAAAATCATTTAATAACAGTACTAGTATTAGGATGCAGGTTTCCTATTCCCATTACGCTCTCCTATTTCACACTAGGCTTTTCCTATTTTTCTATCATCCTATTATCCTCTTTCACATTGGGCTTTTCCTATTTTCCTATCATTTTTCCTATTTCACACTGGGCTTTTCCCCTCTTCTGGTCTTTTTCAAAATTAATTTGTTTTTCTGAGCATAAAATACTTATCAGTGAAGTCAAGAAAGTACAGTAAAGTATAGAAGAAAATTAAAATTATTCCTCCCAGCTTCCAAGGATAATCATTGTCAACAGTTTAACTTATTTATTTATATGCATTACAAGACCAACACTCCATTGCCCTGCCCCATATGTTTAAAGAAGTTTAGAGACCTATTTTGTAAGTAGTTGTATATTAATTTGACTTTTTCACTTAAATCACTATTTTCCCAAGGCATTAAATATTTTTTGAATATGACTAAATGGCTACATGACATTTCATAAATTTCATTAAGATATTTAACCACAGGTCTTCTGACTATATATATAGAAGACTTCTTGCAATTAATGTCTTTGATGAAAGTGTTATACATATATCTTTATGCAACATATCTGTTAATATTCTTAGATTAAGTCCCTGAAAATGATATTACTGAGTTAAAGGGTATAACAATATATAACACACATGTGCTGCTTACTATTGCCAAACTATTCTAAGTGCTTCACAGATATTAGCTTGTTTAATCCTTGCAACAACCCTGAGAGATGAAATGAATGCCCAGAGACAACAAGTGACTGGCCCAAGATCATATGGCTAACAAAGTGGCACAGCCAGGATTCACACCCAGCTAGTCAGAATCCAGGATCCAGGCTCTTCATCATTATTTTGGACTATCTTAATTCCACACTTTTCAACCACATGATGCCAAGTCTCCTAGACGTTTACTACAAATGTACAAAAATCATCTGAGGAACCTGTTTTCAGTAAGCATCTCAAGAGATTCTAAAGTTTGAAACCACTATCCTGATCTAAAAATTTTTAAATAGTACAACATCTAATAAACCCTTCTCATAAAACCACTGACAGACCACTGACAGTTTATATTGGTTGATATTTATATTTATATAAATGATATTTATATATAAATGATAATATATAAATTTATATATATAAATGATAATAATATATATAATAAATAAATTTATCATATAAATGATAAATTTATAAATGATAATATATAAATTTTTATATATAAATATATAAATGATATTTATATTGGTTTAATATACAAATGGGAGGGCCAAGTAAGAGAACACTCAAAAATGGTTAAAATATGTCTTCATGACCTGGGATTAGGCAAATGGCTTCTTAGACATGATACCAAAAGCACAAATAGTAATATAAATTTAAAATTTTAGGGTTGTTAGAATTATTTTTAAAATGAAGGATAAACTGAACTTCAAAATTTAAAACTTCTGTGCTATAAAAGACACCACAAAGGGGCTTCCCTGGTGGTGCAGTGGTTCAGAGTCCACCTGCCGATGCAGGGGCCACGGATTCGTGCCCCTGTGCGGGAAGATCCCACATGCCATGCCGCGGAACGGCTAGGCCCGTGAGCCATGGCCACTGAGCCTGAGCATCCGGAGTCTGTGCTCCACAACGGAAGAGGCCACAACACTGACAGGCCTGCATACCGCAAAAAAAAAAAAAAAAAAAAAAAAGACACCATAAGGCATAATCACATATTATGTGATTCCACTTACATAAGTCACCTAGAATAGGCAAATTCATAGAGGCACAAAGTAGAAATAGCAGTTATTAGAGCCTCGGGGAGAAGAGGAGAGTTATTATTTAATGGGTACAGAGTTTCTGTTCAGGATGACGGAAAAGTACTGAAAATGGAGACAGCAGAAGCAAGAAGAACTACAATCCTGCAGCCTGTGGAACAAAAACCACATTCACAAAAAGACAGAGAAGATGAAAAGGCAGAGGGCTATGTACCAGATGAAGGAATAAGATAAAACCCAAGAAAAACAACAAAATGAAAGGGAGATAGGCAATCTTCCAAAAAAAGAATTCAGAATAATGATAGTGAAGATGATCCAGGACCTCGGAAAAAGAATGGAGGCAAAGATCGAGAAGATGCAAGAAATGTTTAACAAAGATCTAGAAGAATTAAAGAACAAACAAGCACAGATGAAAAATACACTAACTGAAATGAAAAATACACTAGAAGGAATCAATGGCAGAATAATTGAGGCAGAAGAATGGATGAGCGACATGGAAGACAGAATGGTGGAATTCACTGCTGCGAAACACAATAAACAAAAAACAAAGAAAAGAAATGAAGACAGCCTAAGAGACCTCTGGGACAACATTAAATGCAACAACATTCGCATTACAGGGGTCCCAGAAGGAGAAGAGAGAGAGAAAGGACCAGAGAAAATATTTGAAGAGATTATAGTCAAAAACTGCCCTAACATGGGAAAGGAAACAGCCACCCAAGTCCAGGAAGCGCAGAGAGTGCCATACAGGATAAACCCACCAAGGAGAAACATGCCAAGACACACGGTAATCAAATTGGCAAAAATTAAAGACAAAGAAAAATTACTGAAAGCAGAAAGGGAAAAACGACAAATAACATAAAAGGGAACTCCCATAAGGTTAACAGCTGATTTCTCAGCAGAAACTCTACAAGCCAGAAGGGAGTGGCATGATATACTTAAAGTGATGAAAGGGAAGAAACTACAACCAAGATTACTCTACCTGGCAAGGATCTCATTCAGATTCGATGGAGAAATCAAAAGCTTTACAGACAAGCAAAACCTAAGGGAATTCAGCACCACCAAACCAGCTCTACAACAAATGCTAAAGGAACTTCTCTAAGTGGGAAACAGAAGAGAAGCAAAGAACCTACAAAAACAAACCCAAAACAATTAAGAAAATGGTAATAGGTACATACATATCGATAATTACCTTAAACGTGAATGGACTAAATGCTCCAACCAAAAGACACAGGCTTGCGGAATGGATAGAAAAACAAGACCCATATATGTGCTGCCTACAAGAGACCCACTTCAGACCCAGCGACACATACAGACTGAAAGTGAGGCGAAGGAAAAAGATATTCCATGCAAATGGAAATCAAAAGAAAGCTAGAGTAGCAATACCCACATCAGATAAAATAGACTTTAAAATAAAGAATGTTACAAGAGACAAGGAAGGACACTACATAATGATCAAGGGATCAATCCAAGAAGAAGATATAACAATTATAAATATATATGCACTCAACATAGGAGCACCTCAATACAGAAAGCAACTGCTAACAGCTATAAAAAAGGAAATCGACAATAACACAATAATAGTGGGGGACTTTAACACCTCACTTACACCAATGGACAGATCATCCAAAATGAAAATAAATAAGGAAACAGAAGCTTTAAATGATATAATAGATCAGACAGATTTAATTGATATTTATAGGACATTCCATCCAAAAACAGCAGATTACACTTTCTTCTCAAGTGCGCACGGAACATTCTCCAGGATACATCACATCTTGGGTCACAAATCAAGCCCCAGTAAATTTAAGAAAATTGAAATCATATCAAGCATCTTTTCTGACCACAACGCTATGAGGTTAGAAATCAACTACAGGGAAAAACACGTAAAAAACACAAACACACGGAGGCTAAACGATACGTTACTAAATAACCAAGAGATCACTGAAGATATCAAAGAGGAAATCAGAAAATACCTAGAGACAAATGACAATGAAAACACGATAATCCAAAACCTATGGGATGCCGCAAAAGCAGTTCTAAGTGGGAAGTTTATAGCTATACAAGCCTACCTCAAGAAACAAGAAGAATCTCAAACAATCTAACGTTACATCTAAAGGAACGAGAGAAAGAAGAACAAACAAAACCCAAAGTTAGCAGAAGGAAAGAAATCATAAAGATTAGAGCAGAAATAAATGAAACAGAAACAAAGAAAACAACAGCAAAGATCAATAAACTAAAAGCTGGTTCTTTGAGAAGATAAACAAAATTGATAAACCATTAGCCAGACTCATCAAGAAAAAGACGGAGAGGACTCAAATCAATAAAATTAGAAATGAAAAAGGAGAAGTTACAACAGACACCACAGAAATACAAAGCATCCTAAGAGACTACTACGAGCAACTCTATGCCAATAAAATGGACAACCTGGAAGAAATGGACAAATTCTTAGAAAGGTATAACCCTCCAAGACTGAACCAGGAAGAAATAGAAAATATGAACAGACCAATCACAAGTAATGAAATTGAAACTGTAATTAAAAATCTTCCAACAAACAAAAGTCCAGGACCAGATGGCTTCACAGGTGAATTCTAACAAACATTTAGAGAAGAGCTAACACCCATCCTTCTCAAACTCTTCCAAAATATTGCAGAGGAAGGAAAACTCCCAAACTCCCAATTCTATGAGGCCACCATCACCCTGATACCACAACTAGACAAAGATACTACAAAAAAAGGAAATTACAGACCAATATCACTGATGAATATAGATGCAAAAATCCTCAACAAACTACTAGCAAACAGAATACAGCAACACATTAAAAGGATCATACACCATGACCAAATGGGGTTTATCCCAGAGATGCAAGGATTCTTCAATATACGCAAATCAATCAATGTGATACACCATATTAACAAATTGAAGAAAAAAAACCATCTGATCATCTCAATAGATGCAGAAAAAGCTTTTGACAAAATTCAACACCCATTTATGACAAAAACCCTGCAGAGAGTGGGCACAGAAGGAACCTACTTCAACGTAATAAAGGCCATATATGACAAACCCACAGCAAACATCATTCTCAATGGTGAAAAACTGAAAGCATTTCCTCTAAGGTCAGAAACAAGACAAGGATGTCCACTCTCACTGCTATTATTCAACATAGTTTTGGAAGTCCTAGCCATGGCAATCAGAGAAGAAACAGAAATAAAAGGAATACAAATTGGAAAAGAAGAAGTAAAACTGTCACTGTTTGCAGATGACATGATACTATACATAGAGAATCCTAAAGATGCCACCAGAAAACTACTAGAGTAAATCAATGAATTTGGTAAAGTTGCAGGATACAAAATTAATGCATAGAAATCTCTTGCATTCCTATACACTAATGATGAAAAATCTGAAAGAGAAATTAAGGAAACACTCCCATTTACCATTGCAACAAAAAGAATAAAATACCTAGGAATAAACCTACCTAGGGAGACAAAAGACCTGTATGCAGAAAACTATAAGACACTGATGAAAGAAATTAAAGATGACACCAAGAGATGGAGAGATATACCATGTTCTTGGATTGGAAGAATCAATATTGTGAAAATAACTATACTACCCAAAGCAATCTACAGATTCAATGCAATCCCTATCAAATTACCAATGGCATTTTTAATGGAACTAGAACAAAAAATCTTAAAATTTGTGTGGAGACACAAAAGACCCCGAATAGCCAAAGCAGTCTTGAGGGAAAAAAACGGAGCTGGAGGACTAAGATTCCCTGATTTCAGACTATACTAAAAAGTTACAGTAATCAAGACAATATGGTACTGGCACAAAAACAGAAATATACATCAATGGAATAGGACAGAAAGCCCAGAGATAAACCCACATACCTATGGACAACTAATCTATGACAATGGAGGCAAGGATATACATTGGAGAAAGGACAGTCTCTTCAATAAGTGGTGCTGGGAAAACTGGACAGCTACATGTAAAAGAATGAAATTAGAACACTCCCTAACATCATTCACAAAAATAAACTCAAAATGGATTAGAGATCTAAATGTAAGACCGGGCACTATAAAACTCTTAAGAGGAAAACATAGGAAGAACACTCTTTGACATAAATCACAGCAAGATCTTTTCTGATCCACCTCCTAGAGTAATGGAAATAAAACCAAAAATAAACACATGGGGCCTAATGAAACTTAAAAGCTTTTGCACAGCAAAGGAAACCATAAACAAGACGAAAAGACAACCCTCAGAATGGTAGAAAATATTTGCAAATGAATCATCAAAGGATTAATCTCCAAAATATATAAACAGCTCATGCAGCTCAATATTAAAAAAACAAACGACCCAATCCAAAAATGGGCAGAAGACCTTAATTGATATTTCTCCAAAGAAGACATACAGATGGCCAAGAAGCACATGAAAAGCTGCTCAACATCACTAATTATTAGAGAAATGCAACTCAGAACTACAGTGAGGTATCACCTCACACCAATTAGAATGGGCATCATCAGAAAATCTACAAACAACAAATGCTGGAGAGGGTGTGGAGAAAAGGGAACCCTTTGCACTGTTGGTCGGAATGTAAATTGATACAGCCACTATGGAGAACAGTATGGAGGTTCCTTAAAGAAGTATAAATAGAATTACCATATGACCCAGCAATCCCACTACTGGGCATATACCCAGAGAAAACCATAATTCAAAAAGACACATGCACCCCAATGTTCATTGTAGCACTATTTACAATAGCCAGGTCATGGAGGCAACCTAAATGCCCATCGACAGATGAATGGATAAAGAAGATGTGGTACATATATACAATGGAATATTACTCAGCCATAAAAAGGAACGAAATTGGGTCATTTGTTGAGATGTGGATGGATCTAGAGACTGTCATACAGAGTGAAGTAAGTCAGAAAGAGAAAAACAAATATATATTAACGCATATATGTGGAACCTAGAAAAACGGTACAGATGAACCGGTTTGCAGGGCAGAAACTGAGACACAGATGTAGAGAACAAATGTATGGACACCAAGCGGGGAAAGTAGCAGGGGGTTGGGGTGGTGGTGTGATGAATTGGGAGATTGGGATTGACATGTATACACTGATGTGTATAAAATGGATGACTGATAAGAAAAAAAAAGTACTTAAAATGGATGAAGGTGATGGTTGCAATACATTGTGAATGTATTTAATACCACTTAAAATGGTAAAAATGGTAAATTTTCTGTTATGTGTATCTTACAATAATACTTTTTTAAAGGCACCATTAAGACAATCTACAAAATAGGGAAAAATATTTGCAAATCATTCATCTGATAAAGGAATTGTATCCAGAATATACAACTCAATAATAAAAAGATAAGTAATCCATTTTTTTAAACAGGGAAAGGATATGAACAGACATTTCTCCAGAAAAGTATACAAATGGCCCATAAGTACATGAAAAGATGCCCAATATTACTAGTTAGTAACTGGGGAAATACAATGAAAAACACAGTGAGACACTTCATACTCACTGAATGGCTACAATAAAAGAGACAGATAATAACAAGTTTGAACAGGAAGTAGAGACACTGAACCTTCATAAATTGCTGGTGAGAAGATAAAATAGTACAGCCACTTTGGAAAACAGTTTGGCACTTCCTCTACACAAAAACTTGTACATATATGTTCACAGTGGCATGTTTCTTTTTCTTTTTTTAATATTTATTTATTTATTTATTTGGTTGCATGGGGTCTTAGTTGCAGCAGGCGAGCTCCTTAGTTGTGGCACATGGGCTCCTTAGTTGCAGTCTGTGAACTCTTAGTTGTGGCACGTGAACTCTTAGTTGTGGCATGCATGTGGGATCTAGTTCCCTGACCAGGGATCGAACCTGGGCCCCCTGCATTGGGAGCACAGAGTCTTATCCACTGTGCCACCAGGAAAGTCCCGGCATATTTTAATAGCCAAAAAATAGACATGACCCAAATATCCATCAGCTGATAAATGGATAAATGAAATGTTATATATATATCCCTACAAAGGAATATTATTTGGCAATAAAAAGGTATGAAGTACCAATACATGCTACAACGTGGACGAATCTCGAAAACTTATGCTGAATGAAAGAAACCAGGCACAAGAGGTCACATGTTGTATGACTCCATTTATATGAAATTTCCAGACAGGTAAATCTATAGAGACAAAAAGTAGATTAGTGGTCACCAGAAGCGGGGAGAAGAGGAAATGGGGAGTGACTGCTAATGGGTACAGAGTTTCTTTTGGGGGCAACGAAAATATTCTGGAATTAAATGTGGTAATCACTGCACAATTCTGTGAATATACTAAAAACAACTGAAGTGTATCGAAAAACTAAAAATAAACTAAAAAATATGGTTAAGAAATTCATGATAAGGACATAAATTTTGAAATTAAGTGCTTAGAAGTGGTAATTTAAGACTGTAAGTAGAGCTTCCCTGGTGGCGCAGTGGTTAGGAATCTGCCTGCTAATGCAGGGGACACGGGTTCGAGCACTGGTCTGGGAAGATCCCACGTGCCGCGGAGCAACTAAGCCTGTGCGCCACAACTACCGAGCCTGTGCTCCAAAGCCCGCGATCCACAACTACTAAGCCTCCATGCCACAATTACTGAAGCCCACGCACCTAGAGCCCATGCTCAGAAACAAGAGAAGCCACCGCAGTGAAAAGCCTGTGCACCGCAACAAAGAGTAGCCCCCGCTCACCACAACTAGAGAAAGCCTGTGTGCAGCAACGAAGACCCAATGTGGCCAAAAAAATTAATTAATTAATTAATTTTTTAAAAAATGACGAAGTATATGAATTTAGAGAGAGAATGAGGCGTGGAATCTAAAGGATAAAGGTAAAGTCTTTATGGAAACCATAAGCAATGGAAACAAAGATGGAAATGTCAAAACTGTCAAAAAAGTCAAAAAAATTAAGAACTAGGAAAGTATGTGTCACGCAAACAAAAGTTTGAAAAGTTCTATTAAAATTCACACTGAGGAAAATGGAAAAGTAAGTTTCAGAGTAGAGAGAAAACAAAAATAACAACCAAAACAAAATCATTCAATGACTCATCTAAAGAGATTCCCTGATGACTTTAAAAAAAACAATCTAACTTAGTACATTAAACAAGGTTAAGAAAATACACATACAGTCTAAATGTATAAAACTGAAGGCGATATGAACAGACTTCACCAAGTGTAGAGCACTAGCAATTTTGGGCAAAACTGAAATTTAACCAGAATACTTTGGATACATATTAACAATATTGCTTTTACACAGCAAATTTATAGGACAAGATGAACTGAACTATGTTGCATTCCCTGTCAGTAAATCAAGCACTCCCTTTTGTCCTAAATAGACTGAGGTGATGAAAACCGGATGACGGCACACTGCACTCCAGAATGTCAGCTCCATGGGGGCAGGGACTTTGTTTTGTTTAACTAGAACAATGCTTAGCACACAGGAAGAGCTCAATAATATTGGCTAAATGAATCAACAGCACTTTGAAATCTGTGTATATATTTTAGGAATTCCCATCTAGATTAGGGAATTCTTCACATCTAGAAATGGAATTTTAATGAAGAGCCAGAGATAACTGAGCTCTAAAACTAGAGCTTCAGGGAAGAAAAGAATTTTCCTTGAAATACCACACTGACTGGAGGCAGATAAGAAGGCTACATAACTTGCTTGTGCTGTTAAACACTTAAACATAATCATAAATTTCTTTTATTTTTTACATTGCCAGCATAATGAAAAACATAAATGAGTCTGTACAATTCTAAAGAGTTAACTTTTTAAATGGTAAAAATAACTATATACGCTTAGAATTCATCATGGTCAAGTTATAGGAACACACAATACACAAGATAAAATCCCCTAAAGACAAAGATATGATTTAAGTAAAATACAATAGATAAAGCCACTATCTAAGAGATCTAAGCAGAAAATATAAAACCTAACTGTTAAAATCTATTCAATACTAACTAAACTTAGAACGATGAACACAGAAAGAAAACAAAATCCTCCAGCTTAAAGGAATTCAGTTCAGGATAATAGACAAGAAAAAACTACTAGACAGTGATAAACACCATAACAACGATAAGAACAATTTCTAACAATGCCTGATTCAGCTAATTTACTTATAAATTTACATGGAGGATCAAAAAAAGACACATCTTCAGATGGGAAAAGACATACTATAATTTCACTCATATGTGGAATATAAAAAACAAAATAAATGAACAAACCAAACAAAAACAAACATGTAGATACAGAGAACAGAGTAGTGGTTACCGAAGAGGAAGCGGGGAGTGAAATGGATAAGGTCAACTGTATGCTGTATGGTGACAGACAGAAACTGAATTTTTGGTGGTGAGCACAATGTAGTATACACATAAGTAAAAATATAATGTTGTACATGCAAAATATATAATGTTATAAACCAAATTACCTCAATTGTTAAGAAGACACATCTTATTTTAAAACATTACATGTATAAGAAGTTTCTATACCTGTCACATAAATAGTAAAATCAATACCAACGAAACAAATGGTGTTTTTTAATAAAAATATCACTAAGAAGGTTGCATTTAAATATTTAATCAACACAGTTATTACAAAATTTTGTTCTTTAAATCAAAGTACTCTATTGTTAGAATAATGACAAATATCATTACTTAGTTCATTTCACCTCACCTCTCTTTTTAAAAAAGATACTTGTGGGCAATAGACATGCAATTAAAGCTGTAGTTCAAGTTCAAACAACTCCCTCTGAACACACTAAAAAGACAGCCCACTAAAACATCCTGTTATACTTCTCATATTTGAATACTGTCTTAGATTTACCTCTACTAAGAACTTTATTTGAATCTAAAATATCCAGCAAATTTTGGGACTTCCCTGGTGGTCCAGTGGTAAAGAATCCACCTTCCAATGCAGGGGACACGGGCTTGATCTCTGGTAGGGGAACTAAGATCCCACATGCCGCAGGGCAAGTAAGCCCGAGCGCCACAACTACTGAGCTCACGCACCTCAACTAGAGAGCCTGCGTGCAGCAAACTACAGAGTCCAGGTTTTCTGGAACTGGCACGCCACAACTAGAGAAGAGAAAACTCGCACACCACAAGTAGAGTGAAGCCCATGCGCCGCAACAAAAGATCCCACAAGCTGCAATGAAGATCCCATGTGCCGCAACTAAGACCCAACGCAGTCAAAAAATTAAAAAATAAGAAAAAAATTTTTAAGTACCAAAAAAAAAAGAGCAAGCAAATTTTGAGATGAAATGTTGTTTCGCTTTCCATTAATAAATAGGTATGTCTTTAAATAGATCAGTTTCAACTCCAAAGTTTAGTAAAGAACATAAATTGGTTCAGGTATGAGAGATTTCTATTACTAAAACTAATTTTAGAGTATTTAATCTGAGCAAACTTGATGCTATGTAAAAAAGCTTAAGCAATTTTTGGCACTTTCTGTTGATACAGGAGTTCACTTGATAGTTTTCCAAAGATTATGCTGCAAATACTGAACTTTTAAATAGTCATAAACTAGAAAATTAATCATACCTTAACTTTTTTTTTCATTCTCAAATTGTTTTTCAAGATCCTGAGATATTTACACTCTGTTTCAGGCATATTATCTTAGTAGCAAAGCCGGATTTACACTAAGGAAGTGACAGTGCAGATTTTGGGTTTTGACATGCATGCTTTACAATAGAAAACATTGTGCAAGTAAAAAAGTACTAATGTTGAGAACTACAACATATGCTAAATAAAATGGTACATTTTTTTAAAGTAAGACTGCTGCTATATACTTATACTGGGCCAAAATTCCTAAAAAGCCATTCCTCCAAAATCTCCTTCTTCCCCTACCCGCTGCTCAAAGTAACTTTTTCCATCCTAGAACTCATAAAATGTATTTAAAATACATATTTCAGTACATCTTTATTATCTTTCCATTAATGGATATCTCTCTGAAAATAAAAATATTTTATTTGACCCCTTTGCTCCAAAGCAACTTAATTATGTTTTTCCATTAAATTTATTTATTTATTTATTTATTATTATTATTGGCTGCATTGGGTCTTCATTGCTACACACGGGCTTTCTCTAGTTGCGGAGAGCAGGCGCTACTCTTCGTTGCGGTGCGCGGGCTTCTCATTGTGGTGGCTTCTATTGTTGCGGAGCACGGGCTCTAGGCACGTGGGCTTCAGTAGTTGTGGCTCGCGGGCTCTGGCGCGCAGGCTCAGTAGCTGTGGCACGCGGGCTTAGCTGCTCCGAGGCATGTGGGATCTTCCTGGTCCAGGGCTCAAACCCATGTCCCCTGCACTGGCAGGCGGATTCTTAACCACTGCGCCACCAGGGAAGTCCCGTTAATTTTAAATATAAATGTTTAAAATTCATTCTAAATTTAATGAAGGGCCTTAATCCATTGCCAGTGAGCTTCCATACCCACCACTCCACTGAATAGCCCTCAAGTCACTGATGAGACTACTACCTGACAAATCCAAGGACTGCTTTCAGCTCTTAAAAGGTGACACGAGTATTTTCTCAAAAACTCTTCCCTGCCTTGTACCTCACAAATCCAATCTTTCCTGGTCCTCCTACTTCACTGGTTGTCCCTTCCAACTCTCTTTTTCTTTTTCCCTCACAGCAGTTCAACTGTTGATCATCCCCAGGGTTCTTTCCTAGCTTCTACTTTTCTAGGATGTACAAACCTCCCTGGGCGTGTATTTCCTACAGCCTTCACTATATCGGGTAGTGACTCCCAAATCTGTCTCACTCCATCCAGATGATGTGGTTGCACTCTGGGAATTTATCTCTAACTGATCTTTCTACTATATCACTCTACTGGGTCTCCTTGCCTCTGAGCACAATCCCAATGTCTTTCATATTGTCACTAAGACTGCTGCTCTAAAAACAAAGTTTTAACCGTGTAATTCTATTACTTAAAATCTTTTGGCACCCCTCACCACTTGTCCTAAAGGAAAAAGGAGCATGACATTAAAATCCCTCACAGCCTCGTCCTGAACTGTCTTTTTTGCCTCATCTTCTATTCCTCACCTAAATGATATCACACAAAATCAGTTTCTCAAACAAGCCAACTATTTTTATTCCTATCAGTACCAATAAAACTATCACTCATGCTGCCTAAAATGTACTTCCCCCTCATTTGCATGCTAAAACCTGCTCTCCTTTTAAGATTTGTTTCAGATATCACCTCTGGAGAAGCCATTCCCTCCTTCATTGCCTTCTCAATTGGTCATTCCATCCTCAATATTTCTACTGCAGTCCATTTGAATAGTATCTCTCTAAGCAATTATTTCACTGAATTGTAATTTTTTGTAGACATGTCCACTTACACAGAATCCCTAAAAACAGGGGTTATATCTTTTCACCCCTTTATCCCTGTCAGCTAGCAAACATGCCATAGTAGATGCTTAATAAAAAGATGTCCAATAAGCAAATGTTATGTAATTATGTCGCTCTCTATTTTAAATACTCTGATGTTTTACAGATGGCCAACAGGCACATGACAAGATGCTCAACATCACTAATCATCAGAGAAACACAAATCAAAACCACAATGAGATATCACTTCATACCTGTCAGAATAGCTATCCTCAAAAAGACCACAAATAGGGCTTCCCTGGTGGCGCAGTGGTTGAGAGTCCGCCTGCCGATGCAGGGGACACGGGTTCGTGCCCCGGTCTGGGAAGATCCCACATGCCGCGGAGCGGCTGGGCCCGTGAGCCAGGGCCACTGAGCCTGCGCTCTGCAACGGGAGAGGCCACAACAGTGAGACGCTCACAGACCGCAAAACAAACAAACATAAAAAGACCACAAATAATAAATGTGGCAAGGATGCGGAGAAAAGGGAAACCTTGTATACTGTTGGTGGGAATGTAAATTGGTGGTCACTATGTAAAACAGTATGGAGGTTCCTCAAAAAACTAAAAATAGAACTACCATATGATCCAGCAATTCCACTCCTGGGTATATAGCCAAAGAAAATGAAAACACTAAATCAAAAAGATACTTGCACCCCAACGTTCACAACAGCATTATTTATAATAGCCAAAATATGGAAGCAACCTAAGTGTCCATCAAAAGACACACACACACACACACACACACACACACGCACACACACACACTGGAATACCACTCAGTCATAAAAAAGAATGAAAAATTTTCCATTTGCAACAATATGAATGGACCTAGAGGTTATTACACTTACAGAAATAAGTCAAAGAAAGACAAATACTATATGTTATCACTTACATGTGGAATCTAAAAAATAAAACAAGCCAATTAATATAACAAAAAGAAACAGACTCACAGATATACAGAACTAATGGTTACCAATGGGAAAAGTGAGGGGAGAAGGGCAAAATTGGGGTAGAGGATTAAGAGGTACAAACTATCAATATTACATATAAAATAAATAAGCTTCGAGAACATTGTACAGCACAGGAAATATAGCCAATATTTTATAATAACTTTGAGTGGAGTTTAATCTATAAAGAATTTGAATCAATATATCATACACCTGAAACTAACATAATACTGTAAATCAACTATATCTCAATAATAAATAAATACTCTAATGTTTGACCCTATGAACTAATATATCCCAGTGTTTTATTTTAAAATATGATCAATACAGATTCAGTCCATGACAAGGCAGATAAACTGGCAAGATAAAGTTGATGAATAGATGTCTGGGAAAAAAACATCACTTATGACTAAACCCCATAACTCAATGTCAGAGTTATTCACAAAAGATACTAAGTACTATATCAACGATATAGACTTCTCTCATAAAAAGGAGATTGCTACTTCAAATTATAATTTCTTTAGGCCTTAATTTTCTCTTCTCTGAGAGAAATACAAACCATTTACCTTATGGATATTAGAATACTCATAAAAGACTAGAAAACTTTATTTTTGCTAAAATGCATTCTTCTTTTTCTTTTTTTAAATGCATTCTTCTTTGACAGCTCCCAAGGCTGTATAATTTTCACTGAGTTGGGAAGTAAGCTGAGTGTAGCAGAACGGATGACAGTACTCAATTATTCCACTGATTTTTCCTAAATGAATATTAATTACAATTCCCTGCCCAATTATGTCATGTTTGGCCATATAACTTGCTTTGGCCAATGAAATGTGAGTGGAAGTGACATGTACCACTTCTGGGCAGAAACTTTAACTGTAATTCCATGGCTCTGAATAGCTCTTCGCCTTCTAATACCTACTACCAGAACATGTATGTCCCAGACAGGAGTTGCTCCTTCAGCCTGAATTCCAGAAAGGAGAACAACTGTGGATGGAGCTGCCATCTACCTAAGTATTTAACATGAGCAAGAAATAAATCTTTGTTGTTATAAGGCACTGAGCTCTTCAGGTTGTTTATTACCACAGTATAACTAGCATAAACTAATCAACACACTGAATCAGTTGTTCTTCCTCTATAATATCATAATACACAGGCATATGACACTATAAAATATTATACTAAAGGTTTTTTATTGTCTTATGCAAATAGACTTATGATTTTAAGAGGGCAGACTCTTCTTTTTTCATCTCTAGCACCTGGTAGTAGAAGACTGATATATTTGACTGATAGTTTGCTGAAAGAACTATGTAAGTTCTTTCTATTTAGTTCTTTCTAAACTATTATGTATTTTCCAACAAATGAAGTTACATAGTTACTGAAAATTTTTTAAATGTAATACAAAAATAACTTATATTGTTTAAAAAAAAAGCTGAAGAAATCAAAATACCTAATACTGTAAAGAAAAGTTGAAGAGATCTGATGACCATCTATTTTACCTGATCTTAGGTAAAACATCTTAACATTATTCTAAAAGGTTTTGCCAATATATTTATCAAAGATTTCAATAATACCATTTTACTTACAACATATTCACTTGATAACCAGAAAGGAAAGAAGTGTGGGAGCAGATGTCCAAGCTGATGCACTGTAAAGTTCACATGCTTCCTTATCGGTTCATATTTACAAATGTTTAGTTATTGTTTCTAAACAGTTCCTATAGGAATGGCTGACCTAGAAAACTGACAAATAACAACTCAGATGAACCAACACATAAAAATGCATAATTCAGTAATTTTAAAACTGCTAATCTAAAAAGTCACTTAGCACTGGGATAAAAAACATATAACCTCTAATGGTATTAGTAAATTAGGTCATTAAGAAAAGGTTATGTCCAATACCACATGATATCACTTATATGAGGAATCTAAAACATGACACAAATGAACCTATCTACAAACAGAAACAGACTCACAGACATAGAGAACAGCCTTGTGGTTGCCGAGGGGGAGCTAGCTGGTGGATTGTGAGTTTGGGGTTAGTAGATACAAACTATTATATATAGAATGGATAAACAACAAGGTCCTACTGTTTAGCAAAGGGAGCTATTTCAATACCCTGTGATAAACCATAATGGAAAAGAATGCATATATGCACAACTGAATCACTTTTCTGTACAACGGAAACTAACATAACAGGAACTTCCCTGGTGGCACAGTAGTTAAGAATCCGCCTGCCAAAGCAGGAGACACGGGTTCGAGCCCTAGTCTGGGAAGATCCCACATGCTGCAGAGGAACTATGCCCATGAGCCACAACTATTGAGCCTGAGTGCCACAACTACTGAAGCCCACGTGCCTAGAGCCCGTGCTTCACAAGAAGCCTGTGCACCGCAATGAAGAGTAGCCCCACTTGTTGCAACTAGAGAAAGCCTGCGCATAACAACAAAGACCCAATGCAGCCAAAAATAAATAAATAAGTAAACAGATAAATTTTTTAATTAAAAAAAAAGGAAAAAAGGAACTCTTTGGCCATCTAAACACTAACTTTTCCTTTTTTTTTTTTTTTTTTTTTTTTGCGGTACACAGGCCTCTCACTGTTGTGGCCTCTCCCGTCGCAGAGCACAGGCTCCGGCCACGCAGGCTAGGCGGCCATGGCTCACAGGCCCAGCTGCTCCGCGGCATGTGGGATCTTCCCGGACCGGGACACGAACCCGTGTCCCCTGCATCGGCAGACAGACTCTCAACCACTGCGCCACCAGGGAAGCCCTAACTTTTCCTAGTTTTTAAGTTAAATGATGTCAGAAAGCTCAAAGTCACAGTACCAAAGCAGTTTATAAATTATAAAACTGTTTAAATATAAGGTATTATTTTAAAAAGCCTCCTCATTGAAAGGAAAGTTCTGCCTATAAATGTACCACATCCAAAAGAGACAGAAGATAATCAAAGAACTAACACTGGAAAAGGGGTGATTCTGGAAAGACTTTGAGAATCTAATTGAAAAAGTCCTCTTTGAACTTAAACCCTTATTAATTAATGGTACAGTGTTCCCAAAATTTCTACTATTTCAAGAGATTATAAAACCAAATCTCCTGGAAATGGAAGTATCCTATAGCCAACAAATAAATAAAAGGACATAAATCTGAATCTACCTAAGAGAGCCATAGTAAACATATTTTCTTTTTAAATGAATAAATTGATGTTGGTTTATTTAGAATAGGTGGTATAGTTGCACAGTTCCAAAAGAACTAAAAAGGTACATACGCTGAAGAGTCTTCCTGCCACCTTATCTCAGATCAACTCAGTTTGCATCCCCGAACCCACTCTCAGGTAACCACAGTTACTAATTCCCTTGTATCCTTCCAGATCTCTTTATGCATAAGCAAATAAACAACAAATATAGATTCTTATTTTCCCTCCTTTGCATAAAAGCTAGATTACTATATACATTGTTCTGTGCCTCATCTATCATGTTGTTTTGTTACCTGACAATACATATCATGGAGAATTCTCCATATCAGTACAAAGACAGATTCCTCATTCTTTTTACAGACTTTACAATGAAGCAGAATCTCAAAAAGTCAGCCTTACTTTATAACTCATCTTATAATGCCCTTGTGATCATCTCAACAAAGACAAATATGTAATGTTGCTGCAATAAAAAATCTTTGGAATTTAAAAAATCTTATCTGATATTTTTGTTATAAAGAATTTATTAAAGTATGGAACACCTATAGAGAAGTGAACAAATAAAAAGTGTATAAGCCTGATGAATCACCACTAAGCCAACACACTCGTGATTTTTTAATATTTCATGATCTATTAGTATCTAGGAAATATGTTAGAGAAAATTAAAAGTGTTGACTTCCTACACTTCCATTTGGGACACAGTTTGGGGGCTTATGTTTCTTATATTCCATTTCACATTCCATTGATCTTTGTTATTTTTCTTTCAAAATTTTAATTAAGTAGTTCGTACATATAAAAATAAACACAAACATATGAATAACAACTAAAAAATAATAAAAGAAGTATTCATGTACCTAACACCTATCTTGAGAACCCCCTCCCTACCCCTCCCATGAGGCAAGCTGTATGCTTAAGGGTTAAGAGTACAGACTCTAGAGCCAGACTGCCTGAGTTTGATTATAAGGTTTACCACTTATTAGCATTATGATTTGGGGAAGTTAAAGTTTTCTGCACGCTTATTTATAAGCTCCTATACTAATAAATGAGAAGAATAATAGTGCCTGCTTCACAGCAGGTACTCATTTAATTATGAGAATTAAATAAGTATATATTCGTAAAGTATTTAACACTTTCCAGCATATACTACGTAAAATTTAGCTATTCTTGTATTCACTCTCTGCCACCCTCACAAGGAAATATGTTTACCACTCTATTACTATATATGTAGTAAAATGGATGTATGGATGAGAATTGTGATTTTTAAATTTTATACTAACTGGCTACAGAGTCTAAGTATGCCTTTGCAACTTGCTTTTTTCATTCAAAATTTCTGAGATTCATCTACATTGATACATACAGCTATTGTTCATTCATGCTGATTCCTGTACAGTATTCTATGGTGTAAATTAAAAGAAGTATCTACATATTTCTGTCAATAGACATCTGGATTATTTCCAGTTTTTGCTATTATGAAAAATGCTACTACTAACATGCTTGAACATGTCTCCTGATACAGATTTGTAAAAAAGTTTTTCTAGAGTATATATCTAGGGGAAGAACTGCTGGGTCACTAGGTATATACAAGTTTAACATTATAACAATGTCAAATTGTTTACCAAAATGGTTATATTATAGCATCACATGCTTCATTAGGAAAGAAGCAGCATTAAATCAATGATCTAAGCCTCCAATTCAAGAAACTAAAAAACAGAAGAGGAAATTAAACCCGAAGAAGGCAGAAAAATGGATATAATAAAGGACAGAAATCCATGGAACAGATAACAGAAAAAAATAATAAAGAAAAATCTATTTAAAATAACTGATTCTTTAAGAAGATCAGTAAAGTTGATAACTCTCTAGCCAAAACGATAAAGAAAAAAAGAGAAAAGATACAAATTATCAGTATTGGGAACAAGAGAGGTAAGTAACATCACTACTGATTCTATAGATATTAAAAGGATAATAAGGTAATGTTATAATTTTATGCCAATAAATCCAACAAATAAGATGAAACAGAGAAATTTCTTGAAAGACAAAAACTACCAAAGTCAATGCGAGAAGAAATAGACCTGAAAAGCCATACAGCTAACAGAGAAATTAAGCTTATAGTTTAAAACATTCCACACACACACACACAAAAAGACACAAACAGATCCAGATGACTTCACTGGTGAACTCTAACAAGCATTTAAGACTAATCTTTCATCAAGAAAGAAGCAAAAAGCCTGAACAAAATATAAGCCAATCAACCAGCAATGTATAAAAGGATAATACAGTACAATGAAGTGGATTCTATCCCAGTAATGCAAAGTTGGTTTAACATTCAAAACTCAATGTAACTGATCATATCAACAATAGAGTACGAGAGTTCCCAGTGCTCTACAGTGTCACCCACACTTGATGTTATCTTTTTTTAAATATGTATTTATTTGGCTGTGCTGGGTCTTAGCTGCGGCACACGGGATCTTCTTTGCAGCATGCAGGATCTTTAGTTGCGGCATGCGGGATCTTTAGTTGCAGCACGTGGGATCTAGTTCCCTGACCAGGGATCAAGCCCAGACCTCCTGCATCGGGAGTGCAGATTCTTAGCCACTGGACCACCAGGGAAGTCCCAATACTGTCCAACTTTTAAAATGAGTATAGGGACTTCCTGGTGGCGCAGTGGTTAAGAATCCACCTGCCAATGCAAAGGACATGCATTCGATCCCTGATCCAGGAAGATCTCACCTGCCACGGAGCAACTAAGCCCGTGTGCCACAACTACTGAGCCTGTGCTCTAGAGCCCACATGCCATAACTACTGAAGCCCATGTGCCTGGAGCCCATACTCCACAACAAGAGAAGTCACCACAATGAGAAGCCAGTGCACCGCAACAAAGAGTAGCCCCTGTTCGCCACAAGTAGAGAAAGCCTGCACACAGCAACAAAGACCCAACACAGCCAAAAATAAATAAATTTATAAAAATAAAATAAAATGAGTATAAATGGTATCTCGAGGTTTCCGTTTACAGTTCCCTAGTTACGCTGATCTTATTATCCATTCTTTCTTTGTCTTCTGTGAAATTCTTATTTGTCTCTTTTGACCATTGTTTCTGTTGGGTTGTATTCCTTATTAATTTGGACAAGTTCTTTCTATATTCTGGATACCAATATTTTACAAGTGTATGTACCATAACTATCTTCTGTTAGTTGTTTTTCTTCATTTTTTTCATTCTATTTTAACGAACAAAATTAATTTTAATGTATTTGAATTTATCAATATTTTACTTCAATGTGTTCTTTTTGTGAATTATTTATGGTATCCTTCCGTACGCCAAGCGCATAAAGATAGTCTATATTCTCTAACAAGAGACTTAAAAAAAAAAAAAAAGACAAATTTTTTTTTTGGCTGTGAGGGGTCTTAGTTGCAGCAAGCAGGATGTTTGTTGAGTCATATGGGACCTTTCGTTGCAGCGTGCAGGCTTCTCTCTCGTTGTGGCATGCAGGCTTCTCTCTAGTTGTGGTACATGGACTTCTCTCTAGCAGGCTTCTCCTAGTTGTGGCGCATGGGCTTCTCTAGCAGGCATTTCTTTAGTTGTGGAACATAGGGTCCACAGCGTGTGGGCTCTGTAGTTTGTGGCACACGGGCTCTCTTGTTGAGGCGCGCAAGCTCAGTAGTAGTGGCGCACAGGCTTAGTTGCCCTGTGGCACGTGGGATCTTAGTTCCCCGACCAAGGATAGAACCCACATTCCCTGTGTTGGAAGGCAGATTCTTCACCACTGGACAACCAGGGAAGTAAAATTTCTTTCTTTTTTTGGCTGCACTGGGTCTTCACTGCTGCAAGTGGACTTTCTCTAGTTGAAGCGACCAGGGGCTACTCTTCGTTGCGGTGCACAGGCTTCTCATTGAGGTGCTTTCTCTTGTTGCAGAGCACAGGCTCTAGGCACACAGGTTTCAGTAGTTGCAGCTCATGGGCTCAGTAGTTGTTGCACATGGGCCCTAGAGTGCATGAGCTTCAGTAGTTGTGGCGCATGGGCTCAGCAGTTGCGGTGTGCGGGCTCTAGGGTGCATGCGCTTCAGTAGTTTGGGCACGCAGGCTCAGTAGTTGTGGCTTGTGGGCTCTAGAGCACAGGCTCAGTAGATGTGGCACAGGGGCTTAGTTGCTCCGCAGCATGTGGGATCTTCCCGGACCAGGGCTCGAACCTGTGTCCCCTGCATTGGCAGGTGGATTCTTAACCACTGCGCCACCAGGGAAGCCCCCTGAAATGGTATTTAAATAAGTTTATTCCAGAACTTAAAGTGACGGACAAAAAAAGTCTACCTTAAAATGAGGCACACAAATGCAACCTTTTAACATGCCAAGAGAGAAACCATCTTGAAAATAAGAAATCATACTTTGGAAACTTCGAATTTTGTCTACTCACTATGAATCAAATCCTCACCACTTTCCAACCACTTTATTATAAAGTCAGCTTATTAAAGCAGATGGGTGTTTCATAACCCACTACAGAACATACCATTTTAGTCAGTAGGGTTATTTGGCTGGGTTAAGGGGAGGCACGGCTTTCCCCTAAACTACAAATCCAAGATTCTTAACCCCAGGGCTTGGACCTTGGTTCCCTAAAGATTTCTGCCCTATTGCCCCACCTCCACAGCCTTCCTGTAATGGAACCTGACAAGTTCACCTGTGTCATTTAACCTAAACTATCTGCTCAATCCAGTAGTAGAGCTCCTCAACACACAGCTGCCTCCGGATTATCCCTCTGGCTTTACGCCTTTTCATGCAGACCTTTATACACCAAGGACACCTGTTATCTTCTATCCTAAATCTTCAGGGTCCAATTCAAGCCTTCTCCACCTTAATCACATAGAGCTCTTAATTCCATTTAGAACTTAATTCTTCCCTAGTTGTTTATGAGGCTAGGTCTGGCTTCCCAATTAAACTATAAGCTCCTCAAAGACTGAAGTGATATCTTAATACTTTCATTATGCCCCATGTTGCCTAATATAGCATATACACTCTTACATGTTTCCTGATTGATTAACTAGATTCTCATCACATAACTTACTCAACTCCTTTAACTCCATATCTTCAAGTAAGGTAAGCCAAGTATGCTAATGATTTTTATTCCTTTTAACAGGGAAAGCATACAAACTTGGCAGTACTGGATAATGGATATTAATCAGAAGACTATTTGAACTGCTTTTACTCACAACACTTCTGATACCAAATGTGTGGCTGTCTTTTCTAACACTACTCCTCCAATTTTCTGAGACAAGCCGAGTGTCCTAAAATTCAATTCAACTCTGACACTATCTACCTGGAGTTAATGTCAGATCCCAAAGATTAAGGGCTCAGTCTCACAAGACTGCCCCCACTTCTACTGCCAGTCAAAAGTCCCAGGTTGTCACCGATACTTGCAACACGGATACAATTTAGGAATGGTCAAATGAAAGAATTGCAAAGGGCAAGATATGAGGAAAAGGGCTAGGAGCTTCCATGTCTTCTCCAGTGAGCCACCCTCCCAGCACCTCGATGTGATCACCAAACCAAAAGCTCCCTGAATCTCACTGTTCAAGAGTTTTTATATAACTCAATCTTCATCCTGCTACCCCTCCTCTTCCCAGAGATTGGTAAGCGGGCCCCAAAGTTCCAACCCTCTAATCACTTAGTCTTTCTGGTGACCAGTACCATCCTGAAGCTATCCAGGGGCTCCCAGCCACCAGTCATCTTATTAGCATATAAGAGACACACTTATCACTCAGGAGATTCCACGAGTTTTAGGCGTTGTGAGCCAGGAACCTGGGACAAAGACCAAATTTCTTTTTTACTGTATCACACTATTTCTTTAACACATTCAAAGAAGTTTCAAGGTATCAAATAACTTAGTTAAGGAGACTCGAAAGGCAGATATTCGAAGAAGAAAAGCTTTTTAACAATTAAAAAAAATAAGCATACAGGTCTTACCGTGCAAACACACCAACTAAAAATATAAAGAAAAATTAAAATAGCCACAAGCTACTGAACACAGATTTTCCTAGACTTACGATGGTGTTATGTCCCAATAAACCCATTGTAAGTAAGTTGAAAATGCATTTCATTCACCTAACCTACCGAACATCATAGCTTAGTCTAGCCTACTTTAAACATGCTCAGAACACTTATATTAGCCTACAGTTGGGAAAAACCATCTAACACAAAGCCTATTTTATAATAAAGTGTTGAATATCTCATGTAATTTATTGAGTATTATACTAAAAATGAAAAACAGAATGGTTGTATGGGCACAGGTGGTTTTAAGTGTACTGGCTGTTTACCCTTGGGATTGTAGAGCTGACTGGGAGCCGTGGCTTGCTGTCGCTGCCCGGCACCACAAGGGAGTATCACACCACATTTTGCAGGAAAAGATCAAAATCTTAAGTACTGTTTCTACTGAATGTATTATCACTTTCATACCATCATGAAGTCGAAAAATCCTAAATTGAACTACTGTAAATCAGGGACTGTCTGTACTTATTCTGTGCCAAACATTCTGCTTACTGCTTTACAAGAATTCCCATGATCTCTACAACAATCCTATGAGGTGAATCTCACTATTAGCCTCATTTTTAGATGAGGAAAACTGAGGCACAGAGACTCCTCAAGGTCACACACCTGGCAAGCAATGGAGCCAGGATTCCAACTCAGGTAGTCCAACCCTAAAACTTCTACCAGCAGTGTTCAATGACCCCCAAAGATTTGATAGCAGCTCTATTTTCCCCTCCTCAATTCTGCTAACTTCTGGGTTTGCATTTCCCAGAATACATCATTCTCTTTAGGCTTTTCTGCCTTAAACACACACTATTCCCTGGGGCTGGAATGCCCTGCTCTATTTTATACAGAGAGTAAACCCTCACTCTTCATACAGTAGCTTAAAAACAACTTTGTCTTTGAAGCCCTCTTCATTCCTTCCATATTTGCTGCCCCCAATCCTAGGGAAGGAATACATCACTCCCTTAGCTCCTTGGAAACAATGATTCGTAGATACTTCTATTGTTGGACTTATTTGTATTGTAACTATATTTTTCAGTACTATCTGCTGGGCACTACACTGCACACATGAGACACTCAGATACTTGTTAAGGACTAGGAATGGTCCCAGTTTAAGTTCAACTATAATTTAAACGACTACTTTCTTCTAGTCAAGACAACATCATTCATTCTAACAATATTTTACCATGTTCTATAGGCCTGCATATGCAAAAGATGCACCGGTGAGAAAAATTAATATCTTAAGATTCCCAGGTTCAGACTGGGACTTATAAATTGCATCTTTCCAACCATTTCTCAACTCCCACATTAAGACTTTGGCACTAGAGCTTCTCAATAATACCAAAATTTTGTCTCTACCTCTTCAGTATTCATATCTTACTCTTGGTTAGACTTTTGTTTCAACAAATGTAGTTAAATTTCGAAACACCATCTACTAAATTCAATAAAACAAAAGTCTAACCAAGAGTAAGACATTCACACTAAGAAACTAGTGACAGAAATTAAGCCACACAGTACTACAAAAGCTGCTCTGCTAGACTATCCACACTGAACTCTACATTCTTCCACTTCCTCCACACTAACCTGCTTTCACTAACCTATTACTCCATCTAACAGTCCTCTTTTTTTTTTGCGGTACGCAGGTCTCTCACTGCTGTGGCCTCTCCCGCTGCAGAGCACAGGCTCCGGACGCGCATATTTTGTAAATCAACTATATCTCAATAAAAATAAAGCATACTAAAAAATTATCCAATGAAAGAGTATCTTTTTTAAGTATATTATAGTATCTGAACAGTGATACTCTAATATCTTTACATGTAGAGGTTTTTTTTTCAAATTGTAAAATTTTAAGTATAAATAAATATTGTTTGAGGAACTGATCTTCAATTGAAACTCTACACAGATTTACTACCAAAATATCTATGAGTTAACAGACAATAAGGTTTTTATTTCAATATTTTTTTTTCTTTTGATCTATTGCTCACTAACTGGTTGGTGATGAGATTAACAATGACTAATTGTGCGGAGGTGCTGAGGTAGCAAGCAACAGAGCGATCAAGAGCATGCATTCTGCAATCAGATGACTGGGGTTCAAATCCTGACTTCACCACTCTCTGTGTTACCCTGAACAAATTCCTTCACCTTCCTGAAGCTCAGCTTTCTCATCCTGAGGATAATAATACTAACAAATTCAAAAGTCTGTTGTGAGGATTAAATGAGATAATGCATATAAAACTCAGTGTACCACCTGGTAAGTGCTCAATAAAATGATATTAATTTTACAGCAGTCTGGATGCTGGTCATAACCTAGAGCATATTAACACATTTCAGATAAGCTGAGCATAATTCACTTGATATCATCAGCTAAAAAGTACATTTAAAACTATGATCCAATTGCTTATGAAAAAAAGTAACAACAACAAAAAACCTTACTTATCTACATACCCAAGTAGACAAATGCACAGAAAAAGCTCTGAAAATTACATACCAAACTAATAACAAAAGTTACTTCTAGAGGAAGGGAAGAGGATAAGAGGTACCTATGTGAAGGAGAACATATATATACTCCACATACGTCCTTATTGCTTCAATTTTTATGAGAATGTATCCATTATTTTTGTAAGTGAAAAATAAAAAAAGGAAGAATAGCTTGAAGGTCCATATTGGAAATTCATTTCTACTTGACTCAGCTAGAATAAGTCAGTAGTTATAAATGTAGATAAAATCATAAGCCTGAAAGTATTGATAAAACCTTAATGCAAATAAATAAGAAAACAAAGTTTCCTATGTCTTTAAATTAAAATCTAACCCAAATTACATATTTGACAAAGAATACAGCAGAATCACCAAAGGCTTCCATGTTTTCAAGTGCCTATATAAACTTTACTTTTTTTCTTTACACCTGTCAGCTATTCTCTTTAAAGAATTAAAAATTTACACGTCACACAAGTTTTTCCAAGGCTGTTTCATTCATTTACATAAACACTCAAATCCAAATCAGTTGCATGAATGCAAACTTAAGAAAAAATATATTTATTGCTAGGAGTAGTAGGGGTATGTTTAAAAAGTGCTAGCTGACTCAGAGAAATAATTAACTCAGATTCTCTCAGTCTTTGAAAGTCTGTCATATGACAAGCTTTTTAGTTATACTTCCAGAAAATAATAGCTTAGATTACCCTTCAAGAGAGCAAATGACAGATTTTCATTACAATAATTGTTCATTCCATAATAAGATAGTTCAGAATAAATGTCTAGCAGTTGGCTTTTATCTCAGAGGGAAACAATCTAGATTCTGGTTCCAACTCTCCACAGTTACTAAGAGATGACCTTGTGCAAATAACCTCTAAACAGCAAACTCTTTTTTCATAAAATGGAGCCAGTCTGCGGTTGCTCTACCTACCTCCTAAGTGTTATACAGATCAAGTGAAATAAGAAAGCATTCTGAATATCATCAAACCCTTAAAAGTATTATTTTGCATGAGAATGGATATATATGTAATGGCTCAAAATTCATAATATCACCAATCACAAGATTATCTAAGATACCAAACACTCGGCAAAGTGTCTTGCACGCTGCAAATTCTCAATAAGTAATGATTTATACAAACACCATGTATTGGAAACTGAGTCCATGATGTCAAACTGAGAATTAACTCGAATGACCTTCTGCTCTTTGACCCTCCTCAGGGTCTGCAGAAACAGAAACTGCTCCATTGTTCACATTTCACTCATTCAAGCATTTATGTAGTGCCTATTCCCTTGTTCTCAAGAGCTCACATCTGGCAGAGCAATAGTGCATTTGCGTCATAATTATTTTGTTGTCTGTGTCTCATAACGAAATTATATACAAAGTTCTATGGGAGTATAGAGGAAGAAGCAATTAATTCCTCAGTGGGAGTCAGGGAAGGTGTCACATTGGAACTGGGATGAAGGGGAAAAGTCATTCTGGAAGTCAAAACAGCAAAAACGGCACTTTTTCTAGGAACAATGAGCACTGTCACATAGCTACTGCACAGAGCCTGGGGCAAAGGAAAAAAACAGTAATAGAAAATGAAGCTGGAAAAAAAAAGGAATGAGAGACGATTTTGAAGGTTTTGTATATCATGTTAAAAACTAATGGGGCAAAAAAAAAAAATTAAAGGGGCAAACAACCTAGATTTTGAGCAGGCGTATAAACTGTTCATCTACTGGTAGTGGTAGTGAGAGAAGCATGGGCAGGAAAGAGTCCTTAGAACATTTCTGCAGCTAACAAATGCCACCATTTTTCTGGATTCAAGTAACTGATATACATTAAGAACCAATCTCACAATCTTTTCACTTAAAACTCTAAATGACAGACACCCTCCTCCCTATTTATAAAAGAGAACAGATACTAAGCTCTAACATAAATACCACTTGAGAAAACCAAACAGGAGCCTGAGAAGGTAAAGAATAAATTTAAGCCAAGGAGTAAAGTCAAATAACAAAGTAGAACAAAAATGTTTTAAGTGTATACACCAACCATATTTTTAACAACTTGAAATAATAGACAAAATATTTCATTAACTTTCCACTACTGCTAAAAGTAACAGAGAAGGAAATGATGATGTGCTGTGGATACATAACCAGGCCTTCTGAACACATTTACATTAATGCACATTAAATATAACATGTCAAATACATGTCTTTCTCACAAAAACTAGCTCTTAATGACCTTTGTAACTTCTGTAAAAAAAACAATAACAAACAAACAAAAAAAACAGATATCTGTTGAAACATAATACAGACAAAATCAATGAATGTATGATCTGCCACTCTCCCCAGAAGCTGAGGCCAGGATCTTTGCAGTCATATGGAAGGAAGAAGGAAGAAACAATCCTGGTTGTCAAATTCTGCAGATTTCTCCTTTGCAATGACTTTCTTGCAACGTCCTTGAAACGTGCCACATCATTCCTGCTTCTATGCCTTTACTTGAGCAATTCTTCCCACCCAAAACTCCTTTCCGACTGACTCTATCTACATTCTGCCCTATTCAAAAAGTCCTAAGGTCTAGCTCAAATTGCATCTCGTCCATGAAACCATCTATCCATGAAAACTTTCCTAAAATCTCCAGTCCATACAGACCTTCTCTCTTTGCTGAAGTCCTAACAGACAAGTTAACACATTTGTCTTTTTTCATTTTCTGGCATTTAGTCGTTTTCTTTCCTACTATTAACCTGGCCCACGCCCCTACAACATGACATCATATCTAAACTTTTACAAAGCCTTGGAATAGCAAAGCAGTTAAGAGCTTGGATTCAAGAGTCAGAAAACCTCAGTTCAAATCCCACCTCTACCATTTATTAGCTATATGAACTTGGGCAAGTTAACCTAATCTAATCACTCTGTGCCTTAATTTCCTCATATGTTAATATGGGAAAAATAAGCACCTATCTTAGATATTTAAGTATTAAATAAGTTAACACGTAAAGCATTTAGAACAGGGCATGGTACAATGTACACAATAAGTTTAGTTAAGCTAACAGTTACCCGTTTTTACTTGCTCCAGGCCTCTCTACACGTGGACGTTTTATCACTCTTAAATAATGGTTTTGGTATGTCGATGCTCGGCATAGAACTCTCCTGGGCCTTCCATAACCCATGGGTCCATGCCCTTAGTTTGGCAACAAAGGCATTCCACAACCTGGCACCAGGGTATCTACTCAGCTTCAGTTACTCAACATCTACTTAACAAGAAATAATAGGAAACAGACACATAAGGCAGAGACCCTCTCCTCCAAGGTCTGAAAACTAATTCCAAAAACAAGGCAGAAACATGAAAACACCACACACAACGAATGTTCACCCATAGCTACTATCCAAGACCTTCTATCCAACAAAATCAGTTTCTTCAGTGTTTGGAAGATGCCCAAATCATTCAAAATAACTTGCTTTTGTCTGTTTTATTCCACCCTCATCCCCTCACACACAAACACAACCCATAAAAGCACCCTTTCTTAACCTGTACCTGTCCACTCCTGTTTTGAAGCCTAATTCAAACACCATCACTCTCTAGCCATTTGAACTTATATAATACTGTCTTATCTCAAATCAACTGTTCTCAAGGTGTTTAGTCACCCTCTCTATCCAAATATAAGCCCCTAAAAAGGAGTAACAATTTCTTACCAATTCTCTTCATTTTCCCCCATGCCCCCACCCCACCACTATGCTCTCCACTGAAACAGATCATGATAGAACAGGTGCCCAAAAATATGTGCTGAATTTAAGTAAAAAAGTGAACCTGGAAGTAGACAACTACTACTACTACTTACTACTAGGTAAACTACAGTGAGACTGGAAATAAACTACTGTGTCGACCACTAGACTATCGCTGGTCCACAAAGCCTCAAATCAAATAGGGCCATCCAAATCAGAAGGAGGCAGTCCGCTTACTATCTCTTCTATGTAATCACCATATGGGTAGATTTGCTTGTTCAGTGGTACCTTGAGTCAATAGAAGGGTTAATGACCATCCTATAATCTGCCATCTAATTTGAAGAGTCTGACCTCCAAAAAGGAGTGAAGGATGATACACAGGGCCGGAAACCAGGCAGGGCAATATCCAACTGTTACATCCCTGAGTAGATGATTTGGGAAAGCTTATTAAATTCCACTCTCTGGCAAACCTGTCACCCTCCAGCATGCAGGTTTTAAGTACCATAACACATTCCATGAACTTAGCATTAAAAAATGTCACATAGATTTCCATCTGCCTACACTCCGTAAATTTCCTACAATAAACATGTATTACTTGAATAATCAGAAAGTTTTAAGTGTTTATAATTTCTTCCAGCTTTTAATGGTTCTCCCATAATGATGAATGCAGAATGCAACACTCACAAATTGAAAGTCAACCAAAGGGCATATTACCCCAATTTTCCACTTCCCAGGTAAGGTGCCAATTTGGGGCAAAGTTCTTCACGTTTCAATTTTAAAAATTACTTCCACCTATGCCATCACATGAAAGAAAAAAATGTCTCATTACCTTCCTGAGATTCCACAGCACTACAGCAAATTGCAAAGACCTGCCTAGATGGTTCCCTTTCCCCCTGACCCCCAAACACCCTCTTTTCTAAGGACTGAGCCCTTATTAAGGGCCAGGAACAGGGTGCTAAGTGATTTACATGATTATCTCAATGCTGGAAACAACAGTAGGTACTATTATTATCCCCAGAAGAGAAAACTGAAGTTTAAAGATGTTTGAGGAAACAAACAAACAAACAAAAAGAACTTGCATGAGGCAATGCTTAAAGAAGGAGGGGATTCTAGTGTTGTAGGAAGAAATTTGCTGGGAAAATATATTAGGCCCTAGGGACTTCTGTTACGATAAAATTGTAACAAATCCTCATACTGGAAATTTATTACAGAGAAAACAATAAATGATATTTGGTCTAATTGTGGGTTTTCTTTGTAACTGTGTACCTCACGCTATCTGGCACATAACAGATGCTCAATCAAAACCTACTGTCTGGGGCTTCCCTGGTGGCACAGTGGTTAGGAATCCGCCTGCCAATGCAGGGGACAAGGGTTCAAGCCCTGGTCGGGGAAGATCCCACATGCCCGGAGCCACTAGGCCCGAGTGCCACAACTACTAAGCCTGCGCTCTAGAGCCCATGAGTCACAACTACTGAGCCCTCGTGCCACAACTACTGAAGCCTGCGCGCCTGGAGCCCGCATTCCCTAACAGGAGAAGCCACCACAATGAGAAGCCTGCACGCTGCAACGAAAAGTAGCCCCCGCTCACCGCAACTAGAGAAATCCAACGTGCAGCAAGGAAGACCCAACGCAGCCAAAAATAATAGATAGAAAAATTTTTTTAAAAAATAATAGAAGAGGGACTTATGCTTCAGGAAAAGCTGCGTAGGTGTACTTTTCCTTATTTCTCCTGCTGAGAACAAATTAAAAGATTAAAAAAAAAACAACAACCTACTGTCTGTTCAAACCTAAACTTTAAATAGTTAATTCTTAAAACAATTTGATCACATGGCAATATCTGACAGGTTGTTTTAAACAGACTAAGTGGTAGGTGGTAAAATAATCAATAGCTATATCTACCCCTAAAGTAAAGGCCTCACATCCTGAGTATGTTTTGGAAAGAAAAAAAAGTTCAAATGGTAGAAATAAGCTGCATATCCTTTAAAGATAAGGTTTTCTAATAACAAATTTCATTCAAAATTTCAACATATTTCAATTTATACAATAAACACTCACCATTGATCTATCCTTAGTCATCTCAAAATAAATCAAAGAAGGTACATTTGCAATGTACTTTAAGAAACGTATTACCTGATTAAGTTTCACCTTAACTGTTGCCCAGGGACATAAAAGGACAAAAATGTAAAAGCTGATTAAGGCAACTATCTATGTTTGAATTTGACTGCCGGAAAGATGAGTTCTTTAAATTACTATAGGTAACCTATGAGGTCTTTCAGGCACCCAAACTTTACTTTCCAGGGAGAAAAAAGGATCTGTTCCACAGGTAAATAAATGAGCATCTGGTGTTATACAGAAAAATTAACATACTTTTTAGTTTTTATCCTACATACAGAGTAGGATATAGATATTACACAAGCACACAGCACTTGGGCAATCTTTTCCTCCTTTCTTTGAAAAATGATTTATATAATAATTCCTTAATTCAGAAGTAACGCTTTCTCTCTTCCTTTTGAGGCTCAGGTTTCTTTCATTTCAAAACAGTACTTTTCTAAAAGACTTAAATTCTTCTTTTAAAAAAGACTTAATCATTTAACTCAGAAAGAGGGACCAAAAAGTCAGGAGGTGAAACCGGAGATATTCTTATTAGTCTTACATAACTTACTCTAAGTTGGAACTAATTCAGTAGCTTAACTAAAACTTGAGGTTTAAGCACAAACATGAGCTCTTTAGTATATTCTCCTCACACAGAGATAGTTTTAAAAATTGAAAGGGTCTTACTCAATTTTTTTCTTGTATTCTTAAAATATAAGCAACCACATGTATAGTTAATTAGGATGCCAACATAAAAATGCTAAAATAGTCAGTCACTTATAATGAAGAGCGCTAAATTCAAGCTATCACATCCAGGTAATGCAATAACTGATAGAGCTGGATATAATTTCAGAAAATAAATTAATTTTTAACACTGATTTTTAAATATCACCTCTGTAAGTATGCATTGTTTTTATTAAGTGCTGAAGGGAACATCAAAAAGTCATTTTCAAAAGCAATTGGTATACGTTCACCCAACCTGCAAACAAAACTCTGAAATCGTCAAGTTAGTTGTTCATGCTTAATTAAATTGGCTTTGATAACTGCAAATTATCCCTTCCTAGGTAAATATGTATCAAATCTTCCAAAATAAATTTACACAAACACTGTCCTTGCTAGAAAAGCCCTGATCTGAACTCAACTAAAAGCTACTGTGTTAACTATATCTCACCACTGAGTCATTTGAGCCCCAGAGTAATACCGGCCGCAGATTCCCTGCATTGCTTTGGGAACTGCTGCTTGCTTCATCAAGCACTGAACTGCAAATTCACCTTTCTAAAAAGACTGAAAGCAAGAAGCCAAGTTTCGCTATCTAGTTTTCTAAAATGAATTAGGGTTTGGGATTTCACTGGGAATGACCACGTTATCAAGATGCCATCGCCCTCTCGAGGCATTTAATTAACAATACCTTCTCTGTTTTCCATTCAACCACCTCAATCAAATTTCCACTAGAACCAGACACACAAAAAGTTGGTTTCATGGCCTTGCTGAAAGTCTCCTCTGGGTGCAAGCCCTGGGATCCCACATTCATTATGCAGAAGGGGCAAAGGGAAACGAAAAGCAACAATTGTTAGACAACGTAGTGACATTACCTTGCCCGTCTTGTGATCAAACCAGACGAGAGCATGGTTCCTTGACAGCACTTTGCAATCAAAGGTAGCATTATTCTGTGCTGGTCGACAGCGGGCCACCGAGCGGCCGATTTTAATAGGCTCGTCCAGGTAGACATGACGCTCCTGAAACGGGTGTGAGTTCGGGCGACAAGTGAAGATGGCCAAGGCTGACGGCATCGAGGACAGACTTGGGGTGTCTCTCCTACCAGGGACAAAGAGGAGTTCCACCGGATCCGGACTGCCCTTCACAAGCCTATACCCCTATCCCCCCCCAAATTTTAAATTAAAGCAAACTGCACATTGTCTAAGCATAACCAGTGAACATCAAAAACTCTTCACTGGGGTGGGAAGACAAGCCAGCGCAAGCCCCATCATCTCCTTTAAAACCCAGCAGGGCCCTGATCACAAAAAGTCCCCAACCGGCAGCTTTCAGTCCATCTTCTTCCCTGGGAAGAAAAGGCTCAAACATTGGACAGCTTCGGCCAAGAAAACTCCTGGAAGACAGTTTGAGGACTGGAGGTATACAACCAGATGAGTCACACACCAATTCTTGTATTTTGTTTGGGATCGCGGCCGCTTTCCCCCCTCGGTGGCGGAAATGTTGCAGCACTGCAGCATGAAGAAAGGGTCGGTGCGGCCAGAAAGGTCCTTTCGGGCGGAAGAAAGGTGGTGTAGCTGAGCACCTCTGGGCAGCCACCGCCCGTCCTCGAGGGCCTCGGGAGTGGAGGGACGAGAGGCGATGGGGGCGGCTAAGGGGTCTAGACGGCCAGCGGGACAGTCTGCATTGCCCCTGCTGCGCGGAGGCCGGCCAGGAGGTGGCACGGGGTCCCCGGACCGCCGTGGGCCGAGGCGGCGGTGGCTGAGGTCCTTGGCACGAGGAACGGGGACCGGCGGGGGCGCGGGCAGCGGCCGAGGCGGGACTCCGGGGCACCTGGCGGGCGTCCCCGCGACCAGGGCGGGGATCCGGCTCCGCAGGAGGGTGCGGACCGAGCGAGGCGCGACCCGGGGGAGGCTCCGGGGTCTCGACCCGCAGGAAGTTGGTCCCTGAACACCTGGGCTCCTGGCTGCTGCTCAGCACACCGGCCGCCTCCTTTTAGGGTCGCCCCCGCGAGGGTCGCATCTCAGGGGAGGCAGCCGAAGCTCCGGGCTGACGAGGAGGTGGGGGAGGGAGGCCGGCCCGGAGGTTGGGGGAGAGGCCTGGAGGCCCCGGGCTGGGTCCGCCGCAGCCTCCACCACTCGCGGCCGGTGGGACACCCTCAGGCTGTGCCCGACGAGGCAGAAAACTTTCCGATCTGGTGGGGCAAACATGAAAACAAACGGCCGTCAGCCGCCGGTGCCCGCCCGCCTCAGCCTTCGCCCCTCTCAACCCACCCGAGCCAGCCCCCGCGACTGGCCACGACCTCGGCCGACCTCTCTGCGGACGGGCTGCGGGGATTGGGCGCCCGGACGCCACGACGGGTCCAGCTTCCCTTGCCGCCGCCGCCTCAGCTTACCTTGCCAGCGCCAGCCGCCATAGTGACTCTGACTGAAACCTACCCGGTGCACCGCCACGGGAACGCGCACCCTTCAAGGGCCCTCCTACCCTCTCTCCCGCGCCGTAGTCCGGAAGTCACGTGATCGATGCCTCGGAAGCCATGATGGACAAGGGCAGAAAAAGAGGGCAAGCTAATTTTTAACAAGCCTCCGAACGCCATCTTAGTTAAGGGTTAGACGCTTCAGCACCGTGGGACAACCTGTACCATTTTGGTTAAGGGCAGGAAAAAAATTTGACCTGTTGAAGGTTTTCTAAACATAACTTGCCAAATTCCTACTTTAGCGTCTTGGTAGAAGGCGCCTACTTTTACTAAATTTTATTCACTATAGTCGTCGTTGAAAATACCACTGAGCAAGGCGAACAACCCCATCCAAAGGAGAGGTTATTAGCATCCATCTTAGCTGTGGGCAGCACAGTCCCCCACGGCCGCCTTAGGTGTGAGCAACTAAATTCCCACAAGCCTTGGGATTTGTGCATCTAAAACAAGGTCTATCCTCCCCTTGCTGAAGTCTTCACTGTGTTATCCTGCCCGGAGGAACACTCTTTCTTAGTCCCTGTATTCCATTTCAAACAACCTTTCTTCTCACTGGGCCTGTCTTGTACCCCAGGGCTCCTAACTCAGATTAAACCCCAGAATGAATGTGCCTTCATAAAGTTTAACATCACGTTGCTTCCAGAGAGTGGTCGAACAATTTCTAATATGAAGAAAGGGGGACTGCTTCCACTCAAAACTTTAAGGTAGATGAGGAGTCATTAGTCCGAAGAAGGAAAGATTTTGCAAAATCTAAACGAAAATTTCAAGAAAAGACAGTGGGAGTGAGTCTTACTCATTTAGAATCAGTGGTGGCTTCATTCTTCAGTTTCCTTTGACAACAGGCTCCACCACTTTGTGACCTTGCGCACGTTTCTAAACCTCTCCAAGCCTCGTTTTGTCATCTATTACATGGAGATAATACTTAACTCACTTCTTGTGAGAATTCAAGGTAGTAAATCCATTTGCTCCTAAAAGAGTAACTACTTTGCATTTCAATTCTTATATACAGGGTTTGGACCCTATCCTAAGCTCTGTGCTGGGCCCTGGGGACACATAGGTGAACAAAACCTCAATCCGTGCCCTCTGAGAGTACACCTGAGTATTGTGAGATAGGGATGGGGAGACGAAGGTGACAAACAGAAATAACTTCACTTTGATGTAATTAAGGCTAAGATGGAAACAAGCACTGGGTGCTAAAGGGGTCAGAGACGGCCTTCTACAGGAGGTAACTGAACTGAAACAAGGCTGGTAGAAAAACGGCAATGAATATGGTATTTGATGAATGGCTTCAGAAGTTTCCAGGAAGAAGGTTTAGCAAGAAAAAGAAATAAGGCTATTTGAAATGGTGGACCAATGTGTCTGGCACATAACAGTAACTCAATAAATATTTGATACGTGATTGAAAATTACATACTGTTACTCATTACAGGATAAAGTAGGAGTGGCACAAAGTGAGTCTGGAGAGAATATGTGTTAGATTATAAGGACCTTGTATACTTTTCTAACACTCTTCACTATTTCAGCGGATATGTATTGAATTATTACCATGTTCCAGGTACTTTTTTTTTTCTTTCTTTCCAGGTACTTGATTCTGGAGAAAAATAAGGATATGTTGAAAAGTTTTAATATAAGAGGATGAAAATTTTTCACTTGTGGTAACTTTTAGGCTTCTGTGGAGTAAAGTAATATAGAACCCGCCACATCCCCTAATGAGTTCTGTGCATGAACTTATAAGTCACTTATGCATTCTTGTCATTCATTCACTCTATAAATATTTAATTTGAATGTGGGAAACAGCTACTGCGACAGGCTCTGGAAATACAACAATTAAAAAAGAAAGACTCCCTTGAGTTACTTACAATTTAGTTGATGACACAATAAGATTCTTGCTGTAATGAGTTTATCAAGAGGAATGGGAGCATGGCGGAATAGTTTAAACTGAGATGAAAAATGAGTAGGAGTAGGCCAGCTAGTCTGATAGTAATGGGATAATGAAATTTTAGGCCAAGGAAACATTACAAACACCCAGAGACTCGGGAGAAAAGGACTTTAAGGGAATTACAAGTAGGTCTGTATTACTGGAGCATAAGGAGAGGTGGTCAAGAAAGAAGGGCACAGAAAAGTGGTTTCAGTTGTTGAAGGACTTGCAGGCAATGCAGTGGTCTTCGGAGTATTTCCATCTTTCTCCTAGAAGATCAAAGTAGAATAACGAAAATCAAGGTTTCAGAATCACACATTACATCACCATTTAAAAGCACTGTAAATTATAAACTATTAAGCTTCTCTAAGTTTCAATTTCCTCATTTGAAGAAAAGTAGATAGTACCCCCACGGAGTCTTGTTAGGATTAAATAAAATGATGTTAGGATTAAATACAATAATGATGCCTAGAAAATAATAGATGCTCAGAGAATGTTAGTTTCTACTATTATTACTAATATTAAGAATTCTTCCAGGGCTTCCCTGGTGGTGCAGTTGTTAAGAATCCACCTGCCAATGCAGGGGACATGGGTTTGAGCCCTGGTCCAGGAGGATCCCACATGCTGCGGAGCAACTAATCCCATGTGCCACAACTACTGAGCCTGTGAACCACAACTGCTGAGCCTGTGTGCCACAACTACTGAAGCCCACGTGCCTAGAGCCCGTGCTCTGCAACAAGAGGAGCCCCCACTCGCTGCAACTAGAGAAAGCCTGTGTGCAGCAATAAAGACCCAACACAGCCAAAAATAAATAAATTTAAAAAAAAAAAGAATTCTTCCAGCCTTCCACATACAGTAAGGAGCAAGTTGTAATGTCTCTAATTTGTATATGGAGAAGCTTGTTCATAAATGTGGAAACAAAAAAATGTCTCTTTATGTTGAGTTCTACTACAATCTCTTAAAATTAACGTTAAATAGAATATGCTTTTTCACACTTTTTTCAAAGAAAAGCTAGGACTGCTATAACCTGGAAGGGTAAAGAATCTCACCAAGCTACACAGGGTGCTGGAAATGCTAAAATGGCAATGAAGGCGTTCCTCACCCACTGGTATTTGGTAGGCACAGAAAAGGCTTAAATTAGACATCTCATACATGAGATATTTTGAATTCTAAGCCATGTGGGTGTTCCTCTCTACGATTCTGTATCCATACAATATTTTAATTAAATAAAAAGCATGTTATGTTTTGAGAAATTTGGAACGATAGTATTTCCCAATGTGGTAGCTTTCTCTTCCTTTATTGTTTTTACTTTTTTAATAAACTGATCATTATTACCACTGCTATGATCCATGCTACTTTTCAATCTAAGAAAAACAAAGAACGAATTGTAAAATTATTACCCTGGTATCGTGAAAGATAGGCAATCATTAGCATTTGAGATGTGTAAGAGACAGCTCAACTTACAGAGTTTACTCTGTAAACTCATTCAGTATGCAACCCTCCCTAAGTGATACTCATCTAATTGGATTTTAACCAATGACATATGATATCATGAATTATGGAACACTTGCATAATTGCTTAAGTAGAGTATCTGGTTTGCAAATACGTATAAGTAAACTAACTAAAGAGGAGACCTGGAGTAGTCAAAGATTAAAATTGAGAGGATATAATATTTTTAATGGCACACACTAGCTTCTTGAAACTGAAGTTTAATCTTCTTCACAATAAGGAAAGCTCTCCTCATCAGGGAGAGTCTAATGAGTGGAAATACTCTGTCATTTCCCAGGTGCCCAGGGTGGAGTTGCCCAGACATTCCAGAGGTACTGCTCATTGGTTTTTGGCTTCCTGGTTCTTCAGGAAATAAAAGAAGAACAATTACCTGAAGACAAGTAAAGACATTTATTTTTCATTCAGCAGTCTTTTTCTGTGAAAATAAAAAGAGGGAATCAGAAGATTAACTCTCAAAAGGATCATGGACAACTAATCCAGCTCCCTCATTTTGCAGGCAAGGAATCTGAGGCTCAGAGAAGGTACATTTATTGAAAGTGTATTTTTTTTAACATCTTTATTGGAGTATAATTGCTTTACAATGGTGTGTTAGTTTCTGCTTTATAACAAAGTGAATCAGCTATACATATACACACATCCCCATATCTCTTCCCTCTTGCTGTCTCCCTCCCTCCCACCCTCCCTATCCCACCCCTCTAGGTGGTCACAAATCACCGAGCTGATCACCCTGTGCTATGAAGCTGCTTCCCACTAGCTATCAGTTTTACATTTGGTAGTGTGTATATGTACATGCCACTCTCTCACTTTGTCCCAGCTTACCCTTCCCCCTCCCCATGTCCTCAAGTCCATTCTCTAGCAGGTCTGCGTCTTTATTCCCGTCCTGCCCCTAGGTTCTTCATGACCTTTTTTTTTTTTTTTTTCAGATTCCATATATATATGTTAGCATATAGTATTTGCTTTTCGATTTCTGACTTACTTCACTCTGTATGACAGACTCTAGGTCCATCCACCTCACTACAAATAACTCAATTTCCTTTCTTAAAAGTATAGAACACTTCACGAATTTGCATGTCATCCTTGCGCAGCGGCCATGCTAATCTTCTCTATCGTTCCAATTTTAGTATATGTGCTGCCGAAGCGAGCACTTGAGGGTGTATTTACCACACGTTTTCCTCATGACATCTCTGTGTGGTATTAACCCCATTTTATAGGTAAGGAAACTAAGGCTTAAAGAGATTGAGTGACTGATCCTAAATCACCATGCTAGATCTAAAGTACGTGCTGGGTTGTTTGGGTTTTTTTCTTTTTAAAAATTTTCTTTAGTGTTTTGTTTTGTTTTGTTTTGTTTTTTGATTGATAAAGCTAATACATATTCATTGCATATATTCATATAAGCAACAGTAAGGAAAGTAAAAATCCTCTCTATCCTCATCACAAATCCTCAGCCTAGGGCTAGCTACTATTAACAGTTTATTAGCTATATTCTTCCAGATGTTTTTCTAAGCCATATGAGGCATGCCCTTTAAAAAAATACCATATCATTTATCAGAAATGGGAAAATCAACACTAGGAGTCTTATTCCTAAAAGTGATAAATACTTTATATCAATAGCAAAAAGCCTGGACAAGGGGAGAAAGAAGAGGAAGAGAAGAAATTCTATTTATTTTTGTCACTCTTGTGTAAGTCCATTTTTGATTACTGGAAGCGTTCTCTTGCTTTTTATAATCAATTTAAGAATGTTAGCTGGAATGCAGCAAATGCTTAAGAATAAAAGGGATGGGTCAGAAAGCCACATGAGGCATTTTCTTTCTGAATTTTTATTGGTACATTTGGGTTTGTTTTTAAATAACTTAGTTATCAATTAAAATATCAGAGACTTTCTATGTGGTGGTTTTGTTCATCTAGTGAGTTTTTTAAAAAATATTTTAAGTATATTCTTTATTCTAGGAAGACTATAACATTTTATTTTATTTTATTTATTTTTGGCCGTGCTAGGTCTTCGTTGCTGTGCGCGGGCTTTCTCTAGTTGCGGCGAGCGGGGGCTACTCTTCATTGCGGTGCGCGGGCTTCTCATTGCGGTGGCTTCTCTTGTTGCGGAGCACGGGCTCTAGGTGTGCGGGCTTCAGTAGCTGTGGCACGTGGGCTCAGTAGTTGTGGCTTACGGGCTTCATTGCTCCGTGGCATGTGGGATCTTCCCAGACCAGGGCTCGAACCCATGTCCCCTGCATTGGCAGGCAGATTCTTAACCACTGCGCCACCAGCGAAGTCCCAAGACTATAACATTTTAAATCATCGGGGTTTTTTTTTGTTTTTTGTCTTTTTTTTCAGTACGCGGGGCTCTCACTGTTGTGGCCTCTCCCATTGCGGAGCACAGGCTCCGGACGCGCAAGCTCAGCAGCCATGGCTCACGGGCCCAGCTGCTCCGCGGTATGTGGGATCTTTCTGGACCTGGGCACAAACCCGTGTCCCCTGCATCGGCAGGCGGACTCCCAACCACTGCGCCACCAGCGAAGCCCAAAATCATCGTTTTTTAATGTAATTATTTGTATTTCCTTTTGATAAGCTCCGTTAGAGCTTTTCTTTCACATAAATGCATTGTTCCTACAACTGTACAACACGGTCATAGATAATGGTCAAAAGCATTTCACTGAACGGTTATAATTTGGAGAATTCATAGATTTCTTAGGAATCTTTGATCTTAAGCATCCCTAAGACGACTGGTTGAAATGGAGTGAACAGACTGTGCAGTAAAATGAGTCTACAGTGCCTGCTCTTCCTCCACCCCCATTCCCACCGAGCATGCTCAGCATATGAGGCTTGGTGGGAGAAGACTGTTGCTGGAATCTGCTGGGCTTTCTGTAGGGCTGATTTCATGAATGTGTGACCTTACATGGGGCTTGAGGACTCTGCTGTCTTGAAATTCTTAATACTTTTTAAACGAAAGGTCCCTCAGTTTTACTTTGTACTGGGCTTGTCAAATTATAGAGCTGGTCCCACCTTGGGCATACTGCTTTGAGAACCCAGGCTCCTCTGTACAAGTCCAGCATGTTAACAAGCACAACACATGAAATGCTAGGAGAAATTAGTGGGCTACTGACAGCGAACAAGCATCCCTATAGAAATGAGACCTTTTCAAGTGAAACCAGTCAGGTCCATCTCTCTAGCTCTTGGAATCTAATTATATAATTTGGTATCAGTGGCAAAGATGGTTGCCGAAGAAAACGTGCCTTGATTTTGTGACTTATCTTCTTACTCTTAGACTCTGAAGTTATTCTTGAAAATGATAATTAGAATAATATGAAATAAACACAGAATCTCTGTCCATTAAAGTTTTGCTTTTTATTATAAAACATTTCAAATGTACAGGAAAACTACAATTGCAATGAACACACATATATACTCCTCTTTGAGTAAAAGTTGTTACCATTTCGCCATATTTGCCATATCTATCTATGTATCTGTGTGTTTTCTGAACTTTGCCGCTCTGCAGCATGTGGGATCTTCCCGGGCCAGGGCACAAACCCGTGTCCCCTGCATCAGCAGGCGGATTCTCAACTGCTGCGCCACCAGGGAAGCCCCATGTTTTCTGAACTTTTGACAGTGAGTTGCAGACATCATGACACTACTCTGAAATAGTTCAACATGCCCTTCCTAACAATTCAGACATTCTCCTAAATAATGAAAATATAATGCTTTTTTTTTTAAAAAAGTATTTTATTTGTAATGTAGAAAACTTGGAAAACAGAGATGTATAAAGAAAAATTACCCATAATTCCACTGCCCAGAGATAACCACCATAAGTAGAAAAATGGCATCACGTTGTATCTATTTGTCCACACAGAATGAAGCATCTCTACTTATTTTCACCTTTACCAACATTTTCCATGCCTTCTGTAGTAGGCAGAATAATGGCCCCTCAAAGATGTCCATATTCTAATCTGCAGAACCTATGAGTATGTTATGTTACAAGGCACAGGAGACTTTGCAGGTACAATTAAGGGTACAGAATTTGAGCTGGGGATCTTATCTTGGATTATCTGGGTGGATCTGTTTTTAATCACATGAGTTCTTAAAAGTGGAAGAGGGAGGCAGCGAGTAAATCAGAGAAATGTGACATGAAGACTCAACCTGTTGCTGACTTCGAAGATAGAGGAAGCCTCCAAGAAATGAAGGGAGCCTTTAGACGATGGAAAAAGGCAAAGAAACTGATACTTTCCTAGAAACTTCAGAAAGGCCAGTGCCTTGATTTTAGCCTAGTGAGACCCAGTTGGACTTCTGACCTATAGAATTTTAAGGTAATAGATTTGCGTTGTCACTACATGTGTGGTAATTTATTATAGCAGCAATAGAAAATGAATATATCTCCCCATTTGTATTTGCCTTTGAAATAGAAGTCTTTTATTCTTTAGGACATTTTTTTAAAATTTATTTTTGGCTGCATTGGGTCTTCATTGTTGCACGCAGGCTTTCTCTAGTTGTGGCGAGCAAGGGCTACTCTTCGTTGCGGTGTGCAGGCTTCTCATTGCAGTGGCTTCTCTTGTTGTAGAGCATGGGCTCTAGGTGCGTGAGCTTCAGTAGTTGCAGCACACGGGCTTCAGTAGTTGTGGCTCATGGGCTTCAGTAGTTGTGGCTCACAGGCTCTAGAGCGCAGGCTCAGTAGTTGTGGCGCACGGGCTTAGTTGCTCCATGGCATGTGGGATCTTCCTGGACCAGGGATCGAACCCGTGTCCCCTGCATTGGCAGGCGGACTCGTAACCACTGCACCACGAGGGAAGCCCTCTTTAGGACATTGTGACTGAATTATTTTCTTATTTTCTTCTTCTGTTTGGCTTTGAAAACAATAATGACTAACACAATGAGAAAATAAAGGCAGTACCCCTAGGTTTTGCTCTGAAAGGGGGACTAGATCTTCTATGGTTCTTTTGACCAGGGCTGGGCTGATACATTCACAGACCATTTACAGACTCATAGGGCAGGGGGAGGGATTGCTCTCTAGTCTTTTTAAGAAATTCACTTGGAATGATGGAAACTGTTTTGAGGAAAACCATTTATTCTCAATCTCTCACAGATCTTTGTACTTGTCTTTCATAGCACTTATAACACATTGTAATGGGGTACAAGTATAACATCATGATTAATGTCTGTTGTCCCTCTGGACTCTAAGCACTGTAAGGGTAAGGACCCTGTTGGTTTGTTTTTGCTATGTGCCTAGCACATAGTTGACCCCAAAATATTTGTTAAATGATTGAATGTTTGGCAATGCAAAAATCTGGTTCTTGAGTGGCTAATGAGAAGCTAAACTGCTGTGTGTAATTATATTAACAATTATAATACTAAACTATATATAAGATTAATTATATGTAATTATATATATTATTTTAAAGAATATTAAAACAATAAAATTTTAAAGGAAGAAAAAGCTGTTTTCAACAAGTGCTTGGGAATCTCTTTGAAGATAATTTTGTTTTCTTGGAGACTTTTTTTTCCTGGATGCAAATTCAGACTACACTGTCTGAATGTCATTCTGGAGATACCAATATGTTCCTGCATATGTGTAAGTTCCTTCCAAACATCCTCACAGGAGGTCAGGAACACATTGTCAGGAAAGACAATGAGTAGTGTCTTCACTTCCTACTGGCGGCAAGCCCTAGAATCAATCGACCAGGGAGCCCACTCTGGGCTATTGTGCTCAAGTCAGATTGCATTTCACCACTCTAACCACCCAGATGGACAGTTTGGGGGCAATGGGGTTAAAATCACCACTGACTAAGCGATGTCCCCTTGCTGGAGACATTTCTAAGAGCTACGAACTAACAGAAAGGTTGCTCTGTGAAGGAACAGTCACTTCAGGGAACGTGAAAGTGGAATGTCATCAGTTAGACTGAACAGCATAGCGATAAGCCTGAAAAGCACTTTCACACTAAGCTTTGAGGGAGGGTGTACCCAGGGCCAACTATTTCCTACGGAACCTACGTTGCAGTTCTGTTTCGGCAAGTGTTACTGAAAGCAAAATTTTTTTCAAGTCAGCTGTTATTGGTTAGAGTCCTGTGCTTGCAAACAACAGAAACTACCCCTGGCCAACCTAAGCCTACGGAAAGTATTGGAAAGACATGAGGTAGCTCAGGGAATGGAAATAAACACTGAAGAAGCAAGTCTCAGGCAGGATGGGAAGCACAGCTGATGAGCAACAAAAGCCAATAAGCAGCCTCCTTATCAGCTTGACCTTTTTCAATCCTTGAGTCTCTCTCCTCAAGATTCAAATGCCCCAGAGAAGGTGATTGACCTAGGCTGGGTTACATGCCCATTTCATGGCCAGAAGGGTGCAGAACTTTGAAGGACAGTCCCACTAACTCTATATCTAATGGAAGAAGGATGGTTTCCCAAAGCTGTTGCCAGGAGAAGGGGGAAGGATTGCTGGGCAGGCAAAAGCATTAGATGTCCATTCATCAGCTTATTCACTGAGTGCACATTCAGGAAAATTAGTCTTCTCCTTGAGCCCCATAGCAAAGAACTATAGCTACCTATGGAATCCAGGCAAGTAACTTCCTGTGTGACCTTAGACAAATCATAAACCCTCTCTGGGCCATAGTTTCCTCATTTATAAAATCTATTGAATGGTTTGGACCAGATGATCCCAAGTGGCTTGTAGAGAGAAAAGAGCCAGAAGAGAGGATCTCCTCCCAGATATTGGCAATATGACCTTGGCTGACTCATTTGCCAATTCTGGGTTTCCCTGTGTGTAAAGGGGGTGAACTAGACACCTTCAGGTTACTTCTAGCTGTAAAAGTCCATGATTCTAAAAAAGAACAGATGGAAGCAGCCAGGTCAGTCTTTCCTCTCAGAATCAATGAAATATCCCTGTTTTTAGGAAATATACACTGAAGTATTAAGGAGTAAAAGGGCCTTATGTATACAACCTCCTCCCAAATGATCCAGAAAAAAAAACTCATGTATATATATATATACATACGTGTATGTGTCTCTGTGTAAAGAAAGGTTCTACAAATGTTAAAAAGTGTCCAAATGTTAAAAAGTAGTGAATTTGAATAAAAAGTATGTGGGAGTTCTTTGAGCTATTCTTTTTTTGTTTTGTTTTCTTTTGTTTTTGTCTTTGAGCTATTCTTGAAACTGTTCTCTAAGTGTAATTATTTCAAAATGAACTCCAAAAAAAAAAGTCAATGGGAAGGGCAAAAGGAAATCTGTTCCTCTGCCTGCTTGTCCAAAGGCTTTTTGATGAATTATTTGTGTGACAAGTGAGTATTTGTATGTCTGTACTGCTAGATCCTAACTCTCTAGGGGAAGTTTTTAGTGCCAAAGCATGGACTCTACAATGCGTTCTCACTACTAGTGTGACAAAGCTCCACTGTGAACCTGGAAGATACTGGATAAGGCCTGTCTATTTACTGCTCCTGAGGAGTCTGACTAAGTGGGTGGAGATTTCCTGTTGGCTCTTATGCTTTTCTTTTGTTTTAACAGTGGTTTAGGGGAACATACTTCAGACACAGCATATATATTTAATGCTTTGTACTTTTAAATATTCATCTATAACCCAACAAATGTCTCTACCAACTACTTACTAACTTGATTTGAAGCCAAACATTACTACCTTCACACAATCACTTCTTACTGAAAATTGATTTCAGTATCTAGAAGGGTATTCATTGCAGGATCATATTAGCAAAATATTGGGACCAACCTAGGGGTCCAACAATAGTGTACCGGTTAAATAAATACATTCATGCAATGGAATATTGCGTAGATGGTAAAAAAGAATGAAGAAGCTCCCTAAGAGTGGCTGTGTAATGATCTCTAAGTTAAAAATAAATGAAGCACCCACATATGAGTAAATATGGAACAATCTCCAAGGTATACTTTTAGAGCAATGTGCACAATTATGTGTAGGTATCATACAATTGTATTTTAAAATTGCTTGAAGGAGTAAGCAATGAGTGGACAATTAATGTTTTTGCCTGCTCAGCATATGCCTGTATATATATATATATATATATATATATATATATATATATATATATATGTATATGCAGAACATTTTCTGGGAAGAGATACAGGAAATCAGTAACAGTGGAAAACTCTGGAGAGGGGAACAATGGGTGGGGGTAAGAATCTGGGGAAGAAGGACAGGAGGGATACTTGATTTTCACTTACATCTTTTGAGTTTTGTACCAAATTTAATGGAGGACTCAGTGCCCCTTCAGCAGTAGATCCTTCTGATCCTCCCTCATCATGTAGGCTCAAGGGAGGATAAATCACTGTAGTCAAGGAAACTGTCCTGTTAGGGTATGAGTATTCTGCATATTGGGTTCATGACTTATCTTTCTGTTCCCAGCAGCTCTTCTTATCTTTGCTTAGTAATTGTTTATTGAATTGAGTTCAACTGGATTGATTTGCTGTGCTTTTAGGGGCACTTATTAGCCCTTCATGTGTTTCCCTCTTTTCTACCCTAAAGGAAAAAATATAAAACAAACATTTATTTTCCATTCTTAAGAATTTAAAACTTAGACAGTCAGTTGATGTAAACTGGTGCCTCCTTTTTGCAGGGCATTTTGGTATCATAAATCAGCATGTAAAATGTACTCATGTTGTAACCCAGTACAGCATTTTGTTAAGATATAGAAATAGATCTTACATGTGTATGATCCCATTTTTATCGAATGTCATCCATATATCACTATATGTATATATGCATAGATATCTAGGAGAAATGTCTTCAAAATATTTAAAATGTTTATTTCTCCATGATGGGTGGTTTTCCTCTCTGTATTTTTTCATATTATTCACATTTTTCGGGAGTACACATTGTCATCATTTTTACCCAAAAATGAAACTATTAAAAAGAAAAAGCTGGGAATTCCCTGGTGGTCCGGTGGTTAGGACTCAGAGCTTTCACTGCCAAGAGCCCGAGCTGGATCCCTGGTTGGGGAACTAAGATCCCGCAAGCCTTGCAGCATGGTCTAAATAAATAAATAAATAAATAAATAAATGATAAAGAAAAAGCATTCAAGTGATTTCACTAGTTTTACTCTTTGACTCATCAAATATTTGTTGATTGTACCACATTATTCTAGAATTATCTTTCCTATTTTACAGTCTGCTGAATTTTCTATGCACCCATTTGAGAAAGCACTGAAGCTAAATACTTATCAAGTACTTTTGAAAAATTTAAGCTCCATAAAAAAAAAATCAGAACAGTAGTTGTCTCTTGGGAAGTTGGGGATGGAGATAAACTGGGAAAAGGTATGAAGGAAACTTTTAGGGTGATGGATAATGTTTTAAAGGTTTGGGTCACAGAGGTATATGTATTTGTCAAAACTCAACAAATTTAGCCAAGATTTGTGCATTCCTCTGTATGTCAGTTTTACATCAGAAGGAAAAAAAACAAATTGGATTTTAGTAAGTGATATTGATATCTGGAATTTACTTTGAAATGCACCGAAAACAAGATAGATTAATGGATGGTTTGAGGAATGGATAGATGAATACATAATAAAGCAAATATAATAAAATGTTAATTGTAGAATCTAGGTGATGTGTATATATATATATATATGTGTGTGTGTGTGTTCATTATAAAATTCTTATAATTTTGCACTTTAACAATTTTCATAATAAAATGTTGAGGAAAATGTAATCACCGATCATCTATTGATATACTGATATGTTGAATATGCTTATATTTTATTCTTATAAACTAAATTCAACAGATTAAGTTCTAGAAGTTGCATCCCCCACCCTCCCAATTCAAACTTCTTGGATAGTTAAGCTATTTAAATATATATATATGATATAATTAGTGACAGGGCTGTCTTCATGACCGTGTTAACTATGCCGTCACACAGGGTCACGAAGTTGGTTCAATGCTCTGCTGTTGCTGTCTTGAAATTTTTATTACTTTTTAAACAAGGGGCCCTGTACTTTCATTTTACAATGGGCCCTGCAAATTATGTAGCTGGCCCTGACTAATGAGCAGTAATAATAATTACTAACATATATTATCTTCTCTTTTTGCCAGGCACTATGTTAAATACTTTATATACACATTTCATTGAATCCTCAAAGACAGACTTAAGAGATAGTCTTAATATCCCCATTTTACAGATGAACATAATGAGGCTCAAAGAGGTTAAGATATTTGCTCAAATTCACACATTTAGTGTACCCTCAGTATGCATAGTAGCACAGTACACATGGTAGATACTCAATAAATATTTACTAAATTAATAATAATAATAGTAATTATTATAGCAGCTCCCATTTATTGAGCACCTTCCAGCAGCCTACAATGCTCTGACTGAAACCCAACATGTTCTCCCTAACCCAGACTCCCCACCTTTGGCATCACTACCTTAAGACCACGTTCCCTGCCAGCCTAAATTAGGTCAAGTCTTCTCTTATGTTACCCTGTGCTTCTTTGTCATAGCAGTCATCACAATTGTAATTAGGTAGTTCTTTGTTTAATGCCTGTCTTCCCTTCTGGACTGGAACCTCAGTGAAGACAGTGACTCATTTTTATCTGCTCACCACTCTATTCCTACCACCCAGTGCTGTAGCTGGAGTGTAGCCTGCTTGCCAGGGCTGGATTATATATTTTTTCATTTACTCCTCAACTCTGTGAGGTAGAGATTGTTACCATCATTTTACATCATTTACAAGCCTCAGAGAAGTTAAGTCTGAGTCACCTCACCATAAGGGAAGCATCCACCATAACGTGGACCTACATTTGCCAGGCTCCAAAATCTCTTGTCCTTTCATGGCAGCCCACTGTTTCTATATGACAATCTGCCTGACACTATTTTCTATCTCCAGGCACTACTTATTCCCTTCAGCTCCTATTTTTGCTGTCTGACCTCTGGGCTCTGTGATGAAGAGGAGACATGCTTTCCAGGAAGTAATTACGGCAAGTGATATAACCAGGCTGGCTGAAGCCAGGATTTTATTTTTTAACCTTGATGAGTAAAGCAGCTGGAAATACTACCTTCTAAAAGCAAAGGATCCAATTTCCCCATGGTACTAACTCTTCCTTAGTGCTAGGAAACACCCTGAAGTCGTCTCTTGGGCTATGTAAATATAAAGCAATCTACCCAGGTCTAGTCTTGGGGAAGGCCTGAAATAATTAAGGTAACGCAAACGTAGATGCTTCAGGCCGTTAACAAGATGTCTCAGTAGTTTTAGGCTTCGATAGATTTCTATGCGAAAATGTTTTTCCCTAAGTGTGGATTTGGACTATCCTATGCTTATGCATTGCTGCATATCTTTGCAGAGTTGAGAGGACTATTCTTTGGATTATTCTTTGTTTGTGAGGATCATAGAAGTGGGATGGGAAGGAATGCTGGGAGAGTGCACAGGCTTATTCTCTTCAGCTAGTGCTGGAGGACAGGCTGTGAACAAGAAATGGAGAGTGCTTGGCCCAGCATGCCCTGGCGTGGATGGTTGAGTTCTACCTGTGGTATTAAAATCCCAGCCTGAAAATCCCAGACCTTAGGAATTAAGACTGATGACAGATTGTGCTATACTTTGTCTTTTGTAGGACATAGGGCATCTGGTGGTGGTAGAGTTTCCAGAGGACCTAGGTTTGTACCATTCTGAGGATGTTCAGACTGTGGACATCTCAGAGTAGCCACTACTAATAGCAGTGTAAGTTACCCTGTCTATTACACTTCTTTTCTGGTATTCCCAAGCCTTCTGATAAGACTTGTTAACTGTCACACCCTGGCCTCAGTTGTGCTCTTGAGCTTGTTCTACTTTCTTGGAAGAATATCAAGCACTTCCTAAAGTTAATGATAGAAGCAATGGTGACAGTCATCTGTGCAAAACAGTGGTGCCCACTGTCCTCATAAGGGTGAGAGATAGTAAGGCTGCAGCAGGTCCAGAAAGTTGGGGCAGAAGTACAGGAGGGACTGTTTCTGAGAACACAAAAGCTATGTCAGAAATACAGAAGAAAAAAAAAGAAATATGGGAGAGAAGGAGTTTGCCTTTTGCAGGAAATAGGCCCTGAGGGCTTATGCCATCATAATTTGAACAATAAAAGTAAGAATGATCATATTTTGTAGTCACTGGTTAGTGAGATAGGATGTACTGTATCTGTTATTCTATATGCCATAGCCAGTCTCCAAGATGGTTCCCAGAGATCCTTGCTTTTTTGTATTTATGTCTTTATATAGTCTTCTTCTTCAATGAATCAGGGCTAGTCTATGTGAACAACAGTGTATGGCAGAGGTTACAGTGGTTGACTTCCAAGGGTAAGTTGTAAAAGACTTGCAACTTCTGCTCTGGTCCCTTGAATTGCTTGCTTTGGGGTAGGCCAGCAGTCATCTCATGAAGCCTCTTATTTATTTATTTTTGGCTATGCCACACAGCATGCAAGATCTGAGTTCCCCAACCAGGGATGTAACCCTTGCCCAACTGCATTGGAAGTATGGAGTCTTAACCACTGGACAGCCAGAGAAGTCCTCATGAAGACTCTTAAGCTGCTCTGTGGAAAGGCCTACAAGAGGAGGAAATGAGGCCTCTACCACCATCCAGGACCAACTTGCCAGCCAAGTGAGTTAAGTCATTGAACGTGGATCTTCCAGCCCCATTCAAGCCTTCAGGTGACTGCAGCCCCAGCTGACATTTGACTGAGCCTCATGAGAACACCCTATCCAGAACTTCCTAGCCAAGTGGCTCCCATATTCCCAGCCCATAGAAACTATAAGAGATAATAAGTGTTTATTATTGTTTTAAACTAGTAAGTCTTGGGATGACTTGTTATGCATCAATAAATAAAACACTATACTATAGATTCTATGGAATAAACGTCTATGTGAAACTCTGCCTAAATAGATCAGCCAAGTCTTCAGAAAAAAAGAAGACATGGGTTGAGTCTTCAAAGATGAGTAGGAGCTTGCAGGTGCAGGTAAAGTGGAGAAAGGGGAATCATTTCAGGCTAAAGGAACAGCTTGACTATAGGGCCAGAAGTAAGAGGGCATGGCTTGTTTGAAAAAACAGCAATTAATTCAGCATGACTGAGGTGCAGTATATTTAAAGAATGAGGTAGAGAAAGATTACAGGAGTAGACAGGAACAAGCTCAAAAAGGACCTTAAATGCCATGTTCATCTATTTGTTTTTTATCCTAAAGGCAATGAGGAGCCACTAAAGAATTTTTAAGCAGGCAACTGACATGATCAATTGTACATTTTAGAATGATGGCCAAATGGAAGATGGATTGGAGGCAGAAAGACCATTTAGAAATAATTGCAAGTCCAGGTGAGAAATGATTAGTGCCTGAATTAAGGTCTTAGCAGTGTGAACGGGGGGCGGGGAATGGAGGGCTATTAGGAGGTATAATTTTCAGAATATGAGGGATGAGGAAAAGGGAATATGTGGGATCCAGGAGGAGGAACAAGTTTTTAAAAAATATTTATTTATTTATTCGGTTGCGATGGGTCTTACCTGCGGCACGCGGGCTCTTTGTTGTGGCGCACGGGCTTCTCTCTAGTTGTGGCATGCAGGCTCAGTAGCTGTGACACATGGGCTTAGGGATCGAACCCGTGACCCTTGTGTTGGAAGGTGAATTCTTAACCACTGGACCACCAGGGAGGTCTTGAGGAGCAAGCTTTGAAGGGGTGAGTTTGAGTGGTGTGTAGGACACCAAGGTAAACATGTACAGGGGACAACTAGAAACACTGGTCTGGCTTGGAACCCAAGAGGGAATGAAGTCAGGCTGAAGATGCACAGAAGTTTTGAAGGCTTTTTCATACAAGCATCCCTTCTTAAAAGGTAAGTAACTCCATGGGTGAAATGAAATCAAACTACAGTTTAGAGTTTTAGATTTATCTTTCATTGATAGCAAAGCCATTTAGAAATAAGATTTACAGTAAAAACCTGGGATAGGATCAATGGCATGAAGTCAGAACCAGGTACAGGTGGAAGGCCATTTTGTAGTATCTTCCAGTTTTGCTGGGGATTCAACCATCAGCAGAATCTGGTGACTATTTAAGTATAGAGATTGAAGGAGAGGGAAGAGTCTAAAAAATTAGTTCCCTCCCCCAAAGTTTCCTTTCTTAGATCTACATTTTCCATCATGTATAACATCTTATGATCTATGCCCCATTTCAATATCACTGATTTTAAAATTTTCTGAAGTAAATTTTGCTTCCATTTTCTTCACCTATTTTCCAGTAAATTTATATGAGTTTCATGATCTTCTACTTCCTCCTTTTTTCCCCTTTCTCCTCTTCCTGCTTTTTGTGAACAAAAGAAAATAAAACCTCTTCCTTTACTGACTATATAACAGGTGTAGCAGAATTCTTGATTTTTTTAATTGAATATTTTACAGGCATTCATTCTTGATTCATTGTCAATAGCTCTCTAATTCTTTGAAATTGTTTTTCAACTAATACAGTGATTTTCATCTCTAACACCTAAGTATGGCCTAGTAGTCAACGCTCCAAGACTTGGAATTCAACCAATTCACCTGATTTGACCTGATCTACTTATCCAAGAGGTATATTTTTAGAAAGATCACATAGATAAATGCACTAGCACTTCAAGGATTAAAGAAAAAGTAACTTGCCAGGTCATATAGTTTTGTAATCAAGTTGAGAAGAAAGATCACTGTGATAAATGTGCTACAATCCCAGATTTTGAACAGGACTTTTTCTTTTGGTTGTTTCAAAACTATTTCTGCCTCAGTAAAAATTAATAGCAGTGGACTTCATGTCGTTTTATTTGTGGAAATAACTGCGGTTAAAAAAAATAATTACCGCTTAATTTTTGTTAGCAAGAAAGCCCAAGGAAAGTAACGTTAAAAATAAGGAAATGGAGCTGAGTGCTTAGTGGTTAGCATCTGGAGACACCACTTAATGTACTTAACTTTTTCAACATTTAATTGATGAAAATTGAGGCTCAATAAAAATTTTCTAAGGAGCAAAATGTCTAATGAATATTTTATATTTAGCTTTAGATAAAACAGTTTTACAGCATAATTAAAGGTAAATCTGTAAAATCCTAGGTAATAGGGCTTCACTGGTGGCACAGTGGTTAAGAATCCGCCTGCCAATTCAGGGAACATGGGTTCAAGCCCTGGTCCGGGAAGTTCCCACATGCACTGGAGCAACTAAGCCCGCGAGCCACAACTACTGAGCCTGCTCTCTGGAGCCCGCGAGCCACAACTATGGAAGCCCGCATGCCTAGAGCCCGTGCTTCTCAACAACAGAAGCCACCGCAATGAGAAGCCGGCGCACAGCAAGGAACAGTAGCCCCCGCTCGCCATAACTAGAGAAAGCCAGCGCGCAGCAACGAAGACCCAACGCAGCCAAAAATAAATAAATAAAATAAATTAATTAATTAAAAAAAATCTTAGGTAACAGATTTTTTTCTAAGATGAAAAAGTTCTTTTGATTACATAATTGAGACATGCTCATTTAAAAAAAATTCAATTGATCCAGAAAAGCAGGAAATAAACTAAATTACATAAACCTCACCAGCCACAGAGAAGCACTGTTAAAATTTTGTGAACTTGCTTCCAACCGTCTCTTCATACATATATTTGTGTATGCATATGTATGCCCGTAGCGTGACCTACACAGAATCATACCGTTCTGTAAACTGATCCTTTCATTTTGCAACACGTTGTGGACACCTTTCCATTTCCATAAATATAGATCTGGTTCCAGCTTTCTAAACAGATGCGTAGTATTACGCTCTATATAAACACCGTAACTTAACCAACCATTCCCACACTGTTGAACATTTGGGTTGTTCCCAAGGCTTTTTTTTTTTTTTTTTTGCGGTACGCCGGCCTCTCACTGTTGTGGCCTCTCCCGCCGCGGAGCACAGGCTCCGGACGCGCAGGCTCAGCGGCCACGGCTCACGGGCCCAGCCGCTCCGCGGCATGTGGGATCTTCCCAGGCCGGGGCACGAACCCGAGTCCCCTGCATCGGCAGGCGGACTCTCAACCCCTGCGCCACCAGGAACACCCCCAAGGCTTTCTTTTAATTAGCAATACCATGGTAAACATCCCTGTCATATTTCTTTCTTTCTTTTATTATTATTATTTTTAAAGATTATTTGATGTGGACCATTTTTAAAGTCTTTACTAAATTTGTTACAAGATTGCTTCTGTTTCATGTTTTGGTCTTTTGGCCCTGAGACATATGGGATCCCAGCTCCCCGACCAGGGATCAAACCCACACCCCCTGCATTGGAAGGCAAAGTCCCAACCAATGGACTGCCAGGGAAGTCCCCTTATTATTTATTTATGTATTTATTTATTTGTTCATTCAAATAAAACATGGCTCGGGACTTCCCTGGCAGTCCAGTGGTTAAGACTCCGTGCTTCCACTGCAGGGGGAACAGGTTTGATCCCAGTTCAGGGAACTAAGATCCCACATGCCGCACAGTGCGGCCAAAAAAAAAAACAAAAACAGAAACAGACAAAAAAAAAAAATATGACTCAGAGCCCCCACTCATCAAGGTGGACAAGAGTTATTTCTGGGATTCTTTTCCCCGCTACAGTGAATTATATATGACCTCCAGGGTTTGAGTGGCCCTAGGAAACTGGATTGGGGTTATGCTATTGATCCTCCTTTGTCTGGCCAGAGACAGTCCTCTCCAGAGGTCTTCTCCATTCTAGGCAGGGAAGCAGCCCTGCAACACTTTTAAAGCTGCTTTCAGGATCTCAGTGCTTAGTGACCTGTCTCCCAGGCATCCTGCAGCCATCCCAACCTGGGTCTGTTATTTTCGAGGGAGATACTTGGAAATCCTAAAATTCCACAACCCCTCCCCAGCCTTAGTGTTGTCTTTATACTAGTAAAGGCTATTTTCTTGAGGAGATGGGGAAAAGGAACTACCACTCAACCTCTCCATATAAACCTATAACAGACAACTAGACAGTTGACTGTGGAGGAGTTACTTAACCTCCTGAAACCTCAAATTCTTTATCTATCTATAAGATAACAACAAATAGCAACCCCATCCTGCCAGTTGTAGAGACCAGAAAATTTATTTGTCTTTAGCTTCCCTCATTCTCTCACTGCCACTCATATTCTGCCTCCTGAACCTTCAGAACAGAACGAGAATCTGACCACTTCTCTCCACCTACCCTGCTTCTACCTTGGGCCAAGTCTCCACCGTGTCTCACTTGGATCTTTGCAGTAGCCTCCTAATAGGTCTCCTTGATTCTACCCTTATTCCCGTCATCAATTTTCTTTTGAAAAGGATGATGGCTTTCATCTAACTTTGAGGAAAAGGCAAAATTCTTAGACTAACCTAGAAAGCCCTCTTATATGACTTAGCACCACCTCCCCCACTTCTCTGACCTCAGTTCCAACCATCCTCTTCTTCAGTCACACTCCCCTTGCCAAAACATGTCAGGCGTGCCTTTTGCATTATCCTCAGGATAATAGTTTCTCCAGGCAGGTATCTGCTCAATTACCTTTATCATTATCCCCAGAGCCTGCTTCATTTTTCTCCACAGCACTTATCACTGACATAGAGTATGTTTATTTCACTATCTCTTAAAACTGGAATATAAGCCTGTTGAAGGAAGGACTTGTCTATTTCTATTTAGGTTTTCAGTGCCTAGAGAGTACCTAGCACACATTAGGGGCTCAATAAATATTTGCTGAATAAATGAATGGACAATCATATCTTTCAGAATTGGAGTAAGGGTTCATTCTGATAATGTTAATGCCTATTGAATAGGAAGGACTATTTGAACACAGATTGTTGCTGTATCATCATTATTATTATATTTATACTAGTCTTTGAAGACTGTATTAGAAAAAGGGTATTCCAGCAAAGAACTGACTGAAGCAGAGGCTTACAAGTAGGAAATACCCTGTAGGTAAGGGTGACCTGCACTGAAAATTAAATATTGGTTAGAGCTAGTGTTGGAAATGTAGGGATGAATATGGAGGGAACTGAATTCAAGGCTCAGAAGTACGGGTTTGTCCCTAACAGTGGGGAACCAGCCAGGATTTTCAGCCAAGGAAGATATGATAAAATCTTGGTTTTTGAAACTTCTGTGGTGATAATCAGTTATCCTGTGTTGCAAAATTGCATTTTGTGGCTTGTGGGAGGTGTGTTTGTTAATCAGAGAAAACGGTGTGTTTCTTTAAGAAACTTTGCTGGACCTTTTTGTCTGATAGGACCTGGCCTGTGACCTTATTTATGATCCCCTCTTTTCATGCAGACACCAAACATCCTCCACGTGGAGAAAAAGAAGGCTGAGAGCCAGAGCCTTGGTGATTCACTCTTAGTTATTTCCCCTTTCATGATTCTAATTTGCTCACCCTTTGGACTGTCTTCTTCAGACTGTGGCTATATTTCATGTCTTGGTTTTCCACTTCACAGGCAATTTCTGACCATATCTTTCTCCATGACATAACCCCACTGTCATTTAAAATCTTGCCATCCAAAGTGCGGTCCTGGGACCAGTAGCACTGGCATCACCTGAGAGCTTGTTAGAAATACAGAATTTTCAGGACCCACCTGAATTAGAATCTGCATTTCAACAAGATCCCTGGTGATCTGTGTGTACATTAATGTTTAAGAAGCACTACACTTAAGTATCCCTTAACCAATGGATGCACCAGTGTCCCCCAGGAGCCCCTCATCACCTCAAATAAACATACAGAGAGGGCTTCCCTGGTGGTGCAGTGGTTAAGAATCCGCCTGCCAATGCAGGGGACACGGGTTCGAGCCCTGGTCCGGGAAGATCCCACATGCCGCGGAGCAACTAAGCATGTGCGCCACAACTACTGAGGCTGTGCTCTAGAGCCCGTGAGCCACAACTACTGAAGCCCGCGCACCTAGAGCCCGTGCTCCGCAACAAAGAATAGCCCCCGCTTGCTGCAACTAAAGAAAGCCCACGCGCAGCAACAAAGACCCAGTGCAACCAAAAATAAATAAATAAGTAAATAAACTTATTTTTAAAAAAACAAAACAAAAAAGCATACAGAGTGTTTGCTTTCTAAACAAACTTCCGGACAATTCCCCCTAGCCACCCTTTCCAACTGGAGAGCTTTCCACACTCTACCTTCTGTACAGAAAATCTGAAGCAGCAATGCTTTGAATGTTCGGTGTTTCTCAAGGTACAATCCTCAGATCACCTGCATCTGAATAACCTAGAGAGTTTGTTAAAAATGCAGATACCCCATCCTACCTACATTTACCGAATCTGACTCTTTAGGGGGAAGGGCACTGCAAACCACTTTTTCAACTAACATATGATACATACCAACAATCAGAGAACCATCAGAAAACTCCTGGCTGCAAAAACAAATGCTGCTTTAATAGCTCCCCCTTCTTGGTATTGAAACCCTTTTCCAGCTTTGACTCCATTCCCTCATCCAGCCCTGCACTGGGTTATTTGAAATACAGTAATTTTAGTTATGATCCTATTGTTAGAGAGTGCTACTTTTGCAAGAGATCTCATCCAAGTGCTGCTCTGATACCTCTTTTACAAAACTATGTAAATAGCATTCCAGAATTTCTTTTTTACAGGTTATCAGTCTTAACATACAAATGAAATATAAATGTTTCTATCAAGTAATTTAATGTTTATTTTTCTGCTTCTCAGTATTTTCTTATGCAATAAAAGAAGATTTTTTCCTGTGTCTGATGCTTCTTTAAAGTCACTGTGCTCCTCTTCATCAATGTCTCATATCAGGATGGTTAGTTTCATAGTCAGTCCTATTGGAAAAGTACCTAACATGACTTTATAATAACATTCTCTAGGGTCTGGGAGTTTGGGGGCAGGGATAAATGCTGAAACAGGCACTTGGTGCCTGAAGTTTGCTGGTCTGCCTCTATTGCTACAGTCTACATCAAGGCCTTCTACCACTGACATGAAAGTTGAGCAGAATGGGTGAAAGAATGGCAGCACTAGTTGCATAACTATTATGAAATGAAATTACACAGTTTGAATCCACATTAATAGATATTAAATGTTAATATCTATTAACATTAGATGTTAATAGAAATGTTAATATCTATTATCATTTTATTACTAAATGATACCTCTTGCAAATAAAATTTAAACAAAGTCTGAATCTTAATGAAGAGGGATCAAGAGAGAATAAAATGTTTTCCAGACTTCTGCATCCACCCCCAACAGTGCTGTTTTAGATCTTAAAATCCTTCTTTCAAAAAACTAGAAAATCAAAACGAAAAATCTCTTTTCTCTCTTAAAGGGGTTCAAGACTTCAAAGGCATTCTTTAATGAGTCTATCTTTATATATCCTTTTCTGAACACTCAGCAAGATCTAATCTTATTCTTTTAGAGTGCCTATAGTACTTCCTTTTCTCATTTCCAGTCCTATTACTCTTCCTTGATTCGTGGTCATTTCTGGGCCTCTCTTTCTCAGTTGTACTTCCTTGGCCAGTTGTAAATTTCTTTAGGCAGAAACTGTGTGTTCTCCTTTTTGTACCTATCAACAATATTTATTGCATTCGTGTTTTTTTTTTTTTTAAAGCAACGCTAGGGGTTGAGCTCTTCTTTTTTTTTTTTTTTTTTTAATTTATTTATTGGGGCTTCCATTGCTGCGCGCGGGCTTTCTCTAGTTGCAGCGAGCGGGGGCTACTCTTCATTGCGGTGCGAGGGCTTCTCATTGCAGTGGCTTCTCTTGTTGCAGAGCACAGGTTCTAGGCAAGCAGGCTTCAGTAGTTGTGGCACATGGGCTTCAGTAGTTGTGGCTTGCGGGCTCTAGAGTGTAGGCTCAGTAGTTGTGGCATGCGGGCTTAGTTGCTCCGTGGCATGTGGGATCTTCCCGGACCAGGGCTCGAACCCATGTCCCCTGCATTGGCAGGCAGATTCTTAACCACTGCGCCACTAGGAAAGCCCTATTGCATTCTTTATGCTCAGCAAAGTGAGGCCTACAAAAGTATAAATTATAAAACAAACAGTTTAGCTTGGAAGAAAAATCTTACCCATGTAAAACTGTAGCAATTACTGTAAGAGAATATATAAGTATATAACTAATAGAGACGTGAGTCTTGATCCCATACAGTTCCGTCATGGGAGGTGCAAAACCACTGAAGAAGGTGAGTATGGAAGCCCGGGCTCTCAACACTAAGCACATTTAGCCTTAGGATATACACTTAAAATCCTAGTGGTCTAGAGAGGGTAGATGCCCTCAGTAAGAGCTGCTGAGATTCAAATGGAAAATGAGGGCTGGGAGTGAATATCTCCAAGCTACCATGATGAACCAAGGCCAAAGCTCTTGGTTCAATTTTTCTGGATTCCATAATTGCCAGCATTTCTGTATGCCGCAAGGGGCAAGGAGCACCTGAAGATTGATCATTAACATTAGCCAGGCAGGTGCCATTCTAATCAAGTCATTATTATCTCTCACTTGGATGGATGATTGAAATTGCTTCTTAAATGTTTTTTCCACTTCATTGTTATCTCCTCCTCCTCTGTGTCAGGGGTCCCCACGACCACCTCTCGTGTTCAATGATTTGCTAGGAAGACTTTAATAGGACTCAGAAAACATATAATCATACTCATGGCTATGAAGTATTACAGAAAAAGTGTTCAAAACAAAGTCAGCAAAGGGAAAAGGCACAGGGGGCAAAGTCTAGGGAAAACCAGGCCCAAGCTTCCAAGAGTCTTCTCCCACTAGAGTCACACAGGATGTGCTTAATTCCCCTGGCAATAAGTTGTGACAGCACATGTAAAATGTTGCCAACCAGGGAAGTTTGTTTAAAACTCAGCATCCAGGGACTTCCCTGGTGGTCCAGTGGTAAAGAATCTGCCTTCCAATGTAGAGGACACGGGTTCGATCCCTGGTTGGGGAACTAAGATCCCACATGCCATGGGGCAACTAAGCCCGTGTGCCACAACTACTGAGCCCATGGGCCTCAATGAGAGAGTCCACGTGCTGCAGACTACAGAGCCCATGCGCCACAACGAGAGAGAAGCCCGTGGGCCATAACAAAAGGTCCGCATGCCTCAACGAAGAATCCTGCGTGCCGCAACTAAGACCCAACACTAAAAAACTAAAGTTCTTTTCTTTAGCCCAAAAAACTAAAGAAAATAAATAAATATAAAATTTTAAAAAAGAAAAAAAGAAAACCTCAGCATCCACAGATTGGGGGCAAATCACATAGACATGTTCTGCCTAGCAGGTACCCAAATCCCAGATTCCTCAAAGGAAAGCAGGTGTTCAACATACAGCACATTGTTTATACAAACAGTTCAGGCAAAGCGAGCCAATCTTATCAACGGGGTGATGGGAACCCTCCCAAAACCCAAGTTTCCAGACACCTGCCAAGGACCAATCCTGTAAGCCAGACTTTCAAAAGACAGCACTCAGGCCTACTATGTTAACTCATTTCTGCACATCTTCTAACCCATTCTCCAGTCAATAACCAAAGGAATCTTCTTGAAATATAAACCAAATTATGTGTATTGTATTTGGACTAAAATCCAAACTCTTTACCATGGTCCACAAGTCCCTGCATGATGTCAATAACTCCTTCCCCTCAAACTCATCTCTTGTCACTCTCCTCAGCAACACCCTGCAGCCACTTTGGCTTCCTCTAAGTTTTGAAAACATCACTGCCCAACAGAACTTTCCTTGCTAACGGAAATGTTCTTCTGCACTCGCCAGTCATCTCTTGGTGTCCACCAACCACACACAGTTATTGAGCACCTGAAATATGGCTAGTGCAATTGAAGAAATGAATTTTTAATTTTATCTAATTCTAATTAATTTAAATTTAAATAGCCAAACGTAGGTAGTTTGGCTACCATACTGGGCAATGCAGCTCTAGAACACATTGAGGTTTTCCCATTTTAAGGCCTTTTGCTGTATGGGAACTTACAGATCAAACTAAAATGCTTGAATCACATAGTTTATTAAATTAATTTAAAACACAGCACAGAGCAAGGGAAAAGAGAAAGGGTAAGTTAACACACTATTAGGAAAGGTTGCATGAATGGTGGAAGGATCACACTGCTCAAATCCTGGGTTATGTAATGCTTGTATATCCTCCCTTTCTTTGCTGTGTCAGCCTTCTCTGCTGACAGACCAGAGTTGAGGTTCAATCAAGAGGGCCCACAGACAGAAGGTGCCCTGGGCCAGTGGTACACACTTGTTCTACCAGAAAGATGCAGGGACAAGTACACCTGGCCAATAGCTGTAGCTTGCCAATTACCCTGCTGAACAGCTATGAGTTTTTATGTTTTGGGCAGAAGACACATACACCAGAACAGTTATTACCAGTGAGTGGCTGGATTAAGAGCTCATAAATATTAAGTGCTCATGTATATTTACTGTATCCTGGACATTAAATATCTCGTATATATTTAATTTGTCATGAATATTTATTTAGTGCTTATGTGCCTTATGTATACTTAGTGCCTCTCAACTATTACTCTTGGTCTTTTAATTTCTTTCTATTTACATTTAACACACATGCTCTACCCACTAACTACTTATCTAAACTTAACATATGTTATGAGTTTCATTTATCCCATTTGCTTTTTCTTTTCTTCTGCATCATAACTCAGTATTCTCAAACAGTATAACTAATGCACCTTATACCTCTGCACATATTTCTTCTCTGCATGGTGACCGTCCTCTGGCTCATCCCATAACAAGCTCCAAGAGCCTTTAGGTCTCAGTGGAAATGTCACCTTCTCTGAAAGGCCTTCTCTGATCACCCATCTGCTATGGACTGAATTGTGTCCCTTCCCAAATTCACAGTTGAAGCCCTAACCCTAATATGACTGTGTTTGGAGATAGGGCCTTTAGGGAGGTTAAATGAGGTCATAATCTGATAGGATTTGTGTTCTTATAAGAAAAGGAAGAGACACCAGAGATTTCTCTCTCTCCTTGTACACAATAAGGAAAGGCCATGTGAAAACACAGCAAAAAGGCAGCTACCTACAAGCCAGGAAGAGAGGCTTCACCAGAAACGAATCCTGATGGCCCCTTGATCTTGGGCTTCTGGTCTCCAGAACTGTGAGAAAATAAACTTCTGTTGTTCAAGCCACTCAGTCTAGAGTATTTTGTTATGGCAGCCTCTGAATTTTTTTTACTTATGATACTTCTAACACCAAATGTATGGATATTTTCCTCACACTAACCAATTCTCCAACTCTTCGGACACCAAGTGGGTGTTCAACAATTCAATTCAATTCTAACACTATAAACCTAGGGTTAGCATCAGATCCCTCAGGTGAAAGGGTTCAGTTCCACAAAACTGCCCCCACTTCGGACACCAGTCACGAGTCCCAGGTACTTCTGACCAACTGGCTATTAATCAGGAGTTCCCACAATTCCCTCCTCAGGTTTGATAATTTGCTAGGACAGCTCACAGAGCTCAGGGAAACACTTCACTTACTATTACTAGTTTATTATAAAAGATACAACTCATGAACAGCCAGATGGAAGAGATGCATGGGGCAAGGTATGGGGAAGAAGTGCAGAGTTTCCATGGTCTCTCCTAGCACCTCCATGTGTTCACCAACCCAGAAGCTTCCTGAACCCCATCATTCAGGGGTTTTTATGGAGGTTTCATTATGTAGGCACAATTGATTAAATCACCAGCAACTGGTGATTAGCTCAATCTCCAGCACCTCTCCCCTCCCCTTCTGTGGGGCTGAAAGTTCCAACCCTCTAATTATGCCTTTCTGGCAACCAGCCCCCAGTCTGAAGCTATCTAGGGGGCCCCAGTCACCAGTCATCTCATTAGCATACAACAGTCCCTCTTATCACTCCAGAGACTCCAACGGTTCTAGGTGCTGTATGCCAGCAACCTGGGACACAAATCAAATATTTATTTTTATCATATCATTCAGCCCTAGCAGACTAATACACCATCTATCAAATCCTTCTAAAGTAGGTCTTTCCCACCCCCATTAATCTGTATCTTACCACAACATTTACTTCTTTACACATAATTCGTCATTATTTTTAGTTATTTGCTTGCTTACTTTTAAAAAAAATTTTTGGCTGTGCTGGGTCTTAGTTGTGGCAAGTGGGATCTTCGTTGAGGCACATGGGATCTTTAGGTGCAGCATGTGGACTTCTTAGTTGCAGCACGCAGACTCTTAGTTGCGACATGCATGCGGGATCTAGTTCCCCAAACAGGGATCAAACCCAGGCCCCCTGCATTGGGAGCACAGAGTCTTACCCACTGGACCACCAGGGAAGTCCCTTGTTTACTTTCTTTTTACCTGTTTCCCACAACAAACTGTAAGCTCTGCTATGGCTGCAACTATGTCTGTTTTGCTCATTTTTGTAACCTCAGCTAGTTGTCAATAAATATTTATGAATGAAACTTCAAAGCACTTATTAAAAAATGAGTGAATGAAACTCTTAAGTACATATTATTGTTTGACAACAAACAAACCTATAATTCAGCAAACCTGGCTCTTGAAAATAATTGAAAATTATTTTCAATGTATGATTGTGCCTGAAGCCAACATTTTATTTTATCGTGGTAAAATATACATAACATAAAATTTACCATTTTAACCATTTTATGTATACAGTTCAGTGACATTAAGTCCATGCAGATTGTTGTTCAATCACCAAAGCTATCCATCTCTAGAACTTTTTCATCATTTCAAACTGAGACTCTGTACCCATTAAACAATATCTTCCCATTCCCTCCTCCTCCTAGCCCCTGGCAACCACCATTCAACTTTCTGTCTCTGAGTCTTATATGAGTCTCTAGGCACCTCATATTAAGTGGAATCATATAATATTTGACTTTTTGTGTCTATCTTATTTCACTTAGCATCATGTCTTCAAGGTTCATCTATGTTGCAGCATGTGTCAGAATTTTAATCCTTTTTCAGGCTGAATAATATTCCATTGTATGTATATACCACATTTTGTTTATCCATTCTCCTGTAGGTGGACATTTGGGTTGTTTCCTCCTTTTGGCTATTGTGAATAATGTTGCTATGAACACTGATGTACAAATAATTGTTTGAGTCCCTGCTTTTAATTCTTTGGTGTATATACCCAGAAGTGGGATTGCTGTATTATGTGACAATTCTTTTTTTTTTTTAATGTGACAATTCTATGTTTAATTTTTTTGAGGAATTTCTATACTGTTTTCCACAGTGGCTGCATCATTTTACGTTCCCACTGGCAATGTGCAAGGATTCCAATTTCTCCACATCCTCACTAACGTGTTATTTTCTTTTGTTTTTGATTCTTTGTTTTTGATAGTAGCCTACTTAATGGGCGTGAAGTGGTTTCTCATGGATTTGATTTGCATTTCCCTAATGATTAGTGATGTTGAGCATCTTTTCATGTGCTTATTGACCATCTGTATATCTTCTTTGGAGAAATGCCTTTTTAAGTCCTTTGCCCATTTTTGAATTGGGTTGTTTTTTGTTGTCTTTCAAGTTGTAGGAGTTCTTTAGATATTTTGGATATTAATCCCTTAACAGATTAATGATTTGCAAATATTTTCTCCCATTCTGTAGGCTGTCTTTTCACTCTGCTGATGGCATCCTTCGATGCACAAAAAATTTTAATTTTGAGGAAATCCAATTTACCTATTTTTTCTTTTGTTGCCTGTGCTTTTGCTGTCATACCCAAGAAATCATTGCCAAATCCAATGTCATGAAGCTTTTTTTCTATGTTTTCTTCTAAGAGCTTTATAGGTTTAGTCCTTATATTTAGGTCTTTGATCCATTTTGAGTTATTTTTATATAGGGTTTAAGGTAAGGGTCCAACTTCATTCTGTTTTCATTCTTCTTCTATCTTATGGATATCGTTTTCCCAGCACTGTTTGTTGAAAAGTGTATCCTTTCCCCATTGAATGGTTTTGGTACCCTTGTCAAAAATCATTTGACCATATATGCAATGGGTTATTTTGGGGCTCTCTATCCTATTCCATTGATCTATATGTCTGTCTTTATGCCAGTGCCACAGTATTTTGATAACTGTAGCTTTGTAGTAAGATTTGTAATCAGGGTGTGTGAGTCCTCTGACTTTGTTTTTCTTTGAAACCAAATTTTTAATCCTACAAATAATTTCCAAAATTATTTGTAGGGGTTGCCATCTCAGCAACAGTGCAAAAATACACATTTCACAGCAATTATTTCCAATAAGAACTGGTCTTCTATGTAAATTCTTCACAAGAAGGTGTCTAGGAATAGCAGTCCTAGTTTGGAGTCACTGTATTTCTTTTATTTTCCTTAGATAAAACTCTTACTCACACTTGAATTAGAATTTGCTGTATCTTAGCCTTTTGTTCAGGCTGGCACTGCCCAGCTGGGATATCAGCCAAAGAAGACTTCCTGGATTAAGTTTAACTTAGGTAACTCTTTCAGTTTGGGCTATCAGACTCCATTAGTTTGCCCAGAATACAGAAGAGAACAAACATGTTCAAAACAAGCTGGTTGGGATTTTATCAGGCAGGGTTGCTGCACATTCAAGGTTAGACTAAAAAAAAAAAAAAAAAAAAGTCAATGAGAGAAAAATCATAACTGAAAGTTAAAGGCAAACTCTCAAAACTAGGCAGAGCCTTTCTGGATTGCCTCTGTATATGACAAAAAGAGAATCAAGCTTATTTTAGTGGGGTCTTTGAGATTTTCTCTCCATTTCAGGTTGTGCAGAAGAAAAAGTATAGTTTGAGAAACTTGCCTGGTATTTTGCTTTTCTCCTAACAGAGGTAGGGTGGGGTACTAAGAAAGAATGTTGGACTGTGTCTAAGGAGCTCTGGCTTCCAACAGGATTTTGCCACTGACTTGCAATGGGAAATAAGTCACTGGCTCTGTGAGCTACAATTTCCTCAACCATGTGCTGAAAGAATTGTTGGATTTTTAAGAACTCTAACAGCTCTAATAATATGACAGAATCATGGTTTTTTGTGGGTTTTTTTTAACCTCCTCTAGATACTTCTCTTATTATTCTCTAATTCTTAGAAAATGGTGTAAAACGGTTATTAGCATTCATGTTTTGTCTGCTCTGCTAAATTGTACAGTCCTAGAAAACATCACATTCAGTTTGCTATCCCTCACAATTTAAGACTATAGCTTTTATAAGTTAAATATTTGAAGGAAGGAAGGGAGAATGAGTTGAGCTATCTTTTTTTGTGTGTGTGTGGCACGCGGGCCTCTCACTGCTGCAGCCTCTCCCATTGCGGAGCACAGGCTCCGGAAGCACAGGCCCAGCGACCATGGCTCACGGGTCCAGCCGCTCCACAGCATGTGGGATCCTCCCGGACCGGGGTACGAACCCACGTCCCCCGCATCGGCAGGCGGACTCTCAATCACTGCGCCACCAGGGAAGCCCTGAGCTATCTTTTTTTGAAGATTATTTTTCAGTGATAGTTGCTTCATAATTTTGTAGAGATAAATATCCTTTAGCTAGGTGATAATGATTATATTATAGTAATAGTATTTCTCCCTGTTTTGTCCAATTAAAAATAAGTTGTGGATTATTTTATAATATAAAAACCCAGAAGCAATGTATTATGTTAGTATACTATTATACTGCTTTTTTGGCAAATAAATTCTCAGGGAAGATTTCCTATGAGCAACTCGATGTGATAAAAGGCTAACGTAATGAATCAGGATTATTTACCATGTGCTTGCAAATGTTAGAAGAGCTAGCTCAAACTAGTTCAACCAAAAAGGAAAATTTATTTGACTTATATATCTGAAAAGTTCAGGCTTGGCTAAATCTACGGTCAAATGGATCTCTAGGGCCATTTCTTCATTTATGGTGGTAAGGCTGCTAACAGCTCCAAGCTATCCTCTCAGTAATCCTGGTGTTAGGACAGTGCCTCTTTCAGAGCAGTTCTAATGCCTCCCAGAGTTGAGCTGCATCATTTAAATGAGTCACACATGGAGATGTGCCTGCATTCATCATTGTTCTAGGTCTATGGAATACACTGATTAGCTAGGATAGGGTTGTATGCCCACACTGCAGTTCAGGGGTAGCATTTACCTCCTCCTGAACCTCATGGACTGAGAATGATCATGGGGTGGCTTCCTGTTGGGAAACTGGGGACTCTTTTTGCGTTTTTTTTGGCCGTGCCACGCGGCTTGCAGGATCTTAGTTCCCCGACCAGGGATCGAACTCGCAGTGAAAAGCGCGGAGTCCTAACCACCAGGGGATTCCCAGAAAACTGGGGACTCTTAAGCAGAAGATGCAATGAGTGATAGCCAAGTAGGAGCAGTGGGAATTCACAACAAAAAACAAATCCTAGGGCTTCCCTGGTGGCGCAGTGGTTGAGAGTCGGCCTGCTGATTCAGGGGACATGGGTTCGTGCCCCTGTCTGGGAAGATCCCACATGCCGCGGAGCGGCTGGGCCCGTGAGCCATGGCCACTGAGCCTGCGCGTCCGGAGCCTGTGCTCCACAATGGGAGAGGCCACAACAGTGAGAGGCCCGCATACTGCAAAAAAACAAAAACAAAAACAAAAAAACAAATCCTAGCTCTGCAAAACAAATTATTTTTAATTCTGTTTTTATATAAAAGTAATGAACTGAGAATCAACTCTATACACAAACTTGTTTCTAGCATTTAACTTCTAAAGCTTTCTGATGTAGGTTTGTACACTGTAAAAGCTTTAATACAAAAGCTGACTCATGTCAGTTATGAATCACATCTGGCTGCAAATGACAGATCTAACTATAGTGCCTTGAACAGATAAGGGTTAATTTTGACGTTCAGAGGTAGGTTGTTACTGGTATTGGTTTGGTGACTTATGGATGTGAGTCTCTTGATATTTTCTTCATGGTCCCAGAATGGCTGCTGCAATTTTGGGCTTCATGCCCAGGGTGGCAGTAGGAGGAAGCAGAGGAGTACAAAAGGGCAAGAACTGCCTGCTATATAAACATATATTTTTCTTTTTTCCTGTGTACTTTTTTTTTTTTTTTTTGCGGTACGCGGGCCTCTCACTGCTGTGGCCTCTCCCATTGCGGAGCACAGGCTCCGGACGCGCAGGCTCAGCGGCCATGGCTCACAGGCCCAGCTGCTCCGTGGCATGTGGGATCTTCCTGGACCGGGGCATGAACCCATGTCCTCTGCATCGGCAGGCGGGCTCTCAACCACTGCGCCACCAGGGAAGCCCTTCCTGTGTACTTTTTAAAGAGTATAACCAGATGTTCTAATCAATACTCTTGCATACATCACATGGTCACATATATCTTCTGTGAAGCTTGAGAAATGTAGTCTTTTAGTTGGGCTCAGTGCCACTCCAAATTAAACCAGCCTGCATTACTAAGGAAAAGGGGGATAATGGATATTGGGGGGCTGTCTCAGTCAGCGGGAGCTGCTATAACAAAGCAACACAAACTGGGTGACAAACAATAGATATTTCCTTCTCATAGTTCTGGTGCTGGCTAACTCAGCTCCCTGAAGAGGGCACTCCTCCAAATGGCCCTCTTCTTGCTGTGTCCTCACATGGCAGAGAGAGAGGTCTAGTTTCTTCTTACAAGGACATTAATCATATCAAGGGGCCCCACTATCATGACCTCATATAAACCTAATTATCTTCCAGCTCCAAATACCATCACATAGGGGGTTAGAGCTTCAGCATATGAATATTCAGCCCATAACATTCCACCCCTGACAACCCCCCCAAAAAATTTACATCCCTCTTGCATACAAAATACATTCATTTACTCCTAATGGCCCCCAAAGTCTTAACTCATTCTAGTATCAACTTTAAAGTCTACAGTTCAAAATCTCATTTAAACCAGATATGGGTGAGACACGAGGTATGATTCATCCTGAGGCAAAATTCCTCTCTAGCTGTGAACCTGTGAGACCAGGTAAGTTATGTGCTCCAGAATACAATGGTGAGACAGGTACAGGGTAGACTTTACTGTTGCAAAAGGGAGAAATTGTAAGGAAGAAGAGGGTATCAGATCCCAAGTAATTCCAAAACCTCATAAGGTAAATAATATTAGATCTTGAGGCCTGAGAATAATCCTCTTTGGTTCGATGCTCTGCTTTCCAGACCCAATGGGGTGATCCCACCTCTGTAGCTATGCCAGGTGGGGGGCCCCACCCCCCAAGCTCCAGGTGGCTGCAGTCTGGCCCAGCGAATCGGAAGCAACAGATCACCCCAACCCTTGAAACTGAGGAGGCAGCCCCGATGATCTCTGAATCACCTTTGTGGTCATTCCTCCTTTGCCTTGAAGAACAGCACACGTTTGCAGCTGCCTAGCTCCACAGTCCAGTTCTGTGGGGTCTAAGAAGTCTGACAGCCTTCCTTCTGTGCTGGGGTGGCTGATTAGGGCTGTGGCTCACACCCACTATAAACAGGGTGAGAATTTTCCGAATTTTAAAGTTCTAGTTCATTTTTTGTCAACAATTCATTGTTTTGACTCATTTCTCTCTTTTGCGTTTAATGCTAAGTGGCCAGAAGGAACCAAACTGCTTCTTCATCACTTTGCTTAGAAATTTCCTCGGTTAACTATCCAGTTTCATAGCTTGCAAGTTTTTCCTTCCACAAAACACTAGAATATAGTTCAGCCAAGTTCTTTTGCCACTTTATAACAAGGAGCACCTTTTCTCCATTGTCCAATAACATGTTCCTCATTTCCATCTGAGATCTCACCAGAATAGCCTTTACCACCCATATATATACTAACATTCTACTGATGATTTACATATTCTCTAAAAAGAGGGAAGCTCTCCCTCCAGTTCTCCCCTTTTCTTTGTGAGTCCTCACCAAAATCATTGCCCTTAATGGCCATATTTCTAGCAGGCACCTCCAAACTCCTCCAGCCTCAACCCCTTGTCCAATTCAAAGCCACTTCAATATTTTCAGGTATTTGTTACGGTAGCACCTCACTCTCAGTACCAAAATCTGTATTAATTAGCTTCCAGAGAAAAAGAACCAGTAGGACTGAGATACATATACAGAGAGAGAGGGAGAGGGAGAGACTTATTATATGGAATTGGCTCATGCGGTTGTGTAGGCTGAGAAATCCCATGATCGGCAAAGGCAAGCTGGAGACCCAGGAGAGGCAATGGTATAGTTCCTGTCTGTGTTCAAAGGTCTGAGAACAAGGAGAGGGGATGGTGTAAGTTCCAGTTTGAGTCTGAGTCTTACCTAAGGCAAGAGAAGACTGTTGTCCCAGCTCTAAGACAGTCAGGCAGAGAGGGAATTCTCCTTTATTCAGCCTTTCTTGTTCTATTATGTCTCCAATGGATTGGATGAGGCCCACCTACACTGGGGAGGACAAGCTGCCTTACTCAAGTCCAGCAATTTAAATGTTAATCTCATCTAGAATCACCCTCATATACACACCAGAATAATATTTAACCAAATATCTGGGTAGTCCATGGCCCAGTCAAGTTGACACATAAAATTAATCATCACAGTGGCATAGCAATTTCTGCCACAAAGATATTAGTGAAAACATTGTGATTTAATTCCTTTCCTTTCTGTTTCAGTTGTTTTCTTATTATATAAATATATATATAAAGAAAGCTTTTAGTTAAATAGATATTACACAGATGAAAAAAAAGAAATGTTTAATTCTAAGCAAAAAATTTCTCCTAAGTCAGGATATTTTTTTATCAACTCCAGTGTCTTTTTTTTTTTTTAGATAGTCTATACAAACAGGATCATTCATTATATTTTGTGACCTACCTTTTTCTACTTAAAATATATAATTTGAACATTTCTTTGCTACAAAATATTCTTTTATGACTTTTTTTTAACATCTTTATATGACATTTTTAATGACTGCTGAATAGTCTATTGAATGGCATTTTTCAGTCAATCTCCCCTTGTTAGACATTTAGTAGTTTCCAATTCTTCACTATTATAAGCAACTCTATCACACTCTTGGACAGTAGGACTCTCTCTTTTTTAAAAATTTATTTATTTTATTTATTTTTGGCTGCTTTGGGTCTTTGTTGTTGTGCGCGGCAAGCGGGGGCTACTCTTCGTTGCGGTGCACAGGCTTCTCATTGTGGTGGCTTCTCCTGTTGCGAAGCATAGGCTCTAGGCGCGCGGGCTCAGTAGTTGTGGCTCATGGGCTCTAGAGTGCAGGAGCAGTAGTTGTGGCGCACGGGCTTAGTTGCTCCGCGGCAGGTGGGATCTTCCCCGACCCGTGCTCGAACCCGTATCCCTTGCAGTGGGAGGTGGATTCTTAACCACTGCGCCACCAGGGAAGCCCTCTCTTGTTATCTCTCAGTGTTTAGTTACAAAAGCAATACATGCCCTCTCCAAATAACTAAAACAATACAGAATTGTGTAAGATAAAAAGCAAAGCTCCTTATTTCTATTCATCAGCACTTCTTTTCCCCAGCGCTTCTATTCCCCATGGGGCAACCACCATTAATAGTTTACTGTGTGTCTTTCTGAATTTGTTTTCTGACTTCTTTCTTCCTTTTCCTTCCATTCTGTTAACTGTAGGTTTTTGCTTCCTGCTCTTCTCATCCTCAGCCTCAAGCAGCCTCTTCACTCTTATTTGCTGCTTAGTCTGGGAAACCAGACTAGCACATCTACTAGAATTATGTGTAGATTTAGTCAAAATAATTTATGAGTAAAAGCCTCACATCTCTCTGATTAAAGAGCATGAACTTCACTGGTTATCCTTTCTGTTTGGCATTTCGTAGTGAGCCTTTTAAACCTACCTCCTGGTACTAACTGGGTCAAACAGTTGGTAAAGTAACCTTCAAATAAAGTGAGGTGTTACTATGTTTACTTTTCATAAGCTAAGAGTGAACTACATTTAAGAAACATTTTTATGTTGACTTTTCACGTATTCATACAACTGACCATGAAAGGAAATTTTTGTAAAATAGGAGAAGAGCAATTAAAGATTTTTTTAGTGTTTTCATTCATTCAGTAAATATTTACTGAGTACCTGTCACATGTATAGATATTAGGAACGTAAAAATGAAAAACCAAAGCTCTTCATCTTCTTTTTTTAAAGCTTTCACAAGTACTATTTAGGAAACACCTAACAGTATATTTTGTCTTCTTTGCCTGGATCCTCCCTTCAAAACGTGCATTTGAGCATCTTGTCTCTGAGTCATGTGGCAGTAAACTCAGTTCTCTACTGATAACACATTGGCACTTGAACCCCTATATTCTCTCTATTTTCTTGCCCGAGCAGCTGCAGCAGCATTTAGCTCAGGAGCAAGAGGAAGTCCTCTGGCTGCCCAAGTAGGTGGATATCCAGGACATTTGGATTCCCTTCAGGTCCTTTTGGTAAAACTAAGTCCAGAGACCTTGGCATTGCAATTCACACCATTATCTACAGCTCACCCTTTCCTTTTATCTTTCTTCTTCTTCAACTATGAAAATTGCTGAAATGCCAGGAGTTTGGTTACGGGTGAATAGGGAAGTATGGAATGTTTTTAATCCTGCTCTCAGTATTGCTGGTAATAGTAGAAGATCAGCAGAGCCGTGAATCCAGTCACGCTCTTGGCTATAGCAGCCTACCCTGACTTAAGTGCTCCTCACATGAAAAAAGACCCAGGGCTTTAGTTGACAGTAAAAGCAACCTGAGCCAGTGATGTGACCTAGCTGCCAAAACTAGCCAATGTGATCTGAACCAGCATTAATCGAAGGCTGTGGCTGGGACAAGTAAGGTAATAGTCCCAGAGTACACTCTGCAGTGGTCAGACCACACCTGGAGGATGGTGTTTCCTCCTGGGCACAGCATTTTAAAAGTGATGTTGACAAGTTGGAGTACACCCAAGTTGGGCAACAGGATGATGAATGGCCTAGAAACTACATCCTTTGAGGAACAGTTAGAGGAACTGGGGTAGTTCACCCTGGAAACTAGAGGCATAAGGATGTGGGATAACCACTTCCAAATACTCGCAGGGCTATCATGTAGAAGAGTTGAACTCTTCCGTATAATCTCAGCAAGCACAACTTAGACCAATGGGTGTACATTACAAAGCGGTTGATCTTGTCTCCATAAAAGGAAGAATTTTCTAGCCCTTACGAACATCCAGAAAATAGGAGCTTTGCAAGGTAGTGACTTTACCTTAACAAGGGGTGTTAGAATGGTGACTGGCTGACCAAACACCAGAAGATTCACGAATAGGATGGGAGGTTTGGAGAGACAAACTGATCTAAGATCCTTACAGATTCAAAGGTTCTAATGACAGAACCTCAAGAAGGAAAGAAGTGTTAGTACCTTTTTGCCTCAGATCTCATACAAGTATTAACAATAGAAACTATGCTAAAATTGACTCTAAGGTCAAATATCAAAGTTATGAGGATGGAAGGAAAAAAAGTCATAGGAACTTTCTCTTTTCCCTCGTGGTTGTCGTGTTTTGTGTATAAAGATTTGTGTAGTAGTGTTTGTTTGTTATTTTCGAAGCAGATGGAATGATTTTGTTTTTCTCTTTTAAGATTCTTTAAAGCCCTGGTTTGCTTTCTTTCTCATCAAACTTATGGTCCTCTTAATAGTTTTCAGGATATTACATTTTGAAAAGATTACTCTTAATCCAAAATTATAAAGCAGCATTTCAGGGAATGGCAGTCTGTCCACATGTCAAAGAAGCAGTCCTGTGGAACAACTGGTGTTTAAAGCTCATTAATCATTAATAATGAGGTAGTGTCCAGTAAAACGTGTACGTTGCAATAGCTTGGCTCTTCCCCATAATCAGTTATGTAAGTAGACCAGAATGATCATTCCTATTTTACCAATGCAGAAACGGGGTCGTTGAGCAGCTTGCCTACCATGATTGTGGATGGAGCGGGTGCTAAAATCCAAAATCCACTAGCACTTGTCTAGTGCTCTTTCTCATACTGTTTTCAATACTAAAAACTGTTACTGTTCTTTCCTAAGAACAGGTCTAGAGACTTACTTAAATGCAGAATATATTTTTTCTCTCTAACTACAGTGGTTCTCTGGAGTAGGAGGGCAGATAGCTTCGGGCAAAGAATTGGCCTCTTAACTTTAATGCTGTCTCTAGTTCATCTTATGTCCTAAAGAAAGACTCTTGCAAACATCGCTACTGATGTCTGAGAATGCTTGACCCTCTCCTTGAAAAGAGAGATGCTAACACTTACTTCAAATAAAAATCCTATGGATGTGGACAGAACAATGCTTGTCAGACAGGGTAGATTTGACTGGGTGGTGCAGCAAAACGCTTAGGAGCTCAGGTTCAGTGAGAGAGATGTGGGCTTAAGTCTTTGTTTTGCCACCTACTGGCTGTGACATTATCATCATCTCATGGAGCCTCAGGGCCCTTATCTGTAAAATGGGAAGAATAGGACCTACCTTTTTGGCTGTTGGGAGGATTAGGTAAGATAATGTGTGTAAAAGCATGAATACTGTGCTGTTTTTTAAAAACACGTTTATTGTGAGTTATTATTCATTGTCTTTTACTCACTTTTCTATTGGGGCATTATTGTGTGTTTCTGATTTACTTCCACTTTTCAGTTTATGCTCAGCACAGTAGGTGCTAAATAAATCCTAGTCTGTAGCACCACGCTGGACCCATAATCAGTAACAATTCAATAGACTAAGTGCCTCCTGGGTGCCCAGCCCAACGTCGATCTCCAAGAATACTAAGCTGCCTGAGACTAGACCTCTGCTGAGAGAAAGTGATCCTCAGGTTGTTGTAGAGGTGTTCCAGAAAGGTCTGGCGATGGATGAGTGCTGAGTGAGTCACAGGCAACCAGGCCAAGAAAGGTGGGAGGGGGCTTGGTGGAGAGGGGGCTGCTGAATGAAGGCACAGATCTCTGTCAACAGATTGCCTGAGTGAACTGTAAGCCTGCATCAGAGTTTTAATACTTGCTTGGCTAGTCACATAACCTCTCAGAACCTCAGTTTACCTGAGAAGAAATATACAATGATGACTACCTACTAGATTCAATGAAGTAATATTTGCAAATACTTACTTGGCATATCATCTGGCACAAAGTAAGTGCTCAATAAATGTTAGCCACCGTTACCATTATGTTCTAACAATTTGATAATACCTTATAATTATGAACGGTGTCATTCCAAGAATAATTCATTCCTTGGTCGTTGGACTGCGAAGGAGGATTCCAGGATTCACTGCTTCAGTCTTGAAGAGCTTTAAAGCAAGGCGGCTTCACAAGCCCAGTCAAGGGCCTGCGCGACGTCTTTTACTCCAGGAGGCCGGTACAGGAAGACCCATGCAGAGCCGGGCTCCCAGGGTCACATGGGCCGCGGCCCCGCCCCGGCTGAGCCCGTCCCCCGCGGCTGCGGCAGCTGTGGCTGCGTCTGCGCGGAGCCGAGCGCGCTCTGTAGCGCGGTCCGCAGTGGAGGCGGCGCAAACAGCCAGGGGGCGGCGGATGGCTCTGCGGGGCCTGGCAGGCTCGGGGCCCGGCTCCCGCTGGCCGCTGGGTCAGGCGGGGGCAGCGGACGAGGAACGCGAGGCGCCGGCCGTGGTGGCGGCGGGAGACGCGCCAGAGGACGTTGAAGAGGACGAGGGCCGCAGCCGGGGCCTGCTGCGCTGGGACGGCTTCTCAGCCTGGCTGCATTGCGTGTGTGTGGTGGGCTTCGACCTGGAGCTGGGCCAAGCCGTGGAGGTGAGGCCCGGCCGCACCTGGCCCCCGCGCCCCGTCCCGGTCCCCGCGCTGGGTCAGCCCCAGCAGAGCTTGTGGCCCGCGGGCCGACCGGCCTGGACCCTGCCTGCTGCGCATCCGGGCGTGGCCGGCAGCCCCTCCGCCGTCTGCCGGGCTGCGGTCCAGAGGCAGTTCCCGTGGGAGGATCGTGGGCTGTGGCTAAGGGTGAAAAGTTCTCTCTAGTCCCCTCCTAAATACTTGTTGATGGCCCTGTTTTCTTTTCTTTTTTTTTTTTTTTTAACCCGGTGTCACAGGAATAACTAGAATGGTTAGCGGCACCCGGAGAAGACAGCAGGCAGGATGTTTGGGACTTTTTCAAGAAGCAAACAATGCCCCTGACATATGGTGAACTAGCCAGACCTCACACAGCCAACTTTTTTTAGACTCATGGATTGTTTTGGTCGTTTGCAGCGACTCTCAGAACATTCCACTTAGCCTGAGCCGAAATGCTTGTCTCAGCAGGGGTTTTCTCCTTTTCCTCCTTTTGTTTCTCATCTCTGTTATATCTTGATGTTGCTTATGAGACGGCCTGAAAGCTAATAGCAAGATGAACGTAAGGAAAATCGTTCGCTTGTGAATTTGTCAAGTTTTCCATTTTTATAGCGCCTTGTTGAAAGGCTTTGTAATCTTGACATTATTTAGGGTTCCTTTTGTAGCATAAGAGATTGCTTGTCTTTATGTAGCCAAGAAAAACGTAGAGTCAGAAGGACCTACGTTTAGAAGATTTTTTTGTTTGTTTTGGTGGCAATGACAGATTTTAATGAATCATCTCATTCTGACTTTAGTGGCATGAGTGGGCTATGAAAATTGGCCAGGGAGGTGTTTCTTAATGTGGAGTGTGTATTCAGCCTGTCTTCTCTGTGTTTTATCATTACACAGCTCAATACACTTTGTTTCCACTAAGATTTAGGCATTATCTTGGTTGCTGAGCAGACGTATATGAAAGATATACTCTAACCTATATTTATAGAGTAAGACTACAATTTAGAGGAGAACCAAGAATTAATCACACCAGCAGATAGGGCTAAATGCAGTGCCTGGCACGTGACAGTGTTCAATAAAAAATTGATAGAGTGAGTGAATTCATGAACAGTACTTTGAGATGGAAACAACAGTTCCCAAAGACTGTGAAGAAGAGATTTATGTCATCTATCATTTACACTGACATATTAACCTGAAGCTATATGTATAGCAAAATACGATTTAATCAGAAAGCATAGGATTGAGTTGTTGTAGTCGATTATATTTTTGAATAGTTAAAGGAGATCCTTTTGGACTCTGACCCTTTGGGCATGCTTTATAACGTGTATGTTTTTTTCTGACCTAATAAACAATACTTAGCAAGTATTGAGGTGCTACAAAAATGTGAATCACTGAGACTATTTTGAATTTCATTTCCCATAGTATATGCTATTGCACAGAGTTTTCTTTAGGTCTTTGGTTATTCACATTTTTTTTTTTTTTTTTTTTTTTTTGCGGTACACGGGCCTCTCACTGTTGTGGCCTCTCCCGTTGCGGAGCAACGCGCAGGCTCAGCGGCCATGGCTCACGGGCCCAGCCGCTCCACGGCATGTGGGATCCTCCCGGACCGGGGCACGAACCCGCGTCCCCTGCATCGGCAGGCGGACTCCCAACCACTGCGCCACCAGGGAAGCCCATCTTCACATTTTTAAAAGGTCCAGAATGCAGATAAGTTATGAACTTCATGAACTCTCTCCCTAAGGAAAATGGTAATACAAAATCATGTATATGCTTTCATTGACTATCTGGGGGTCATTTATGGAGATTCTGTTGCATTGTCCTCAGGTTAAGAATCACTGATTTTAGAAAGTGTAGGGTGAGGGTGGGGAAGATTCCCTAATAAAGGATCCCGAGAAAGATAAACACATTGAGAGGGAACACAATTTAATTTTGTTTTGTTTTCCTGAGGAATGTAGAATATTCCCACTTTTAAAATGAAGAAAAAGGAATACAAATTAATAATTAATATAACAAAATAGTTGAAAATATATTTCACTTTTGTAATATGGCCATATCCAGGCCAAAAATGGACAGGAGGGGTGGCTGTAATGGGGCAAGAAGGTAAATATAGAATTGTTTTGGAGAAATGACGTAATAGCCCCACCCTACTTCCTATAATGCACAACCATAGGGATTCAGAAGGGAAGTTAAATAGGTTAAAAACTAAGTTTGGACAGTATATCCTCCAACGCAGTTGTGTTATCAGAAATGCAGTCATTTAGTCTTAGGCTTGCGAGAGACTTAAGAAGTCAGTTCTGCTATGATAGAAAGTACCAGTTGCAAATTTTAAATGCATAAACAATGCCACTTATTTAAGCTTAAATCCCTACTAAAGAGATAATGTAGAATTGACCAAGAACTCAGACCCTAGAGCTAGACTGCCTAGGCTTGAATCTGTGTGACTTGGGGTACGTTACTTAGCTCATCTGAGCCTCACACTCCTCTGTGACAGGATAACAGTGCCTATATCATGGCACTGTTGTGAGGGTTAGGTAAGTTAATGTTGATGAAGCATTTGGAACAGTGCCTTGGACTCAGTAAGACCTAGGTAAGTCTGTATTTGGGAAGCACTGAAATTCTTTTTCATTTTCAATGAAGAGAACCCCTAACTTTTGCTTTGTGAAGATGAGGCCTTCGGACCTTAGTTTTCTCACTAGAAAAATGAAGTTGAAGTACTAGAATCAGCATTCTTTTTTTTTTGGCGGTACGCGGGCCTCTCACTGCTGTGGCCTCTCACTGCTGTGACCTCTCCCGTTGCGGAGCACAGGCTCTGGACGCGCAAACTCAGCGGCCATGGCTCACGGGCCCAGCCGCTCCGCAGCATGTGGGATCTTCCCGGACTGGGGCACAAACCCGTGCCCCCTGCATTGGCAGGCAGACTCTCAACCACTGTGCCACCAGGGAAGCCCGAATTAGTATGCTTTTTAAAGTAGGGGAACTTTTTTTCTGGGTAGATGAGAATCAGATGTACCTCAGTGGCTAATCTGGTTGAAATGGGGCCTGTGTGTATATATTTGGTTGTGGACGACAGAAATTAAGCTATAGCTGAAGGAGAAAAGGCACATTTGCTGTAAGGCCACAGAGGTGTTTCAAGATGTCCAAGGTACAAACCTAGAAGGACTTCCAGAAAATGGCTAGAGCCCAGGACCAGGGAAGTCTCTTGTTTATGCTCTTGTTTTATGGATTTTGTTCATGCTTCATGCTCTCCTTTAAACTAACTTCTCTGCTTCTGTGATCTTTATGGCGAAGTTGCCCTTTTCGGCCACTTCAACGAAGAGAGTGAATGTCATTCTCATTCCAGACACCGAAGGAAGGTACTCAGGCCTTGTTTGGAGCAGTTTCTCACTCTGCTATAATCAGCTGAAGACCTGAGTGGTTGGAGGAGTGGTCTGTGTTGCATAAAATGTCTGTTGGGAACCCTGTCCTAGAAGAAGAGGACAGTAAAGGGGGTCTTTTGAGCTGGGAAGAGGCTGCAAAAGGTGTTGACTACAGGAGGTGTGCTCAGCTTCTTTCTTTTCCCCTGAGATGGCTCTGGCATCACCACAGTGACATTAAGGGTCCTCTGGAACAAGGTTTGAAATCCTCTGAATTTTATATACTCTTTGTCACTTCCAGCTCTGTGAAATTACCTGATTTTATAATAAAGCCTTAATTAATTATCTGAATCCAGAATTGCCTCATTCCAGTTTTTTTTTTTCCTCATTGAGTAATAATATGTTCATTGTTGAAAACTTGGCAAGAAAGGGAATTATAAACACTAGAAAACATCACTCATAATTATATTAAGAGATTAATACTTGGCATTTTTGTTAATGCTTTTTTTCTTTATATAATTTTGTATCTGTCAAGGATTAGTTTGATTGTTAAGAACAGAAATCCTCTCAAATAAATTTAAGTGAAGAGAAATTGATTGTAAGGAATCTTTTGGAACCAGTTGCAGGAAGCAGGGTTGAACCTCATGGGATTTGGAAAGCCCCAGGCTTTTGCCTTTGTCTCTGTGGAGCTGTGTGGTCTTTTGTCTTTGCTTCTCTTTGCATGTCTGTTCTTTTCTCTGTGCTGAGGCTGATTTCCTCTGCAAGGGTCTCAATATCTGCTCCCCCATTTCACTTGACTTTGGATTTCCACGGTACTGATATTAGCCAAACTTATACTTTTGTATTCTGGAACCAGGCAGAAGCTTAATTCGAATACTAGAGTATCTGACTGGTTCAGCATGGGTCAGGTGCTCCCTTTTGTTCAGTCAGTTGCGGTAAGGAGACAGTGTTTCAGTAACTGTAGTGGCCACTTAGGCTCACCCCTGCAAAAGGAGGGGACACTTGAAAGCATGGTCTGGGCAGCAGTCCCCCAAATAGGTCTGCTGTAAGAGTCTGCCATTACTGATAAGCATTCTCACAATTTGCCATATCGTTAAAGAGTCCTCATAAATATTCTTTTATGGACCACAATTTATTTAACCATTTTCCCTAGTTTGGATATTTAGTAGTTTCTTTTTTTCTTCATAGTGTGAAGAGTTGTTTGCCACCTGTACACACTTCCTTAGAGATGGTCTTCATTTTTTGAGGGCCTTTAAATCATGTGAATTTACGGAACTCACAGAACATCATGGGAGGTGACACATCTGTAATTTGAGATTACCTCTTGAACCTCTCCAGCCCCCACCCCAATTTTATAAGAATCGAGAAATCATTGGTGGCTTTCCCCCTGTTGAAGGCTATGACCTATCAACTTTTTGGACAGAATATCAATCTAGTGAAAAGAGTACAAGCTTTGGGGTGTTGAACATATGCTAATTGTCCGAGTTTTGACCAGTTTCTTCAGTTCTCTGTGTCTCATTTTCCTCAATTATAAAATGGCAAAATAATATCCTGAGCGTTGTTGGAGGTACTAAGTGAGATAAAGCATGTAAAAATTAATTTCTCTCATTTAATGCATACCCAATATGTTAGCTACCCTTTTTAAAAATATTTTAAAAATTTTGTTTTATTTTTTTATTTTTGGCTGCATTGGGTCTTCGTTGCTGCACGCGGGATTTCTCTAGTTGCGGCGAGCGGGGGCTACTCTTTGTTGCGGTGCGCGGTCTTCTCATTGCAGTGGCTTCTCTTGTTGCGGAGCACTGGCTCTAGGAGTTCGGGCTTCAGTAGTTGTGACACGCGGGCTCAGTAGTTGTGGCACGTGGGCTCTAGAGCACAGGCTCAGTAGTTGTGGCGCACAGGCTTAATTGCTCCGTGGCATGTGAAAGCTTACTGGATCAGGGATCGAACCCGTGTCCCCTGAATTGACAGGTGGATTCTTTTTTTTTTTTTTTTGCTGTACGCGGGCCTCTTACTATTGTGGCCTATCCCGTTGCGGAGCACAGGCTCCGGACACGCAGGCTCAGCGACCATGGCTCGGGTCCAGCCGCTCTGCGGCATGTGGTATCTTCCCGGACCGGGGCACGAACCCGTGTCCCCTGCATCGGCAGGCGGACTCTCAACCACTGCGCCACCAGGGAAACCCGACAGGTGGATTCTTAACCACTGCGTCACCAGGGAAGTCCCTAGCCCCTTTTTTATAATTCGTGTCCTTGCACATTCAATAATCAGTGTGGGCCTATCTTGGCTATTCCCTCACTCCTATTATTTTGCCTTAAATTTATTTATAAAAACACACAGCTTTGGATGTGAATCATCCAAGCTAAACTTGTGTCAGTCACAAGTACTTAAAGCACTTTCTGGGAATCAAGTTTATTAGGTTTCACTTTGCTGATAATCTATGACATAGCCTATTTGTATGTACATACATATGTACATACATATATGTATATGTACATAGTTTGTATTTCACCTCTTTGGTGAAAAGAATTTCAGGCCAGTTAAATTATCTATAAAAAGCAGGACAATTTATAATCATTTCATTACTGATCCCCCCCTACTTTTTTTCTAACAAATTGAAGATAAATTCCTGCTTTGGGGTGAAGGCAAACTTACGCCGTTTTTAAAAGAGCAGGTAGCAGAATTGACTCCCCTTTTTTTCCCACTTCTGTTTTTTGTTGAGCCAATGCCTATTTATTCCCCCTTAACCCCTAACAGGGTGGAACCTGGAGTAGTCAGCACAGTTTTCTTTATCTTAGCAAAGTTTCTGTTTATTTTTCTGAGAAGGATAAAGGCAGTTGTGTGAAAGGTTTTCGTGTTTCTTCCTCTCTTCTGGGTGACCCATAGCCTCAGTATTTGATCCTCAGCATGTTCACTGTTTTAATTGAAATGGGTGTGTATAACTGCATGCTGCTATACTGTCTCATTGAGCCATCTATTCAGATATTTACTGGACAACTACCATATCCAGACAATGGTATGTTCTGGAGATAAAGCCTTGATTATCCCTTCCTCATTGAGTTTGCAGTCTAGCATGGAAGGTAGACCATTCAACAGTGAATGATAGGATAGGATTTGCAGGGTACTAATAATGGCCTTTAAATTTCCTTGTGAAATAGTAGCACTTCGTGGTAGCTTGATGTAGTTCTATGATTTGAGGTTTAAAACCTTAGTGACCTCTTGAGCTTCTTAGGCTCCCAGATTCTACAATCTAATTGGTGTTACTAATCTCTGACTCAGTTATGAAATTATATAATCTGGAGATAATCTGGGACATTACTAATCTCTGATTCAGTTATGAAATTATATAATCTGGAGATAATCTGGGATGTTCTCCTGTCTAGTTAGTTCTTTCACAAGTACTTTATGTTTTTGTACTTACTGTGATGAATGATGTGAAACATGGAAAACTGTACCTAAACTTTACTTTTTTTTGAGAAATGCTTTACCGTCCATTCCATTTTCAAACTGATCAAGTTTTCTAGTAGAGTAATTTAACTTCAATCTTGAGAAAGTGGGAATCTTAGACTTGAGGATACTGTGATTTCAGGCCATTTTTTCCACTTTTTAAAGTAAGTAACATTCTCATTGAAGTGTAACACACATGTAGAAAAGTGCACAAATTCTAAATCTGTATTTTGGTGAATTTTCAAAAAGTGAGTATACCATGTCACGACCCTAGAGATCAAGAAGCAATATTATTACTGCCCCCAAATTTCCCTTACATTCTCTTTCAGTCATGACCCATTCTCCTTTCCCCTCCAGCTCCTGGCAACCACTTATCTACTTTGTCTCTATGGATTCTCCTTTTCTGTATATTTCATATGAATGGAATCATACAACATGTGGCCTTTTGTGTCTGGCTTCTTTCACTTAGTATGTTTTCAAGATTCATCCATGTTGTAGTATGTATTGGTACTTCATTCTTTTATATGGTTGAGTTTTATATCATTATATGGATACATCACTTTTTTTTATAAGTTTATTTATTTATTTATTTATTTTTGGCTGTGTTGGTCTTTGTTGCTTTGCGCGGGCTTTCTCTAGTTGCAGTGAGTGGGGGCTACTCTTTGTTGCGGTGCGCGGGCTTCTCATTGCGGTGGCTTCTCTTGTGGAGCACAGGCTCTAGGCGGGTGGGCTTCAGTAGTTGCGGCACGTGGGCTCAGTAGTTGTGGTGCACGGGCTTAGTTGCTCTGCAGCATGTGGGATCTTCCCAGACCAGGGTTCGAACCCGTGTCCCCTACTTTAGCAGGTGCATTCTTAACCACTGCGCCACCAGGGAAGTCCAGATACATCACATTTTGTATATCCATTCATCATTTGATGGAAATTTGGATTGTTTCCACTTTTTGGCTATGATGAATAATGCTGTTATGAACGTTCGTGTACAGGTTTTTGTGTGGATGTATGCTTTTCACTTCTCTTGGATGAATACCTAGGAGTGAAATTGCTGGGTCATATGGTAACTCCATGTTTAATTTTTTTGGCTGCTGTGGGTCGTCGTTGCTGTGCACGGGCTTTCTCTAGTTGCGGCGAGCCGGGGATACCCTTTGTTGCGGTGCGTGGGCTTCTTATTGCAGTGGCTTCTCTTATTGTGGAGCACGGGCTCTAGGCTCGCAGGCTTCTGTAGTTGCAGCATGGGGGCTCAGTAGTTGTGGTGCATGGGCTCTAGAAAGCAGGGTCAGTAGTTGTGGCACACGGGCTTAGTTGTTCCGTAGTATGTGGGACCTTCCTGGACCAGGGATTGAACCCGTGTCCCCTGCATTGGCAGGCGGATTCTTAACCACTTTGCCACCAGGGAAGTCCTCCATGTTTAATTTTATGAGAAGCTACTAAATGGTTTTCCAATGTGACTTCATTTTCACATTTTCATCAGTAATGTATGAGGCTCCTAATTTCTCCATATCCTTGCTACCACTTTGTCCTTTTGATTACAGCCATCCTAGAGGTATGAGGTGGTATCTTACTGTAATTTTATTTGTTTTTCTCTAATAACTAATGACATTGAGCGTCTTTTCATGTGCTTATTGACCTCTTGTATATCTTTTTTGGAGAAATTTCAAATCAGATCCTTTGCCCATTTAAACATTGGGTTATTTGACTTTTTATTGTTGAATTATAAGAGTTCTTTATAGATCCTGTACTCTAGACCCTTATCAGATATATGATTTGCAGATACTTTCTCCCATTCTGCAGTTCGTCTTCACTTTCTTGGCAGTGTTCTTAGAAGTGCAAAAGCTTTAAATTTTGATGAAGTCCAATTTATTTATGGTTGCTTGTGTTTTTGGTATCATAGCTTAGAAACCATTGTCTAATCCAGGGTCATAAAGATTTATTCCTATATTTTCTTCTAAGAGTTTTGTAGTTTTAGCTTTTACACTTAGGTCTTTGATCCACTTTGGGTTACTTTTTGAATATGATGTGAAGTAGAGGTGTTACTTTTTTAACAACCTTATTTTGAGATAATTTTAGAGTTATGAAAGTAATTCATTCAGCTTCCTTTAATGTTAACATTTTATATAAACATAGTACAATTATCAAATCTAAGAATATAACATTGGCATGATACTGTGTACTGAGCAACAGAGTTTATTCAATTTCACTAGTTTTTCTATTAATGTCCTTTTTTTTCAGGATCCAATCCAGGTTCCTGCATTGCATACAGGTGTCATAACTCCCTCTCCAATCTGTGGAAGTTCCTCAGTCTTTTCTTATATTTCATGACTTTGACACTTTGGAAGAATATTGGTCAGATATTTTGTAGTATGTTTCTCAATTTAGGTTTTTCTGGTGTGTTCCTATGATTAGTCTGGGGTTATACATTATTGGGAAGAATACCCCAGACGTGATGTGCCCTTCTTGGTGCATCATATCAAAGAGTACCTGGTGTTAAAATGTCTTATTATTGGTGATTTTAACCTTGATCACTTGGTTAAAATGATGTCTGTCAGATTTATCCACTGTGAATTTACTGTTTTTCTCTTCATAATTAGTAAATATTTATTTTGTGGGAGATACTTTGAGACTGTGCAGTATCTTGTTTCTCAAATTTGCTTGCAAATTTCAGCATCCAAAAGTGGATCTTTCCTGTAGTAACTATTATTACTCTGGTGTTCTAATAGTGATTTGCTATTTTCCTTATTCCTTCTGCATTTATTAGTTGGAATTCTTTTTTTTTAATACAGTATTTCAGTTTCATTTTTATTATTTTATTATTTTTATTTTAAAATATTTATTTATTTTTGGCTGCATAGGGTCTTCGTTGCTTTGTGCAGGCTGTCTCTAGTTGCAGTGAGCAGGGGCTACTCTTCGTTGCGCGGGCTTCTCATTGCGGTGGCTTCTCTTACTGTGGAGCACAGGCTCTCCAAGTGCGTGGGCTTCAATAGTTGTGGCACGCAGGCCCAGTAGTTGTGGCTCACGGGATTAGTTGCTCTGCAGCACGTCGGATCTTCCTTGACCAGGGCTCGAACCCACGTCCCTTGCATTGGCAGGCAGATTCTTAACCACCGCACCAACAGGGAAGTCCCCAAGGTTATGATGATGTTTGTTTGTAAGTTAATGTTTCTGTAGGAGATCAAGGCAAGGTTTCTTGGGAAATGTAGTCTCTGTCAGGCCTGGGACACCAGGCAGGGTCATGCAGTAGAGACAGATACCCAGTCACATGGCATCAGGTAGACACCCATTCACACACAACTTGGGTGCATGGCAGGCATGAATTTTTCCCATGTCCAAATGATACTGGCAGTAAGTTAGCTGGTATTTCTAATTTTCCTCCTCCTGGGACCATGATTATTTTCATACTGAGTTGGGAATGCTAGAGAGATGTAGATGTATGCACAGAGATGTACCTTTGAATAGACCCATTTAAAACATTTTGTAATACTCTTTTCTAGTATATATATTAATATTTTTCTGAGACATTTTTTCTATTGTAACATGATGTGAAATATGTCATCATTTTTAAGCCTTAATAATTATATCAAATAAAACTCACTTTTCTCTTCGGTTATTACCTGGCCACCTCTCCCTTATTTGCTGTAACATGGGAGATCTTAACATAGGTAACAAAACCAGAGTGACATTAGTTGATGCTCTCTGTCCCCCTTTAATGCCACCCAGAATGCCAGTGGTTGGGGGAGTAGAGATGCCTTTACTTGAGCTATGGAGAGAGGAAGCTTCAAGTGAGAGGCATCTCCAGGTACTGGAGCTAACCCACAGTTGATTATTTCCCATATAGCTATCAGGAGCTAACTGACTAAAACTAAACTAACAGTGATTGCCCAAACTTATATTTAAACTTTCTTTTTTTAACAACATAAAGTACGTACACAGGTAATAATTCTAGTAACTGTGGCAATTTGTGCAGTTCTAGATACTTGGTAGTGGTTACTTTTCTTTCTTTTGTTTTTTAAATAGGGAGTTGATGTTTTTAAAGTGAAGTATGAATTTTTCTTTTTTCTTTTTTAAAAATCTATTTTCACTTGTTTATTTTTTTCTTTTGCCTGTGCAGCAATCAGGATCTTAGTTCCCTAACCAGGGATCGAGCCTGTGCCCCTGCAGTGGAAGCGTGGAGTCTTAACCACTGGACCATCAGGGAAGTCCCTGAATTTTTCTGATTTTTCTGATCTTAGGTACAGTGTGGCCATTTCAGTAGCTGTAGCATATAAATATGCATTGTTTCTTTTTGAATATCATATTTGTTCCGAAATAAAACACTGAGTAGTTCTAACAGAGTACATTAAAATGAAATTCTAGATACTATTTGACAGTCTAGTACAATCAGAGTTTTTACTCTACTTTTTTTTTTAATTTAAATTTTATTTTTGGCTGCGTTGGGTCTTCGTTGCTGCGCACGGGCTTTTCTCTAGTTGTGGTGAGCAGGGGCTACTCTTCGTTGTGGTGTGTGGGCTTCTCATTGCGGTGGCTTCTCTTGTTGCAGAGCACGGGCTCTAGGCGTGTGGCTTCAGTAGTTGCAGCTCGTGGGCTTAGTAGTTGCGGCGTGTAGGCCCTAGAGCGCATGGGCTTCAGTAGTTGTGGTGCGTGGACTCAGTACTTGTGGCTCACGGGCTCTAGAGTGGAGAATCAGTAGTTGTGGTGCATGGGCTTTGTTGCTCCGTGGCATGTGGAGTCTTCCCGGATCAGGGATTGAACCTGTGTCCCCTGCATTGGCAAGTGGATTCTTGTGCCACCAGGGAAGTCCCACAGTCAGAGTTTTTAAAAGGCAGACTGTTTTTTTGTGGGTTTTTTTTTTGAGCTGCGCTGTGCGGCTGTGGGATCCTAGTTCCCTGTCCAGGGATCGAACCTGGGCCCCTTGCATTGGAAGTGTGGAGTCCAAACCACTGGGCCACCAGGGGATTCCCTGAAAGACAAATTTGATAGGTTCTGTAGTTTTTATATCCTTTTAACTTACTTAAATATATAGAGCATATATAAGCCCCTTAAATACATGCATATACACACATATATATACACACACATGTTATATATATATATTTAAGGTACTCATATATATGGGTAAAACATACCAACATTTTTCTTCTATACTGTCTTGCTAATATTTTAAACCTTAGGAAACCAATGTCCAGATGAACCATGGTTGATATCTTTATGTAATAAAAAATGGAATTTTGTATATTTGCTTTTGAGTTGGTATTTTAATTTGAGGAAATAAAAATTTGAAGGGCATTCACATAAAAGTGAATTTAGAGTCTAAGATTAAGCTTTTACAGGCCACTAAACTTCTCAATATGTTTTAGACCAGCAAACTCCAGGTTAACTTAGATGTAAAGAGATTTTCATGAATATGGCCAAATAGGTTATAAGTTTGCCATTTCTCCTTTATTTTTATTTATTTATTAAATATTTATTTATTTACTTGGCTGTGCTGGGTCTTAGTTGCGGCACGCAGCACCTTTGCCATTTCTCCTTTAAAGTTAACAAAGTAAAATGGTCTCAAGGTGAAGCAAGGAAGATCTACGTACACTTAAAGAAGAATTACATATTACTAAATACTGAGTTGTTTAACAGAGCTAATCTGAGAGTATATCCACTGATGGAAGAAATATTTTTTTAGTGTCTACTATGCACCAGAAACTGTTCTAGGTGTGAAGATAGACTGTTGAACAAAACAGACCAGGTTCTTGCCTTCATGAATTGTGGAGACAGAGGTTAAGTCAGGTCGGTCAGAACATGGGATACAAAGCAAAGTAGAGCGAATATTGGCTTTGGTGTCATTTTCTATTCCAGGAATGCTGGGTGGTTTTCATGTAACAATACCAGCTCTGTAGACCCTCCTCATACTCCTGAATTGAGAAGGATTATATGCCACATCCTGGCTAGGGGAGGAAGAGGGCTGTGATTGTGAGTTAATGATTGCTACTATGGGTGGAGTGAGGAATGGTGGCTTGTGTACTTTGGAATCAGGCAGACCTAAGTTCAAGTCCTGGTTGTGGCACTTACTAGGTGCTAAATTTTGGGCGAGTTATTTAACTACTGTGAACTTGTCCCCTCTTCTGTAAAGATGTGAAGAATTGACAGAGTTGTGAAAATTAAAAACTCTAGAAGATGGTCAGTAATGTGAATTCTCCCCATCTTTTTCTTACCTTAGTTTTCTTATATGTAAAGTGGGGATACCATTACTAGCCTTGTCTATTATTGTGAGAACTAAATAAATGAAATAAATATGTGAAACCACCTTAATACAGTTTATAATGTGCTATTACTGTATGTTATTTCTGGAAATGTAAGATTTTCAGGCACCTGGGCAACTCTGGGGAATAGAAGAACGCATGGATTCTTCCAGAACTGGAAGAGCAACCTAGTATTAATGCAGTTCCGCTACACTTTGTGTTGTTTCCTCTCTTTTTGGTTACCAGCCACTAGCTAACCTGCTGCTCCGAATCCCATCTCTTCTTCACATTCCCGAGAGAATCTGTACTGGCCCACTTGAGCACTGGTATTCTCTTGGGCAGAATTTTCATACCCAGCCCCATCTGGGCACTTGGTTGATTGGCCTGTAGAGTGGGTGCCCTTGGGTCTGGTGTTTACTAGTGCTTGTTCTGACAGGAGCTGTGCTGGCCTAGTCTTGCTTCCTTCGTGGGGCTGTGGGGCAGGTATTTCCCTCAGAAGGTGGCTGGGTCACTGCAGGCACTAAATTGACCTATCTAGGGAAGTGCTATGACTATTTAAAGGGATTGGAGGAAAACAGGATAGGCTTTATGGTGGGAAGATGGCCTTTGAGGTTTCTTAAATTGCAGATGATCATTTTTTCCTTTTCATTTTTCTTTTAATAAGTAGTTAGTAATTTGTATTACTTCTTGTAATCAATTGAAAATTATTATTTCTTGAAGTAGCTACAAGCTTATAGATCAAGTTCTCTTTAGATTTTAGGCTTCCAAAGAAAAGACTCAAAAAACTTTGAGTTATTAGCAATTCAATTAGTAAATTATTCTTTTTTAAAAAATATTTATTTATTTATTTATTTATTTGGTTGCCCTGGGTCTAAGTTGCAGCACATGGGTTCCTTACTTGTGGCAGGCAGGCTCCTTTAGTTGCAGCTCGAGGGCTCCTTAGTTGTGGCTCACCGGCTCCCTAGTTGCGGCACATGGGCTTCCTAGTTGAGGCACGCAGGCTCCTTAGTTGCGGCTCACGGACTCCCTAGTTGTGGCATGCAAACTCTTAGTTGCAGCATGCCTGTGGGATCTAGTTCCCTGACTAGGGATCGAACCTGGGCCCCCTGCATTGGGAGCGCAGAGTCCTAAGCACTGCACTACCAAGGAAGTCTCAACTTATTCTTTTTTTTTTTTTTTTTTTTTTTTTTGCGGTACGCGGGCCTCTCACTGCTGTGGCCTCTCCCGTTGCGGGGCACAGGCTCCGGACGTGCAGGCTCAACGGCCACGGCTCACGGGCCCAGCCGCTCCGCGGCATGTGGGATCCTCCTGGACCGGGGCACGAACCCACGTCCCCTGCATCGGCAGGCGGACTCTCAACCACTGCGCCACCAGGGAAGCCCTCAACTTATTCTTGATAACTCAAAATTTCACCAATTTTTAGAGATAACTTTGAGTCAAAACTTTTTTTGCCAAATGTAAATCCTCCTCAATTCTCCCAGCTTCTCCTGTGTTTCATTGTTAAATTTGTGAACTGTTTCTTAAACCAATTTGATCATAGCCGACTAGTATTTTAGGAGTACCTGCTAATGTTTACAATATATACTCCATATATTTGTCTAACAAAATTTAACTCTTCTTCTCCCAGGTAATTTATCCTCAACATTCCAAACTTACTGATAAAGAAGTAAGTAAAAATATTGCCCTATATAGTTTACTGTTTTATTTGTTTGTTTTTATTGGTGTATATATGTCAGCATATATAGTTTTTGTTTTCTTTTTCAGAAAACCAATATTTGCTATTTGTCTTTTCCAGATTCAAATTCAGGTAACTATTTTTCATGTGGTGTTTCTGTTGAATTTTATACGGAGAATACTGATTATACTCTTAATATATGAAAATTAATTGAAATAACATAGTAGAATGCAAACTCAATTTCATCCTAACAGATTAGTGATTTTGATTCCTACTTTTATGATCCTAGTCGTGTCTTACTTATTTTCTTTGGTTCAACTTTGAAAATAACTGTTATCTTGTAATGAGGTAAAACGTCATGGAGCCATAAACTGTTGAAATAATGAAGAGATTGAAAATCATCAACGCTGGTATGTTTGAGGATTTATATTAAGCAGTGTTCTTTTAGTTTAGGATTTGGGAGCTTGCCAAGAACTCTGTAAAAGCAGGGATTTAAAAAAAAATCAGGGTAAACATGGTTATAAAGCATGGCCATCAGTTATTTGCAATAGTTTATGTGAGTTAGTATATATAAAGCATTTGAAATAGTGCTTGGGTATAGAAAGTACTTTATAAGTGTTTGCTATTATTATTAAGCTTGGTTTTGCTGGTCTCCTTCAAGTTCTTCCTTTGTGTGGTCCTATAAGTTGATATCTTTCAGATTACCTTTTGTGTTTCACTTTGAAAATAATTTTTCAGGCTTACAGTGACCAGAACACTTAAGTTCTTAGACCACACACTTAGAATCCCATGAAGCAAAGGCACTACAGTTCCCTTTCCTTTTGTGGTTACTTCTAATATACTGTTAATTTAGTTTAGATAATCTGATTTGGGAGACTTGACATTTTAGCTTTTTAAAGCATTTTCTCTTTTCCTTATAAATGCTTCCAGAATTTTTTCCTATAGTTTTGGAACTCAGCTTTCATGAAATATGTTTTAAAAAAAAAAAGTTAAAAGGATGGCTTTGAGCGATCCCGGGACGGCTTTTGTTTTGACCTGGAATTATTGGAATCTTTTCACATGTTTTGCCTGTTAACGAGATAATGATACAGCGGTCTTATAGGATCTCCCCTTATTTCGGATAACATTTGCCTTACAAAGTGCACACATGTAGTTCTGATTGTAGTGAGTATTGGATTGGACTTCCATGACTCAAGGTCAGGTGAGTTGTGTGGATTACAGGATAATCTGACTTCATGTGATTATACTGCACACTCTTCTTTTTCAGGTCATGGCTGGTTTTCATGGCTCTCTCCCTTTCACCTCTCTACATGAGCATCAAGACTAAGAAGTTAAAAAAAAAAAAGACTAAGAAGTTAATTGTATGATGTCTGATAGTCTTTTTTATTTCTAGTTTTGCAGTTAGTCTCTGTATGAGTCATTTTCTTATTGGAAGTTAAACTCAAGTGTAAATCTGTGTAAATGAGCATTTGTTCAGGGAATTCCCTGGCAGTCTAGGGGTTAGGACTCCGTGGGGCCAAAAAAAAAAAAAAAAAAACCAATTTGTTCAGTATTTTAGGCATTTGAATGACCTACAGATGTTTTGTAATGCCTTTTTTATAAGCTGCATATCAAAGGAAGTGTGGTTCATTTTATTCAAAATATGCTTGGTACTTAGAAGTAAAGTCAACAGAAGATCTTAAAAATAGACACCTTGCCATCTTAACAGAAGAATATTAATCTAGCCAGCAAGAGACTATGCATTTACATATATTTGAGATCACTGTTCTGAATTGTGATTATCCAAATAGTTTGTTTCATTTATGTGTTCATTAAATGGAAGTTGGAATTAGTACTATGCCAACTTTGAAATGGATTTAATTTTTCCCAAGATAGCTTTATTGTTACAGAAGGTGCAGTAGAGCAGTCTTTAGGAAAGAATCATAACCTAGCTTTTGTTTCCACGGTGCACACTTAAAAAAAGTAAAACAACATTTAGACTCTATGGTAAGTTATACAGATAAAGAAGAATACTTTTGGGATTCCCAATGGGAGGATTTGCCAGTCCTCCACTTCCTCCACCCACTACCCACACACAACTTAGATACTGTGACTTTAGAAAAAAGTTTTGTTTTGTTTGTTTTTAGCTTTCAGCTTTTTGTTCCATTTGAATGGCTTTTATCTTTAGGAGCCTAAGTTTAAAGAATGTTTTCTCTCTAATAAATATTTGTCAGATATTTTTCTCATTATTTACCATTAATATCATCTGGATATATGCATTCCTGAGTCTTAAGCTGTGATGGGTACCCAAGGACTGTAATCACTATGCTCTAAACAAGGCCAGAGAGAAAACTTAGCATTAGTAGAGAGAGTTTCAAGTGATGATGAATCCGAGGGAAATATCAATCCTTGTTCTGGATGGATTAGATGTGCAGATAATATTTGTCTCAACAGATTTTCTTCTATGTAAAGAGTTGGGACGTCGTCATGTACTTTACACTTCCCGGTGGTGAAAGGAGTGCTTCTCACACTCATCTGTGTTGAAGGGCCATTTGGGTGTTTTAAGAATTTCCAGTCTGTTGTGGACTGGTGCTTTTATAAAATGCTGTATACATGAATTATTAGAAAAATGAAAGGGAGAAAAACCAAAGAATACAAAATATAAGTCCAAATTTGTCATGGCAATATCAAATCGCTATAAGGGTTTCTAAATGTGTCTTCTCAGTTTGGGTATTTATTTTGTCATGTGTTGTAACAAGAGTTTGTGGACTCGCATCACTCTATGGACTACACTTTGAGAAGTGTAGTCCCTGGTCTAAACTCCTGCTTCTCAGCGTTTCCAACTCTAATCACAGAGAGGGTGACTACATAGAGCTGAAGGCCAGGGATGGGGCTAGCTCTTAAGGTCTCATGTTTTATTTTAGTCTTACTCTGAACTGTTCTATAGCTGTTTTCCGCTAATATAAAAATACTCTGGGACTTCCCTGGTGGCGCAGTGGTTAAGAATCTACCTGCCAATGCAGGAGACACGGGTTTGAGCCCTGGTCCAGGAAGATCTCACAAGCTGTGGAGCAACTAAGCCCATGCGCCACAAATACTGAACCTGCACTCTAGAGCCCATGAGCCACAACTACTGAGCCCAGGAGCCACAACTACTGAGCCCATGTGCCATAACTACTAAAGCCTATGCGCCTAGAGCCCATGTGCACCACAACAAAGAGCAGCTCCCGCTTGCTGCAACTAGAGAAAGCTCACGTGCAGCAACGAAGACCCAACGCAGCCATAAATAAATAAATAAATTTATTAAAAAAACAAAAACAAAACTGATCAAGGGTCTTCCCTGGTGGTGCAGTGGTTAAGACTCCGTGTTCCCAATGCAGGGGGCCCAGGCTCTATCCCTGGTCCAGGAACTAGATCCCACGTGCATGCCAAAACTAAGAGTTCTCATGCTGCAACTAAGGAGCTGGTGAGCTGCAACTAAGGAGCCCGTGAGCTGCAACTAAGGAGCCCGCCTGCCACAACTAAGGAGCCCACCTGCCAGAACTAAGACCTGACGCAACCAAATAAATAAATTAATTTAAAAAAATAGTCTGAAGTTGTCTTTTCCCTTTAGAAGAAATATTTAAGCTTTTTCCCCTCAAATCTCAAGTAATTTTTTTAAAATAAATTTATTTTTTTTTAATTTTGGCTGTGTTGGGTCTGTTGCTGTGCGTGGGCTTTCTCTAGTTGTGGCGAGCGGGGGCTACTCTTCATTGCAGCGCGTGAGCTTCTCATTGTCATGGCTTCTCTTGTTGCAGAGCACGGGCTCTAGGTACGTGGGCTTCAGTAGTTGTGGCTCGTGGGCTCTGGAGCGCAGGCTCAGTAGTTGTGGCGCATAGGCTTAGGTGCTCCGCGGCATGTGAGATCTTCCCGGACCAGGGCTCGAACCTGTGTCCCCTGCATTGGCAGGTGGATTCTTAACCACTGAGGCACCAAGGGAGCCCCTCAAGTAATATTTTTGATACAGGAAAGTGTCTTCCGTTTATCTATAGCTTTGCAGTCTTGGTTTGATTGGCAGATGTAAAGCATAAAATCATCTGTGCCCTTGATAATTTTAAAATGGGAGGAGAGCAGTTTGTGGCTTACCACATGGCATTCGCATAGGAGGAGCCATGAAACCAGTGAGTGTCCCAGAAACCAGTGAGTTCAGCAACTCCTCAGTTGGAGGGGTGCTTTTCAGGACTTCGTTTTCTAAGTGAAGAATAGGAGCTTTTGATCTGCTCCAGTTGGCAGTGATGTAGCGTTAAAAAAAAAAAAAGCAAAACAGTTTTATTGAGATATAATTCACCCATGTAAAATGTACAGTTCAGTGATTTTTAGTACATGCAGAGTTGTGCAACTATTACCGAAGTCAATTTTAGAAAATTTTCATCACCGAAAAAGAAACTTCCTGCTCCAGTTTCCTCCTACCCACCTCTCCCCCTCAGCAACCACCTGTCTACTTTCTGTCTCTACGGATTTACCTATTCTGGATATTTCATATTAGTGGAAGTGGTGTTTTTGAAGTCCATTTTGACTTGAAAGAGCCAGTATGATGTCATGGTCAAAAGCACCAGCTCCAGAGTCAGATGTCGTGGCCTCAAATTCTTGCTCTGCCATTTAGCAGATTTATTTCTTTGGAGGATTACATAAGTTTTCTGTGCCTTGGTTTCCTCCTCACAAACAGGACTAATAATGGGACCTACCTGAGAAGCATGAAGACCAAATGAGTTAATGTATCTAAAGTGTTTAAGACAGTGCCTGCCACAGAGTGAGCATTCAGTGAAATTGGTGCTCAATTCATGTATTGAAAGGGTGGAAGATCACTTCTGAAAGCAGACAAAATAATGAAAATAATTTTGACCTGGGATTCTGTTTGATTTCTGTTGTAAGAACTTAGTTGTTTGGAAAAGGATGTTGGGGGAAGGTTACAGGAATTTTCTTGGTTTAAAAAGTGTTGGGTTATTAGTTCTGTTTTCTGGGCTCGTAAAGATTATCTTAGATTAATTAAAGTGGAACTTTTCCTCAAGCTGTGGGGGTTTGCTGAGCAAATTTGCTGTTTCCTTAATCCCTGCTGCTTTATCAGGGAAAGAGTTTATGTGGTTCTTAGTCAAGAAGCCACGTGAAGGTGTATTTTCTTTGGAGAGCTGTCATTTAATCTTAAAATTTGTATAAATTCATCTTTATTCCTTGATTTATGTGAAGAAAAAATACTTTCCATTAAAGCTTTTTACCCTTTTTTTTGTTTGTTTTTGTTAATAATCAGAAAACTATGGTGCACATAGCATAACTTCTAGGTCTTTTTGGATCTTTATATAGGTCTTTAGTTTTCTTAGTGAATACAGTGGGTAAGATGCTTGGAATTCAGTACAGTCGTAGGTCAGTTGTGGAGATTTACTTTAGAATTATTGCATATTACTGCTGGAAGTGACTTTAGAGATTATCTTATGATGCCCCTTAACTTTTGTTTACAAGGAAATTGAGAACCTTGGGCGAAGTGACTTCTAGAAGGCTAATTATTGATGGACCTGGGACTAGATCCCATTGATTGTGGTTCCTTTTTCCTCAGATTATAACCTTTCCCTCATGTGCACAGTCATTTAACCATCTTTCATATGTAATCATTATACTGCTTATGTAGAGGTGCACTCTCCTGTTAAATAGGCAAATTGGATGGGTCATACTAACAAGGTAGATTTATTTTTGATGAGGTTGTAGGTTATCAGGATTGCCCTGCCCTCCACAGGTATCATTTTCTGCAAGACAAATGTAAATAACCTGGTTGCCAATCTGTAACACCTCTTTTCCTGTCCCGTTAATAGTGAGGTCAGGATGGAGAACAAAGGTCTACCCAGATAAAGAGTTGGTTTTTCTTTAGTAACCTTTTGTGTGTGAGGGAACAGACTTCTGAAACATAAAATGGGAACCATTTACCTCACTTCACAAAGACACTATGGTTAAAGCCTTTTTGACCTGGTGAACTAGCTTCCTGACCAGTTCTGTACAGCTTGCAGGTACAACTGGTCATCGGAAAGTTCTTACAGCATGTCCATGGTTTGGGAGTGGAGCCAGGGGTGGGTTGGGGTTGAAGGCTGTGGGAGCTTCATTACTTTCTTTCCACAAAGCTCAGCATTCCTTACATTTTCCAGAGACCATACATCTTTCTTAAAATCCATTGCATTTTTTCTGCTACATCTTGCTATGTGTCTCAGAGAAATTAGTGTATACTTCTCAGTGGATCTTTCTGTCTTCTGAAGAGAAAAACTGAACCATCTGTATATAAATCTGTTGAACTAAAACAATGCTAGGAGTATTTTCCATTATCTCAGGTCTCATGTATTTTCCTTATTTTGAACCATCTGCTATGACAAGTAGAGAAACTGAACTGACTCACCCTCCAGTCCCCTTTGTTTCTTCCCTCCTCCACCAAAGAAATACTAGTTTCTATAAGTGCATTTAGGTATTTGTACTGAGTCGCTTTTTAAAAAACTTAAACATAATATCAAGTTTCTGCTTCCTTTTTGAGAACTTGATGTGCTAAAGAAATATAAGTACTTCTGTGTGTAATAAAATCTTGAGCACATTTTGTATTTAATATAATCTCATTAGTTTTAAATATAGTAACTGGGAAGAATTTGAGTGACAGGCTACTTCTTGTGTCTTTCACTTTTTAGAGTATTTACAGTTTTTTGTAATTATTGCCTGACAGTTTAGGTAATATTTTAAGAGGTTTGCTAAAATGATTGAAGTTTAAAAACTTTATAATTAACATGATTAAAATAGTAAGTCTATTACTTGGGCTCTTCCTGAGTCTGCTATGTTTTTGGGTTTTTTTTTAATTCTCATTGTGAAATATAAAACACATATAAGGTCAAGAAATAGAACTTTGCCAACACCGCAAAAACCCCCTCATGTCTCTCCCCAAACAGTATTTCTCTCCCCCGCACCTAAGGTAACCACTATCTTGATTCTTTTTGCTTTTCAATTTTTTACTTTTTATTAAAATTTTTTAAACATAATTTTTAAAGTTTGCCTTCCATTTACAGTTATTGCAAAATAATGGTTATATTCCTTGTGTTGTACAATAATCCTCGTAGCCTATCTCACACCCAGTAGTTTGTACCCCCCACTCCTCCACCCCTATATTCCCTGTCCCTCTGCCACTGGTAACCAACCATTAGTTCTCTATATCTGTGAATCTGCTTTTTTTTTGTTAGTTTTGCTTAGTTTGTTGTATTTTTTAGATTCCACATGTAAGTGATATCATACATAGTCTTTCTCTGTCTGACTTATTTCACTTAGCATAATGCTCTCCAGGTCCATCCATGTTGCTGCAAATGGCAAAATTTTGTTCTTTTTTATGGCTGAGTAGTATTCCATTTGTGTGTGTGTGTGTGTGTGTGTGTGTGTGTGTGTGTGTGTATCATATCATCTTTATCCATTCATCTGTTGATGGACACTTAGGTTGCTTCCATACCTTGGTAATTGTAAATAAATAAGGCTGCTATGAACGTTGGGGTGCCTGTATCTTTTCAAATCACTCTACTGATTCTTATAGTAATAAGATTCTTGCTTTTCTTTATAGTTTTATCACCGAACCATGTATTCCTAAACACTATTGTTTAGTTTGCCTGCTTTATTTAAAAAAAAACTATGTAAATGGATTTGAACAATTTGTGTTCTTTTATATTTGGCTTCTTTTGCTCATAATTATGTTTGTGAATCAACATGACATGCACACAGTTTTCAAAAAGTTTTAATTACATAGAGAAAATGGAATAGGAAAAACAGTAGAGGGACATAGGAGTTAAGATGCATAGTTTACTAATGCCTTTGCCTTTAACCAGCAAAGATGGCTTAGAGCAAGTCGAACTGTCAGGATCTCTTTTTTCTTCTCTAAAGCATGATAGAATGTGTTTCAGTAATTGATAGGACCCCTTTAGCTCTAAGATGTGATGAAACTGGATAAATAAATGTTATACTGTGCTGCCCTTAATTTCTTTCATTTTTGTTTTCATTAGGTTGTCTTGGAGATACCCAGTTTTGTTTTAGATTTCGACAGTCTTCTGGGAGGAGGGTGTCACTGCATTGTCTCCTGGATCAATTTGAGAAAGATTTACCAGTTTACTTAAAGGTTGGAAAAGTAGTAATAGAATAATGTCTATGTGAGAGGAAACTTTAGAACTCAGTTACTCAGTTACCTCTTATAGCATTCAGAAATATTGTGCTTTTGTTTTGTTACTGTATTATACTGCTGAATTTCCTGAGTCTAATTCATAAGGATTTAGCATGTGAGTGAAAGAGACTTTATAAAGTTACTATTCTTAAAACATAATGCCATTGTGAATTATAGAAATTAGAATGTTGAATTAATTTCCTTTCACGTGTTAAAACTCTTTGTTTAGATGTGGAAGTGGGGTGATAGTATACCAGTAAATATCACCCAGAGTTGAAGATTCCCTGTGGTAATCCCTACCTGCTTTATAGTAGAATTATTGTTGTCTCTTTTTGATTTTTGAATAAACTTTGGTTTATTGTTGTTGTTTATTAAAAACAATTTTAATAATTCAGATGATTCCTGAGTGTAGAATTTCTGTTTGGTACTTCATACTTTTATCTCTAACTACATGAAGAACATTTCCATCTGGATGTCCTATTAGCACATCCAATAAGAACTTGACATATTTTGCCTAAAATAAGTATTTACAGCTTACCTTCCTGGTTCCACTAATGACAGGAATCCTCTTCCAGTTAGCAAAGATGTTACCTTTTGAAATGTCTCTTATAGCCATCTTGTCCTTTTCATGACCATTTGCTATCACTAATAACATATTCTGTCAACTGCTGATAATAATAGCTACCACTTATTAGAGCTTTTTATGTTCTTGGCATTGTATCAGTAAGCACATATTATCTTATTAATCCTCCCTATATTGTTCCAAAAGAGTTCCTTTTGCAAATGAAGGAATTGAGGGCTATTGAGGATAAAAATATTTGCCCAAAGACGTCCATCTTCTGTCTTTTTCAGTGCAATATATCTTAACACAGTGTTCCCAGCTAAAGTGTACATATATATTACATAAAATAAATAAAATCTAAAATGATTACTTATTGCTTAATGAATAAAGAGCTAATGATAGTAATATTTCCTGGTTCTCACTTTTTGGGCCTTCCAAAATAAAACCTTTGCCTTTCAAATTTCCAGCTTAATCTCCTTTCTATACATGTGCCATATATTAGCTAAATAGAACTGTATGCTTTTTCCTGAGGTAGCTTGTATTTTTCTATCTCTGCGTGGTTTTGCTCAAACTCTTGGCTGTCTAAACTTGAAATGTCTTTGTCTTTGTTTAAATCATATCCATCCTTCAATGCCCAACTCAAAACCAGCTGCCTCCGCAAAATACTGATCGCCATAGACAGAAGTAACCTCTTCCCCCTTGGCCTCTTTGTAACACTTTGTGCTTTTTTGCATGGTACCTGCCCTCCTATCACATACTAGTCATTTTTGTACTTTTCTTATCACTCTTCGTTTGTGATCTCCTTAAGGAACTGTGTCTTACACATCTTTTTATCTTTTCTAACACAATGCCTTGTTCAGAGTAGGTAGTCAATAAATATTTGCTTAAAGAATAACAATCAAATAAGGAACTGGACCAGAGTTTATTCCATTAGGATATAAAAACTTTTAAGTTTTTTGGACCTTTCAAATTGTATGTTGATAAATATTCCAGTGTTTTATTATTGTTGGGTAAAAATATAACTGTCTATGTAAGATTCATATTGGCATTTAACTCCTTTTATTTTCTCTCTTGAAATTTTGCATTAGTATACCTCATAAGACTGATGCCTAACTCAGAATTGTAGGCAGAATTTTTTCAAAACTAAGTATAGCATTGGGGAAAACAGAATTTGATTGTTTTCCTAACTTCCATTAACTACCACAGATATGAATAAAGAACATAAACAGAGTAAGTTATAGGGGGTAAAATCTGACCTTAGTACTTTAGTTATGATTATTTCATCTGTGGGCAAGTTAGCAGGTTTTTATCTGCCAGTTATTGTCATGATTGTTGTTTGCATTGGTGGAAAAGCATAACTAGCTCTTTGTGTGTACCTCATATCTCAGTTCAAGTTTATAAAGGAACCTGCTTTTAATAAGAAAGGATGGCTATATATATATTTTTTTTTTTTTAAATTTGTCACTTCTTTTATAGAAGGATCCTGCCTATTTTTATGGATATGTGTATTTTCGACAAGTTCGAGACAAAACTCTAAAAAGAGGCTACTTTCAGAAGGTAATTTTCATATACATTAACAGAAAAATATTTTTACATTGTGGTTAGAAGAACAGAAATTATTAGAATGAACAGTCTTTAAAGTGTTTGATATTTTATCTTTAAACATACTAGAATTTATATTTTATCTTTTTTTTTTTAGATTGTAGACACCTGTCCTTCGTTTTTTTTGGCTGCATTGGGTCATTGTCGCTGCATGCGGGCTTTCTCTAGTTGGGGCGAGTGGGGACTACTCTTTGTTGCGGTGCATGGGCTTCTCATTTTGGTGGCTTCTCTTGGAGCACGGTCTCTAGACACGCGGGCTCAGTAGTTGCAGCACGCGGACCCTAGAGCGCACGGGCTTCAGTAGTTGTGGTGTGTGAGCTCAGTAGTTGCGGCGTGCGGACTCAAGGGTGTGCGGGCTTCATTATTGTAGTGTGCAGGCTCAGTAGTTGTGGCTCGCAGGCTCTAGAGCGCAGGCTCAGTAGTTGTGGCACATGGGCTTAGTTGCTCCGCGGCATGTAGGATCTTCCCGGACCAGGGATTGAACCCGTGTCCCCTGCGTTGGCAGGCGGATTCTTAACCACTGTGCCACAAGGGAAGTCCCTAGATTTTTAACTGCTATTGAATTTTGCCTTCCTGCTATCTCTGTACTAGATTCCTGACAGTAAGTTGCAGTTATTGTATGAAACTGTCAAAACTCAGAAGAATCTGTTGAATTTTCACATTTTAGAATAAGGGAAAGAGTAAACAGACTGTAACATAGTTACAGCTAATAAAAGCCTGCAATATCTTTTTTTTGAAGAGCTAGTAAATATACTTGATCAACATCTTAGTCATTATTGTTCCCACTCTAAATGTACAATCTTTTTGTTTCTAAAGATATATATATATAAATATCAATTAATTCCAATTTAATCCCAGCTAACAGGGACACACCTTTACCTTTTGTAACCAGAACATGCCCTGACCACTAATTGATGCTTAATGGAAAGATAAAAAGTAGTTTTCAAGAAAATAGATTTTTAAAAAGTCAGCATAATCTATATCTGAAGTGGTCACAAACTATAAAGTCACAATTTCTAAGAATGTGGCTAAAACCATTGAACTCTAAAATATAACAGTCATAGCTCTTAGTCAGAAAAGGCATCACAATTTGCACTTTCCTTTTTAGGAAGAGTTTACCTAGCTAATTCCTAATATTGCTTTGCTGACAGCAATAGTAGCCAGGCTTTGGAATTATCCATGACATTAGTTTGTTTATAGGAAATTCTTTTTCCTGCACAGCAGGAAAATCTGTGAATGTGTCTTTATGCTCTTAAAATATAGTAATAAGGTTAAACTTCTGGTGTTCTGCCACTATAGTTTTATGTTTCTTTTAACCATCTACTGTAAAAGCCTTTTTATTTTAAAATCCACACTTTTCGCTGAATTTGGCTTGTTAGTAATTGATTATATAAGAAATGGCAAACTAAAATTATAACCATTAAGAAATTAAACATTGTTTCTTTTTTCCCTCCAGTCCTTGGTTTTGATCAGCAAACTACCTTATATTCATTTTTTTCACTCTGTGCTCAAACAGATAGCACCAGAGTATTTTGAAAAGAATGAACCTTATTTGGAAGCAGGTAAGTTAAACATTGTGGGAGTTAGGTACCTTTATGAAGGAGTTTTAAATTTTTTACTGGAAATGAATGAAAAAAAATTAGTTAAGAATTTTAAGGACTATAAGGTAGGAGAGAGAGGTAAAACAATTCTTCTGGCATATTTACCTACAAACACCAAAGATCCTATCTTTTATTTCTCCTTTTGCAGCACGGATGATGCCTATTTTTTAGGATAATAATAAACAAATATTGAGTTGCCAATTCTGATACTCAGAGTACTGTTAAACAGAAATCCTTATGTCACTCAATACAGAGAGAAGACATCTGCTAGGTGGTGTGCTTTTGTAGCTAATTTTAGTAGTAATAAATGAGTAGGAAAACTCCCTTTAAACCTAATCTGTTGCTTTCAAAACATGTATTAACCAATTTATATCCTAGAACATAGATGTATATCTGGTGAAATATAAGATATTTTCAGTACTTTTGCCTTTTATCTTCCATCCTTCCCAGTGTATTTTTTCTGCTATATAGAAAGCATAAAGTGGAGTTCTAACTTCTAATGTTCCATTTTTAATATTTTAGTATTTCCACTTATACTAAAGAGATATTTTACTATATTTTTCAGCTTGCAATGATGTTGATCGATGGCCTGCACCAATGCCAGGGAAAACATTACATCTGCCTATTATGGGGGTAGTAATGAAGGTAATAATAGCTTATATTTCATTTGTCTCCTTTTTTAGGAAGCTCACACATGAATTTTGCTTTTTAACTTCCTAATAACATTCAGTCCTGTTGTTGCTTTCACTTGTCATTGATGTGAGGAGTTACAAAGGTACCGCAATTTATCCTGCTGCACAGAACCATTAGTCACACAACTCCAGGGGTCACCAGCCCCATTTTCATCCTGTAGAGTTTACATGATGCTGTCATTCTTATACAATGCATGTGAATGTAAATGCCACCTCCTAGAATTGTGCAACTTCATGGCCCTCCAGAAATGGATGGTATTGTAGAACACTTGTAGAATTGAGTATGAGTTAGTAAAATTTAAAAGAAATTAGGAAAGCCATTGGTTCTTAGTCTTTTTTTTTTTTTTTTTTTAATACAGCAGGTCATTGGTTCTTAGTCTTAAGTGATCTTTTTTAATGTGTATTTTCAGACCAACATGTCCATCCCAGGGTATTGTTCTCTACTAAGGTTTTTTTTTTAATACGATGAATTAGCATTTTGCTCTCAGGCTTTGTATGAATGTGCTGTAAGTGCTTTTGCAATTCATTTTCAAGTTGAACTTATTTTTGGCAATGTTCTCTCTTTAGATGTGCTCATTTCTGTAGGACCTCTGTTCTGTTTTTTCCATGGGAAATCATCAAAAGTAGGTCTGGGTTGAGAGTTCTCATGGTTCCCTGTGAGATTTATCCCATAGTTTGGCAAGCTTGAGAGGGTGTGTTTGGGTGTGTGTATATTAATGAAGCAAAGATTGGAACAATAAACAGGAAGTGGTATGTAGTTGATGGCCTTTTCTGTTTTTCAGCACGTTTGCTTCTCAGTGGGTTAGTGATTTCTGTGTGTATGGGAATGTGGAGACCTTGGTTCACTTACCTTCTGTTGTGACTAAAAATAAATATGACTTTAGTTTTTAATCTGACATAAGTATTTTGTTTTTATGGCTTTTTAGGCATTGTTGAGTGTACCTTTTTAGCATCAGGATAGAGTGCTTCTGATCCCTCATTGTAGCAGGACTCGCAAGTTATAGAAAGGTCATTCTTTTGTAGCCAAAGTTAATTTCTTCTCTTTTAGGTACGGATTCCCACATGTCATGACAAGCCTGGGACAACTCAAATAGTGCAGTTAACGCAGCAGGTAGTGTGCTACTGTGGTAGAATAATCCAGCATATATAGTCTCTTTAACAGAAATTTTAAACTAGCAAATGTAGAGTTTCTTGGGTTTATGATACCTTTCTGAATATCACTGAAATATCCCATTAAATAATTTTTAATGAATTGATAATAAGCTTCCTATTTTCCGATTTTTTTTTCTTGTTCTTTCTCTAGCAGACACTGGAGAACTCAGAATTTATACTGTAATTGTGAGGACAAGGAGAAAATTATCTTTTGAAAAATTAAACAAGGTTTAATTCTAACAAAACCTCTTATCGTAGAAGAGTGGTCAACAGACTTCTGTTTTTAGGAAACTTAATCAAAAGGATTCTGTAGTTATAATTGCCCTTCATTTTCCCCAAAGTTACATTTGTTCATGGGTGGGGATGAATTTTTCATTTGAAACGATTTAACTCGTATATTAGCACTCCCATTGTCCTTTGAATTAAATAAAAATGGAGAGCAATAGGAAAACAAATTTTGCCTGTTATATATGTCAACTGGTATTATGATAGTATTCATACAGTTGAGAATTAATCTAACATCTGACCACTGGATTAATGTTTTATCGGTGGAATCTATGTTGTCCTTGACCTGCTGTGTTAGGGGAGACTGTTAAGACCCAGTCTCTTTGTAGCTGCTTCTGGAGGAAGAGACTCTTAGAAGACAGGGCAACATGGCTGATTGATGATGAGATAGATAGGCATATTATAAAAGTCAGTTTCTGGCAATTTTGGTGACATCTTGTCTATTTTTTTTTCTTTTTTATCTCTTAGGGAGACACACATATATCTGTTATTTTACCTACTGTTCATGAGGTGGATCTTTTCAGGTAAAGACTAAAAAATTTTGTTAACTGCCTTGTCTCGTTTGCTTTATGATATTGTTGTTAATTTCTTTAGAAAGTGAATATTCCCATATAAAATGTGGAAAAAACTGGAAGAAAATAGTCATGTTTCACATGTTGTAAATCAGTGGTTCATCCCTGACTGCATGTCAGTTACTTTGACTACTAGGGAAATTTGGATATGGATTGGGTATTACATGGTAGACACAAATTATTTTTGTTTGGTTGGGTGTGAGAATGGTAAATAAATAATTTTTTTTCTAGGGATGGCCTTTTTTGGGGAGTTGGGGGGAGTGGGTTGAGAGCATAAAGCATGATACTACAGAATGGGAATATAAAAGTGGTGCTAAAAGAAGACTGTGATTTCCCTACAAACCCCTCATTTTAGTAATTCTACACTGCCGTTAATTTGATGTATACCACCAATATCTATTAAAGGTTTCCTCTCGAATATTTAATACTTACCTCCCCCCAATAAAAACTACTTTGTGTAACAGATATTATTAGTGTAATACAGAGGTTTCAGAGAATGCTTCATCTTGTAATTGTACTTCCTATCTGTTTGTGCCCTTGCTGATAGATAACATTACTATACTTCAGAGAAAAACTAATTTGCAACTTTGATGCCTTAAGGGCATCCCACTATTAAAGTCAGTTGGTCAGATGTTTCCATATAGGTCTTTTCCATTTTTCCTTTGCTTATTTTAAAATTATAAATGTACATATATAATATATAAATTATATATTTAAAAATTATACATATATACTGTACTGATCACTTTTCTGTAAATTTGTGATTATTTCAAAATTTTACATATATAAATATTTATATAAAATTTATGTATCTGTATAAAATTTTGAAACAATCACAGATTTTACAGAAACGTGGTCAGTATAGTAAACTTTTTTTTCCTAGAACCATTTGATGGTAAGTTGGAGACCTGATGCCCCATCTTCCCTTAATACTTTAGTGTCTGTTTCCTACAAGTAAGGACTCAATGCAACCATAAAAATTGGGAAATTAACATTGATAAATTAATACCATCTAATACTAAGACCACATTCAAATGTGTCCAGTTGTCACAATAATATCTAGTTCAGAACCGTCTGTTGCATTTAGATGTCATGTCTGTTTAGTCTCAGTCTGGAATAGCTCCTCAGTCTTCCTTTCATGGCCCTGACATTCTTGTGGATTACAGGACAGTTATTTTACAGGAAATTCCTCAGCTTGGGTTTGTCTGGGATTTACTCATAATAAGATTCAGGCTCTGTATCTTTGGCCAGGAGGTAGCACATAAAGTTGGCTTGCCTCATTGCTGATAATGTTCACTTTGATATCTTTATTAGTGTGGTGTTCTCCAAGCTTCTCCATTGATAAATTATTCTTTTTCCTTTTGTAGTTAAATATTTTGTGAGGAGATACGTTGTGAGGAGATACGTTGAAACTATACGTTGAAACTATGAAACTATTTATTTATTGTTGTGTAATAAGTTACCCCAATACTTAGAAGTTTGAAAGAACAAACATTATTTCACACAGTTTCTGAGAGTTAGGAATCTGGGGACTGCTCAGTTGGATGGTTCTAGTTCTAGATCTCTTGTGAGGTTGCAGTCAAGATGTCAGCTGAGGTTTTAGTCAGTTGGACAAGTGGGGCTGGAGGGTCTGCTTCCCTAGAAAGCTACTTTAGCTGTTGGCTGGTGGTCACAGTTCCTTGTGACTGTTGGCAGGAGACCTTCATTTCCAGCCATGTGGACGTTTCCAAAGGGCTGCTTAAATTTTCTCACAACATTCAGCAGGTGATCTGAGAGAAAGCTGAAGTCACAATGTCTTTTATGACTCAGGCTTCAAAGTTGTATATTATTGGGACTTACCTGCAAGTCGAGTGGTTAGGACTCTGTGCTTCCTCTGTATGGGGCACGGGTTTGATCCTTGGTCGGGGAACTAAGATCCCACATGCCACACGGTTAGGGTGACCTCGGAGCACAAAAAAACCTCTGAGTGATTAAAGCTTAGGCCCACTAGCCAAAGCATAATATCACTTATTGATCCAAAAATTGATCAACGGAACAAGTTACCCTAGGGATAACAGCACAATCCTATTCTAGAGTCCATATTGACAATAGGGTTTATGACCTCGATGTTGGATCAGGACACCTCAATGGTGTAACTGCTATTAAAGGTTCATTTGTTCAACGATTATTGAAAAAAAAGTTGTATATTATTGCTTTAATTTACTCTGTTCATTAAGTGCAAGCCACTAACCCAGCCCACCTAAGATGGTGAGAAATAGGTTCAGTGCTTTAAAAGGAGTGTCAAAGAATTTGTAGAACTATTTTAAAACATTGCACCATGTATGTATATCTGTATGGATTTTTGGTTTCTTGTTTTATTCAACAGGTTATTAAAATCCATTATTCTCATCAGTTTTTGATGTTCAAATTGTCCCCAGTTTGGCCAGTGAGAATCCATTTCATGCTGGCCTCTGTTTTTCTTTTTTTGTCATATCCTTTTCATTCTTGAAACACTAACTTGTTTGTTCCAGGCTTATCTTTTTTTTCTAACTAAAAAAATTGATATATAATTCACATACATAATATTCACTCTTTCAAAGTATACAGTTCAATTGTTTTTAGTATATTCACAGAGTTGTGCAACCACTACTACTGTCTAGTTCCAGAATATTTTCATCACTCAAAAAGTAACCCTGTACCCCATTAGCAGTTAGTCCCTGTGGGCCTCTTCCCTGCAGCCCCTAGTAACCACTAATCCACTTTGTCTCTTTGGATTTGTCTATTCTGGACATATCATATAGATGGAATCATACAATATGTGACCTTTTATGTCTACCTTCTTTCACTGAGCATATTATTTTCATGGTTTATCCATGCAGTAGCATGAATCATTACTTCATTCTTTTTATGGCTGAATAGTATTCCATTGTATGGATATACCACATCCATTAATCCATTGAAGGACATTTGGATGGTTTCCACTTTTTGGCTGTTATGTATAATGCTGTTGTGAACATTTGTATATAAGCCTTTGTGTGGACATATGTTTTCAGTTCTGTTGAGTCCCAAGATTATCTTGTATTTTCTCTTCCCCAGCCCTGGAATCAGCTACTTAGTAGAGAATAGGATTTAGAAGTCAAGATCTGGGCATTAGTTGTGCTCCTTGCTAAGGGAATATCCCTGTTAGTGGACAGAGCTAAGGAAAATATGTATCTGTAAATGCATGTATACATACACACTCATATATAGTATTTAAACACTTTTACATACATATTTATTTCTATATCCATATATATTGAAAACTATAAAGTCACACCAATACCCCTAATTCCACTCTACTTTTTTCCCTTTTCATATTTGTGTTTCTTTTCTCTGACAGAGGAGCTACATCCTATTATCCTTGATTCATTTACTTATTTGATCGGCCCATGTTAGTAACCAATCTCTCGTCTCTGCTGCAACCTTCTTCTCTGAGCAAATGCCTTTCTTATCCTTCTTGGCCTCTGAAACTGCCCACCTGGCTGCTCTTCTTCATGGACACCCTCCTTACCCTGCTTAGGCCCTGCTCCATGCCTGATTGACCCCCCACGTGGTTCCCCTCTTGCCCCAGTCCGGCTTCCATACCCCACTTTAGGCCACCTCTCTTTGTGGATGCCATCCTCACCCTGTCGTGCTCTGACTCCCAGTGCCAAGCCAGCCCCCACGTGGATCCCTCCTTTCCCTACTTGTGCTTCTACACCTTACTGCAGGCCACCCCTCCATACGTTCACCCTCATTCCCCTGCTCTGACACCCCACCATGGACAGCCTCCTCAGCCCACTCTGGCTCTGACCCTCTGCACCTGCTGCCCCTCCACGCCCCTCACAATTCCTGGGCTCTGTCACCCCAAATCAGATCACCTCCACACATGCACACCTTTCTCACTACATTAGGGTTCCAACACCCCCACGACAAGCCACCTCCTCCACATAGATGTCTGCCTTATCTCACACAAGTCCTGATACGCTCTTCAGGCCAGCAGGGCTCTCTTTCCCTCTTGGCAGAGATGCCTACCATGCAGTGTGTTTTGCTGTAGGATTGAATTGTTTAGGAAGGAAGGAGGAAGAGCTCCTTTGCCTTATCCTTGAACTGTTTATTGTTTTTATTTTTGGTTTTTTGCCCTTCCTTCACATTTCTCTTCTTGCCTTTGAATAGTTAAAATGAACTTTCCCTAATTTCCATCTCACAAATTTGTTTCATATTTTTACACTTAAAAGTTACTTGTATTTTTTTCCTTTTCTTTCTTGTGTGTGTATGTTTTCAGGTAGGTAGATTGGTTACTTTTTTTTTTTTTTAACATTTACTTTATTTATTTGGTTGCACCGGATCTTAGTTGCAGCAGGCGGCATCCTTAGCTGCAGCACGTGTGCTCCTTAGTTGCGGCTAGAAGGATCCTTAATTGTGGCTTGCCAGCTCCTTAGTTGTGGCATGTGAACTCTTAGTTGCAGCACGCATGTGGGATCAAGTTCCCTGACCAGGGATTGAACCCGGGCCCCCTGCTTTGGGAGCGTGGAGTCTTAACCACTGTGCCACCAGGAAAGTCCTTTGGTTATGATTTTTATAAATAGATAATGTAGTTTTTTTTCCCTCTAATATACTAGGAAAAATTTTGACCCTACTAGGAGGAAATTACTAAATAAGTAAAAGTTATCAAATTAACTTAGGCTAGATAATGTACCAGAGTTTTGTCCTATAGGCTTCTGCCTAATTCCAGGGCTACTGTAAAAATATGCAACATTTCTGTAGGGGGAGGATCTGCTTAGGAAAGCATTCTGTCGTTTGGTGTTAGAACACCTCCTTGTGATTTGTTTTCCTCATTCTTTAATATTGAAAGCATTGACTTTGAAATTAAGTACATCCAGTAAACATCCTTTGGAAAATTAATTTTTCTTGTTTCCTTCAAAATAGAGTAGAAATTCAAATGTAACAGCAATATTGATAAACTAGATATACTATATGGTACAATAATTTAATAATTATTTTATATGCTTTTATCATTTGTTAGCCATTCTATGTGTCAATATATTACATTTAATTTTGTAAAACTTGGAACAAGTAAAATTGCTATATATTTTTGTGTGGATAAAAGGAACTTATATCTATGTGCATCACCATATTATTATTATTATTATTTTTTGCCTGCGTTGGTTCTTCATTGCTGTACGTGGGCTTTGTCTAGTTGCAGTGAGTGGGGCCTACTCTTCGTTGCAGTGCACGGGCTTCTCATTGCGGTGGCTTCTCTTGTTGCGGAGCTCGGGCTGTATTCGCGTGGGCTTACAGTAGTTGTGGCTCATGGGCTCTAGAGTGCAGGCTCAGTAGTTGTGGAGCACGGGCTTAGTTGCTCCGCGGCATGTGGGATCTTCCCGGACCAGGGCTCGAACCCGTGTTCCCTGCATTGGGAGGCGGATTCTTAACCACTGCACCACCAGGGAAGCCTGGCAGGTGGATTCTTAACCACTGCACCACCAGGGAAGTCCGCATCACCATATTCTAAATGAATTTGTATATCAGGTCAAGGTACACATAGCTGGAAGAATTGTATCAATGTGAAGTTTTTAGAATGATTATATGGGAACTTAAAAAAAACAGGGATGGATAAATAACAGTGTCTCTGCTGCGTAAACACCTTTCAGGTGTTTCTGCCCAGTTTTCCTTCATAGTCAGATGCTTTGGGAGCTGGTGCTGTTGGGTGAGCCCCTCGTGGTCATGGCACCGTCACCATCAGAGTCGTCAGAGACTGTATTGGCACTTGTTAAGTGAGTATATTTGGTTCCTCATGGTGATAGTTGCAACAGTTTACCACCTGTGATATGTTTGCACACTCATTGCATTATCTACACAATAATCCTGTAAGAAGGTAGTGCTCATTATAACACCATTTATTGATGAGAAAATTATTTCAGATTCCATGTTTTTGTTTTTCTGGGCAATAAGCACATTCATTCACTTACATAAAGTTAGCACCTGATAAAAATCAGTTGTGTGAATGGTCAGTGTCTAGAAAAAGGTATGTAGCTAATGAATGATAGAGCCAGAATTTCACCCCGTCTTCTGCCCCAAATCCAGTGTGTTTTTGGTATGCCATCTACATTACATTTTTCCATTTGTCTTTCTAGTTTCCTGAAATGAGTTATAGATAGATGATCCCACTGGGGTAAACTCTGTGTTTAGATATTTCGTAGTTATTGAGTAGGGCCTTTAATTTCTGTCCTTTGTTTTACATGTTATTCTTGCTCTGCAGCTGTATTTCTCCATTAAAGTACTTCAGTGATTTCCGACCTTATTTCACTATTCATGATAGTGAATTCAAAGAATATACCACCCGTACTCAAGCCCCGTGAGTAAACAAAATAACTTTTATTGACCAAGTATTACCTTTATAACCAAATTATGTAGAATTATTTTTGGTAATAATTGAAAAGTTTAAATTTTGAACTTTTGGCAGATAGATTTTATAAAGGAAGCTTTGAGGAGCTGCTGGTAATAATTTCACATTTCAAGAGTCATTATCCTATTTTCTTTGAATGACCTTATTTGTTAGTGGAAGCTATATTGTCTTCCGCTAATTAATAGCTAATTCCTCTAATTTAATAGCTATCTGACTACTTTTACTTCTATCTTTGTTCTTTACTTCAGGACCCCTTATAGCATCAGTTATCTCTTCTTGCTCTGTAACTTCCTTTTCCTTCTCCCTCTTCACTGAATCAGCATATAAACATATAAAAATTCTTCCCAATCTGTAAAAGGGGAAGAAATATCTTACCTTTCCCCTTTAGTTCCTGCTCTGTTGTTCACCTTCTTTTCATAGCTGTTTCTAGAATAACAACAAAAATTTCCATTTACCCTCTCCACTTCTTGGTTTCCTGGTTGCTTCTCAGTTCGTTGCAGGTTGATTTCTTCATCTCTGATGAAGTTCTTGCCAAAGTCATCAAGACCTTTCTCACTGCCTTGAACCTGTGGGCACATTATTGCCCTGTTTTTCCTGCCTTCCCTTTCTTGTAACACTTACTCTATTGACGTTGAAAACATTTTAATCTTTGGTACCGTCTCACCTGGCTGGTGCATCTCAGTCTCCTGTGCAGACTTCTTTTTCTCTGCCAACCGCTTAAATGTTGGTGTTCTCCAGTATTGTGTTCTGGGTTCTGATTTCAGACTGATATTTCTTTCTGTACAGTCTTATCTGTACCCACAGTCTCTGTTAACACCTATGTACTGATGACTGAAATTTATCTTCCTAGTTCAAATCTTTGCAAGGTCTCGACCTCTGTCCAGGTTTTTGTTGTTGTTTTTTTATCGTATTTGCCACCTGGACATCTTAATGGCCCCCAAAATTAAACGTGTTCAAACTGAATTCTTTTTGTCTCCTTCTTTTCTTCCCTAGTTCCATGCCTCTTCCTACTTCATGAATGGTGCTTCTTTTCACTTAGTTATCAAAAACCTAAATTGTCATAAATTTCTCGTTCTTAATGTGCTCCACGTGAAGTTTTACCAAATTCTGTCAATTCAACATCCTAAAATATCTCTCATAACATTTGTTATCTTCTTTCCAGAGCTCTCTTCCTAGTCTTACTACCTCCAGTCTTTCTCGTATTTGCTGTTGCTTTTCCCAAACCTCTTCCCCTTTTTGCACAGCATCTTCCAAATTTCCCCCAGAGTGATCTTTCTAATAAGTACATTTTTGTTCATGTAGCATTCTTCCACTCAGTTCTCTAGTAGCTTCTGTTTGCCTACAAGATAACATCTGAATTTCTTAGCATATTAAGTTGGTACTGAATCATCTGGCCAGCATCTGCCCATCTGCTTTCTTTTCTGACTATTCATTCTTCCTGCTTTGTGCTCTAGGAATGCTGAACTATATGTAGTTTTACAAACAGACCGTGATCTCACTTCATTGCTTTGCACATACTATTCATTCTCCTGCATCACATTTTCTTCCGTTATCCACCTGGCAAAAGACTCCTGTTCATAACTTATATCATGTTATATATCAACTATCCTTCAAAAAAAACCTCCTGTTCATCTTTCATAGCTTTGTGCAAATGTCATCTCTTTGGTGAGGCTGTCCCTTAATCCCCTGGTAGACATAGTTTCTCCTTTGTAATAATTGTACATTTTTTTTTTTTTGTAATAATTGTACATTTTATACCACCTTCACTGTATTCTAATTTCTGGTATCATAATTGGTTATGTATACCGCTTTTCCTGTGTGCTTTTAGAAAGACTGTGTCTTTTCATCTTTATATACCTAGTGCTAAAAATGGTGCCTGGAATGTAGTTGATATGTGGTACCAATGAAGGAAAAGATTATCTTAGTAATCTTTGAGTAAACAGTAGTTCACTCAAAATAAATTGTAAACTGATGGAACATTCATTTTTTCCTCACTTTGGTTTTGTTTTGTTTTGTTTTAATGTAGGCCCTCAGTCATATTAGGAGTAACCAACCCTTTTTTTGCAAAAACACTCCAGCACTGGCCACACATTATTCGGATAGGAGACCTTAAACCTGCAGGTAAAGTATAAACTTGGTGTTCTCGTTTTAGTATGTAAGGTGGATGAGCAGGTTTATTTCTTCCTTTGTTTTCACTGCTTCGTTACTTTTTAATTATGTTGATGGCAACCTTCTTTTAGGCAACTTGAATAAAAGCCTTTGGAGAAGAGCATAGCTTCCAGCTAAAATATACAGATTCTTATATGTATAACCCATCGTGTCCACCTACCAAAAAAAATGCATAGAGGAAAAAAAAAATGCATAGAGGACATCCATAGATGTCCTTTATCAAGTTGAGGAAGTAGCCCTCTGTTCCTAGTTTGTTGAAAAAGATTATAATGAATTGGTGTTGAATTTTGTTAAATGCTTTTTCTGTATCTGTGGAGATCATCGTGTACTTTTTGTCCTTTATTAATACAGTATACTAAATTAATTGATTTTTTATGTTAAACCAACCTTATATTCCTTAAATAAATCCCTTTTGGTTAAGGTGTATAGTCCTTTATTATTATTATTATTAGTTTGCTAATTTTTTTTGAGGATTTTTACATCTTTATCCATGAGGGATATCCTTTTCTTGTGATGTCTTGATAGCTAATATTTTTGCTGCTCTGAGAATCCTCTTCAGACAGGTGAAGTTACCATTTAAAAGTAGGACCTAGGACCAAGGGAGGGAAGGGGACACTTCTTGAGTTTATTTTTCAAAATGGGCATAAGGGCATATATGGAATATTAATTACACTTTATTTCTTTTGTTTTTGTGGTGCGCGGGCCTCTCATCGCTGCGGCCTCTTCCGTTGCGGAGCACAGGCTCCGGACGCGCAGGCCCAGCGGCCATGGCCCACGGGCCCAGCCGCTCCGCGGCATGCGGGATCCCCCCGGACCGGGGCACGAACCCGTGTCCCCTGCATCGGCAGGCGGACCCCCAACCACTGCGCCACCAGGGAAGCCCTACACTTTATTTTAAGCAGCCTATTTTAGGGATGAGATGCTGTGTTCCCTCTGATTATTTCTGTCACCAGAGTATTTGGACCGTATCATATAGAAAAAGGTATCACTTTTTCTATAGGAGAGTGATGATGTTGTATGGAAACATTATGTTTTATAGATCCTTAGTGGTCATTGAGGAGTTGATGGTAGAGAGTGTCAGTGTCCTCAGTTTGGTCCTTGTTCAATTAGTAGAGGTGATACGTTGTGAGCAATGACACCAGGGGTGTTTAAATGATTTTGAGCAAGACTGTAGTACCTATTTCTGGGACTGGATTGTGTCATTTGAGCACAGGTCTTAATAGATGTGCAAAATTTCATTAAGTTTAGTATGTTTATGATACTTTTTCCCACTTATCTTAAAATTTTTTATTATAGCAAAATATATATAACATAAAATTTACCATTCTAACAATTTTGAAGTGTACGATTCAGTGGCATTAAGTACATTGACAGTGTTGTGCAACTGTCAGCCCTATCCATTTACAGAACTTTGCATCATCTCAAACAGAAGATCTGTAGCCATGAAACAATAACTCTTCATTCCTCTCATCTCCCAGCCCCTAGTGAACTCTATTCTAATTTCTGTTTCTATGAATCATACAGTATTTCTCCTCTAGTGTCTGGCTTATTTCACTTAGCATAACATTTTCAAGATTCATCCATGCTGTAGCATGTATTAGAATTTTATTCCTTTTTTTAAAAAGCTGTGGTAAAATATACATAACATAAAATTTACCATCTTAATCATTTTTTAAGTGTACAGTTCAGTGGCAGTAAGTACATTGACATGGTTGTGCTGCCATCACCACCATCTACCCACAGAACTCTTTTCATTTTGCAGAACTGAAACTATTGCACAGTAGCTCCCTATTCATTCCACATCGCCCCACCCCCCACCCTTGGCAACTACCATTCCACTTTCTGTCTCTGTGAATCTGACTACTCTGGGTATCTCATGTAAGTGGAATTCTACCTACTTGTCCTTTTGTGACTGGCTTATTTCACTGAGCATAATGTCCTCAGAGTTCATCCATGTTGTAGTATGTGTTAAAATTTCCTTCCTTTTTAAGGCTGAAAAATATTCCATCATATGTATATACCACATTTTGCTTATCCGTTCATCTGTTGATGGATACTTGGCTTGTTTCCATCTTTTAGCTATGTGAATAATACTGTGAACATGGGTGTACAAATATCTCCAGTCTCTGCTTTCACTTCTTTTGGGTATATAGTCATCCCTTGGTATCAACAGAGGATTGGGTCCAAGACCTGCCACAGATACCAAAATCCGAGGATGTTCAACTCCCATAGTTGGCCCTTTGTATCCACAGTTCCACATCTGTGGATTCAGCCAACTGCAAATCTTGTAGTACTGTATATATTCATCAAAAAAAGAAAATAATCCATGTATAAGTGGACCTGGGCAGTTCAAACCCATGTTGTTCAAGGGTCAGCTGTATACCTAAAAGTGGAATTGCTGGACCATATAGTCATCATGTTTAATTTTTTGAGGAACTGCTATACTGTTTTCACTTTTCATTCTCACCAGTGGTGCACAGGATATCAACTTCTCCACATCCTCACCAACACTTGTTATTTTCTGTTTTCTTGATAGTAGCCTAATGGGTGTGAGGTGGTATCTTATTGTAGTTTTGATTTACATTTCCCTAATGATTAGTAATATTGAGCATCTTTTCATGTTCTCATTGGCCATTTCTATGTCTCCTTTGGGGAAATGTCTTTACAAGTCCTTTTCCCCTTTTTTTTTTTAAAAAAAATTAATTAATTTATTTTTGGCTTTGTTGGGTCTTCATTGCTGCACACGGGCTTTCTCTAGTTGTGGTGAGTGGGGGCTACTCTTCGTTGCAGTACGCAGGCTTCTCATTGCGGTGGTTTCTCTTGTGGAGCACGGGCTCTGGGCGCGTGGGTTTCGGTAGTTGTGGCACGTGGCTCAGTAGTTGTGGCTCGTGGGCTCCAGAGCGCAGGCTCAGCCGGTTGTGGCGTACAGGCTTAGTTGCTCTGCGGCATGTGGGATCTTCCCGGACCAGGGATCGAACCCGTGTACCCTGGCAGTGGTTAAGGCAGTTTCTTAACCACTGCACCACCAGGGAAGTCCACTTTGCCTGTTTTTTAATTGGGTTGGTTTTTTCGTTGAGTTGTAGTTCTTTATATTCTGGATACTAATGCCTTATTAGATGTATGCTTTGTAAATGTATTCTCCTGTGGGTTGTCTTTTCACTCTCTTGATAGTATCCTTTGATGCGCGGAAGTTTTTAATTTTGATGAAGTCCAGTTTATCAATATTTTCTTTTATTGTCTCTGTTTTTGGTATCACATTCATGAAAATCCATTTGTCTTTTAATTTATGAGTACTGGGCATATATCTTGGGATATATTTCTTTTCTACCATTGATCTCAAGACTAGGACCACTGCATATGCTACACAAGTTAGGAAACACAACAGCTCTGCCTAGGATCCTGGCTTTGAAAATTCAAGACTATCTGAGAGGGTCAGTAAAACTGCAGATAAAGTATGTTCTGTAGGACCAGCAGGGAAGGCATAGCAGAACTGAGATTTTGCTCTCCTGGGCCCAGAAGTTTGTAGCTTTATTAGAAACATATATATAGTTTTAACCCTGCAGAGGGATCATTCCTCGTGCTATAAAGGGATTACTTCTTATGGGTTATACCTAGTTTTAGTTCACCCAAATCCTATTAAATGAAGAAATGTAATGCTAGGATAATGGTACTGAACAAGTATTCCTCAAAGAGAAAGTAATTCTACTAGTGTATATTGGATCACATTATAAACTGAATTTCTAACCAGAAATTGGGTTTGATGATTTAATCAAAGGTAAAACATTTGACCTAAATGTAGAAGATTGTTATGCAAATGTGCAGAACATTATTAATTTAATAATGTTAAACCCCTCTCTTATGTGCATGTACATAACAGACATTGAATAAGTATTTTTTAATTAAAATAAACATCTGTAATTGTAGGACTTCAGTTCATTTTCTGGCATTCTTATTTTATTTTCCAGACGTATTTGACAAATACCATTTAACTTTTTGGCAATAAACAATGTATCTTTATGACTAGTTTTCTTTATGTCTATTATGTACTACAGTGTAAGAATTATAGTGGCTAGGGTTAGAGTTCAGTATGCATCTTACACCTGATGAGGTCCCTTGAATCAGAGGGGAATTGTGTGAGTGAAGATTGCTGCGCAGGTAGTATTCTTGTCTTTGCCTTTTAAAAAAAGCTGATATGGATCACTATATATCTTCGTTATTACCTAGAACTTACTGAATGTAAAGAATATATGAAACCTACTGCTGAATTATTCTCTTCCCTGATATTTGGTTCCTCTGCACAGTGAATTTCAGGAAATAATATATAATAAATGGCATTGGTGGATACAGGAGTTGCAAGTCCTTTGTGATCTAGACAAAAGGAAACAGAAAGTAGGCACAGAAATATTTAGACTTATTCAAAGCGTTGTAGTTTTGACATGTGATGTTCTTTGGGTTCTCAGAGTCAGAGGCAGGTAGTGATTTGAATTTAGTTATCTGTGTAGTTAAATATGTATTAATTCCGCACTTTAAGAAAAAAAAGTTTTACAAATCTTCTGACGAAAAGCTACTCTGAACTCTGGAAAGCAAAACCGTGAGATGACATTCAAGATGAGAGACATTCTCATAAGAATTAGTATGTGGGGACTTCCCTGGTGGCGCAGTGGTTAAGAATCCGCCTGCCAATGCAGGGGGCCCGTGTTTGATACCTGGTCTGGGAAGATCCCACATGCCATGGAGCAACTAAGCCCATGCGCCACAACTACTGAGCCTGTGCTCTAGAGCCCGTGAGCCACAACTACTGAGCCCACGTGCCTAGAGCCCGTGCACCACAGCTACTGAGCCCGCGCGCCACAACTACTGAAGCCCGCGCGCCTAGAGCCCCTGCTCCTCAAGGAGAGAAGCCACTGCAATAAGAAGCCCATGCACCACAACAAAGAGCAGCCCCCTCTCACCGCAACTAGAGAAAGCCCGCGTGCAGCAACGAAGACCCAATGCAGCCAAAAAATAAATAAATAAATAAGAATTAGTATGTGGGAATATATAGAATAAGTTGACAAAGTAAAAACTGTGAGCTAATAAATCAGAAACATTCCAGAAACCTGAGTGTTTCTGGACTCTTTCCTATTGTTTCTCAGTCTGTCCCCAAAGCCTCTTGTTTTTAAATCTCCTCCACAGAGCTACAGTAGCTCACTTTCTTCTCTTTCCTTGCTGCACATGTCTTCAGATTTTCTTTCTACCCAGGAGCAGTATTCAACAAAGCATACATTTCATCCTGTAATCTTTTCTCTCTTTTACTTCATACTCCTTTTTGCAACACAGCACCCCTGCTTAGGAGTCCAGAGTCCAGTCCACCTGTGGCTCAGGCCCGTGGTTGTGGCTTCCACTATCACCACCTGGTGGCAGTGTTTCTACACTGCAAAAGCAGAATTTGGGGCGGTACTAGAAAAAAAATCTTTGAATACTACATCTTCATACTAACTTAGGAGTTGCTTTCAATTCTCTTTACTCTTAAATTGTATTATATTTGGCATCATATTCAAAATGGTATCTTATTCATGTTTCATATATTTAGCACAAAGATTTTAAATTTTAAGTTGAGTGACAAAAAGGGAAATTTTAAAGTAGTGATAGATATTAATGAAAGATCAAATATCCACTTTATATAATTTACACAATTGTTTCTGTAATGCTGTTATATAGCCCAGTGTTCCCTTTATCCAGTTTTAAAGTACTAGGAATAAACTCTTAAATATTCACTGATGTTAAGAATACCTTAGCTACAGCATCCCTAAGTACATAACAGTTAGTGGATTATCAGTCTTAGAAAATTCCAGTTTTGTGATATGTGAAATTCAAATAACTATAAGAATCTTTATGATGTTTCCTTCAGGTGAAATTCCTAAGCAGGTTAAAGTGAAAAAATTGAAGAACCTAAAGACTCTGGATTCTAAACCTGGTATTGACTTTTATTAATTTTTAAAACACATACTATATGGGTAAATGGGTCATACTGCTCACCTCATTTTCTTTTCTTTACTTCTTAGGAGTTTATACTTCTTATAAGCCATATCTAAATAGAGATGAAGAAATCATGAAACAATTGCAGAAGGTGATTACTTGCTCATATTATTAATTTAAATTTCCTTACTCAGGTATGCAGTATCCAGTAAAGCAACATGTGCTTTATGTACAATAATATGAAAAGAGGTCTTTCTGGACTCTGGACTTTGAACCAAAGCTTCATGAAAATCAGGAGACTAATGTAGCAGCAATTATGGGCTAGAAATATGGGACTGCAGCTACCAACCTAGTGCCAATCTTCCTGAAAACTTAGGAGTTATAGTGAGAAAGTCGTGGACTGTACTATGAGGTAGCTTAACACCTAATAGGATAGTTAGCATTTTTTTGGAAAATGTAAATATTGTTAATACAACAAGTATGAAATAAATATAGTCTTTGTTGTGAGCTAATATTTTAAGGTATGGGATGAATGTCTTATATTTTTCTCTAAGGATTTTTTTACAGGATATTGCACAGTGAACTTCACATTAAATTACTTCAAGATGAAGTTCTAGGGTTTTTTTCCTATCAAGTAAAATACATATTTACATATCAGCTAAACTTCTATAAGCATTCATTGTTTTGTATTCTCTGACACTAGAGTATAGGTTCTCATTTTTTTCCTCTTTTAAGGGTGTACAACAGAAGCGTCCTTCTGAGGCTCAAAGCGTTATTCTCCGACGTTATTTTTTGGAACTGACACAAAGCTTCATCATTCCGTTAGTAAGTTAGCATACGTATTTGCTTAATTTAATGCTTTGTTGAAGGGCACATGAATGTTTTTTTCATCCACCAAAACTTTATCTTAAATTGTTTTGCTTGCTCGTGTGTGTAGTGATTAAAATAGAGCCCTTTGCAAGACACCTGAATTCTTTGTTCTGGTATTAGCTGTGTAATTTGGTAAGTCACTTCCTTTCTTTGACCCTCAATTTGTTTATCTGTAAAATGTGGCTGATTACACTTTCCCTAAAGACTTTTCAGGGTTGTTGTGAATCTTAAATGAGATAAGTTTTATGAAATATTATATAATTATTGAATTTTGTACCTTAAAATGTTCTACTGGAGCTTCTTTCTCTGATGTTATTTATTTATTTATTTATTTTTGATCGGTACTTTTTATTTCATGCTAAGAGAGTCAGATTGTGCTCCCCAAGCAGATGGGGAGGTTTTAAGCAGTGATGTTGTATGCTCATATTTCCATTTCGTCTGAGGTATCAGGACAAAGCTTGAACTGGTTGAAGGAGGCATTGGGGTAGAGATGAGGTTGAACATTTTAGGATTCTATTATTAGTACCTATTAATACCTATTAGTACCTATTAATAGTACCTATTCCTTGCAGAGCATACCCAAGGCTTCCAATATTTCATTCCCAGGATACTGTGCAGGTGAAAAAACATGTTTACTGATTATACTTTCTAAAGAATTAAATAGCAACTCCCTAGGATCATGGTCTGGGCTAAATAGATTTCACTGGGAAGAAGAACTTCACTATGCAGAGCTAAGCAGGTGCTTTCTTAAGACTGCCAAGCACTGGCGCTAGAGAGCAACAATTTGTTTAATTCTCCTAACAACTCTATGAGGTAGCTGCCATTATCATCTGCATTTACTGTAATGGAAAGAGCAGAAGTTTTCAAATCTGATACTGTTTTCTTGAGCACAATTTGATATGATACCTGTGAGAATGTAGTTCCGTGATGAAGTTCCTTATCTGTCTTGTTCATTACCTTTCCTCAGTCTGTCACATGATAGCACTCAATAAATATTTATGAAATAAATGACTAGATGATATAATTATTTTTTGAAGTTCAGTGGAACATCATGTTAAATTACTGCAAGTTATGCGTCACAGTATAAGGCAGTAACATGATGTGGTCCTAGTCTGGAGACTGCATCAGAGAGAGACTCGTGTAGTTGTTAATGTAATCTATCTAAGAATATTATAGGAGGGCAGTCTGGAAATCTTTGCTATTATACTTTGGGAAGAAATATTTTTTCTTAGTCTATAGATGTCAATTTATTTTGTTTCATTTAAATCAACTTGCTTAAGTTGATTAAGTGAACTTTACTGTAATGCTTAATTAAGAGCATGGGCTGAAGTCAAGTAGACCTGAATTCAAGTTCAAGCTGTGTGAACTTGGGCAGGTTACTTAGCCTTTCGAAGCCTCAGTTTCCCAGTAATACCTGCCACAAAGGATAGTTGCAAGAGTTAAAAGAGATCACGCATGTAAAATGTTGAGTACATTTTCTGGCACACAGTTACTCAATAAGGTTAATTATTATCATTAAAAATAGGTAGTTCTTTGGATTATCTGAGATTTAGTTAAATTTTTATTGGAAGTCTGACTTCTCAATTCAATCTAAATTTAGTGTATCTATTGAGACTGGTGATGGTGTTGTTGATGTCCATTGAAAGAGCATATGATGAAAAACTTGGAAGCCCACTTTTTTTAAGTAGGTCAGTTTAAACATTTTTGAAGACTCTCTCGGTAAGAACACCTGACTTTGACTAACTTTTTTTTCTTGGACTTAGGAAAGATATGTGGCAAGCTTGATGCCTTTGCAGAAAAGCATTTCTCCATGGAAGGTATAAATATATTCAGTTAAATTCCTATTTGAGTTGTCTAACTGCAGTTAACTTCTGTGAATATATCCATTTTTAATTTTAAAATACAGTATGTCATGTTTTCTAGAGTCCACCCCAATTAAGACAGTTCCTTCCAGAAGAATTTATGAAAACACTTGAGAAAACAGGACCTCAGCTGACCTCTAGAATAAAAGGCGATTGGATTGGACTTTACCGGTTGGTCCTTTTTTTTCTATTTCATCCATCTATAGAGCTTTATTTAAAAATGAAACAAAAAACTGGGCTTAAACATATCCTTTTTTTTTTTTTTTAATTTTTTGGCTGCGTCGCGTCTTAGTTGCAGCATGCAGGATCTTCATTGCAGTGTGCGGGCTTCTCTCTAGTTGTGTTGTGTGGGTTTTCGCTTCTCTAGCTGTGGCACAGGGTCTCCAGAGCACGTGGGCTCTGTAGTTGCAGCGCACGGGCTCCAGAGCTTGTGGGATCTGTAGTTGTGGCGTGTGGGCTCTCTAGCGCGTGAGCTCAGTAGTTGTGGCGCACAGGCTTAGTTGCCCCACTGCACGTGGGATCTTAGTTTCCTAACCAGGGATTGAACCCTCGTCCCCTGCATTGGAAGGCAGATTCTTTACCACTGGACCACCAGGGAAATCCAACATATTCTTTTTTTAAAAAAATTACATTGTTTCACATGGTTCTCCTAGCTATCGGTAGAAAAAGTATTGAGAGGAAGTTAAGTCATAATCAAACTTTGCTTTTTAAAAATTTATTTTTATAGGCATTTTCTAAAATCTCCAAATTTTGATGGTTGGTTCAAGACCCGGAGGAAGGAAATGACCCAGAAACTGGAGGCACTCCATCTGGAAGCTCTTTGTGAAGAGGTTAGAAAACAGCACGTTTGTGTGATGATTAACAACTATTGAAAATAAAGTTATTCATAGAGGCTGAAAGGTTATATCCATATCCACTACTTTATAAATAGTAATAGCTAACTTTTCCAGATCATGTGCCATGTGCCAAGGACTGTGCAGGTGCTTTAAATGGACAGTCTTTTAATCTTCATAGTTCATTGAAGTAGGTGTGTCATGATCTGCGTTATGAGACACTTGAGTGATTAATTGAGACAATTGAGTGATCCATTAATCAATTAAGTGATTTGCTTCAGATCACATCACTGCTAAGTAGTGGAACCAGCAGTGTGCTCGAGCCCACTTGCACTGGCTCACAAGAGCCAGCCGTGTGCATCTCTTCCCAGCTCTGTATTCAGTGATCTCAGGTTGGTAGCTTGAAATCAGCTACAGAGGGAGAATTACACCACAGCAACTGGCAAATGGTATAAACCAGGAACTTTTCCTGAGAGCCAGTTGTTAAATATTTACTAGCATACCACTGGATGGAGTTAGAATTCAGATCCGAGCAGTCTAACTCAACACCTTTTCCACCATGCGTTATTCACCTTTCCCAGTTATTAATATATTTTTCCTGTATTTGGACTTTTTCGTATTCTATAATTTGTCAGCAGACTATTTTAAATTAAGCTACTTTTAAAAATATAAAGGATAGTCTCAATTTGTGTTTAGCTTGAGGTGGGCTAGCCTCAGTGTTAACTTTCTAATCATAAACTCTCAGTGACCGGTTTTCAGAGAAAGAATACCATGAAGGCAACCACAGATAAGCCCAGGAAGAGCTTATTTGAAGATGCAAAGTTTGTATACAGTAATATATTCATGTTCGCAATTATCTTGATTTGTTAGTTGATGTACCTTATAAATTACTCAATACTTAGTGGAGTTAGGGGTTAGTATCGTACCTTAAGTTCCAATTTTGTTTCTCTTGATTGATCTAAAAGGGCCAGAAAGGAATTTCTTCCATTGTGTTTTACTTCTGAATATTAGACAGTCATTCTGGCTAATGTCAAAAAGTATCTGATTCACATTATCAGAATATTATGTACAGAATTATACTATAATGCTATGTCTGGGTTAAATACCCTGTTCTCCTTTTCCTTCCTGTCCTTTCTTCCCAGTAGCCTTGCCTATTGAAATAGAACGATTTGAATATTATTTTGAGTATTTACTGATTTGAGATTTGTTTATTCTTCTAGGACTTACTTCACTGGACCCAGAAACACACAGAAGTAGAAACAGTAGACCTTGTATTGAAGCTAAAAAACAAGCTGGTATGTAGCCAAAGCAGCCAAAGATCTGTGAAGTTGTTTTGCTCTTATTTGAGGTGATAGCTTTGATGTATCACAGAAGTAAATTTTTAAATGAGAGGACTTATGATTGGTCAATTGATGGTAGATCTGACTGAAAATACTTGGTCACTCAAGCAGATCATAATGAAGCCATATATTTTTTTTAGTTATTTACATGGAGTCTAATGAGCTTTACAAAAAACATTGTGACTTATATTTAATACCACATGGTCTGCGTTGATATTATCTATTAATTTACATGAAGTCTTTTTTCGAGCTCAGCAATTGTATTGTTAAAGTGGCATGTTCTTTGCTTTTTTATAGATTCTGTAAATTCTGGTCTCAGTCTGAAGTTTCCAAATCTTTGACCATTAAAACTGTTTATTTAGAGAATATACTGTATTAATACAGCCTCAAAAGGTAATTTAAATGCTTCCAAATGTTCCTTATATAGTTGCAGGCTGATCGAGAGCATTTACCTGTGAAACCTGACACTATGGAAAAGTTACGGACACATATAGATGCAATTATTTTAGCATTGCCAGAGGACCTACAAGGCATACTGCTCAAAACGGGCATGACATGATATTTGCCAGGATTTTCCAGCCAAAAGGATTGTACATCATGAAGCATACTGACACTTCAACCAGATGCCCAAGATCTCTCGGAGCGGAAAATAGCCGTGAATGCTAGCTACAGGGTTGAAAGACTATACTGTATAAACAGACCTTTTTAGTGCATTAGTTTTAAAAAAATGGATATCTGTGGTGGTTCCACTTTAATACTGAAACACCAAAAGGCATTTCTATATTTTTAATCATGTTCTAAAGTGCTCTTATGAGAGACCTGTGGGACCATCAGTTTAAGCGATTCCAAACTGCAGTGCTGGCATTGCAGATATTTTTTTAAATTGGTGCTTCTCTGCCCAATCATGATAAAACTCAGGGGGATATAAAAATGACATTCACACTGGCTATCTTCTTAAGAAGAAGGAAAAGACTGAACTGTCAGACTGTAGTTAGGAGTGATTAATGCTTTTGTAGTGCCTTCCGTTGTCCTACGTGTTTCACAAAGCCCAGCTGCTAGTCTTGAAGCTTTTTCTTAACGTGATTATATGTAGTTTTTTATAAGGCATTCTTTTGAGTAATCATTGCTTAAAAATATGTTTTTTGCCTCCCATTGTGTTCATTATTAGTGGCATTGGTGTTTTTTTTTTCAATTGTCATAGAGGTTTCATTTCATTATTTTCTATACCAGTTTCAAATTTAATCTGTTTCACCAAAGGGAAGAAGACATCTAGTATTAATTATGGAAGAGTTTATTTCCTCTTACCTTTGCTAATTGGGCCCAAGTTAATTAGCTTGTCTGTTTTTCAAAGACATTCTAATTATAAACCTCATAATCAGCTACTTTTTAAAACAACTATTCTTATTTTAAAGGCATTTGTAAAACTTTTTTTTTTTTTTTTGCGGTACGCACTGCTGTGGCCTCTCCCGCCGTGGAGCACAGGCTCTGGACGCGCAGGCCCAGTGACCACGGCCCACGGGCCCAGCCGCCCCGCGGCACGCAGGACCTTCCCGGACCGGGGCACGAACCCTTGTCCCCTGCATCGGCAGGCGGACTCCCAATCACCAGGGAAGCCCTAAAACTTTTATGTGATAGTCATTTGAGCGATTATAAGATTGATTTCTAGCATTATTTGTTTGGTAGGGTTTTTTCCCCCAAAATTAATATTTCTCAGAATACTTTCCCTACTGTTGTTTGACATGGAACTTTTGCCTCAATCACTGTTATAGCTAGTTTTTTGTCATTGTTGTTTTTGTTTGTTTCTGTTTTGTTTTGTTTACACTATACTACCTTGCCAAAAATAGAAGATTGTGGTTTGGTAGAATAAGGTTTTTTCGTTAGTGTTTGAATAGGAGTGTCCTGAAGAAGCCACTGTTTAAAATAGGCACACATGACATAGCACATATGTAAATAGCTGTGTCTTGAATTACCCTTTACATATCCAAATTTAGTTGTAGGTTGTAAAAGAAATGGCTTCAGGAGCTATCTCTTATTCTCTGTTAATGTAACTCTTAAGGGCACTCCTAACCTAAGAAAGGGTCCTTGGTGTTTGTAACTGTGTTCTTCTATCCAAATGTGCCCTTTTCTCATGGATACAAGTCTCTTGAAGCATACCTCAAAGTCATGGAGAGAATGTGGCATTTGAAAGGAATCACATGAGTTATTTTGTGAAACAACAGTTGTCCTCATGGAAAAGGGGCAACTACTTTTATATGCTAAAGTATTTCATATCTTCCTGGGAAACCTTATTTAGGTATAAATGGTCATCTTATTATTTTTCAAAAAGGTGTATTTTAATAATCTAACAATTTATATGTAGTTTGTGACCAGAGTTTGAAAGTTGTTAGTGTCATATCAAGGATTTTTTAAATTATACCACTACAGGATGTATCATTTCAACTTTATTTTGCACAGCTAAAGAGAAGCAAAGGATGCCAATTAGCGTAATAACGGTATCTTCATATTTACTGTACTTAACAAAAAGCCTAACACATGTTGAAAACCATATCATACTTACCGGGTTTATCTATTAATTTCAAATTATGTACTTGTAAAAATAACTTAAAATTGCATTGGGAACCTGAGAAAGACTGGTAACTTTAATTTTGAGGGTGATTTTCAGAGCTGTCTTTTTTTTTTTTCCCCCGGAGGAGATATTAAGATCTAAAACCTGCCATTTAATGTGTATCTTCACCAGCATCAGAAGGAATCACTGCTTTCAGGGTGTTATGTAATGCCTAGTGCCTTCTGTTTTCAGTGAAAGGGGTTTTGAGAAGGCATTTATGGTCATTACTGAAAACTAATTAAAGGCCTTAGATTTTAAAGCCCTTGGATATCTTGTATTATTTCTGAGTAAGATTGGAATGCTTGAAAAAATGCAGAGTAAATGAAACCTTTGCATTATGGGATTCCTTTTAGTTTCTAACTTATTTTTTTTATTTAAATGAAAACCTTCCTCTGTTTACTTCATTATGAACAGATGAATAGTCCATTTTATTAACAGACAGAATTAAGTGATTTCATATCCTTCCTACCAGTGTCTTGATTTTTGTGAAATGTTCTGATGAAAAATTTTTAGCTTAATAATCTAGGTATTGTTAGATTCTCTGCTTGCTACCTTTTCTTTTCTAACCTTAAATCTCAAATTACTTTTATTTCTTCCTCTTCTTTTTTGAAAGTAGCTAGTATATAATACCGTTCTTTAGATTTTAATTAATTTATTAAAAAAAATTTTTTTTTTTTTTTTGCGGTACGCGGGCCTCTCACTGTTGTGGCCTCTCTCGTTGCGGAGCACAGGCTCCGGACGCACAGGCTCAGCGGCCATGGCTCACGGGCCCAGCCGCTCCGCGGCATGTGGAATTTTCCCGGACCGGGGCACAAACCCGTGTCACCTGTATCGGCAGGCGGACTCTCAACCACTGCGCCACCAGGGAAGCCCTTAATTTATTTTTTAATAATAAAATATATTGGATGTTACTCCTTTTTGAAGTTACTGGGTAATATCCTTCAAAGTATACTGTAAAATATATTGGTACATTTAGGAGAGATGCCTTTAAAATTTGTCCTTTTGTTTTCACTTGCCCATAACTTAACTCACTTGTTTTTATATACCTGAATTTTACTTTCTTCTTTTAGCATAACTTGGGGGAAAAATTTTAACTACCAACTTTCTAATATTAGTCCTTTAAAAACAGATAGTTGAAGAAGGCAAAAACCTTCTCTAATTATGGATAAATGTCATTTAAATAACAAAATATGTTAACTCATAATAATGACTAAATTATCACTAATAACTTGATATCCCTTCTATATTGAAGATACAGTACTTATATGCCATCTACAACTTGGTTGAATTATGGTATTTATTATTATATCAATAGAAATTAGTATTTGTTAATAGAGCTCCGAGAATTTTCCTTGTTTGTTTGAAATAGATAAAGCATTTGATACAAGGTACAAAATCATGATTCCTAACATATATCCCACATCTAACCAATTTTTAGAAAAGCAAGTTTAAGGTTGATGGTTAATGAAATAGGTTTATGACATTTATTTTGCAGTTATAACATTGCCTATCTTATGATGCACAAATGTTGAGGAAAAAGAAGATGGCAGTAGAATTCTGCTATATCCTAGTCTCCAGTGTTATTTCTGGACTTTTGAACACCAGCCTTTCTCTGTTACCCATTACTTGAATACCATGCTATGCCTTTCTTCAAATTAAGATTATTGTTGTCTAATTATCATAGGTTTCATCCGTTTTACTAGTGTTAACACTAGGCTTGGGTTCTGTTTAAATTTTTTTTTTAAGTTTTATTGGAATATAGTTGATTTACAATGTTGTGTTAGTTTCTGCTGTACAGCAAAGTGAATCAGTTGTACATTATACATATATCTGGTCTTTTTTAGATTGTATTCCTATATAGGTCATTACAGAATATTGAGTAGAGCTCCCTGTGCTATACAGTAAGTTCTTATTAGTTACCTATTCGATATATAGTAGTGTGTATGTCAATCCCAATCTCCCAGTTTATCCCTCCCCCTTTTTCCCCCTTGGTAACCGTAAGTTTGTTTTCTACATCTGTGACTCTTTCTGTTTTGTAAATAAGTTCATTTGTACCATTTTTGAGATTCCAATTTTAATTTTAGATTAGGTCCATTCATGTTGCTGCAAGTGACATTATTTCGTTCCTTTTTTATGGATGAGTTATATTTCAGTAATCTTCCAAAGACGGTATGTACCACATCTTCTTTATCCATTCATCCATCAATGGACATTTAGGTTGCTTCCATGTCCTGGCTATTGTAAGTAGTGCTGCAGTGAACATTGGAGTGCATGTATCTTTTTGAATTACGGTTTTCTCCAGATATGTGTCTGGGAGTAGGATTGCTGGATCATATGGTAGCTCTGTTTTTAGTTTTTTAAGGAACCTCCATACTGTTCTCCATAGTGGCTGTATCAATTTACATTGCCGCCAACAGTGCAAGAGGGTTCCCTTTTCTCCACACCCTCTCCAGCATTTATTGTTTGTAGATTTTTTGGTGATGGCCATTCTGACCTGTGTGAGGTGATACCTCATTGTGGTTTTGATTTGCATTTCTCTAATGATTAGTGATGTTTAGCATCCTTTCATGTGTTTGTTGGCAATCTGTATATCTTCTTTGGAGAAATGTCTGTTTAGGTCTTCTGCCCATTTTTGGATTGGGTTGTTTGTTTTTCTGATATTGAGCTGTATGAGCTGCTTGTATATTTTGGAGATTAATCCTTTGTCAGTTGCTTCGTTTGCAAATATTTTCTCCTATTCTGAGGGTTGTCTTTTCATCTTGTTTATGGCTTCCTTTGCTGTGCAAAAGCTTTTAAGTTTCATTAGGTCCCATTTGTTTATTTTTATTTCCATTACTCTAAGAGGTGGGTCAAAAAAGATCTTGCTGTGATTTATGTCAAAGAGTGTTCTTCCTATGTTTTCCTCTACGAGTTTGATAGTGTCTGGCCTTACATTTAGGTCTTTAATCCATTTTGAGTTTATTTTTATGTATGGTGTTAGAGAATGTTCTATTTCGTTCTTTTACATGTAGTTGTCCAGTTTTCCCAGCACCACTTATTGAAGAGAATGTCTTTTCTCCATTGTATATTCTTGCCTCCTTTGTCATAGATTAGATGACCATAGGTGCGTCGGCTTTTCTGTTTATTTTTGCCTCCCCATTTTCTTTGTCATCATACTATTTCTGCTTAGCCATTAGAAAGCTAAACTTCATAAATCCTTTATTTATTTTTTTTACTATCCCTCATATTTTTCCGTATCCACCAGGACGAATACTTTGTAGTATAAGTTGCTTCTATATTGAGATAATTTTGAAAAATAGTAACTTTATGTTCCCAAGTTATCATACTTGCTATTAAGTGAGTGGATATTTAGACCTCAGTAGGAAGCTATCAAAATGATTGATTTTGATCGAATGAAATGGGTAAATATTTTTACAGCCAAAGGCTCTGGTGATAGAATCCAGAAATTTGTGTTTTTAAAAAACAGCTTTACTGAGGTGTAATTGACATACAATAAACTGAACACAAAGTGTACAATTTGATAAGTTTGGACGTTTGAATACACCCATAGACCCATCAGCACAGTCAAGATAGGTATATGTCTTGTCACCCCCCCAAAATCTTCTTATGTTCCTTTGCACTCCATCCTGCCTCCCCTTTCCAAACAGCCAGTGATCTGTGTTCTGTCACTGTAGATTAGTTTGTATTTTCTAGGTTTTACACACAGTATGTACTTCTTTTTTTGATCTGGCTTTTTTCTTTTTTTTTTTTTTTAATCATCTTAACATAGTATTTATTTGTCTTCCCTCTGTCGAACCCTGAGCCAACCACTTTCCCCAGGCTGCCTGGGGATGTGTAGGAAAAGGAACATACAGGGCCTATTAGACACGGTAGAAAGAACTATGGGAGTTAGAGAGGGCTCCTTAACATGGCAAAGAGAATGGAAAAGACTACCATCAGGGAAAAGAGTCCCATGGCCTCCAAGAGGGCAAAGCCCAGAATGGCATAGGAGGAGAGCTGTTGCATCAGAGAAGAGTTCCTGGCATAACCAAGGATGAGGCTCCCAAACACAGTGCCAATCCCAGCCACCCCAACTGTGGCAGCCCCAGCCCCAGTGAACGTGGCTGCTGTGTCAGTGTCCCTTCAGTGGCACTGGTTTGGAAGCTATGCCTAGGGATAAGTGAGGTCAAGAACCCTGAGGCTGCCAAGCTGCTGAGGCTCTCATCTGTCAGCATCTGCAGTTGTTTCATCACTACTGCAGACAGTGGTCAGCCCAGCAGCTCAGAGGTACTCCTCACCAGGGAGGGGAGTAAGGGGCTGTGGCAGGAAAGTGGCTCCCAGTGCAGAGAGTGATCTGACTTCTTTCACTCAGCATAATGATTTTGAGATTCATTCATACTGCATGTTTAAATAGTTGATTCTTTTTATTGCTCAGTGGTATTCCATTATATGGCTATAACACAAATTTCTTATCCAGTCACCTGTTGATGGACGTTTGGGTCATTTCTAGTTTTTGTCTATTACAAATAAAGCTGCTATGAACACTCATGTACAAGTCTTTGTATGGACATATATATCCTTTTATCTTGGGTAAATACTAGGAGTGATAGTGCGTGTGATAGCTGAATCATATGGTAGGTGAATGTTTAACTTTTTAAGAAATTGCCAGACTTTTTCAGAGTGGTTATACTAATTTGTTTCCACCAACTGTGTATGAGAGTTTCAGTTTCTGCACATCCTACTCAACACTTGGTATGCTCAGCCTTTTTTTTTTTGTTTTGCCATGCCGTGTAGTTTGCAGGATCTTAGTTCTCTGACCAGGGATCAAACCTGTGCCCCTTGCAGTGGAAGCATGGAGCCCTAACCACTGGACCACCAGAGAATTCCCTGCCCAGCCTTTTTAAATTTAGCCATTCTAATATGCTTGTATTGTTGTATCACTGGGATTGTAAGTTGCATTTCCCTAATGACCTGTGATGTTGAACATCTTTCCATGTGCTTTCCATTAGTCTTCTGTATATGTTCTTTGGTAAAGTGTCTGTTAAAATCTTTGCTCTTTTTAAAGACTGAGTTGTTTAAATTCTAGTGGTTGAATTTTGAGAGTTCTCTATACTTTTTTCTTTTTTAAAATTATTTATTTATTTTTTGGCTGCATTGGGTCTTCGTTGCTGTGTGCAGGCTTTCTCTAGTTGCGGTGAGTGGGGGCTACTCTTCGTTGCGGTGCGTGGGCTTCTCATTGCAGTGGCTTCTCCCATTGTGGAGCACGGGCTCTAGGTGCGCAGGCTTCAGTAGTTGTGGCACGCGGGCTCAGTAGTTGTAGCTCGAGGGCTCTAGAGTTCAGGCTCAGTAGTTGTGGCGCATGGGCTTAGTTGCTCCACAACATGTGGGATCTTCCCAGGCCAGAGCTCGAACCCGTGTCCCCTGCATTGGCAGGCAGATTCATAACCACTACGCCACCAGGGAAGCTCGCTATATATTCTTGATGCAAATTCTTTTTCAGATATACGGTCTACAAAATTTTTCTCCAAAGTTTATATACCTTTTTTCATTTTCATAACAGGTCTTTTGAAGAAGCAGAAATTTATGAATTTCTACACAAATTACTGCTAGTGATTGGGATTGTAAATTGGGGGAGAAGTGACATCTTAAAATTGTCTCTGATCTATGAACAAAATATATCTCTCCATTTATTTGTGTCTTCTCTAATTTCTTAGCAGTATTTTATAGTTTTCAAGGTACAAATCTTTCACATCTTCTGTCAGATTTACCCATATGCCTATCATATGTTTGATATTGTTGTAAATGATATCACTTTATAAAATTCAGTTTTCAATTTTCATTAAAAAGTCCAGTTCAAAATTCTAATATATAGTTGATTTTTGTATATTGATGTTGTATCCCACTACCTTACTAAATTCATTTATTAGATCTAGTAGCTTTATTTTGGCATATTCCATCATATTTTTTTACATAGAAGATCATGCCATCTATGAATAAAGATTGTTTTACTTCTCCTTTCCAATATGGATGACTTTTGTTTATTTTTGTTGCCTGATTTCACTGGCTGGAACCTCCAATGGAATGTTGAATAACATGTATGAGACTAGACATCTGCCTTATTCCTGATCTTAAAGGAAAGCATTCAGACTTTTATCATTAGATCTGATATTAGCTATAGGTTTTTTGTAGATGTCCTTTATCAAGTTTATGAAGTTCTCTTCTAGTCCTAGTTTGCTGAGTTTTTATCAGGAATGGACTCTGGATTTTGTTAAATGCTTTTTCTGAATCTATCAAGATGATTATATGGTTTTGTTTTGTTTTCATTTTATGAATATAATTGGTTTGTTAACACTGATCAACTTTTGAATGATAAACCAACTGTATTCCTGGGATTAAACACCACTTAGCCTTGATATGTTATCCTTTTCATATAGTTTTGGATTTGATTTGCTCAATTTTTGTTTAGAATTTTTGCATCTGTGTTCATGAGCAGTATTGGGTTGTAGTCTTTTTGTAATGACTGTCTGGTTTTGGTATCAAGCCTCATGGACTGAGTTGGAAGACTTTGTGTCAAAATGGTATTATTTCTTCCTTAAATGATGGTTGGTGGGAAGGTGTTTACATTTTCAACTTTTAAAAAGATACAAGGCTGTTAGGGTTATCTATTTCTTCTTGAGTGAGCTTTGGTATTTTGTGTTTTTCAAGAACTGTGTCCATTTCATCTAAGTGGTGGCATTTAAGGGAATAAAATTGTTCATAATATTCCCTTGTTATTCTTTTATTATCTGTAGAGACTATAGTGATGTAACTTTTCTCATTCCTGATACTGGAGGCTTATGAATTTTATTCATCTTAAAAGAACCAGATTTTGGTTATATTGATTTTCTGTTTTTCCATTTTCCATTTCATTGATTCTTACTTTTGGCTTTCCTTTGTTCTGCTTACTTTGGTTTTAATTTGGTCTTTTTTTTTTAGTTTCTCAAGGTAGAAGCTGAGGTCATTGATTTGAGACCTTTTCTCTTCTCTAATATAGGTTTTTAGTGCTATACAGTTTCCCCTAAGTACTGCTTTAGTGGCATCCCATAAATTCTGATACGTTCTATATTTATGTTCATTCAGTTCAAAATACCTTATAATTTCCTTTAGGATTTCTTTGATCCATGGGTTATTTAGAAGTGTTATTTCCTTTTCAAATATTTATAGATTTTCTAAAAATCTTTTTGTTCTTGATTTCAAATTTCATTTAATGTGGTCTGAGAACATACTTGGTATGATCTGAGTCCTTTTAAATTTTTAAGATTCGTTTTATGGTCCAGAATATGGTTTATCTTTGTAAATGTTCTGGGTACACTTGAGAACAACGTGTATTTTGCTGTTGTTGGGTAGAGTGTTATATAAATGTCAGGTCAAGTTTGTTGATAGTGTTGTTCACGTCCTTGCTGATTTTCTGCCTTCTTGTTCCGTCAGTTATTAAGAGAGGGCTATTGAAATCTCTTGACCATAATTGTAGATTTGTGTATACTTTGCTCAGAAATCTAGTCTGATATTAATAGAATTCCAGGTTTCTTATGACTATTGTTAGCATGATATATCTTTTCCATACTTTTACCTACTTGTATTTTTACATTTGAAATACTTTCGTAGGGTCTTCCCTGGTGGTCCAGGGAGTAAGACTCTGCACTCCCAATGCAGAGGGCCTGGATTCGATCCCTGGTCGGGGAACTAGATCCTGCATGCATGCCACAACTAAGAGTTTGCATGCCGCAACTAAGAAGTCCACATGCTGCAACTAAGAGTCTGCATGCCGCAACTAAGAAGTCCTCATGGGGGCTTCCCTGGTGGCACAGTGGTTGGGAATCTGTCCACCAATGCAGGGGACGTGCGTTCGAGCCCTGGTCCAGGAGGATCCCACATGCTGCGGAGCAACTAAACCCGTGTGCCTCAACTACTGAGCCTGGACTCTAGAGCCCGCAAGCCACAACTACTGAGCCCACATGCCACAACTACTGAAGCCTACACACCTAGAGCCCATGCTCTGCAACAGGAGAGACCACCACAATAAGAAGCCCACGCAGCGCAACGAAGAGTAGCCCCCGCTCACTACAACTTGAGAAAGCCTGCACGCAGCAATGAAGACCCAATGCAACCAAAAAGAAAGAAATAAAATAAATTTATAAAAAAATAAAAATTTAAAAAAAAGAAGCCTGCATGCCTCAACTAAGGAGTCTGCGTGCCACAACTAAGACCTGGTGCAGCCAAGATAAATAAATATTTTTTAAAAGAGCCAGCTCTTCAATAAAATAAAATAAAATACTTTTGTAGGTAATGTAGTTCTTGCTTTTTTTCCCTTTTTCTGGCCACGCTGAATGCCTTGTGGGGTCTTATAGTTCCCTGACCAGGGATCAAACTCAGGCCCACTGCAGTGAAAGTGTCAAGTCCTAAACACTAGACTGCCAGGGAATTCCCTAGTTCTTGCTTTTTTATCCAATTTCACAAATTTTGCCTTTTAATTGGTATAATTATATCATTTACAATTACTGTGATTATTGCTATGGTTCCAAAAAAACTACATTTGAATCTATTATCTTGCTATTTGTTTTCTGTTTGTATTATCTGCTCTTGTTCCCCTTTTCTTTTTTTTCTGACTTCTTTTGAATTAATGGAATATTTATGATCTTGTTTTATCTCCTTTGTGGGATTATTAAGTATAACTCTTTGTTTTATTATTTTAGTATAGCTGCTTTAAGATTTACAGCACACATTTTTAACTTATCAGTTTCCCCTCAAGTGATATTATGCCACTTGATGTATAGAATATTATAATAGTGTACTTCTGTTTGGCTCCTTCCAGCCTTTGTAATATTATTGTTCATGGATTTTACTTTTACATAAGTTATAAATACCACAGTACATTATTGTTAGTTTTTTGTTTTTTGTTTTTTTTTGTGGTATGCGGGCCTCTCCTGTTGCGGAGCACAGGCTCCGGACGCACAGGCTCAGCACCCATGGCTCACGGGCCCAGCTGCTCCGCGGCATGCGGGATCCTCCCAGACCAGGGCACGAGCCCATGTCCCCTGCATCGGCAAGCGGACTCTCAACCACTGCGCCACCAGGGAAGCCCTGTTGTTAGTTTTGTTTAAATAGTTCATTATTTTTTTTTAAGTTTTAAATAGTAAGAAAACAAATTCTTACATGTATACTCTTCTACCTAACCTTTTCTGGTGCTCTTTATTCCTTTGTGTAGCTCTTTATGGTATAATTATCCTTCTGCCTGAAGAACTTCCTTTAACGTTTCTTGTAGTGCAGATTTGCTGTTGATGAATTTTCAACTTTTGTATGTCTGGGAATATCTTTATTTTACCTTCTTTTTAAATGATGTTTTTTGCTGCATATAGATTTCTAGGCTGTTATTTTGCCTTCTAGTATTTTAAAATGCTGCTCCACTGTCTTCCTGCTTGCATTATTTCCAGTGAGAAATATGTCATCTTTATCTTTGTTCCTAGGTAGCTAATAAGTCTCTTTTTCTCTTGCTACTTTTAAGATTTTCTCTTTGTCACTGGTTTTGAGTTATTTGATAATGATAGGCTTTGATGTAGTTTTATTCAGGTTTCTTGTATGGGGTCCGTTGAGCTTCTTGAATATGTGGTTTTATAGTTGTAATCAAATTTGGAAAACTTTTGGTCATTATTTCTTCCAGTATTTTTTCTGTCCCCCTTCCCTTCTTTCAGGGACATCAGTTACCTCACGTGTTAGGCTGCTTGAGGTTGTCCTACAGCTCACTGATGCTTTTCATGTTTTTGTTTTACTCCTCTATCTGTATTTCATTTTGGATACTTTTGTATTGCTGTGCCTTTAAGTTAGTCTTCTCTTTTGTATTGTCTAATTTGCTGTTAACTATCTAGTGTATTTTTCTTCTCAGACGTGGTAGTTTTTATTTCTAGAAGCTTGATTTATGTCTTTTGTCTTTCATGTCTGTACTTTTTTTAAAAATTTATTTATGTTTGGCTGTGTTGGGTCTTTGTTGCTGTGCACGGGCTTTCTCTAGTTGCGGTGAGTGGGGACTCCTCTTTGTTGTGGCACGCGGGCTTCTCATTGCGTTGGCTTCTCTTGTTGCAGAGCATGGGCTCTAGGCGCGCGGGCTTCAGAGCGCAGGCTCAGTAGTTGTGGTGCACAGGCTTAGTTGCCCCATGGCATGTGGGGTCTTCCCGGACCAGGGCTCGAACCCGTGTCCCCTGCATTGGGAGGCGGATTCTTAACCATTGCGCCACCAGGGGAGTCCTGTACTTATTTAAGATAACATCTCTCTCAGTTCTGAGTTCATTTCGATGGACTACCTCATTATTATGGGTCATGTGTTTCTGCTTCTTTGTGTACTCAATAATCTTAGGTTAGGGACTTCCCCAGTGGGCCAGTGGTAAAGAATCCGCCTTCCAATGCAGGGGACGTGGGTTCAGTCCCTGGTCAGGGAACTAAGATCCCACATGCCACAGGGCAACTAAACCCTCACGCGCCACAACTACTGAGCTCACGTGCCTCAATGAGAGAGCCTGCGTGCTGCAAACTACAGAGCCCACGCACTCTGGAGCCCACGCGCTGCAACGAAGGAGAAGTCCATGTGCCGCAACGAAAAGCTCCCACATGCCGCAACGAAAAGCTCCCACATGCCTCAACGAAGATCCTGAGTGCCGCAGCTAAGACCTGATACAGCCAAAATAATAAGATAAATAATAAAATAAAATAAATAAATATTAAAAAATAATAATCTTAGGTTAGATGCCAGAATTTTACCTTGTTAGACGTTGGATATTTTTGTATTCTTAAAAATTTCTTGAGCTTTGTTCTAGGGTGCAGTTAAGCTATTTGCAAACATTTGGTCCTTTCAGGTGTTTTATGACTTGTTAGGTAGGTTCGAAGTAGTCCTCAATATAGAACTAATTATTCTTCACTACTGAGGGGAGACCTTCTTGAGTATCCTACTCACTATCCCATAAATTATGAGTTTTTTCAGTCTTGCTGATGGGAACAGGCACTGTTCTCTTTAATCCTTTGATGAGTCTTTGGCTTTTCGGTCGTTTCTGCACATGCATGTACTTATTGGTACTCTGCTGAATATTCTAGGGGAAGCCTTCTGTAGATCTCTTTCTATACAAGGTGTTTTTCTTTCTTTGCTCGCTCTCTCTCTGGCATTCTGCCCTAAAGTTTGGTTTCCTCGGACTTTCAGCTCAAGGAGTTCACCAGCCTACCCCTCTGTTCCCCTTTCTGTGCTATGGGCTGGAAACACTCTCAAGGCAGTAAGCAGGGGCAGTCTCAGATTCAGGCCTTACTGCATTTGTTTTCTGTCTTTCAGGAATCATTGTTTTTCATTGCCTGGTGTCCAGGGTCTTGAAAACCATTGTTTAATAAATTTTGTCTGTTTTTTAAAAAATTATTTTAGGTGAGGGGGTAAATCTGGTCTTTGTACTTTATCTTGACTGGAAGTGAGAGTCCCAGCAATCTGGTTTTAACAATCCCTCTAAGGAATCCTGATGCATGTTAAAATCTGAGAAACATACAGATATTTGAATTTAATGTTAGATGATTGTTTCACTATCAACCGTCATTTACCATGAAGACATGAGTCAGTAAATCTAATTTTTGGAGGAAAAAATTTTTTGAGTAAATTCATTTCTGTTTTGTAGCATGGAAGATATGTGAGTAATTATGAGACATTTGAAATATTTATACAGTCAGGATAGATGGAGATTTGGGTAAGGAGAAGAAGGTTTTCTGAAATAAAAAATGATGTTGATGTTGTTATGGTACATAGCAGTCTTAGACATTCAGCTTCATGCTACCTAGTAATTTCTTTAACCATTGTTAAACACAAGGTCATTTCTGGGAGGAGTTGGAACAGCAGTTAAGTCCTGGTTTGCTGTAGTGGGTAAGGGGAAGCAAATGACTCCATTTTGGGTCTGCTTCTTCTTTAACAATTCCCCCCTTCTGATCAAACTCTCAGCATAAATGAGATGTGATAAAAAAAAATTAAGGCATTAGTGCCACTCTCAGCTGCCATAGGTCACTCTCTGCATCCATAGGTCATGACATTTTTCTTTAAGCCCTGTGACATTCACAGGTCATGGTTCATAATCCTTAAATTGGTTACTCTCTTTGTTTCTTTTCTGTTCTAGTCTTAGGGTGATCATTTGCATGGTGGTTAGTGGCTGCAAACACGCATTTAAAGCTTTTGAGAGGATACAAAGCACCAGGGGGATTACTATGATTATAATAAGCAGGATAATTTCCAGTGTTTGGAGTGGACTTTGAAGCTATGATCTCCAAGACCCAAACCAATCAAAGAAAGACCCCATTCAGAGTCATCTTCTTAAGCCAAGTGGCTTGCTTAATATGTAACTGAATTTCAACCCCCCCAGAAAGTCCAAGGATCTTTGCTGGGAGGCTATTGATTAGCAGTGGATCCTGCTGTACTTTCAAGAGTTAAGGAAAGGTTCCTGATCATAGCATCATTTGTATTTATTCCTAACCAGGGAAGTAGGGACCTGCCAAGGGAAGCAAATCCTGAATCATAAATGCCTCCTGGTAGGCCCTTTCGAGAACAGTTAGGGTCACAGTTAGGTAACTTAGGAGGCATTGCCCAGCTGTGCACCAGCCATCTAGGCATTCATATGCCCAAGGAGAATGCTAACCACCAAAAAATAAATCCTTTCCACTAAGGTGGCATTGTTAATGGATTCATCTGCAAGAATTGTTGCATTTGCCCATTTAAGGCCGGGGTCGGTTAGATTTTTTTCCTAGCTTGCCATAAAAAATTGTTCTAAATTCTAGAGATTACCTTCCTTAGCAATGGCCTGGAAGATATGGCTGATGGCATTATCTTTCCAAGTCAGTGCCAGAATAAAGGAAAGAGAAGAAAAGATTTTGTGTTTAGCTGAAATGGGAAGTCTTGATCTGGTGTCTTGGATGGAAGCAGTCTACATCGATGTCCACTACTTCTCATCCTTGTCAACTTGATTTGGAGGTCTCCAGTGTTTGTACAGGACCAGATGTCAGTTGGAGCCTCCTTTAGCTATAATATATGTATACAAGGCTTATTGCCTTTTAGTTTTGCAGCAGTGCAAGTGGCCAGAAGCACTTGGTAAGTTTCCTTCCAGTGGGGCTTTGAGGGTGGTTTTTTTCTGATAATGCCTCCAGAATATCCAGTCACCAGGCTTCAGACTCTGACCAACAAGTTTTCCCTAAATTGGAATATGGGAAAGCTTCGTTAACCTGTTGGTAATAGGCTTGAAAATAAGATATTAAAGACTTACAGTAGCTGATCATACTAGCATGGGGCTACAAAGGATCAGCAGAAGGTTGTATACCAATAGACATTGGTCTGCCCATGATTATCTCATGTGGAGTGAGTTTATGTTTCCCAAAAGTGGTATTATGAACAGGCAGCAAGACCACAGGCAATACCTTAGGCCAGGGGAGTCCAGTATAGAGGTGTGACAGTTAATAGCAGTAAAATCTAATATCTACAAAGGTAAAAACTTAATTTTTCTCCTATAATTACTCCCATTTTTTTTACTATAGATAATCACAGTAAAACTAAATTTGTTTGTATTAAACTTGGCCTGATTATTTATATACATGCAGCAAGAACAGTGATTGACCATATAAGTATTTTTGTAAGATTGCTTTGCTAGAACCTTGTAAGCAAAATAACAGCTTGATTTTTCCAAGCAGTTCCTTGAAGCTGTCTGGTCATATGAGGCTATGTACGTTTCTCTCAAACATTACATTCCAGTGAAAGCCTTGGTAATTTTGTCGTTTTACAAGGAGAACAGGTTCTTTTTCTTTATTTCTTTTTTTTTTAACTTTCCTTTGCTATTAAATAAAACAAAAGCTGTTATTTTCCTCCATCTTCCATAGATTCCATGAATTCTAACATGTAGCCATAAAAGCAGTAGATTTTAGAAAATATACTTCATAACATTACCTATGTTGACAGGATACAATCCAGAATGGTAATCTCCAACTCTAGATTTTATTGTCCTATCACAGGTCCCCCTTGTTAATGCAAAATCTGTTATTCATATCCCAATTAGAAGTAATGACAAAGAACAAAAGGCAGAAGATGAAAAGAATACTTCACATGTGACGATATAACAACCTTTGTATACTTAACAAATTTATGTCAACTATTTACTAGCAAGGAAAATGGAAAAAGGCTCTTCTGGCCAACAAAATATAATTTTTCTTATAGGAAAGGTGAAATATATATAATGGGTAAGATATCCAGAACCTCCCACAGGAGGCCAGTTGGAAAAGTCCAACAAATGTCAGAGTGTCATTTCTCAATGACCCCTTACTTAGAAAACAGTTTTTTAATTACATAAAAATTGAAGCTCCTTGCATATTCAAAGTACACTTCAATTTACCCATGGATCCAGCAAACTTCATAATGGAAAGGCAAAAATGTTATTAACTGATTTAATGAAAAAACATGACTTATTAAACTTATGTACTAAGGCTAAGAGTACTTACAGAATCATCTCAATTCAGTGTACATTGGTAAAAGTAACAAGCAGAATCCATGCTCCACAGAATTACTTTATGAATGAGGGACTGATTAAAAAATATATATATATTTATAACTGATAACTTTCATATTGTAAATTTTCAGGAGCATAATATGTGAATTAATTTGCATCAGGCTTTCCAGTACTACTTGTATTCGTGGGATTTCTCTCCAGTGGGAGTTTACATATGACTTTGATGGTATTTGTTGAAATTGAAAAATTTCCCATGTTTTTCACATTTATCTCGTTTCTGCTTGGTGTTCATTTTCACGTGATTTTGTAAGGATTTGGGCAGATTGAAGGCTTTCTCACTTTGCTTACATTCAAGAGATTTCTCTCCATTCTGAGTTCTTTCATGGCTTCAAAATGTACTGCAGTAACTGAAGGCTTTCCCACATTCCTTGCATTCATAGGGTTTCTCTCCAGTATGAGATCTCTCATTTATCTTAACATAATTGGAACAATTGAAGGCTTTACCCATTGTTCCATTCATAGGGTTTCTCCCCAGTGTGACTGTTTTCATGTCTTTGAACAGACTGGTATTAACTGAAGGCTTTTCCACATTGCTTACATTCACAGAGTGTTCTTCTGGGGTGAGTTCTTTCATAGGAACAGATTTGTGGTAACTGAAGACTCTCCCACATGCCTTACATTTATATGACTTTTCTCTGTAGTCCTCATATTCGTATGGTTTGGGTGCAGTGTGAGAAGGAGAACAGATTCTTACTGAACTTACGCAGATAAATATATTGTCATGAAAATAAGAATATTCACTGAGAGATTCTGAATTCTGGAGGGACCAGGTAGGGAGAAAAGTAAATGTTTCATCTTTGTTCACAAAGGTATACTTTGCCAAACTTCCATTAAGTCCTAGATAGCTTCAGAGAAAAGGTTTCCTTAAATCTGGAAATCCAAAATGTTAGAGCATCCTCCTGAGTTTATGCAGTCCCATGTAATTAATACTTGCTCTGCTTGAAACCAGTATTTCCATTAGTTCACTTGACCTTACCCGATGATTGAGGGTGATATAGGGACAGTGGTAATTCCGAGTAGTTTGTCAGTTTTTCATTAAGGCTCATATGATTTGCCCAATGAAGTGGGTACCTTGATCAGTGGAGATTGTGAAAGGTCTACCCAAAGTGGGAAACCCATTGTCTAACCATTTCCTTGCCACTGTGAGGGCATCACACCTTATGGCAGAGGAAGGCTTCAGGCCATCTGAAAAACATGCATACAATAACAAAAGCGTATTGATAGCCCATACTAAGTGGCAGTTGAATGAAGTCCAGCTGCAGGTGTTCAAAGGGTCCAGAGGGAAGAGATGAGGCCTGTGCAGAAGGAATGCAAAAAATGAAAACTGGGGTTTGCCAGAGAGCCTGGAAAATCCAAGTGGCTGTCTTGGGTTTCCTATAGCCATGATTGTTTAAATTACAGCCATTGTTTACCCATCTTAATTTCTCTGTTTCTGGAACAGACCGTTGCCATGTTGGAAGGATATCAGAATGGCAAAGGTCTGGCAATGAGGGGTCTTTTTTTTTTTTTTCCAGAAGTAGAATAGACGTCATCCACAGGTACCACAATCTTTACGGATTCTGTTGCTACTGCCTTTGCATAAAAGCTAGGGCATTTCCCTGATATTCAAGTTCAGTCCTTTTAGTGTGAGCCTCAATTTTGATGACAGACATTATGCCAGGACATATCAGACTTCCAGGAATTTCATACAATTTCTGGAACACTTATTAACACATACCTATACAGACACAACATAAAGAAGGCTTAATGTTACTTATTTGACAATGCTTCCCACGTAATTTAACATGTCAAATAAGCCTAAATTGGTTTAACATCTCCCTTCTTATGAGATGAGAGAATAAATTCTTTGAGATATTTCAGGGGCCCCCTGAATCCCAAAGTTAACTAGAGATCAAAAGGACTCCATATAGCATTTGATTTGTGGAAGCTATCAAAGAATATCAAAAGTTTGGACACTTGACTAAATAGGATCACAGATCATGAAACAATACTTAATTATCTATTTGGCCAAAATGATAAAAAAAAACACTGTCCTTTTAACAGATGAAAGGTAATCAAGTTTTAGTTTCACGTAAGTACACTACTAATTTTAAAGTGTAATTAAAAAACCCTTATAATTCAGTTTTATCCAGCTTGATTACACAAGGTAAAATTCTCTCTCACTGTCTTCTGAAATAACCAGAAGTTCTAGTTTAGACAAAATTACTCTCATTTCCTTCAACAAATTTGCATCTTTATTCCTCAAACCTCTTCTTAACCAAAAAACACATCATGCTGTCCTTACATACAGAGCTGTCTCCTCTACTATTTCCAGTAGTCTTAATTATAATACATGCATTAATTATAACTTTTAACCCTTGGAAACTTTTATTTCTACAAGCATGTTCTCCTTTTTCTTTAGTTTCTCTATAGTAGGAAGCCAAAAGTAGATGAACCTATATTTAGCAATTAATGTATCAGTATTTTATCCCATTTGGAAATGATCCAGATATTCAATAAACCCTATTATTTAATTTAACTTGCAAAATCTTTAAAGTTTCAAGTTACCAGAGAGATTTGAGAAATTTTTTTAAGTACACATAAAATATAGTTATTGCTAAAGAGTTCACCTAAAAACGTTTTATCTTATATCTATTACTTGCTCCTAACAATCATACTTTGATTACATTCATGCTGACACATTTTTTAAAAGAGGCAACATGAGCCTACCTGACCAGTTAACCCAGGTAAAATAAAAAATTTTATACTTGATGCTGATAATTCTAGAAACATGCCTGTTTTTACACCAGTGAAGTTAAACTAGCTTTAATTTATCCTAGACCACACAAACTTGAAAAACATCTGGGTTAGTTTCTATATTTCTGAGTTTTAGAATACCCAATCCTTAATTTTTATATATATATATATATATATATATATATATATATATATATGCACTTGTTTGTTTTTAAGCCAATCAAAGAGAGCACTTTACAAATTTTTTTATAAGGGTTTCTTTTTTTCCACAGTTTTTAAAATTTTTATTTTATTTATTTTTTTGGCTGTGTTGGGTCTTTGTTGCTGCCTGTGGGTTTTCTCTAGTTGCAGTGAGCTTATTACTCTTCGTTGCAGTGCGCGGGCTTCTCTTTGTGGTGGCTTCTCTTGTTGCAGCACACAGGCTCTAGGCGCGCGGGCCCAGTAGTTGTGGTGCCCAGGCTCTAGGGTGCACGGGCTTCAGTGGTTATGGCTCAAGGGCTCAGAACTTGTGGCTCCCGGGCCCTAGAGTGCAGGCTCAGTAGTTGTGGTGCACGGGCTCGGTTGCTCTGCAGCATGTGGGATCTTCCCAGGCCAGGGATTGAACCCTTGTTCCCTGCATTGGCGGGCGGATTCTTAACCACTGAGCCACCAGGGAAGTCCCTACAAATTAGTTTTGATAATACCATCCAGAGGTGGAGAATATCACACATTTACAACATGTATAAATATAGATGCACAGAGACACAGAGACCTTATAGTTACTACTATTTGTGTAAAAGTCACAAAAGTTTTTTTTTTTTTAATGATTTTTACCCCTTTTGATAAGAATTACCTCCCTGGTGTTTGCATGTCCAAGAATGGCTTTTAGGTCCTAGAGAGAATGGGGGTATAAAATCTATATCACAAAGGCACAAAGTATCCAAGTTTTTTACAAGATGGATTTTTGGGGTATATCTGCAGGACAATTCTGTTTCTAATGTCACAATGTCTACAAGTATTTTAAGATGAATGGGGAGGTTTAGGATTAAAAGGACTGACACACCGATTCACCTATTGTTTGAATGCCTCTTTCCCTTTTAGTATATTTAACTTAGGAGAGAAGGCCTAAAAAAATTCCTAAGAGGCCCTGAATATCAGCTTCTCCTATTTGGCCAAATTTCTAATCCTAAAGTTATCAAATCCTTTCAAATATATTGTCAGGTTTCATCCAGGACAAACAATAAATATTTCTGGTGGTATTCAATAACCTCATCAATTTTAATTTTTGTTTCCCCTTGGCTGTTTAAGGAAATACATAGCAGTTTGCCAGAAAATCCCTCAGAGAGTCATCAAATCTGGGAGGGACCCATATGAGGCCATTTAAGTTGATGCTGAAGAGTTTACATAGGGTTTTTGAGGATAGTTTTTTCCAGTGTCTCAGTTGATTGAAATTGAGACATCATTCTGGGGGCCAATGTTTTGATGAGGAAGCCTAGGAGGGTATAATGGGTTAGACCTAGTTATTGTTTTAGATACCTTTTGTGCCTGATTTTTCATTAGCCTTTTACGACAAGTATTTCAAAGAGGCTATCTGGGAATTTCGAAATCTTTTGGAGGCTTCTTCACACTAATTAAAATAGGTATTCCATTCTGTTTGTTCCATATGGGAACCCTTGCTTTTAAGTGTACTTAAAAGAAAAAAAAAAAAAGGCAGTAGTACCATGGTTAAGGGTGTTGACATGAGAATAAATGGGTTCTTATCCCAGTTCTTACTAGCTGTGATACCTTGGGCAGGTTACTTAACCTCTCTGACTCTGATTATCCTTATCTTTACAATGGAGACATTTCAGTGGGCCATTATCCTGTTTTGTAACCTCCATTAGCTTCTTGATGCGTAGAAAATCTTAAAGGGAAATCTGAAAAATCTATTCCTGACATCTTCATTTGATTTTTTGGTTTAGGTTTTAGAGGCTAATGATGGAGATCAGGATTCTTTCCATCTGTTTTGCTTAACTAAGAAGAACATGTGGATTATATTTTGGAAGAAGTTATGAGGAAGGGGACCCATTTCATTTGTCTCAAGAAATTTAGAAAATCAATTTAAGAAGACCCTTAGATCAGGTGAACATTGTTTTAAGGAATTCTATAAAAACTCAAAGCAGACATAAAAACTTAAAGGATACAAGAATGTTTTATCTAGCAAGCTTCCAAAATGCAATTTTAAGTTATTCAACTGCTAAGCAACTCTTTATACGTATTTCCAGTGAAAAGGAAGTTTTCTTCTCAAAAAGGGAGATATAGTCTATAATTCCGTTTAAGTCAAATTCTGGGAAAATATGTGGATCTCTCAGGTAATTGCATAGACTTTGTTATTACAAAATCAAATAGCATTTTGTTGCACACCAGAAATTAATAAACATGTCTATTAAGTTGCTTTTAAAAATCTGAGTGCAAAAATCAGTTGCTTACCCTTTGCATTTCCCTGTTCTTCAAATGTTGTATATTTAATTGAAATTTAATTTCACTTTGCTTAAGAATATTATTGGAACATTTGGAAATTTTAAAAAAGGGGGGCAGGGCAGAATAAACCGACTGGAATCTGTGAGTGGCTTTACCTTATCCACCTGAGTAAAGAAGGTTTTGGTTTTGATTGCTCAGGGTCACTCCTGAGAAATGACAGTTTCTGAAGGGTAGTTCTATGAAACGTAGTTTTACTCAGTAGGACTTCAACAATATAAAGCTTACTCTTTTTGAAACTTCGCAGGTTTTTCTTATCTTATTCAACCCCATCCTGCAGAATGCACCAGCTGGAATAAGCAACTACAGAATCGCCTAGGATAGCACTATTAGGAAAAGATATTAAATCTTTATCCTGGCAATGGGTCTAATAACTGTCTTCGTTTATTACTGGCGTAAACTCATAAAATTGCAGCAAAGCAAAAGCAAAATTGGAATGTCTGGACTAGTGACCAGTGAGGAAAAGAAACAAAGGAGTATTTAAATATTTGTTTTGGGAATTCCCTGGCCATCCAGTGGTTAGGACTCCACGCTTTCACTGCTGAGGGCATGGATTCAATCCCTGGTCGGGGAACTAAGATCACACAAGCTGCACGGCCAAAAAAATATATTTATTTATTTTAAATAATGTTTCCAGTTTTCTCCATTACAGTGCTTTAATGAACATTGAACATCTTAAAAGTATTACGTAGGAAACTTGAGGGAAATTTTGGTACCATAGATTATTGAAAGTGGAATTTTGATCAAAGAAATTCATGTTTTACAATTTGATAGATCAGTTAAATAAGTTATCTTACATGTATACAATGAAATGCAACCCTTAAAAAGAATGAGTTAAATCTGTAAGTACTTATATTTTAAAATGGCCACAGTATATTTGTAAATTGAAAAAGGAGTTGCTTAGCAGTATAAAATCCCATTAATATTTATAAAGGGATGTTAATATTTCAGAGAGTAAAATCTGGAAGAATAAACGTCAAACAGTGGTGAACTTATTCGTTGAATTAAAAGATTATTTTTTAAATTACATATGTGCATGAATAAATTCATCTTGTAAAAATAAGTTAATACAGATTCACAGACACTTGTACTCAAATGTTCAGTTTTATTCATAAAAGTCCAAAACTTCAAACAACCCAAATGGGCCATCAATTGATGAATGGATAAAGAAATTGTAGTATATCCATACAATGGAATACTACTCAGCAATAAAAAAGAACAAAGTATTGGTACATGCTATAACATGGATGAATCTCAAAATCATTTGGCTAGGAGAAAGAGGCCACCCACAGAAGACTGACTACATACTGCAGTATTCCATTTACATGAAATTTGGAAAGGGTTAGTCTATAGTGACAGCACATCAGTGGTTGGCCAGCGGCTTGAAGTGAGGGAAGAGAACGACTACAAAGGAGTATGAGAGAACTTTTGGGGGTAATATAAATGATTAATATCATGATTATGGTGTTGGCTACACTACTGTATACATTTGTTAAAATTCATAGAACTGTACACTTAGAATTGGTGAATTTTGTTGCATGTAAATTATATCTCAATAAAGCGGATTTTTAAAAGTATAGATAAAGCTCTTTTGACTACCACCCCCAAACTAGGTTCCCTCACTCTGGGGAAGGTGCCCTCCTCGCTCCACACAGGTTAGACAGGTAACCAGTAACTATCATTACTGCAGATTCTACTTGAAAGTTATTGTTCTGCATTCACACACACACACACACACACACACACACACACACACACACACACCCCCCACCCCGGGTGAAATCTACATTTTTATATTCCTTCACGGTACTTAGTCATTATTTGGTGTTTTTTCAGTAACTGTATCTCGGAGAGCTTTTCATTAGAATTTATAGTTCTACATTCCTTTAACTCCTGAGAGTATTCTCAGGAGCAGTAATGGATACACCATAGTTTATTCAGCTATCTCTCTATCATTCAACCATATGTGAGTTTCGCGGTGTGCCAAGCCCAGCGAAAACAACGTAATATAAAAACGGGCTAGAGGCCGGCCTTACAGAGTTTTCAGACAAGTGGGAGAGGGGAAGAGGGTTGTCAATAGTAATATTAAATGTGAAATCATACCTGTGAAGAGCAGTTATGATTTTTTTGAGCCTGAGTAATTTAGGAGGTGAAGAATGTATTTTCCAGGGAGTTAAACTCTAAAGAGATCTGAAAGGTAGGTGAGCATGACTTAACCAGCATAAGGGTGCTGGTCGGGGGTGCTACTAATCCTAAACTGCACCAACAGTATGGAGGAAGTATGTAGGAGGCGAAGACTGTGGGGAACTTACGGATATATGTGTAGACATGTATTTTAAACAAGATGTATACTTTATTTTGTAGTCAGGAAAACACTAAGATCGTAAATATTTTTTAAGTGAGGAGGCTTTCCACTTTCTTAACATCGGGAATAAATCTTCCATGCTTCTTCTGGGAGAGAAGAGATACAAGAAAAGCCTTCCCCGTTGGCTTCTCCTAAAAAGCTTCAATAGTCGACGAAAATGTCTCGGAGTTCTCTTGTTCTGACAAAGGATTAGGGATCTTCAGTATAACCTGGCGTGGGGACCGAGGTGTTTAGGCCTAGCTTCATATGGGGTTGCTACAGCCGCTGCCCCTGCACGTCAGCTTTTAACAAGTTATCTCTTGGGAAAGCAGGGCCCGTTTTCACCCCTCCATTAGGGCAAGTGTGTGGTCCCGTGCGTGAACCGCGTACCTTCGTAGAGCAGGAAATCCCCTACGCGCGTTCCCTTGAAGAGGCGGAAAGAACGGAGGTTCACTACCGAACCCATAATGCACAGCCCGCCTTTCCGGAAGCAAGGAATACAACCGCCAGGATGCATTTCTCTGCGCAGAAACGTCCCTCCTTGAGTCTGATTGGACGTGATGAAGCGAGGCAGTGTGGGACCGTGTCCGTCGCCCTTTACACAGGGGCTGACTGGCCTCGCCCAACTCCAGGAGCCACGTCCGGGGGGGTGACGCCGGCCAGCGGCGCAAGTCAGCGAAGATGGCCAATTCCCCTGGTGCGCAGGCGCACTGGTTCGGGCAGCGCCGGAAGCGCAGGGGGATGGGGCGACGGTGACGCGATTCTGTCCGCGTTGGAGGGGCCGGGCCGCTGCCGGAGTCGCCGCGGCTGCCGCGTGACGTGGCATAGCCGAAGATTTAACGCCAGAGCCGGAGCAGCCCCGCCAGTCGTCAAGCAGGTCATCACCCCGCTAATTCCTTCCCGGAGGGGAGCTCCGTCCTACACATCGGCTGGCGAGCCGTCCCTGCGGCCCTCAGCTCCTCTTTCCTCCCTGAGTTTGCCGGGAGCGTGAAAGAAGGCTCGGGGTCGCGCCAAACCCCTTCTGCTTCTGCCCATCGCAAGTGCCACTACCGCCATGGGCCTCACCATCTCCTCTCTCTTCTCCCGTCTCTTCGGCAAGAAGCAGATGCGCATTTTGATGGGTGAGTCAGGGCCCGAGGGAAGAGGCCAGGCCCTGGTGGGGCGGCCGAGTCTCTACGCTTGGGGCGGCCTCGGGGCCTGTTTTTTTACCCCCCGTCAGCTGTGGTGGGGGAGGGGCGGCGGGCTGGGGGTCGGGAGGAATTCTTAAGGGGGAACAATGGGGCGAAGGGTGGGCGGTCGCCCGAGATCTGTCGAAGAGGCTGGAACGGGGCCGCGGGCAAGGTTTCCTCCTTCTGGGTTTGGCTTTCTCTTCGTGGTCTTATTGAAAGCCCGACACAGTTTGGCGGAGATGTGAGAGTAGCGAACTGTCGGATCTTGCCGAACCCGAAAGACACTGGCGAGGCCCATTCAGTGAGTGCGATCTGGCTCCCTTCTTCCCCGGGTGTGGGCAACGGTCGGGAGGGAGGCCGAGCGATTCCAGCCTTCCTCCTCCCCTTTTCTGCCCCGTGTACACACTCTGCACACTCCAATGGTGTGTGAGCGAGCGGTCGCCGAGAGCCCGGAGCCGGCCGGGGCAGGAAGTGACCGGGCCCAGTGCGGTGGCAGGGGAGCACCCACGGTTTCAGTAGAGTTCGGAGTCCTCAGCGCTCACTTCGCTAAACTTTGCTTCGCTCAGGATTCCGCCTCATATTTTTTTTCTTTTCCTTATTAATGTTCCTGAAAACTGAGTTTATCATGAATGTTTCGTTTGGCCACTCTCAAGGGCTAAATATATTTGGTTTACTCCCTTTGGTTTTAAAACTATGCAGTTTTTATACAGCTGGCTAAAGTTTAATGAAAAAAAAAAGGCTTAGAAACTAATTCTTTTAAGCCGGTGACAGATTTTCAGTAAGTGAACATCTTGACGCATAACTTTAGGGAGGCCTTGTTAAGCAGTAATTACAAGGGTGTTTTTTAAAAATTCTTATGGAAAATGGGCTTTTTAAAAATTGCTTTTTAGGGTCGGTTTTTCGCTCTGCTGAGGGAGAAGGGGCTTGTCACTTGAGTGATGTAAGCAATGCCTCCCTCAAAGTACTGTGAGTAGTCTTTACATCACAGCTAAGCTCCATGGACCTAAATAATGCTATAATTAGCCTCGCTAACTTTAAACATTGAATTTTGTTGGTTCATTAGCTTGTTTTCTAGAGAAGTGCAGTGGGGGAGGTTTTATTTGAAAGTTTCCCAAAGCAAGGTTCAGTAGTATTTCAAGGTATGTGAAGATAAAGGGTGTGCACATTTCGTTCTTTTTTCACTTTCCTCTTATTGCAGCTTATTCACAATCCATGAAACAATTGTTGATAATTGATTCACAAAGATAAATGAAAATGTTTTCTCTTTCAAAGTTTGTCAGGTTTCAATTATGAAAAAGAATTATTTTAGCAGAGTAAACATATTATTTACTCTTTAAAAGTGCCTGAAAATCGACCATCTAAAAAAGGATCTGAAGTCACTGGGAGAACTTTGGACTGTGCTAAATGATTTCCAGCCTGTTCCTTAAAGAGATTAGCTAGTACGTGGTTCTGTTCCTGGAAGTGTAGTGTGTTATATTTGAAATGTAATGTGTAGTATTTTACTTAAGATTTTTTGTAAATTGTTGTTTCTCATTTCACTAGTTTTTTGTGACGGCTGACAGTTTCAGAGGGAGAAGAAAGGTAGAATTATATACGCTATAAGCACTTTCATATATTTACTATATTAGGGAAGCATTTCTCTCCTTTACTCCCCAGAAATGATTGATAGAAAATGGAAGAAGAAAAGTAACTTTGTGCATTTGTGCAGGGAATAGAAGTCATGATTTGAAATTATTCATTCATGTTAAATGTTTTATTACTCAGGTTTGCTGTTCTTGTTTTGCACTTTAACTTAGGATAATTAGGTTTCCTTGATTAAAAACAGGTTAGTCACAAGGTCACCTTTTATGGTAGCTCATCAAAGGAAGTATAACCTTATGGAGAATATGTGTATGGATAGTGAAATAGGTGATTTGGGGGTTTGATCATTCTTAGATTTTTATATCTAGCTTTATGAGTGATAGCATATATAATAGGTCACTCTTAATGTGTCTGCCCCTATCCTAGTTTAGAATTACCAATTAATGATTGTTTTTTCCATATTAATTTTCTTTGACAGGCATGTGTTCTTCCTTTTCCTTTATATGGCTTAGTAAAATTCATGCTTTCTTGAGTCAGTGACCATTTTAAAATGTTGTTGAAAGATAGCAGTTAGCTATTGAATCTGGTTTGCCAAATTACTGTTGGAGAAGTTTTAATTTTTATTTGTACACACTTTCCTAAAAGTTAAAGTAATTTTAAAAGGTGTTTGAAGTTGCAGCTTATGTTAACTAATTAAAATTTTTTTTTCTTTTTGACCGTGCTGTGAGGCATGCGGGATCTTAGTTCCCCGACCAGGGGTGGAACCCACGTCCCTTGTGTTGGAAGCATGGAGTCTTAACCACTGGACCGCCAGGGAATTCCCTAATTAAAAAAATTTAAAATCGGGCTTCCCTGGTGGTGCAGTGGTTGAGAGTCCGCCTGCCGATGCAGGGGACACGGGTTCGTGACCCGGTCCTGGAAGATCCCACATGCCGCGGAGCGGCTAGGCCCCTGAGCCATGGCCGCTGAGCCTGCGCGTCCGGAGCCTGTGCTCCTTAACCGGAGAGGACACAACAGTGAGAGGCCCGCGTACCGCAAAAAAAAAAAAAAAAATTTAAAATCAACACAATGTATCAAATGTAACATCACTTAAACTATAGATTGACAGAAATTTTGTAGTTTTACAGAAAAAAATCTTGTAAATGATATTATTGAGCTTAAATTCAAAGATGACCAGTTTTCACCTTAGATTTCTCATGTAGTCCGTCATTATCCTGTTTTAAGTCTGATCTCCATATCTGTGGTGAGATGTAATTTTGGTAAATGACTGCCCAAATTTTCTTTATATTTGAAACAATATGTTCTGTAGAGGAAATACTAATTCTCCTCTCTTTGAACTTGCAAGTTCTTGCCCGTTGAAAAGCTGAGAAAGTATTGCTTTCGAAAAGATTGCTAATACATACCAATGTAGTTTTGTGTTGTCTTTCATGTGACAGTGGCTTTTTGGGACCAGAGAGGTTTTGGAGGAAAGGATCTTTTCCCAATTTGAAAAATACTAACAGTATTTTAAAGTGAGTGGTGTCTCATACTTTTTTCCTAGCATATTTTATAAATACATTTACTATTTAATTTTAAATTTTTGGTCCTGATTCTAAAAATAATGTCCTTATTGTTAAATTTAGAAAACATGAAAAACAATAAAGTGATAATTTCTTATCATTCCACCATTCCACTTTTAATATTTGTTATATTTACTCTCAGCCTTTAAGAGGAGGTTTTTGTTTCTCCAAAATTGTAGTCCTTTTGACTTAGTTTATTATGACCATCTTCTTAGGTCATTAGTTGAAAACATAATTGCCAGCCTTTAAAAAAGGGGGGGGCGTGTCTTCTGATTAGTTATGTGATATAGGTAAACAGTAGAAAAGGCAAAAATCCTTAGCTTCATGCCATTAGAAGTTGATACAACCACCCTTAGGTGTACCCTCCTGCATTATTATAAAGTATGACTATCAGAGGCTGATAATTTGCGGTTAATTAACACATTGATGAAAGTGCTGATACTCCTGACCTGTTAGGTAGAAGCAAAACTCAAGGTCATTATAGTTTTTCTGTACATCTGGTAGCCTCAATTTCAGTTTTGATGGTCAAACCTCTGAGGAATTAGATAAAATATTAAGATAGTGTGTGTCCACCAAAAAACCCTAAGGGCAGGATGGCAATATATGAATACTATTTGAGAGCTCTGGCATCAGACTTAGGATTGTTTCTTTTTAATTAAAAAAAAATTGAGATGTAATTCACATACTATTCCTTAAAAGTGTACAGTTCAGTGGTTTTTAGTATATTCATAAAGTCGTGTAACCATTACCACTGTCCCCCTCCCCGGTACCGCACAGCTTGCGGGACTGGGGATCTACCTGGACCACGGGGCAGTGAAAGCCCGTAATCCTAACCACTAGGCTACCAGGGAACTCCCACCACTGTCTTAATTCTAGAACATTTTCATCAGCCCAGAAAGAAACCCCACACAAGATAGCAGTCACTCCCCTCCTCACCCCTCCCTCTTGCAACCACTCTTCTGCTTTCTGTTTATATGGGCTTGTTTATTCAGGATATTTCATATAACAGAATCATACAATATGTGGCCTTTAGTGTCTGGCTTCTTTCACTTAGCGTGTTTTCACGATTCATCCATATTATAACATGTATCAGTACTTCATTCCTTTTTATGGCTGAATAGTAATTCTGTTGTATGGATATATTCCACATTTTGTTTATCATTCATCAGTTGATGGAACTGTAGTTGTTTACACTTTTTGGTTCTTATGAATTATGCTGCTGTGAACATTCATGAAAAGTTTTTGTGTGGGCATATGTTTTTAATTTTCTTGGGTAGATAAGCTAGGAATAGGGTTGTTGGGTCGTTGTTAACTATGTTTAACATATTGAGGAACTGACAAACTTTTTCAAAGCAGCTACACCATTTTCCATTCCCACAGCTATATATGTATCTAATTTCTCCAAAAGACCTAGGGTTTTAAAATCTGTTTTACTACTCCTGTGATTCTGGGGATGTTTCTGAATCTCGGATTTTGCATCTGAAAAATGGAGAGTTATTGTGAGAATTAAATTACAAAATGTATGGAATCACCTAGTATTGTGTTTGGAACACAATAAGCACTCAATTTTTAATTATTGAAAAATTATGAAGTTTTTTTCAAGCTTCCTTGTAGAAAATTTGAGAGATAAAACATGAAGAAAAATATCCTAACTGAAACTTAACTGAAAATATACTTTTTTATTCTCAGTCGTTTTCTTTTCTGCGTTTGGTTGTTTCTCCAAGTTGAGATAATTGGAATCTAATTTTAAAACTTAAAATATAAGTATTTCTTGCTGCCTTAATTTGGTAGACATACTTTTTAATGATTGGTAAAGATTTTGGGGAAAGTTTTGCTGCTTTTAACACTCTGGTTAAAGTGCAGGTCCAGTCAAGGAGAACAAGTAATTCCAGTATATCTTTCAAAACAGTGACTTGTTTATGAGGGTGAGAGGGAGGGGAGGACGTTACTGGACTGTACAGATTAGAGTCTTATCTTGGCTAGTTGAGAATTGGTTATAGTTTCATTTTGTGGAGAAATTTCATTGCCAAATATTGCAACAGTAAGGAAATACATACTTAAGAAATCACTAAATGGGCACAGAATTGTTAGACCAACATATTTTTGAGTGAGGAACTATATAATGAGTGATGATATACATTAATTTGTGCATCTTAAATCTCACAATAGAAATACCTTTTAAAAAAACCTTCTGGTTTGCATTTATACAACGCTATTTAATTTATTTATTTATACATTTATGGCTATGTTGGGTCTTCGTTGCTGCTCACGGGCTTTCTCTAGTTGCGGCGAGCGGGGGCTGCTCTTTGTTGCGGTGCGCTGGCTTCTCATGGTGGTGGCTTCTCTTGTGGAGTGCGGGCTTCAGTGGTTGTGACTCGCAGGCTAAGTAGTTGTGGCGCAGGGGCTCAGTTGCTCCGCGGCATGTGGGCTCTTCCTAGACCAGGGCTCGAACCTCTGTCCCCTGCATTGGCAGGCAGATTCTTAACCACTGCGCCACCAGGGAAGCCCTACGTTTTTTTTAAACTAAGGTCTGAGGTCAAGTTGGACCACCAGTGAGGACTGGTGTGTACCTTAGTTCTCAAAACTTAACACAAGTGTTTTTTGTAATCATTATTTCAGTTTCAGTTCTTCCTACCTGGGCTAATGGCATTTGGACTTAGCTAAAGGTGAATTTTGCTTTATTTTAAAATTTGATCAAAATCTCCTGAGGAGGACTTAGGCTCTAAGGGACTTAGCTTTTTCTAACAATGAAAATATCCTGTTGTTCACCTCCTCATTTTCTATATTTTTATTAAAGATGCCAAACTCTAAGGTAGCTGCTTTTGTTTCTTTGTATATTTTTAGAATTATGTTTTCTGATATGTTTGCTCTTCTGTTCTGTAGTTAAAACATAAAACAGTTCCTGTTAACAGTTGGTTTTTCTTATGCCCGTGAGTGAGGGGGCTACTCGTTCTGACTAGGAAGTGTCATAGTATTTTGGACAGAATAAACAATCTCAGTATGAAGAAGTGGGGAACAGAGTTTGATCAGAGGATAGAGGAGTAAGAAAGCATAAAATGCCTGAGTCTCCAGGGAGATCTTTCTTTTTTTTAAGCAAGGGTTTCCTGTGCTAAGTCATGCTCTGATATAAATACTAAACAACAACAACAAAACTATCCTTAAAAAACAAACAAAGAAACACGAAAAACTATCCTTGCTTAAATCAATACTCGGTTGAATTGATTTCAAAATCTGTGATAGTGTTAATCTAGGTGGCCAAATGTGATATCCTTAGACCAATAATATTCAGTGAGGTTTTTAGATATTGACCTTCCATTTATGAAGGCTTTAACAAACAATGTAGAATATGCAGCTTTTCAGAGATTCATACTTAAACATTTAATTTGCTTTTCACCCTCTTCTATACCTTCTTGTTGTAGTATGGATTTTTTTTTGTTTTGGAAACAAGTACATTCCTCCCTACTTATATCTGCCTGCCTCAAAGGAATTATTTTAAGAATTTAGACATTATATTGGAGATGAATATGACAAGGCCTTCTTTACAACCCAAATTAACCAGTCTTTTGTTATCATTTCTGCACATGTGATGTTGAAATGGATTTAGGTAGGGGTAAAATTGGCCTCATCTTCCTTTCTTACATATATATTTTTTCCCCTAGCATCAAGACCTTTTACCTAAAATTTGCTTGTTATATTAAAGGAAATTGAGTTTTTGAATCTTAAAGATAGTTCTTAATTTGTTTTTATGTGTTCTCTGATTCAACTTATAATTTGTGTTTTTTTTTTTGTTTTTTTTTGCCGTACGCGGGCCTCTCACTGTTGTGGCCTCTCCCGTTGCGGAGCACAGGCTCCGGACACGCAGGCTCAGCGGCCATGGCTCACAGGCCCAGCCGCTCCGCAGCATGTGGGATCTTCCCGGACCAGGGCACGAACCCGTGTCCCCTGCATCGGCAGGCGGACTCTCAACCACTGCGCCACCAGGGAAGCCCTATAATTTGTGTTATTAAAAATGGTAGTAGTTCATAGAATTAATGAGGACTTGAATTGGAAGAGATCTTAGATTACTTGATCTAGTCCCCTTATTTTATAGCTGATTTCTCTGGCCTCTTTCCCAAAGTGATTTGTTTAAAGCTATTCAACTATTGTGTGGCAAAGCAGATCTTGAGATTAGACCTTGTGCTGTCTCTCTAGGTCTAGAAAGAAAAATGGAAAGGCTTTTGTAGGAGGTGTTGCCTTTGGGAATCAGAAATGAGGCGATTTCATTTCTAACTCATTTGTGCCTTGACCAGTCAGCTTTTGCTTTCAAAATAAAAATTTGTTGTAAAATTGTTTCTTAATGTGTGCTTTTGGTCTAGATTTAAAATCTGAAATGTCTTTTTCTAGTTGGGTTGGATGCTGCTGGCAAGACCACCATTCTGTATAAACTGAAGTTAGGAGAGATAGTCACCACCATTCCTACCATTGGTAAGAAAGTTTACAGTGATTTTAATTTATATCATAATAATGTATTATAAAGTAAAATAGAATATAGTTTAATTCTGACTATTTTTTTTTTCAGAGTAGTTTTTGGTTCACAGAAAAATTGAAAGGAAACTGCAGAGATTTCCCATATATCCACTCCCCCAACACGTGCATAGCCTCCTCCATTGTCAGCATCACTCAGTAGATGAACCTACATTGACAAATCGTAATCACCCCAAGTCCATATACCTTAGGGTTGTCCTACATTCTTTGGGTTTGGACAAGTATACAATGACATATAGCCATCATTGTAACTGTCTTGGGCTTTTACGTTTGTTGATTATCTATTAGGACTTTAAAAAAAAGCAATTCTGGGAGAATTCCACAATAAAGGGATTTATTTTCTGAATGACATTGTGCGCAGCAAACTTTTTTTTTCTTTTTTCTCTATAGGTTTTAATGTGGAAACAGTAGAATATAAGAACATTTGTTTCACAGTATGGGATGTTGGCGGTCAAGATAAAATTAGGCCTCTCTGGAGGCATTACTTCCAAAATACCCAGGTAAGTTAGGAATGCTATACATTTTTATAACTTTTATTTATATGTTTCATGTTCCAAAGTTTATGTTAATATATACTGTTTACTTGGATATTGGTGTTTACTCCATGAGTTGGCATTCTTCTTATCACTACTTCCATGTTCTTCAGTGGACTCTCTCATTCATGCCTTTGTAGGCTAAATAACTTAGGGTGGAAGAGTTACATAATTATCGTAGTAATATTTTGGAAGATGAGGTGGGGTGGTTCTCAGGGTTGAATTAGATGTTTCTTCAGTAGTTCTATTGGTTTCATTCTTAGTTTAGGAAGTAAGATCTGTATAACTTTCTGTCATTGTAGTTTTAAATGAATGTAATACAATTAATAGCCCTTCATTTAACCCAGTTAAGTGTTTACTTTATTAAAATACATTAAGAAAAAATATATTAAGGTAAATCTGCTCTGTTGATTTGTACATGATTTTTATATTATCATGTAGTATGTATAATGCTGGCATGGTAGAGACCTTAGTGATTCTGTAGAGCAGGAATTCTCAAATTTGACTGCACATTAAAATTACCTGGGGAGTTTTAAAAATCCCAAAGCCCTGATCATAACACCTGACCACTTGAATCAGAATCTCTGGGGAAACACAAAAGACCCCGAATAGCCAAAGCAATCTTGAGAACGAAAATCGGAGCTGGAGGAATCAGGCTCCCTGACTTCAGACTATACTACAAAGCTACAGTAATCAAGACAGTATGGTACTGGCACAAAAACAGAAAGATAGAGCAATGGAACAGGATAGAAAGCCCAGAGATAAACCCATGCACATATGGTCACCTTATCTTTGATAAAGGAGGCAGGAATGTACAGTGGAGAAAGGACAGCCTCTTCAATAAGTGGTGCTGGGAAAACTGGACAGGTACGTGTAAAAGTATGAGATTAGATCACTCCCTAACACCATACACAAAAATAAGTTCAAAATGGATTAAAGACCTAAATGTAAGGCCAGACACTATCAAACTCTTAGAGGAAAACATAGGCAGAACACTCTATGACATAAATCACAGCAAGATCCTTTTTGACCCACCTCCTAGAGAAATGGAAATAAAAACAAAAATAAACAAATGGGACCTAATGAAACTTCAAAGCTTTTGCACAGCAAAGGAAGCCATAAACAAGACCAAAAGACAACCCTCAGAATGGGAGAAAATATTTGCAAATGAAGCAACTTACAAAGGATTAATTTCCAAAATTTACAAGCAGCTCATGCAGCTCAATAACAAAGAAACAAACAACCCAATCCAAAAATGGGCAGAAGACCTAAATAGACATTTCTCCAAAGAAGATATACAGACTGCCAACAAACACATGAAAGAATGCTCAACATCATTAATCATTAGGGAAATGCAAATCAAAACTACAATGAGATATCATCTCACACCAGTCAGAATGGCCATCATCAAAAATTCGACAAACAATAAATGCTGGAGAGGGTGTGGAGAAAAGGGAACACTCCTGAACTCCTGGTGGGAATGTGAATTGGTACAGCCACTATGGAGAACAGTATGGAGGTTCCTTAAAAAACTACAAATAGAACTACCATATGACCCAGCAATCCCACTACTGGGCATACACCCTGAGAAAACGATAATTCAAGAAGAGTCATGTACCAAAATGTTCATTGCAGCTCTATTTACAATAGCCCTGAGATGGAAACAACCTAAGTGCCCATCATCGGATGAATGGATAAAGATGTGGCATATATATACAATGGAATATTACTCAGCCATAAAAAGAAATGAAATTGAGCTATTTGTAATGAGGTGGATAGACCTAGAGTCTGTCATACAGAGTGAAGTAAGTCAGAAAGAGAAAGACAAATACCATATGCTAACACATATTTATGGAATTTAAGGAAAAAAAATGTCATGAAGAACCTAGGGGTAAGACAGGAATAAAGACACAGACCTACTGGAGAACGGACTTGAGGATATGCGAGGGGGAAGAGTGAGCTGTGACAAAGCAAGAGAGAGGCATGGACATATATACATAAGGTAGATAGCTAGTGGGAAGCAGCTGCATAGCACAGGGATATCAGCTAGGTGCTTTGTGACTGCCTGGAGGGGTGGGATAGGGAGGGTGGGAGGGAGGGAGAGGCAAGAGGGAAGAGATATGGGAACATATGTATAACATTCACTTTGTTATAAAGCAGAAACTAACACACCATTGTAAAGCAATTATACTCCAATAAAGATGTTAAAAAAAAAAAGAATCTCTGGGGATATAAACTAGACATCAGTAGTGTTTCTCAGATGTTAATCTGCATATGAATCACCTGGGTATTTGTTAAAATACAGATCAATTCAGTGGGACCTGGCTGAGTAAGGCCTGTGATTCTTCATGTCTAGCAAGTTCTCAGGTGGTGGTGCTGATGTTGCTCGTTTGGAACCTTACTTTGAATAGCAAGGCTCTATCTAGTACAGGGTTTTTCAACAGCAGCAGTGTTGACATTTCAGACTGGTTAATTCTTTGTCATTGAGTGAGGGGAGGGCTCTCCTTTGCATTGTAGGATGCTTAGCAGCATTCTTGGCCTTTACACACTAGTTGCCAGCAGTAGTCTCCCCCACCCAATCCAGTTGCAACAACCAAAAATATCTCCACATATTGCAAAATATTTCCTGGGGACAAAATTGCTCCCTCTTGAGAACTACTGTGGTTGTCTAACTCTTATATAAGAGGAAACTGAAGCTTGGAATGACTTAATTAAGAGTGGAGAGCTGGTTCTTGTTTTACATTTTTTATTCAAGTAGTTCCCAACTCTGGTGTTTTCTACCACGAGAGGTTTCTTATCATTTTTTGTTTACTACTGGAATTGATAAAATTTTTTTAAAATAATGTATGAGGTTAGAAGCACTTCATATGTTTAAGATGTACAGATGTCTTTCTTGATCTCCAGCTCTTACAACATTGTAGACAAGTGACGTTTATTGCCACCGGGTGGCAGTGAATACCCTAGGTGAGTGGCGGGAACAACCAGGTTTAAGTAGCATGTCATGTTAAGTAAGAGGCATACTTTTTTATTTAAAAATTAAAATGTTTCTGTTCATTAACAAAGCTGTGGTTAGGAAAGATGTTTTGATATGAGTTACATGCTTTTAAAAACTTTACTATGGAAATATTTGAATGTATACAAATGTAGAGAATAGCATAATAAGCGCCCACGTATCTATGATATTACCCAACTTCAATTATTAGGATATGGCCAGTATTCTTTAATCAGTACTCCTTTATAATGTATTTCACCATTTGGATTATTTTAAAGTAAGTCATAGGCATTTCACTTAGGGAACACGCTTTTTAAATACATTTAGGTATGAAGTAAAACTGCTAATCCTAAGCCTGTAATTCTTTTTATTTTATTTTTAAAAATTTTATTGAAGTATAGTTGATTTACAGTGTGTTAATTTCTGCTGTACAGCACAGTGACTCAGTTATACATATATGTATTGTTTTTCATATTCTTTTCCATTATGGTTTATCACAGGACATTGAGTATAGTTCCCTGTGCTATACAGTAGGACCTTGTTGTTTATCCATCCTATATATACTAGTTTGCATCTGCTAATCCCAACTCCCAATCCTTCCCTCCCCCATTCCTCCTCCCTCTTGGCAACCACAAGTCTGTTCTCTATGTCTGTGAGTCTGTTTCTGTTTTGTAGATATGTTCATTTGTGTCGTATTTTAGATTCCACATATAAGTGATATCATATGGTATTTGTTTTAGTCTTTCTGACTTCGCTTAGTATGATAATCTCTAGGTCTGTCCATGTTGCTGCAGATGGCATTATTTCATTCTTTTTTATGGCTGAGTAATATTCCATCGTATATATGCACTGCATCTTTATCCATTCATCTGTCGATGGGCATATAGGTTGTTTCCATGTTTTTATTTTTAAGCCTTTAATTCTTGACCAAGGGTAATACTGCTCTTATCCCTAGACTTGTTTAGAATGCTTTTTAATTTACTTTAACTTGCAATTAGACCCATTCCTGGCCTCTGTGGACCACCTTAGAATCAAAAGTCCAAGTACTTCTGGGACTTCCCTGGCGGTCCAGTGGTTAAGACTTTGCCTTCCAATACAGGGGGTGTGGGTTCATTCCCTGGTCAGGGAGCTAAGATCCCATATGCCTCATGGCCAAAGAACCAAAACGTAAAACAGAAGCAATATTGTAACAAATTCAATAAAGGCTTTAAAAATGGTCCAAATTAAAAAAAATCTTAAAACCCCACAGAAATCCAAGTACTTCGTAGGGACTTCAAGGCTGCCGGAGAAAGCTTTACATCAAGGTTGCCGGATGTAATCACAGCTAAGCTATTAAAGCTGTCTTTTGCAGCACTCATGATCAGTTCTTTTAGCTGTAAAATTTAAAAGAAACTAATTATTCCATTTAACCATGCTTCTAACTTTTATTAGCAATTCAGGACACAGTGTTTATTGTAGTAAATTCCTCTTACCTCATTATATAATTCAAATTATTTTCCTGTTCTAAATATTTGGCCTTTTAAGTAATCTTTTCTTAGAGTAGCTATCTTTAGAATCCTAGCTTTTCTACACTCTTGATCGTGCTGTCCCAGGAAGTGAATAACTTAGAATTTCTCAAATAATCCTCCCTCTCAGTAATGTTACTTTGGGACTGACAGTGTTATTTGCATCTTAAAACGATAAAAATGGATTGTTAGTAGTCTAGATAAAATTAGATCCCTTTTAGAGGCATTACCTCTTCTAGAGAAGTAGGTTCTAAATAAGAGTGGTTTTGGGGATGGGAGGAAAAGGAGGAGACATTTACTAAATGCCCGTGATATGCCAAGGACAATGCTTCATTCTTTTATACCTCTATGATTATGTTTAAAAATAGGCTTAAAAAATTGGTGGTATTTTATTTTATAGAAGAGGAGGCATGTTCAAGGATTAGGTAATTTATATAACTAATAAGCATTGAATTTGGTATCTTCCCACTATGCCATACTAGCTCTGAGAGCACCAAAATTTTTTTCAAAGGGTAGGATGTTTAAAAATTAAGATTTCCTGCAGAGATAAAGGAAATGGGTTTCAAGTTTTTTAGACCAAAAAAAATTATGTCATTTAATGACCGTAGCCTAAAATAATTATTAAGTACCCTGGCAAGCTCAGTACTATGGTAATACTGAGGGGATTAATCCCTCAGTGGATTTAATCTGGTGACTTACACAAATCAGTAGTGGTACAACACAGTTTATGATAAAGTGACAAATGATTAAAAATACTTTAGGGGTCAGGGTTGTGGGGAAAATAATACTTTAGTGTATATACTAAAGAATATACTTTAGTGTAATAGGAATAGATTTTAACAAAGCTATAAAATTCATCTGCCCTGTCTCTCTAACTGAAAATTTTATACTTTCCCATTTGAAAGTTTTTGGAAGAGTCTTAATTCAATTAATTCCTTCCCAATTCCACTTCTTTTGTAGTATAAAATTCTAATATTTGAATATCTTGAATATCTTTGAATATCTAATATTTGAATATCTACTACCTTCCTTTTTGTTAAGAATTTCTTATTCGATCAAGTCAGCCTTGAATTTTTCTTGATATATTTTGCTGAAGACTTGCTTCTCCTGATTCTAGAGCTGGCAGGCAGCATTCTAGAGCAAGACTCTCTTTTCCTGATGAACTATATAAAAGCTACTGTAGTGCACTCCTTCCGCTTCTTTTTTTAGTTTCATTTTGTGCATGCTTTTGAATAAGGTAATTCAATTAGTAAATTCATGAATCCTTAGGATCTGTGGATTGTTGTTTTTCCTTTTGTGCCCACTTTGTGGCCGTTTTGTTACTTCTACTTACCTGCATTTAAATGTGCAAAGGTAGGGGAAAGGTATAGAATTTATTCTTCTTAGCATAGTTGAAAAAAGTGATCAGTTGTTAAGAGGTAGATTTTCTTTTGGAAATAACATTGATAAGTTAAAATAACAAATAGTGCTCAAATCTGTAATGCCCTGTCTTTTCCTTTTTTTTTTTTTTTGTAAGGAGACTTTCTTCCTAACATGTTATTAACTCTTGATGTGGTTTTGCTGCCTGTGTACTTAGGTTTCATATTTAGTGTGTGCTTTAAATTTAACTTTTAATTTATTTCAGGGTCTTATTTTTGTGGTAGATAGCAATGATCGTGAAAGAATTCAGGAAGGAGCAGAAGAGCTGCAGAAAATGGTGAGAATAGTTTTTAAATTTATCATTTCCAAGATATGTTTTTCTGGGTGATAGTGGTGGTGTTAGTGGTCGGTACATTTTAACTGTAATTTGATTACATAAATCAACTTTTTAGAGCTAGAAAGAACCTTGAAAAACTATATATTATCACAAGTTCTTAAGACTGCAAATAAAAATCTCCTGTAGAGCTTTTAAAACAACTCATGGATGAGCAGTTACTTCAGTAAGTTGGGAGGAAGGCCCAGTTTGTTTGTAGAATGCTCCATGGGTGATTTTGATGCATATCTCTGGTTGAGGATTTTTACTTTAGTCCGGTCTTTTATTTTCTAGTTATAAAATCTCCAGTTTTGAAGCTTTTGTGACCTAGGAATCCTGGTTCAAATCCCTTGTTCCCAAGGTCATTGGGTTCAGTTTTCTCTATACTATACCTATAAAATATACTTCAAAATGTTACATAATAGCAACCATGGTAAAAGAATTCCACCTAAGGCATGTGGCATTTTGGTTGATGGTGGCATTTTGGCCTTGCCAAATATTGGATAAATGTTTTCATATGTTCATACTGTTAAAAATCCTGAGGGGGAAAATTGTTGAGGAACTTTGCTAGAGGAGCGTTGTCATGGTTTCAGACTTGTAGGTGTAAAATATTTACTGAAATATTCTCATTCAGTGCTCCTAAGACTGGAGTGCAGTTTGTAAAACCATTGTGCCAGTATATGTGTAACTGGTGCTTTTTTTGTCTCCGTTAACTATTACCCCTTCTACTCTTTTTTTTATTTTGTAAACCGCTTTATTGAGATATAGTTCACATACCATAACTTCACTCATTTGAAATGTACAAGTCAGTGGTTTCTGGTATACAAAATTGTACGATCATTACCACAGTTGAATTTTAGAACATTTTCATCACCTCCAAAAAGAAATCCTATAACTATTAGCATTTGTTCCCCATTCCTTCCCCCATTCTACCCTACCTGCATAAAATATGTGGTCTTTTGTTACCTTTTTAAACTTTTTGTTTCTTTTCACTTAGCATAAGTTTCCAAGTGTTGTGTCATATATCAGTATTTCATTCCCACCGGCTTCTGCTCTTGGTATAATTCTTGTATTTTACATGATACTACTAATGCCCTAATCACTGTATTGTTTTCCCACTGTCGTTTGATCCAACTGGCTGGAAAGGATAAAAGTCCAAAAAGAATCATCGTCTAAGTATGTTTACTACTGAGTACCATAAGATCCTGCCATAAATGTTTATTCCCATGTGTGTTTCTGGTCCTTGCCAATCCTGACCCTCCATGGATTATCATCAAGACTGAATGAATGATTTACCTTAATGGAGTATAGGATGATTGACTTGGAAAATAGTTTTGCTTTACTTGAAGGTGTATGATTATTGATTTGATGTTTGATAATGTATTTAATGTTGAATAAATGATGTACATACGTAGGAAGCCTGTTTTACTTAGTTTGTTACAATAATTGGATTCCAGTTTGGTAGTTGTTAATGTCTTTATTTTCAGCTTCAGGAAGATGAGCTGCGAGATGCTGTGTTGCTGCTTTTTGCAAACAAACAGGATTTGCCGAATGCTATGGCCATTAGTGAAATGACAGATAAATTAGGTCTTCAGTCTCTTCGTAACAGAACAGTAAGTTTTTGGAGTTTCATATTAATCTCCTGACTATTAGATTATTAGCATAATTGTTTAAGCTGATATTTAGTTTAAACATTTATTAGTTAATTGTCCCCTTTGAAATAGATGATGAGCACATCATTTAAAAAACTACAGGAGGGCTTCCCTGGTGGCGCAGTGGTTTAGAGTCCGCCTGCCGATGCAGGGGACACGGGTTCGATCCCTGGTTGGGGAACTAAGATCCCGCATGCCTGGCAGCACAGCCAAAAGCAAAAAACAGAAAACACTACAGTAAGAGACTCTTGCTTATATAAAAATGAGCCCTTTCAGGCTTTATTTCAAACCTTTGTAAATGTTGTATTCAACTTTAAAGTACGTTGATATCTTCTCCATTCTTAAACTTTTTAATATATATCCTTTAAGGATCCAAAGGTTTTAAATATCTTTATTTCGTTTGACTTTTGTTAACATTTTTTATTTTTTATTTTTTTGTGGTACGCGGGCCCCTCACTGTTGTGGCCTCTCCCGTTGCGGAGCACAGGCTCCGGACGCGCAGGCTCAGTGGCCATGGCTCACGGTCCCAGCCACTCCGCGGCACGTGGGATCTTCCTGGACCGGGGCACGAACCCATGTCCCCTGCATCGGCGGGTGGACTCTCAACCACTGCACTACCAGGGAAGCCATAGCAGCCATATTTTAGATAATATTTTGTACTGTGTGTGTGGTAGCACTAAGAGCTTGTGGAGGGACCTGTAATTATGATGTTAAACAAGTTTTGAGTTTAAAATTATAAAAAATATCTACTTGCTCTCCAATAGCTTTACCATTTGAGATCAGTGGTTTAAATATTGGCGAAATGCAATATATTGTTTTATTTATAAAGATGATATCACAAACTATTATTACGGTTTGTGCCTTACAGTAGTTTTTCATTAACTTGTCAACAAGGTGAAACTGTGGTGTGGCAATAACTGTATACACTATTTAAGATGTCCCAGCCCAATTTAAATAAGACAGACTGTAAATGATGCAGTTTTCCATGCTGTGAGGATATGAATTCATGCCTTTTTCCCAGCCTTCTAGGTTATTGGGGTCCTTGGTATTAAAGTAATAATTGGCAGCATATGGTAGACTTGAAGTGACTTTGCAACATTAAAGCAAGGTCTTTATTTTAAGGCAAAATAAAACTGGTCAGTAAAGAAAATTAATAAACCATCCCTAAAAGGTAATTAAATTGCTTTCTAGGTCTTTTTCTTGGTATTTGAAACTTTTCATGGCATTTCATACAGTTACTGAAGATAATATTCATAAACATTTTAAAGATTGGAACTTGTGGGGGTACATGAGACTAAAGATAGTGAAACTCCCGAAAAAGCTTGCCTCTAAAATATCAATAATCCCTACTCTTTCAAAATTTTGCCTCTTCTACTCTGAACTTAGTTTTGTGGGAAACAAGAGCATCATAAGGACCAGGTGGGTAGTTTATTAGTTACTAATCTTCCCATGAATTTTCTTTTCAGATTAAGTAGTAGTTGGTTAAATGTAATGAATGGGTAGTAGTAGCTTTAGATATGAGAGGAGTTTTGTGAGAAGCAAGAGGTGGGAGAACAGTTCTAATCTATACAGTTACTGAGATCATTAAATACAAAATTAATCATTTGTGAAATATACTTTTAACACATTTACAACTTTAGTTCCTATGGCTTTATGTATTTTTCCTTTTTCTCTATACATTTATGGCACCTGCTCACTAATACCCCTGGAAAATAATTTTCTGAGTAAGGAATTTTAAACACTGGTTATATTAATTAAGTGTTTTCTCATTGTCCTTTCTTTACAGTGGTATGTTCAAGCCACTTGTGCTACACAAGGAACCGGTCTGTATGAGGGACTTGACTGGCTGTCAAATGAGCTTTCAAAACGTTAAATGAAACTGGATATCTAACCAAGGACATGTTTGATAGAATTGGTCTAGGCTTGTTACAACAAAATTAGTTTGCATCTTGGTTTTTAAACAATATGTGGGACTGGTTTGGGCAGAATATTACAGCGTTTAAACTTATTTTGTTGCCAATTATTGTTTACCAAGTATAATGTTGCCATTTAGCAATATGCTTGGTTTTAAAGAGATTCTCTTAACTTGGGGAAAAAAACTGTCCTCTTTTAATTTTACTTCCCTTAAGCCTAAATGCCTGGACATAGCTAATGTGACACCTTTAAATAAATCCATTTTGAATGTTTTTTTGAGCCCACAGCAAATAATGTTTTAAAGTTATCCCCTTGCTACTTTACTGATACGTTTATCATTCCTGGGACAGTCTGCTGATTTAAAAAATGTAGCATTCCATTTGTATTTATTTTTCTCCCTTGCCAAAAAAGATTTTTTAATACTGCTTGTACCAGCCAGGGAAATGCTCCAAAACACTATTCAGATCTTTTGCACTGAGGAACTTATATTTCCCTCCCATTATTAACTCCTGGCTTCCATCAGCCAAGCTTACCTTGGTGTGGTTTGGATTTGATAGCTAATTAGTTCTGTGCTAGTTGCAAAGAGTTCATATTGAGATGATTTTTAATACTCAGCAGATTGTCTTCCTTTATATTGTATCTTTTTTATGTTGCATGTTGCTTTTGGTATCAGCCTGACTCTTGGCCCAGTATATGATAGTTCTGCTGATGTTTTATTGTTTGTTGGTGAACATGTCTTCATTAAGAGTTTTGGAAAACTCATCAGACTCAATAAGTTTTCTTCATAACCCATTTGGAATTATTCCTAATAAAATGATAAAACATGTAATGGTGTTTGTTTTTCTTGAGTCTTGAAGATGTTTGAAATAGATTTTTCTTAGTTGATTTGCATATATTACATACTGTGAACAATAATAAAGATCCCAGTGAGTTTATTTATTGTTTGAATTGGAAATAAAATGTGGGTTGCTATTGTGTGTAACAGAGTGAGGAGCAATTTCAAGAATTTAGTCTTCTTTGATAAAATACCATTTTGATGCTGTACATTTCTAAAGTCAGATCAAGAGTAAAAAGCTGTAATAAAATGAACTGCTCCCAAAGTATGTATGCATGTGTTTGTTTCACAGCTTAACATTCGTTTAAAAAAAAATTCAAGTGTTTTTTGTATCTCGTAATACATAGACGGTTAGTGATGCTGCTCTCCTGTGTAGGAGAACAAAGTTCACAAACACTTTTCTTTTTTAGCTTCACAAATTTCAGAACTTCTGCAGAAAGTGACTAAATCTTTGTCATAGGGTAGTACCTCATGAATTACGTCTGTTAATTTCTTAAGAACTCAACTTGGTAACCTTATGAGTAACTTAGTTTTTGTCTGTAATCTAACGTTTTATGTATTTCATAAACCTTGCATTTTTATGATTATTAATGGCTTAGATTTAGATAAATTTATGGATTGGAATCTTGGTTTCAAAGCCAATACATGCTTGTAAAATAATGTGTATATTTGAATTGTAAAAAAAACAAAACAAAAAAACTACTGGACAAAGCAAAAGGAATTTAGAATTAAGTAGTTGGTGATTGTGAAACAGGTTACTGGGAGAAAGTGTATGCTAAACTTGTGTTATTTCATGTAAGTGCATCTTCTCTAGCCCACTGGATGAATTCTTCCTTCTTCCCTCCAAATAAGAAAGGTCTCATTTCTTGGATAAAACTAAGATAAGGGTATATAGTATGTGTGGTTTTTATGGGGTTCAACTAGGGGATACAAAACTTCAGAGGTTCAATGATAGGATCATAGTTAAATTACCATTGTTGTATTAATTTTTAAAAGACTAAACCAAGTAAGTCAAAGATGCTTTCATGAACTCTGAAGATAGAATAAAGAGAATCCATATAATCTTACTTTCAAGATATGGCAGCTCTTACTACCATTGTTGGAAATGACTGCATTAGGAATCTAAAATTGCCTAATTTTTGCTAAATGGGTTAAATAAAGATTTGCAAGATTGCTTGTTCTTTTTTATGTTTTAAAGAAAACATTAACTTGGTGATTTGGCATGTTTTTTGTTTGTTTGTTTTTTGTGGTACGCGGGCCTCTCACTGTTGTGGCCTCTCCTGTTGCGGAGCACAGGCTCCGGGTGTGCAGGCTCAGCGGCCATGGCTCACGGGCCCAGCCGCTCCACGGCATGTGGGATCTTCCCGGACCGGGGCACGAACCCGTGTCCCCTGCATCGGCAGGCGGACTCTCAACCACTGCGCCACCAGGGAAGCCCGATTTGGCATGTTTTTACCCCAAGGAGTTATTCTTTTTCTTCAGTCCTGGTGGTAGTTCTTTGTTTTTGTTTTTAAATTAAATTGAGAAGTTCCATTTTTTTCCAAGTAGAAGTGAGTAAATGCTTTGGGGAAAAGTGTAAATTGAGAGATAATCCCTAGAATGCCTTTCACTGTGTTTTAACATTCTTTGAAAACAATGCAAACTTATAAAATCACTATCACTGTCCTAATTTATTGACATGATCAGTACTCTTTTATGAAATACTTGACATTATATTCATTGCTTACTGTTTACACAAATGTTAAATGTAGTGTTGATCAATCAAAAAGAGGTCTCTGTGACCCTCCTGTATTATACAGAACAGTTGATTATACCCACAGATTAAAAAATACTCTGTCAAATAATTGTTAAGTATGTTAACAGAGAAGCTGAAGAGGGATTGTGGTTCCCTTAAAGGCTGACTAGCAGCATCAGAGTTGAGGATAGAACCATTTTCTGTTTTCTGTCCCTCTGTTAATAGGCTTTTTTGTTGTTGTTGTCCATAATATTCCCCATTGTCTTTTTTCTCAAATCATTCAGTTGCTTTTCTGTGGTGGTATTTTGTTACATATTTGCTTCCATGGATTCCCCCCTTTACCTTATATATTCTTCAATGAAAATAAAACGTAAGTGAAATGTTAATCTTCCAGAGTATCAGTGTCTCATTTACTGAGACTTCATTTTCATTAGTGTATACACAGAATTATCTCATATGTAGTAATAATTATTTCCAGATATTTACTGGGATCAAACTGCATGTTTTTTTTTTTTTTTTTGGCCACGCTGCACAGCATGTTGGATCTTAGCTCCCCAACCAGGGATCAAACCCAAGCCCCCTACATTGGAAGGGTGGAGTGTTAACCACCGGACCACCAGGGAAGTCCCCAAACTGACTTTTAAAGTCCATGCGATGTGTAGTGATGTCCTCACTTTCATTTCTGATAATGGTAATCTGTATCCTCAGTCTGGCTAGAGGCTTATCAATTTTATTCATCTTTTCAAAGAACCAGCTTTTGGTTTAGTTGGTGTTCTCTATTGATTTCTTGTTTTTAATGTCATTGATTTGTGTTTTTTTTTTTTTTTTTCTTGGCTGCACTGCGTGTCATTCAGGATCTTGGTTCCCTGACCAGGAATTGAACCTGCCCCCTGCAGTGGAAGCGCGGAGTCCTAACCACTGGACTGCCAGGGAATTCCCACATTTAAGTGTTTTTGAATTATGTTTGGAAAACTGGTTGGCTATTAGGAAAGATTTTCCCTCTTGAGTTGGTTGCCATGTGGGTCTTATGATAAACCAGTAGTACAAACTTTTATCTTTCATTATATATGGGTTTTGGTTTTGTCTCAGACTAGTTTGTAGGGAATTTCTGCCTGTATTTCATAGCTGGAGAATGTGAGATCTAAAGGTGTCAATTTCCACCAGGGCGATTTTCCCACAGTAGTGTTCTTTGGACTTATCCCCCTTATATTATGTTGCTCAGAGATCTACCTTTGGACTGAAACCACCACATTTTGATGACTCAAAAATGTCAGCAACCAGTAAAATTCTTGAAAATTTGAAACAACTGATTTTAGTTTCTAGAATTTTAAAGAACATCACATAGCCAGAAATGATTTGTTCACTAATGAATTATGAACTACCAGTGTGTATGTCTGTAGTGGCAACTGTATAAGAATTCATTTAGGGCTTCCCTGGTGGCACAGTGGTTGAGAGTCCGCCTGCCGATGCAGGGGACGCGGGTTCGTGTCCCGGTCCGGGAAGATCCCACATGCCACGGAGCGGCTGGGCCCGTGAGCCATGGCCGCTGAGCCTGCGTGTCCAGAGCCTGTGCTCCGCAACGGGAGAGGCCACAGCAGTGAGAGGCTCGCATACCGCAAAAAAAAATAATAAAAAAATAAAATTAAAAAAAAAAAGCATTTAACAGGATAATATGTTCTGTAATAGTAGTTTGTCATTGATAACAAAATTTTCAGGATGTTAATTCCTATAGCAAGAACTTGTAACATCGTAAAATGTGGTTCACCGGAGTTACTACTTTCCATATTTTATAATTAAATGTACTAAAAAAATCTAAATGTAATAGAAAAATTCAATCACAGAGATGGCTTTAAACACTTAAACATTTCTGAATAACACTTTATTCTAGCTCATATACAAGGACATTTTGGTATGCTATTTATACAGTTTTCTTAGTGTTCCCTACATTTGGACTAACCATACTAACATATCTATATGCTAGAGATTTGACCAAAGTATATGCACTTCAAAATAATATTCTATATTCTAATATTCTGAAATGCCTGTGTACAATCTGACCATTGTTTAGTCAGCAAATATCAAATTTAAAGTGTCAGGATGTGGAATGTTTGATAAGTGTTTAGAATTTTTCTGACCAGAGTTCCATCTAGCTAGCTGTGGTGTTAATACAGGACCTGTATGTTTTTCTCATGGGCATGAGGATGTCATGTTACACTTTTTTCTTTTATGTTTCTCAACTTTTTTGCTTAAACTTTTTCTCTCAACTTACTGTAGTAAGTCCTGTCAACATGTTTGTTTGAAAGCAAACCAAAACCAAATATTAAAACGGAAAAAAAAATTTCAAAAGAATCAGATTCTGGCTTCGATATATTATTTCTATATTTGCAAACTGATGTTAAAAAATGCTTTCAAGATGCTTTTTAGGAAGGCACAATTTGGTAGCATCAATTTTTCACTTACAGCCTTTTCTAAACAAGATCCCAGGAAACTGCCACCCTAATTTTTCCGGCACGTACTTTTAAGCACTTCAAGGTTCAATCTGAAGTGCAAGTAAAACCCTCTCATTCTCAAAATTACTAAGAGTAAACAATACATTGGATAGTGAGCAGAATATGAAAATACAGGTTACTTTGTCAAAAGATGAAAGTTCTTATGGTATCGGGTTAGAGAGTAAACGTGGAACAAAGGCCTTCATGACTGGAAAATCAGAGCTCTTGAAGTGAGCTCTAGCTATCTAAGCTTAGAAGTTAAATGCAGGAAAACGAGAACATTTTGGTTCTTTTGAACAAGAGCGCAACAGCTAAAACATTAAAAATAAGGTATGGTGATAATTGAGTTAGAAAAGCTCAGTTACTACTCTAGGCTAGACTCTAATCAGTAAAACTATACTTTGTAATTTTCAAGAGTTTGGCTTCATATTTAAAATTTTTTTTACAGTATGTAATTACATATACAGTGTTCGGTAACTCAAACTATAATGCTCAAGTCTGTAAGAAGTTTATTCGAGAGATGCTCAAAAGCCCCACTACTACTCTCCCTTTCTCCTATTTAGAAAAAAAACAATTTTGAAAATACTTGTAGCACAGAAATGCTCCATGGTTCATCCACAACTGCAAGCCCGTATCAATAGGCAGTTTCTCATATCTAATGTATTGTGTTATAGTCTAATATATGTCAAATACCCTGTTGATTTATGAACATTTTCCATGGGCAAGGGTGTTAAAGACAACAGGATCAAGTTGACGATGTTATTGTTCACTTTAAATAGTAAATTGTGCTTGCATACTGAAAGTTAAAATGAGCTGCAAGTAAGAATGGGAATATAAATATGTCCATTTGTACCATACACTAAAAATTAAAATCCTAAGAGAATGAAGATGCCTTATGATAACTGAAAAATGAAAGATGAGAAGCAATAGGAATTGGTAATGGTATATTTTAATTTTTTGTTAAAGCTCTGAAGTTGTATTAAATTGCTAACCAAATTGAGGTAGAGGTAGACCCTAATGTTATTCCTTCCATATGTCAGAATAAGCCTCTCACTTTAACTTGTATGCGCTTCCCCCTAATTATATATACATGATTTAATTTGAAATGTGTTATGATAGAAAAATTACAGGATCATTCAAATGGTTATTTTTTTTACAAAATTCTTAATTACTAGTAAAAAAAAGTATAAAAAGTACCCAGTGTTCTTCTTGCTAGTCATAAATATATTTGTTTTCCTCCAAGTGTAGAAAAAAAAGGGTAGAGAAACTATGTTATGCAACCATTATGATAGTCATGTAATGAAGACACTAGAACATAACTCGCATGGTAAGAATATTTTACCTTAGTGCCTAGTTTTCCTCTTTGAAGGTTACACATAGCTTTGATTCATATTAAATTTCCTACTAAAGCAGATTTAAATTCCATCAGACACAAATCTATTTCCATTTTAAATCACATACAAGTGCTAAGTGATCAGAGGGATGGGAAACACTAGGTAAGGCCTGGTGGGTGGTAACTTCTTCATGAGTAGGTAATGGAATCACCTGTTCAACCTCTAAAGCATTTAAGTCCATGAAAATGTAATCCAGACATCCATGAAAGCCACCAACGTAATTTGTGTAAGCAGGTTCACCACAAGCACTTTTCAGTTTGAAGAAATGGGTAAGAGACATGTTGCATCGTTCCTCTTCCCCATTGGAAGTCCAGTCTTCATGATCCTCTGGAATATTGCCACTGATGACAAAGTGATACATTCCTGTTGATGGGGTACTATTAAAGTCCCCACAAAATATAACTGGTATGCTGGGATACAGATCACAAGAGACGTGTCTAATGTGAGCCAAGGCTACTGCCATTTGAATGAGACGAATGTACCCACCTATGAATATAAAAAACATTAATGTTAAGTACTTTCTAAAGTTGCCTTTAAGTTAAAAAAAACAAAGAAATTAAAAAACAAACCACAGTATCTGGGTGACATTCAAGATATGTATTTGTATGTGTGGGGAGGAAGTGGATGAAGGTGGTCAAAAGGTAAAGCTTCCAGTTATAAGATTAATGGTATTGGGGATGTAATATACAACACAATGGCTATAGTTAACACTGCTGGGTGGTATATTTGAAAGGTGCTAAGAGAGTAAACCCCAGAAGTTCTCATCACAAGGAAAAAAACCTTTTGGGGGATATTTATATGAGGTAATAGATTTTAACTAAACTTATTGTGATAATCATTTTGCAATATGTATAAGTCATTATGCCATACACCTTAAATTGTATAGCGCTGTATGTCAACTATATCTCAATAAAACGCAAAAAAAAAAGATGTATTTGTGTAAAACAGCTTTTACCGACGTTACATTACCACGTTCAAGCCACTTGAGAAAACCAATAAAACTTACCTTTGGGGTGCCAGTAGAGATGGGTATTAGCAACACATATCTTTTGAGAAGAGTCCTTTGTAGACTGAAGAACAGAAACCTAAAATAAACAGAAAATGCCAAGTTCAGATGCTATTTCCCAATCTGAATTTTTAAAAAATCTAAACGTATATGATGAACTGACACTTTATTCCATATGCCTCCCTGCTGATGAAGTATGATTGAAATTATGAAATTTAATTTTAAGTTTTGGAATATAAATGAATGGGATTCAGCATAACATTTTAGTAACAGTCCAATACACAGAGGTAGCATGAATACATTTTAGATGACAACACTAAGGTTGGAGCCCGTGTTTTTCTGTGGGTAAGCGTGGGCTTTGTAGTCAGGCAGAACTCGCTTTGAATACCCACTCTACCATTTACAGCAGTGAGACCTGGAGAGGGACACTTCTTTTTCCTAAACCAGCTTCATCATGAGTAAAAAAGAGACAATATCATCCACCTCAAGGAGGACATTTAATTGTGTGGATTCAATTAAATAAGCTTACTCAGAGGTGCATGAGACACAGTAGGTGCTCAAAAAATGGCAGCTGCTCTTCTTACTATGAACAAAACCAACTACCTAAAAACTCTGGACAACAGAGTTTTAGAATAACATCTATAAAATGGGAACATTAGGATTACTATGAGCCAAAATTAAAATAACAGCTAATATTTACGGAGCACTTTGTACAACATACCAGAGACTTAAAATTTAAATTCTTTAAAATGTGTCAAAACAGTGTTTGGCAAGTAGTAAGAAAATATTAGCTATTAAATTATTGTATTTAGCTAAACACTAAATCATAAGCACTATGAAAAGTTCCTGTTTGTCTTGTTCAAGGCAACCTGTAGTGTGCCTGGCGCATTACAGGTACTCAATAAGTATCTGCTCGATGAAGGAAGGAAGGAAGGCTAAATTACGTGCTTAAGATACAAGAGCAAACACCTTTCAGTAAAATCTGGACTGTTTCTTCTCTATAAGCACCCCCGGCCCCGGCGCCCCTTCCAGAACGAGTATGTCGAGACTGGCGGAGTTACTCTACCTGAAGTACAGAAGATCTCTGGAGCACCCTCTCCTGCGCTGATGGGTACAAGGCCAGTTTCTCCAACAGTTCTTTGTGAAGTGGGTCAGACTGCAGGGCTTCATGGAAAACAATGTCATGCTGGCTAAGGAGGCTGAACTTGGACTTCCGGTAGAAAGTGGCCAGGCCTTCGTGCTGCTTGATTCGAAACACGCCCTCCAGCCCAAAGGCCTCCAGGGCCGGCACCAAGCTGTCTGTAAACACGTTGCGGTCAACTTCCTGCAAACAGATGAGGTCGGCGTTGTAGCCCGTGAGTTCTTTTTGGATAAGGTTCTGGCGGTAGTCGATTTCCAGGGCGTAAGGGGCACAGTACGGGTACAGGACCGTCCGCGAAAACTCAGTCTGGGCGTATGTGTCGGCCAGGATGTTGTAGGAGACAGTGCGGATGAGAGCGTCGTCCGTCACCTTCTTGGTGTACAGATGCCGGTGGTCAAAGGTGCAGGTGCCGGGCCCGGCCTCCACTGGACACACACTTTCCAACTCCCGGCTTGGCCCGAAGCGCTGCCCATTGCCTGGGGTGCAATGAAGTTTGAGCCGTAGCCCGATGTCGGCATTGGACGGGGTGTAGACGCGCTCGTCCACACCCGTCTCAGTCCAACCAGGAGAGGGCGAAGAGGGAGACAACGATGAGGGGCCTCCGCCCTCAGGTTCTGTCGCGCCGGGTTTGGTTTCCTTGTACCAGCGGAAGAGGGAGCCGGCGGGATCCCCAAATTCGACGCCGAGCTTGGGGCACACCGGGAAGCCGGCCATGATGTAGCGCGGCAACTGCAGCTCGGTGAAGGCGGGAGGATTGCGCTCCACCTTGTACTTGACATCGCCGATCTGCAGCACCGCACCGTCCTGCCAGGCGTCCACATTGAGCACGTCTTCAGCCACTGCCTCCTCCCGGTAGTACAGCTTCACCACGGGTTCGCAGGCTGCAGCCGGCTCGGGCCCAGGGCCCGCACAGGACACGCCGCCGCTTGCGTTTGGCCGGTTCTTCCTGCTCTTCTTGGCGGCGGCCGCCTTCGCGTGGCCTTTGAGGGCATTGGTAGCGATCCGGCTGAGGGCCCGACCCAGCGGCTCGCTCTGGTCGCGCTGCATGTTCTTGTGGCTGCCGTCGGCCAGCGCGAACGACAGACTTAGCTTAGGCTCCGAGGGCACACAGCGCACCACAGCGCGCTCCATCGCGCCTGCCACGGTCTCAGTCGCCGCCTCGGCCCGACTGTGCCGCTCCACTGCCGTACGGACCCCACGAAGCGCGGAGCGGGCGCCTGGGAGCCTCCACATGAACCTGGCGGCCCAGAGGCTGACGAGCTCTGAGCCTGGGCGACCGTTAAGCGTCAGGTAGAAACAGAAGAGCCGCAGCCGCCGGTTCCGGAACCCATTCAGTCCCTCAACTTCCGGCCGGCGAAGAGAGGGCGTACTGTGCTCCTGCCACGCACTTTCGCCAGGCCCGCTCACCAGCTCCTTTTTTCCATAGCCACTCGTGTCTCTAATCCATCACAGCTTAATTTTTATCTGCAACCAGAGTCATAAGGCTGGAAAAATGAAGAAAATATAGAAGTTCCAGAGGGAAATATTAGACTCCATGGTTTTATCGAAAGTGCAGTTAGCGGGCGGAAGCGAAGGCGCGCCCAAAACGGAACTGGCTGGGGTGGTGTCACGGGTTTCGCTTCCCCGGCGGAGGCTGGCGCAGTTCCTGGTTGTTAACCCCGTGCCTTCTGGTGGTTCCTGGGGCTTCCTCGCGCGAGGGCGTAGGGAACTCCACCCGGTTTGCCAGCCTGGTTTCGGGTGTGGAAAGTGTTGCTCACTTTTCCACAGCATTCCCGAGGCTGCTCACCCTCTTCCGAGGTGTGGTGGGTTCACCTCAGGCCTAGCCAGTGCCGACGCGCGGAGCAGGGCTTTTGTGGTAGTAACTACGAACGATATATAGTAGCTCCCAGTCAGTGAGCGGTGAGTGTGCTAAAAACGTCTTTTACGGATGTGAGGACCAGAGAGATTAAGTTACCTGCTCAAGACCAAACAGACATTGCTGAATGAATGGCAGGAGACTGAGAATAGCCAGTAAGTAAGAGGATATGAGAAATGTAGCTTCTTTGAAAGCCAAATGAAGAAAGTATTTAAAGAAACAGATTTTGTGTTAAATATAATTAATACTCTGATTAACTGAAGAAAAAAACAACTCTTGAAGATTCAGAGAACAAATTGAGAATTCCCTTCTCTCGACAAGTGATATGTTTGTATGTATTTTCCCGTCTCCTACAACTGGAATGTTTATTTATTGGGTATCTAATAATAAGCCATACCCTTTCCCCTGGCTTACAATAAGAAAAATAAGCCTTTTCTAAAAGAAGGATGAATTTTGCAGTCATTTGAAATGTATATTCCTGTCCTCCCCTCTCCCCACGCAGCAAGTATTTGACAAGGTAACTGGATGCCTGGTGGTATGTATGTAATCTGGGGCTACAGTGTAGGGTAAAAGTCATTACATTGTATCAGTTGGCTTAAGAAAATAAGTCTCAGTACTCCAGTTCATAGTATCATAGTACCCACATTAGCAAATATAAATTTTGAAATGGCACTTCTCTTCATGCATCTTTGCAGAACTCAATCTTAAATAAGCTAAAAGATAAAAGCCCTATTAGGAAATGTGGGAATTCCCTGGCGGTCCAGTGGTTACACCTCGAGGCTTTCACTGCTGAGGCCCAGAGTTCACTCCCTGGTCTGGGAACTAAGATCCTGCAACCTGCTCCGGGAGGCTAAAAAAAAAAACAAACCCTATTAGAAAATGACTCTCCTTCAAGCAAGCTGATCTAATTTAACTCTGTAGCACTGTAGCAGTCTTAATCCGAGTTTGAGACACATGCCTTGAAGTGTCATACTTTCTTTTAGGGTTTTTTTTTTTATATTTAAATTTTTTCAAAGAGTAAAAACATATTTGTAGTGAAAAAAAGGTAATCTTCCCGCCTCTGACTTCTATGCATGCACAAACGTTTATGAATTTATACCCTTCCCCCCACTTTTTGCACAGATAGGAATGTAGTATACCCATGGTTCAGTACCTTCCTCTTTTCATTATCTTACATTATCTTTTGTCAGTTCTTTCAGGAGAAAGTATCTGCAAGTGTTCTGGAAGTTTCACAACTTCCCAAAGAAAGTTTAATCTGAACTCTACAGACTTAAAAATAATAAATGGTGTGTTTATTTTATGAGGCTAAACTGTAGCACAATTATGTATATAAATTATATACATTATATAATTAAAATTTGAGATTACAAGACTGAACCAATACTATGCTTTTCCTCATGCCAAAAGGAGAAGCATCTAATAGAAATCATTTTATTCATCCATTCTCAATTCATACCAAGAAACACAAGCTAACTTTCACTAATCAAAAGTTACGGTTGTTGGAGTTATTTTTATTACTTATACGTATATCTGCAGGAATTAGTGTGTGAAGACAAGTTTCTTGTAATTACCCTCACTTAGTTAATAACATTGGCATAGATCATTAATATACTTTTATCTTTTTTAACTTAAGGTCAACATGAAACTAATTTTGAGGGATAGCACTCAGAAATTTTGAGTAATTTGTTGATATCACTTCAGGGTAATCTATTTTCTCATATATTCAAAATTTAATATATATATATATATTTTTGGCTGCATTGGGTCTTCACTGCGTGTGGGCTTTCTCTAGTTGCGATGAGCAGGGGCTACTCTTCGTTGCTGTGAGTGGGCTTCTCATTGTGGTGGCTTCTCTTGTCACGGAGCACAGGCTCTAGGGCACGTGGGCTTCAGTAGTTGTGGCATGTGGGCTCAGTAGTTGTGGCACACAGGCTTAGTTGCTCCAAAGCATGTGGGATCTTCCCAGACCAGGGATTGAACCCATGTCCCCTGCATTGGCAGGCGGATTCTTAACCACTGCGCCACCAGGAAAGTCCCCAAAATTTAATAATTTCTATTTGCTTTCTGTTTAAGGGAATCAATCTCTTCTATTTATTTGTTTCTTTTTAAATTATTTTTTCCAGTTTCACTGAGATATAATTGATATATAACATTGTATTAGTCCAAGGTGTACAGCATAATGATTTGATATAGGTATATATTGCCAAATGATTACCACAATAAGTTTAATTAACATCCATTATATCAATAGTTACAATTCTTTTTCTTGTGATGAGAACTTCTAAGATCTGTTGTTTGCAACTTTCACATATACTGTAGTCACCATGTTGTACATTATATACCCAGAACTTGTTTATCTTATAACTGGAAGTTTTTACCTTTTTGATCACCTTCATCCACTTCCTCCATCCATCCCTCCCCCCACACCAATCTGTTGTCCGTATCTATGAATTAATTTTTTTTTGATTCCACATATAATCGAAATCATACAGTATTTGTCTTTGTCTGACTTATTTCACTTAGCATAATGCCCTTGAGGTCCATCCATGTTGTCACAATGGCAGGATCTCCTTTTTTATTGTTGAATAATATTCCATTATATATCTGTATCTATATATCTATATCATTTCTATGTCTATATATCTTACATTTTCTTTACCCATTTATCCATCTGTGGACACTTAACATTTAGGTTGTTTCCATGTCTTGCTATTGTAAATAATGCTGCACAGAACATGGGGGTGCAGAGACGTTTTTGGGATATTGATTTCGTTTCCTTTGTGTGTATATATAACCAGAAATGGGATGCTGAATCATACGATAGTTCTACTTCTAATTTTTTGAGAAACTTCTGTTTTTATACTGTTTTCCATAGTGACTACATCAATTTACAGTCCCACCAACAGTGCTATTTGTTTCTTATCTTTTAAAATATTTATCATAATTTATGATTACATTATATATTAATATACTATATAGCATAGTATGTATATGATACAGCTATATCATTTTTTTCATTTTTAAAATTGAGATACAACTATATCACTTAATATAAGTATAATTAATGTTACTGTAACAGCAATCATAAACTTAGTTCGAAGAAAAGAAATTCAGTCAAAGAACTTATGTAAAACAACACAGTTTAGCTCCATAAAGAACTCTTAAGCATATGGACTCATTTCTTTTTCCTGCACTCCCATTCTTAATTTTGAAATAACAATACATAGTTTAAAGCATAGTAAGTTTGTTTCATAAGTTCTCTTAGCATCTTCATCATTTCTATTAAGAAATAGAAAAATCTTTTTGTATAGTATTGGAGAATCATTTTGGTGTCGTTATCCATAAGTGCTTTTATATAATCAAGCCTGGGCTTCCCTGGTGGTGCAGTGGTTAAGAATCCGCCTGCCAATGCAAGGGACATGGGTTTGAGCCCTGGTGCAGGAAGATCCCACAGGCTGCGGAGCAACTAAGCCCATGAACCACAACTACTGAGCCTGTGTTCTAGAGCCTGCGAGCCACAACCACTGAAACCCGTGCGCCTAGAGCCTGCGCTCTGAAATAAAGAGAAGCCACCGCAGTGAGAAGCCCACACACTGCAAAAAAGAGTAGCCCACACACACTGCAACTACAGAAAGCCTGCATGCAGCAACGAAGACTCAACATAGCCAAAAATAAAATAAATAAATTTATATTAAAAAAAACCCTTACCATTGAGGACGATGTTGGCTGTGGGTTTGTCATATATGGCCTTTATTATGTTGAGGAAAGTTCCCTCTATGCCTACTTTCTGCAGGGTGTTTATCATAAATGGGTGTTGAATTTTGTGGAAAGCTTTCTCTGCATCTATTGAGATGATCATATGGTTTTTCTCCTTCAGTTTGTTAATATGGTTTATCACATTGATTGATTTGCGTATATTGAAGAATCCTTGCATTCCTGGGATAAACCCCACTTGATCATGGTGTATGATCCTTTTAATGTGCTGTTGGATTCTGTTTGCTAGCATTTTGTTGAGGATATTTCAATCTACGTTCATCAGTGATATTGGCCAGTAGTGTTCTTTCTTTGTGACATCCTTCTCTGGTTTTGGTATCAAGGTTATGGTGGCCTCGTAGAATGAGTTTGGGAGTGTTCCTCCCTCTGCTATATTTTGGAAGAGTTTGAGAAGGATAGGTGTTAGCTCTTCTCTAAATGTTTGATAGAATTCGCCTGTGAAGCCATCTGGTCCTGGGGTTTTGTTTGTTGGAAGATTTTTAATCACAGTTTCAATTTCAGTGCTTCTGATTGGTCTGTTTATATTTTCTGTTTCTTCCTGGTTCAGTCTTGGCACGTTGTGCATTTCTAAGAATTTGTCCATTTCTTCCAGTTTGTCCATTTTATTGGCATAGAGCTGCTTGTAGTAATCTCTCATGATCTTTTGTATTTCTGCAGTGTCAGTTGTTACTTCTTTTTCATTTCTAATTCTATTGAGTCTTCTCCCTTTTTTTCTTGATGAGTCTGGCTAATGGTTTATCAATTTTGTTTATCTTCTCAAAGAAACAGCTTTTAGTTTTATTGATCTTTGCTATCGTTGCCTTCATTTCTTTTTCATTTATTTCTGATCTGATTTTTATGATTTCTTTCCTTCTGCTAACTTTGGGTTTTCTTTGTTCTTCTTTCTCTAATTGCTTTAGGTGCAAGGTTAGGTTGTTTATTTGAGATGTTTCCTATTTCTTAAGGTAGGATTGTATTGCTATAAACTTCCCTCGTAGAACTACTTTTGCTGCATCCCGTAGGTTTTGGGTCGTCATGTCTCCATTATCATTTGTTTCTAAGTATTTTTTTATTTCCTCTTTGATTTCTTCACTGATCACTTCATTATTAAGTAGTGTATTGCTTACCTCCATGTGCCTGTATTTTTTACAGATCTTTTCCTGTAATCGATATCTAGTCTCATAGCATTGTGGTCAGAAAAGATACTTGATACAATTTCAATTTTCTTAAATTTACCAAGGCTTGATTTGTGACCCAAGATATGATCTATCCTGGAGAATGTTCCATGAGCACTTGAGAAGAATGTGTATTCTGTTGTTTTTGGATGGAATGTCCTATAAATATCAATTAAGTCCATCTTGTTTAATGTTTCATTTAAAGCTTGTGTTTCCTTATTTATTTTCATTTTGGTTGATCTGTCCATTGGTGAAAGTGGAGTGTTAAAGTCCCCTACTATGAATGTGCTACTTCCAATTTCCCCTTTCATGGCTGTTAGTATTTGCCTTATGTATTGAGGTGGTTCTATGTTGGGTGCATAAATATTTACAATTGTTATATCTTCCTCTTGGATCAATCCCTTGATCATTATGTAGTGTCCTTCTTTGTCTCTTCTAATAGTCTTTATTTTAAAGTCTATTTTGTCTGATACGAGAATTGCTACTCCAGCTTTCTTTTGGTTTCCATTTGCATGGAATATCTTTTTCCATCCCCTTACTTTCAGTCTGTATGTGTCTCTAGGTCTGAAGTGGGTCACTTGTAGACAGCATATATATGGGTCTTGTTTTTGTATCCATTCAGCCAATCTGTGTCTTTTGGTGGGAGCATTTAATCCATTTACATTTAAGGTAATTATCGATATGTATGTTCCTAATCCCATTTTCTTAATGTTTTGGGTTCATTATTGTAGATTTTTTCCTTCACTTGTGTTTTGCCTAGAGAAGTTCCTTTAGCATTTGTTGTAAAGCTGGTTTGGTGGTGCTGAACTCTCTCAGCTTTTGCTTGTCTGCAAAGGTTTTAATTTCTCCATCAAATCTGAAAGAGATCCTTGCTGGGTAGAGTAATCTTGGTTGCAGGTTTTTCTCCTTCATCACTTTAAATATGTCCTGCCAGTCCCTTCTGGCTTGCAGAGTTTCTGCTGAAAGATCAGCTGTTAACCTTATGGGGATTCCCTTGTGTGTTATTTGTTGTTTTTCCCTTGCTGCTTTTAATATGTTTTCTTTGTATTTAATTTTTAACAGTTTGATTAATATGTGTCTTGGCGTATTTCTCCTTGGATTTATCCTGTATGGGACTCTCTGTGCTTCCTGGACTTGATTAACTATTTCCTTTCCCATATCAGGGAAGTTTTCAACTATAATCTCTTCAAATATTTTCTCAGTCCCTTTCTTTTTCTCTTCTTCTTCTGGAACCCCTATAATTCGAATGTTGGTGCGTTTAATGTTGTCTCAGAAGTCTCTGAGACTGTCCTCAGTTCTTTTCATTCTTTTTTCTTTATTCTGCTCTGCAGTAGTTATTTCCACTATTTTATCTTCCAGGTCACTTATCCGTTCTTCTGCCTCAGTTATTCTGCTATTGATCCCATCTAGAGTATTTTTAATTTCAGATTGTGTTGTTCATCGTTGTTTGTTTCATCTTTAGTTCTTCTAGGTCCTTGTTAAATGTTTCTTGTATTTTTTTCTATTCTATTTCCAAGATTTTGGATCATCTTTACTATCATTATTCTGAATTCTTTTTCAGATAGACTGCCTTTTTCCTCCTCATTTGTTAGGTCTGGTGGGTTTTTATCTTGCTCCTTCATCTGCTGTGTGTTTTTCTGTCTTCTCATTTTGCTTATCTTACTGTGTTTGGGGTCTGCTTTTTGCAGGCTGCAGGTACGTAGTTCCTGTTGTTTTTTGTGTCTGCCCCCAGTGGGTAAGCTTGGTTCAGTGGGTTGTGTAGGCTTCCTGGTGGAGGGGACTAGTGCCTGTGTTCTGGTGGATGAGGCTGGATCTTGTCTTTCTGTTGGGCAGGTTCACGTCTGGTGGTGTGTTTTTGGGTGTCTGTGGACTTATTAAGATTTTAGGCAGCCTCTCTGTTAATGGTTGGGGTTGTGTTCATGTTGTGCTAGTTGTTTGGCATAGGGTGTCCAGCACTGTAGCTTGCTGGTCGTTGAGTGAAGCTGGGTGCTGGTGTTGAGATGGAGATCTATGGGAGATTTTCACCGTTTGATATTATGTGGAGCTGGGAGGTCTCTTGTAGACCAGTGTCCTGAAGTTGGCTCTCCCACCTCAGGGGCACAGCACTGACTCCTGGCTGCAGCACCAAGAGCCTTTCATCCACACGGCTCAGAATAAAAGGGAGAAAAAGTAGAAAGAAAGAAAGAAGGAAGGAAAGAAAGAAAGGAGGGAGGGAGAGCAGGAGGAAGGAAGGACAGGAAGGAAGATAAAGTAAAATAAAATAAAGTAAGATAAAATATAATAATATAAAGTAAGATAAAATATAATAAAGTTATTAAAATAGAAAATTATTAAGAAAAAAATTTTAAAAAACCCAACCACAACAACAAAAAAAAGGACAGATAGAACCCTAGGACAAATGGTGGAAGCAAAGGTATACAGACAAAATCTCACACAGAAGCATACACATACTCACAAAAAGAGGAAAAGTGGAAAAAATCATAAATCTTGCTCTCGAAGTCCACCTCCTCATTTTGGGATGATTTGTTGTCTAAAGGAGGGAAGGAAGGAAAGAAAGAAAGAAAGAAGATAAAATAAAATAAAGTTATGAAAATAAAAAATAATTATTAAGAAAAAAAATAATTATTAAGAAAAAAAATAAAACAAAACAAAACGGACTGATAGAACCCTAGGACAAATGGTCAGAGCAAAGCTATACAAACAAAATCTCACACAGAAGCATACACATACTCACAAAAAGAGGAAAAGTGGAAAAAATCATAAATCTTGCTCTCGAAGTCCACCTCCTCATTTTGGGATGATTTGTTGTCTAAAGGAGGGAAGGAAGGAAAGAAAGAAAGAAGATAAAATAAAATAAAGTTATGAAAATAAAAAATAATTATTAAGAAAAAAAATAAAACAAAACGGACGGATAGAACCCTAGGACAAATGGTCAGAGCAAAGCTATACAAACAAAATCTCACAAAGAAGCATACACATACACACTCACAGAAAGAGGAAAAGGGGAAAAAATCATAAATCTTGCTCTCAAAGTCCACCTCCTCAATTTGGGATGATTCGTTGTCTATTCATGTATTCCACAGATGCAGGGTACATCAAGTTGATTGTGGAGATTTAATCCACTGCTTCTTAGGCTGCTGGGAGAGATTTCCCTTTCTCTTCTTTGTTCACACAGCTCCTGGGGTTCAGCTTTGGATTTGGCCCCGCCTCTGCGTGTAGGTCGCCTGAAAGCGTCTGTTCTTCTCTCAGACAGGACGGGGTTAAAGGAGCAGCTGATACGGGAACTCTGGCTCACTCAGGCCGGGGGGAGGGAGGGGTACGGACTGCGGGGCGGGTCTGCGGCGGCAGAGTCCAGCGTGACGTTCCACCAGCCTGAGGTGCGCCGTGTGTTCCCTCGGGGAAGTAGTCCCTGGATTCCGGGACCCTGGCAGTGGCGGGCTGCACGGGCTCCCTGGAAGGGGGGTGTGGATAGTGACCTGTGCTCACACACAGGCTTCTTGGTGGCGGCAGCAGCAGACTTAGCGTCTCATGCACGTCTTTGGGGTATGCGCTTTTAGCCGCGGCTCGCACCTGTCTCTGGAGTCCCTTTAAGCAGCGCTCTTACTCCCCTCTCCTCGCGCACCAGGAAACAAAGAGGCAAGAAAAGTCTCTTGCCTCTTTGGCAGGTCCAGACTTTTTCCCCGACTCCCTCCCGGCTAGCCATGGTGCACTAACCCCCTGCAGGCTGTGTTCACACCGCCAACCCCAGTCCTCTCCCTGCGCTCTGACTGAAGCCTGAGCCTCAGCTCCCAGCCCCGCCCGCCCCGGTGGGTGAGCAGACAAGGCTCTCGGGCTGGTGAGTGCTGGTTGGCACCGATCCTCTGTGCGGGAATCTCTCTGCTTTGCCCTCTGCTCTCCTGTTGCTGTGCTGTCCTCCGCGGCTCCGAAGCCTCCCCCCTCTGCCACCCACAGTCTCCCCCCGCGAAGGAGCTTCCTAGTGTGTGGAAACCTTTCCTCCTTCACGGCTCCCTCCCACTGGTACACATCCCGTCCGTATCCTTTTGTCTCTGCTTATTCCTTTTTCTTTTGCACTACCCAGGTACGTGGGGAGTTTCTTGCCTTTTGGGAGATCTGAGGTCTTCTGCCAGCGTTCAGTAGGTGTGCTGTAGGGGTTGTTCAACGTGTAGTTGTATTTCTGGTGTATCTGTGGGGAGGAAGGTGATCTCCGCATCTTACTATTCCGCCATCTTCCCCTCGTCCCCCGGAACATACATTTTGATAATTACCTTAAATGTAAATGGATTAAATTCTCCAACCAAAAGATATAGACTGGCTGAATGGATACCCAAAAAAAAGACCTGTATATATGCTGTCTACAAGAGATCCACTTCAGATCTAGGGACACATACAGACTGAAAGTGAGGGGTTGGAAAAAGATATTCTATGGAAATGGAAATTAAAAGAAAACTGGAGGGCTTCCCTGGTGGTGCAGTGGTTGAGAGTCCGCCTGCCGATGCAGGGAACACGGGTTCATGCCCCAGTTCAGGAAGATCCCACATGCCGCGGAGCGGCTAGGCCCGTGAGCCATGGCTGCTGAGCCTGCACGTCCGGAGCCTGTGCTCCGCAGCGGGAGAGGCCACAACAGTGAGAGGTCTGCGTACCGGGAAAAAAAAAAATGCTGGAGTAGCAATACTCATATCAGACAAAATAGACTTTAAAATAAAGACTGTTACATGAGACAAAGAAGGTCACTATATAATGATCAACGGATCAATCCAAGAAGAAGATACAACAATTGTAAATATTTATGCACCCAGCCTAGGAGCACTTCAGTACATAAGGCAAATGCTAACAGCCATAAAAGGGGAAGTTGACAGTAACACAATCATAGTAGGGGAGTTTAACACCCCACTTTGACCAATGGACAGATCAACCAAAATGAAAATAAATAAGGAAACACAAGCTTTAAATGATACATTCAACAGGATGGACTTAATTCATATTTATAGGACATTACATCCAAAAACAACAGAATACACTTTTTTCTCAAGTGCTCATGGAACATTCTCCAGGATAGATCATATCTTGGGTCACAAATCAAGCCTTGGTAACCTTAAGAAAATTGAAATTGTATCAAGTATCTTTTCTGACCACAATGCTATGAGACTAGATATCGATTACAGGAAAAAATCTGTAAAAAATACAAACACATGGAGGCTAAACAATGCACTACTAAACAAGAGATCACTGAAGAAATCAAAGAGGAAATCAAAAAATACCTAGGAACAAATGACATTGAAAACACGACGACCCAAAAACTATGGGCTGCAGCAAAAGCAGTTCCAAGAGGGAAGTTTATAGCAATACAATCCTACCTCAAGAAACAAAAATCTCAAATAAACAACCTAACCTTACACCTAAAGCAATTAGAGAAAGAAGAACAAAAATAACCCAAAGTTAGCAGAAGGAAAGAAATCATAAAGATCAGATCAGAAATAAATGAAAAAGAAATGAAGGAAACAATAGCAAAGATCAGTACAACTAAAAGTTGGTTCTTTGAGAAGATAAAATTGAAAAACCATTAGCCAGAGTCATCAAGAAAAACAGGGAGAAGATTCAAATCAATAGAATTAGAAATGAAAAAGGAGAAGTAACAACTGACACTGCAGAAATACAAAGGATCATGAGAGATTATTACAAGCAATTATATGCCAATAAAATGGACAACCTGGAAGAAATGGAGAAATTCTTAGAAATGCACAACCTTCCGAGACTGAACCAGGAAGAAATAGAAAATATAAACAGACCAATCAGAAGCACTGAAATTGAAACTGTGATAAAAAATCTTCCAACAAACAAAAGCCCAGGACCAGATGGCTTCACAGGTGAATTTTATCAATCATTTAGAGAAGAGCTAAGACCTATCCTCAAACTCTTCCAAAATATAGCAGAGGGAGGAACACTCTCAATCTCATTCTATGAAACCACCCTGTTACCAAAACCAGACAAAGATGTCACAAGAAAAGAAAACTACAGGCCTATATCACTGATGAACATCGATGCAAAAATCTCAACAGAGTACTAGCAAACAATCCAGCAGCACATTAAAAGGACCATACACCATGATAAAGTGGAGTTTATCCCAGGAATGCAAGGATTCTTCAATATACACAAATCAATCAATGTGATACACCATATTAATACACTGAAGGATAAAAACCATATGATAATCTCAACAGATGCAGAGAAAGCTTTCAACAAAATTCAACAAACACCCATTTATTATAAAAACTCTCCAGAAAGTAGGCATAGAGAGAACTTACCTCAACATAATAAAGGCCATATATGACAAACCCACAGCAAACATCATTCTCAATGGTGAAAAATTGAAACCATTTCCTCTGAGATCAGGAACAATACAAGGTTGCCCACTCTCACCATTATTATATAACATAGTTTTGGAAGTTTTAGCCACAGCAGTCAGAGACGAAAAAGAAATAAAAGGAATACAGGGCTTCCCTGGTGGCGCAGTGGTTGAGAGTCTGCCGGCCGATGCAGGGGATGCGGGTTAGTGCCCCGGTCCGGGAGGATCCCACGTGCCACGGAGCGGCTGGGCCTGTGAGCTGTGACCGCTGAGCCTGCGTGTCCGGAGCCTGTGCTCCGCAATGGGAGAGCCCACAACAGTGAGAGGTCCGCATACCGCAAAAAAAAAAAAAGGAATCCAAGTTGGAAAAGAAGAGTTAAAACTGTCACTGTTTGCAGATGACTCGATACTATACATACAGAATCCTAAAGATGCTACCAGAAAACTACGAGAGCTAATCAATGAATTTGCTAAAGTAGCAGGATACAAAATTAATGAACAGAAATCTCTTGCATTCCTATACACTAATGATGAACAATCTGAAAGAGAAATTAAGGAAACACTCCCATTTACCATTGCAGCAAAAAGAATAAAATACCTAGGAATAAACCTACCTAAGGAGACAAAAGACCTGTATGCAGAAAACTATAAGACACTGATGAAAGAAATTAAAGATAATACCAACTGATGGAGAGATATACTATGTTCTTGGTTTGGAAGAATCAACATTGTGAAAATGACCCTACTACCCAAAGCAATCTGCAGATTCAATGCAATCCCTATCAAACTACCACTGGCATTTTGCAAAGAACTAGAACCAAAAATTTCACAATATGTATGGTAACACAAAAGACCCTGAATAACCAAAGCAATCTTGAGAAAGAAAAAGGGAGCTGGAGGAATCAGGCTCCCTGACTTCAGACTATACTACAAAGCTACAGTAATCAAGATAGTATGGAAGTGGCACAAAAACAGAAATATAGATCAGTGGAAAGGATGGAAAGCCCAGAGATAAACCCACACACATATGGTCACCTTATATTTGATAAGGGAGGCAAGAATATACAGTGGAGAAAAGACAGCCTCTTCAATAAGTGGTGCTGGAAAGCCTGGACAGCTACATGTAAAAGAATAAAATTAGAACACTCCCTAACACCATACACAAAAATAAACTCCAGATGGATTAAAGACTTAAATGTAAGACCAAACACTATAAAACTCTTCAAGGAAAACATAGGCAGAACACTCTATGATGTAAATCACAGAAAAGTCCTTTTTGACCCACCTCCTAGAGAAATGGAAATAAAAACAAAAATAAACAAATGGGACCTAATGAAACTTAAAAGTTTTTGCACAGCAAAGGAAACCATGAAGAAGACGAAAAGACAACCATCAGAATGGGAGAAAATATTTGGAAATGAAGCAACTGACAAAGGATTAATCTCCAAAATATACAAGCAGCTCATGCAGCTCAATATCAAAGAAACAATCCAATCCAAAAATGGGCAGAAGACCTAAATAGACATTTCTCCAAAGAAGATATACAGATTGCCAACAAACACATGAAAGGATGCTCAACATCACTAATGATTAGAGAAATTCAAATCAAAATTACAATGAGGTATCACCTCACTTCGGTCAGAATGGTCATCATCAAAAAATCTAGAAACAATAAATGCTGGAGAGGGTGTGGAGAAAAGGGAACCCTGTTGCACTGTTGGCGGCAATGTAAATTGATACAGCCACTATGGAGAACAGTACGGAGGTTCCTTAAAAAACTAAAAATAGATCCACCATGTGACTCAGCAATCCCACTACTGGGCATATACCCTGAGAAAACCATAATTCAAAGAGTCATGTACCATAATGTTCATTGCAGCTCTATTTACAATAGCCAGGACATGGAAGCAACCTACGTGTCCATCGACAGATGAATGGATAAAGAAGATGTGGCATATACATACAATGAAATATTACTCAACCATAAAAAGAAATGAAATTGAGTTGTTTGTAGTGAGGTGGATGGACCTAGAGTCTGTCATACAGAGTGAAGTAAGTCAGAAAGAGAAAAACAAATACCATATGCTAACACATATATATGGAATCTAAAAAATAAAATTAAATTGTTCTGAAGATCCTAGGGGCAGGACAGGAATAATGATGCACATGTAGAGAATGGGCTTGAGGACACAGGGAGAGGGAAGGATAAGCTGGAACGAAGTGAGAGAGTGGCATGGACATGTATACTCTACCAAATATAAAGTATATAGCTAGTGGGAAGCAGCTGCATAGCACAGGGAGATCAGCTCAGTGCTTTGTGACCACCAGAGGGGTGGGATAGGGAGGGTGGGATGGAGACTTAAGAGGAAGGGGATATGGGGATATATATATACGTATAGCTGATTCACTTTGTTATAAAGTGGAAACGAACACAACAATGTAAAGCAATTATACTCCAATAAAGATGTTAAAAAAAAGAGATACCATTAAGAAAATGAAAAGGCAAGCTACAGGCCAAGAGAATATATTTGCAAATTATCTGATAAACGATTTGTATCCAGAATGTAAAGAACTCTTACCCCTTAATGATAAAAATGGAAATATTCCAATTTAAAAATGGATAAAAGATCTAAATAAACATTTCATCAAAAAAGAAGATATGTTAATGGATAATAAGCACATGAAAAGATATTTAACATATTTGCATTTAGGGAAATGCAAATTAAAACCACAATGAGATACCACTGTATGCCCATTCAAATACCTCGAATGAAAAAGATAGACAATACCAAGTGTTGGCAAGGATGTGGAGAAATTGGAATGCTTATATTTTTCTGGTAGAAATGTATAATCTTTCAACCACTTTGGAAAACAGTTTGACAGTTTCTTAAAAGGTCAAACATACACTTATCATTTATCCCAGCAATTCCTACCAATGAGAAATGAAAATGTATGTTCATCCAAAGATTTGCGCACAAATGTTCATGCAAGGATTATTCACAATAGCCCCGAACTGAAAGCAATCCAAATGTCCATCAACTTGTGAATGAATAAACCAAATATGATATATCCATATAATGGAAGACTACCCATCAGTAAAAAGGAATGAACGTCTCTCACATACTACATATAGATGAACCTCAAACACATTATTAAGTGATAGAAGCCAGACACAAAAGACCACATAATACATGATTCCATGTACATGACATTTTCAGAAGTTGTAAACCTATAGAGACCAAAAGTAAATCAGTGGTTGCCTAGGACTGGAGGTGGGAGTGAGGATTGACTGTTTATGACGTCAAGGGAACTTTTTGCAGTGATGGAAATTTTTTAGAACTGGATCTTGGTAGTGGTTGCACAACTGTATAAATTTACTGAAAAACCCATTGAATTATATACTTTAAAATGGTGAATTCTATAGTATGTAAATTATACCTATTAAAACCTGTTTGACAAAAGATGTACATTGTATTAGTTAGGATCTAATGAGGGAAGCAGAAGATTAAGATTATAACCAGTAGATTATATATATACCCTATATGTATCCATTGTTTGTATGTTTATATATAGGGTTTCTTACAGGGAACTGGCTTATGTAACTGTAGGGGATCATGAAGCAAGTCCACAATCTGTAGGGGCAGGCTGTCAGGAAGGAAAGAGCCAGAAAGGGGAGAGCACCTGTACACCTAGCTGCTGTTTGGAGTCTAACTCAGGGCATGTCTAAAACTTTTTAAAAGGACTTCCACTGACTGAGTGAGACCCACACAGATAATCTCCCTAGATTAACATCAATTTACAGGGGACTTGAATTACATCTGCAAAATCTCTTCACAGCAGCCCTAGATTAGTATTTGATTGAGTAACTGGGAGAAGGTGAGTGCATGATATAATACTGTCCTCCGTTCAGTTCTGTAGTTTAGCCTAACCAAATTGACATGTCAAAAAACCATCACAGAAAGACAAATATCATATGATATTGCTTATATGTGGAATCTGAAAAAATGATACAAATGAATTTATTAACAAAACAGAAATTGACTCACAGACATAGAAAATAAACTTACCGTTACCAAAGGGGAAAGGTGGGGGAGGGATAAATTAGGAGTTTTTGATTAAAATATACACACTACTATATATAAAATAGATAACAAATAAGGAGCTACTGTATAGCATGGGAAACTATACTCAATATCTTGTAATAACCCATAATGGAAAAGTATCTTAAAAAAGAATATATATATATATATATCTCACTTTGCTGTACACCTGAAACTAACACAACATTGTAAATCAACTATATTTCAATAAAATTTTTTAAAAAGACACTGTGACAAAAAAATCACAAGTGTTTTGTTTTCCACAGAAAATAGTTTGTTTTTACAAGCTGGGAGGAATTTCAATTTGTTCATTCACTGACTCAAATGAAATTTCTAGAGGAACAACTGTTTGCTAGACACAATAGTGTAGGCTGTACTCTCATTAAAAAAAAATTCTTTACATGCCGACTGGCACATAGAAGATGCTCAAATATTTGTTGAATGAATATGCCATTAATACACCACCAGGATTTATTTATCTACCAATTTTATTTATAAACATGGTATTTGTGTAGGCTATTATCATTTAGATGGAGTATCCATTGTGCAGCCTCAAATAGCAAAGTTTCACATTTCTCTCTTCATGCATACTCAAAAAATTTACACAGCTTAATCTTCTCTGCCAAAAATTTTCTGAAAGAAGTGCTGTCTAAACAAATACTGGATAGAGAAAAAAGATAAATTAAAATCTTGATTAGTTATAATATTTACAGGGAAGTCGCTATGGGGACACTTGAAGACTTGATCCTCCTTGAGAGTGTTTATATAAATCTATTTTCCAACGGATCCGAATTTCCAGTCTTGCAGTTTTCCACAATTTGAAGATCCTGATTCTGTGCCCTTTCTAAGGGAAGAGAGTTAGGTAAAAAAGTCTCATTCACTGACCCTCCATTTACTCGAGTAATGAATTATTGTTGTGACAGGTAATCCTAATCTGTGGCACTCAGCAACTGCCTCTCCAGGCAACATTTGCCCAGTCTCTCTAGTTGCGACGGCGACAGTTTCTATGGCGACAACTTTGTTTCTACTCGGCAGGCGACTGCCCAGCTCGGCAGGGCGTTCCGGAGGATTCAACCCTGTTTTCTCTCTTCCTTTCACCAGCTCGGCAGGACCCCGTAGGGCGTTCCGGAGGATTCAACCCTGTTTTCTCTCCCGTTCACCATTAGAGAAGTTCATTGAACGTACCCCTCTTATCTGAGCAGCCGGGAAGTAGTGAAAACAATCAGAGAGGTACTTTCTTGTCCTCAGCTTTTATCTTCACCCCTCTCCCAGGGGAGGAGATTTTGAACTGGGCGCCAGCAGAAACTGTCTTTTTCAAGGCAGGAATCGCCAAATTGTGTGGGCATCTGCAGCAAATGCAGTTGATATCACAGTTAATTATTCAGCATTTATATGACATTTTAGATTTCTTATGCACTTAGCATGCCTATTTTTGTTTGGTCATAGTATGGCTTTCTAGGAAGGTAGCAAAACTAAGATACAATAGTGATGTTTAAAAATATTAATGATGTTAAAGTAGCAGCTTTTTGGGGAGAGAGATTATATCTCAACAACTGGATTTTGTTGTTGTTGTGATTTGCTTCTTAGGGAAAATTTGAACTCAAAATTTTAGAACTGTACAGGTATTTAGAGAGCATCTAATCCAGTTCCTTAATTTCAGCCATGAGGAAACTGAAGCCCTCACTCACCGGGAAGTGACTGGCTTCATTTGTTCATAGCAATGAATGGTAGAGCTGTAACAGGAATCCCTGCCCATTTATCTCAACTGCCATCCTTGGGAAAAAGATATAAAGAGGCCTAGAATTTTTGGTATTGATATGTAATGAATATATGGAGGCTAGCTTTTACAATAATGGCTTTACGGACTTTTTCTCCTCAGAGTATATTTTAATCTTTAGGGGACCAAGATGTCAGATACAAACAAAACTGCCATTGCAGCAGAAAAAGAGGCTCTGAACTTGAAGTTACCTCCCATTGTTCGTCCCCTGGAAGACATAGGTGTTGACACACCAGCACAAAGTAAGCTGCTGAGTTACAGAAGATCCAAGGAGCAGCAGAAGACAATTAATCAGTTAGTGTAAGTAGCATATTAGTAAATAATCCTTGTTTGGAATTTGAGTGAAATAATTAGTGTTTGTATTCTCATAAAAAGTTTAACTATTTAGGTTGTTCATGGTCAAAATATCATCTTCAAATTCAAGTAGGAAAACAATTGAAAAAGTAATTGTAATGATAGTAAATGTTATATAGTGCTTATAGTGTTTATTCTAAGCATTGTTTTTATTGTTTTACCTATACTTCTCACAACAACCCTATACGATGGGTACTATTGTTATTTCTATATATAGATGAGTAAACTGAGGTGCAGAGAAGTTAAGTAACTTGCCGAAGTTCTCACAGCTTGAGTTTAGGCCCTGACAGTCTGGTCCTAGAGTTCACATACTTTGAACACCACACTATTCCTCCTTGTGATATATTATAACCATACTGGTCCCTGAAAGTAAGACCAAGTAACTGGGCCTCTACAAATAGCATTGCACTGGAGCAAATACTTAATAAAATACCTTGAAACTACTTGTACTTAAAATTTTTTTCTATACAAAAGAAAATATAGTCTAACATCCTACCCTTTCCGCTCCAATTTAGTGGAAATTAAAACTAATTTAGGTACCAGCTACCAAAGGCACTGATAAGGATGGTTCAGTCAATTCAGCAGTTACTGAGAATTTCCTAGGTACCTGATTCTGCTGGGCTCTAGGGATAAATAAGAAGAAAAAGATATTGAGCTCTGTACGCTTTGAACCTAACACTGAACTATAAAACAGGGAATTTCTCTCTGGTGGATTTCTGCTTCTCTTTCTGCATTCTCTTTCCCTCTTTGGTCTGCCTCCTTTATACCTATTTTTGCAACTGACTAAGTTTTATTCTCTGTTACATTGTTGATGATCATATTGTTGCTAGTTAAAATAATTTAAGTTTTTGCTGATTTTACTTTCCTTAAAATTAAACAGGTCTGTTAATCATATAACTTCTTTAAATTTACATTACTATTAGTCTGTCAATCTTCTAATCATATTTAAATCCAAACTTATAAGGTATATTAACTAATGGCAGTATATGTATTGTCAGATACCCTTTACCCCTTTAATTTCTAAGACTAACCAATGTTTCAGTAGACTTAGAGAATAGAAAAAGGGGTTCCTTAGGAGTTACATATTGTTCTTGCTCCAAAACCTTTTATAATCTCAGAATGTTGAACTACTTGCAGTTCCATATTTTTACATTTAGTGAAAAATAAATTTCACAATTGCTCCCTGCAGTTTCCTTCACTGAAAAGTCTATCTGAATACTTATACAGTTTATTCAAGGCTTAGTTTATGAATCACCTCCTCTGGAAAGCTTTCTCCTAATCCCCTTTGTGCAGCTTTAACCCTGTCTACATATTCTCTTACATCTATTTAACGGATATTAAATATCTACTGTTATCCAAACACTGTGCTTGTTACTAGAAAGACCACAGAGAACACAACAGAAAGGACTTTAGTCTTTCAGAAGCTTATATTCTGGTGGGAGGAGGCAGATAGTAAACACATTAAAAAAATTATGTTAACCCTTTAGATGGTGATAAATACTATGAAGAAATAAAATAGTGGGATAGAGAGTGACAGGGAAGATGTTTCTAGGAACATTGCAGGAAAGTCCCGTGGAGGTGATATATAGAGATCTAAAGAATAAGAAGTTTGTCATTTAAATAAACATGAGAACACCACTGTAGCAAAGGGGATAGCAAGCATGAAAGCCCTGCAATGTGAATGCTTTCAGTGTGTTCTAGGAATTGACAAAGGTCTATGTCACTAGAGTATCAGGGACCTGGGGAAGAGTATTATCAGGTGAGGTCTGTGGATAGAGAGTTCCAGGAGTAAGGTGGGATGTAAGGAGTCCTGGGCAGAACAGAGCCCTCTGCTGGGACCAGTTCCTTGGAACACTTGGCTGAGCAAAGATCGAAAATTGTTTTGTAGCTTTCCAGATTCCCATGAATGAGCCACTTCTTCCTTGGCCACTAGGAATCCCTCTTGATTCAGACCAGCCTTTCTCTCCTTCACCATATGTAGTCTCTTACACAGTCCTTTGAAATTATCCAATTTTGTTTATTTATCTGTTTTTTGATTGTTAACACAGAAAGCAAAAACAGGGAGTGAAAACACTAGCTCTTACATTCTTCGCAGCTCTTTTTATTTATATCAGTAGAGAAAACACACTCCAGGAAATTATTGCTATATTAAAGGGTGACATTTATATATAAAGAGCTCAAGGTAGTTACGCATATTTATGTTGGGATCATTGCAGTGCAAGGTAGCTAGTGCCAACTAGCATACCAAAGTATAATCCTTGAAAGTATTGATCACTGAGAGCTAGGCTGCTCACAGAGAAAATGATGGATGAAGGGGAGTCTGGCCTGGGCCTTGACAATTAACAAAGAAAAGAGGAAGGAGGATATTCCAGGCACATTTTCTACTCCATGTGAGAAAGCCTTAGGAATTTTATTTTTAATAGATCTTTATTGGAGTATAATTGCTTCACAATACTGTGTTAGTTTCTGTTGCACAACAAAGCAATTCAACCATATGCATAGATATGTCCCCATATCCCCTCCCTCTTGAGCCTCCCTCCCATGCTCCCTATCGCACCCCTCTAGGTCATCGCAAAGCACCGAGCCGATCTCCCTGTGCTATTTTCCACCAGCCAACTATTTTACATTCGGTAGTATATGTATGTCGATGCTACCCTCACTTAGCCCCAGCTTCGCCCTCCCACCCCAGGTCCTCAAGTCCATTTTCTATATCTATCTCTTTATTCCTGCCCTGCAACTAGGTTCATCAATACCTTTTATTTTTTTAGATTCCATATATATGTGTTAGCATATGGTATTTGTTTTTCTCTTTCTGACTTACTTCACTTTGTATGACAGACTCTAGGTCCATCCACCCCCCTACAAATAACTCAATTTCGTTTCTTTTTATGGCCGAGTAATATTCCATTGTATATATATGCCACATCTTCTTTATCCATTCATCTGTCGATGGACACTTAGGTTGGTTCCGTGTCCTGGCTATTGCAAATAGTGCTGCACTGAAACATTGTGGTACATGTCTCTTTGAATTGTGATTTTCTCAGGGTATATGCCCAGTAGTGGGATTGCTGTGTCATATGGTAGTTCTATTTTTAGTTTTTTAAAGAACCTCCATACTGTTTTCCATAGTGGTTGTATCAATTTACATTCCCACCAACAGTGCAAGAGGGTTCCCTTTTCACCACACATTTTTCCAGCATTTATTTTTTCTAGATTTTTTGATAATTGCCATTCTGACCGACGTGAGTTAATACCTCATTGTAAGGAGCTTCAAGGTGGTGGAAGAGTAAGACACAGAGTTCACCTTCTTCCCCACAAATACATCAGAAATGCATCTACATGTGGAATAACTCCTACAGAACACCTACTGAATGCTGACAGAAGACCTTAGACCTCCCAAAAGGCAAGAAACTCCCCACGTACCTGGGTAGGGCAAAAGAAGAAAGAAAAAACAGAGACGAAAGAATAGGGACGGGAACTGCACCAGTGGGAGGGAGCTGTGAGGGAGGAAAGGTTTCCACAAGCTAGGAAGACCCTTCATGGGTGGAGACTGCGGGTGGCAGAGGGGGGAAGCTTCGGAGCCACGGAGGAGAGCGCAGCAACAGGGGTCCGGAGGGCAAAGTGCAGAGATTCCCGCACAGAGGATCGGTGCCGACCACCACTCACCAGCCCGAGAGGCTTGTCTGCTCACCTACCGGGGTGAGCGTGGGCTGGGATCTGAGGCTTGGGCTTCGGTCGGATCCCAGGGAGAGGACTGGGGTTGGCTGCATGAACACAGCCTGAAGGGGGCTAGTGCACCACAGCTAGCTGGGAGGGAGTCTGGGAAAAAGTCTGGAGCTGCCGAAGAGGCAAGAGACTTTTCTTGCCTCTTTGTTTCCTGTTGCGCGAGGAGAGGGGATTAAGAGCACAGCTTAAAGGAGCTCCAGAGACGGGCATGAGCCACGGCTATCAGCGCGGACCCCAGAGATGGGCATGAGACACTAAGGCTCCTGCTGCAGCCACCAAGAAGCCTGTGTGCGAGCACAGGTCACTATCCACACCTCCCCTCCTGGGAGCCTGTGCAGCCCGCCACTGCCAGGGTCCCGAGATCCAGGGACAACTTCCCCGGGAGAATGCACGGCACGCCTCAGGCTGGGGCAACGTCACTCTGGCCTCTGCCACTGCAGGCTTGCCCCGCATCCGTACCCATCCCTCCCCCTAGCCTGTGTGAGCCAGAGTCCCTGAATCAGCTGCTCCTTTGACCCCGTCCTGTCTGAGTGAAGAACAGATGCTGTTCTACATGCAGACGTGGGGCCAAATCCAAAGCTGAACCCCGGGAGCTGTGTGAACAAAGAAGAAAAAGGGAAATCTCTCCCAGCAGCCTCAGGAGCAGCAGATTAAATATCCACAATCAACTTGATGTACCTTGCATCTGTGGAATACCTGAATAGAACACGAATCATCCCAAGTTGAGGAGGTGGACTTTGGGAGCAACAATATGTATATATTTATCCCTTTTTCTCTTTTTGTGACTGTGTATGTGTATGCTTCTGTGTGTGATTTTGTCTGTATAGCTTTGCTTTCACCATTTGTCCTAGGGTTCTGTCTGTCCGTTTTTTTTACTTAAAAATTTTTTTTCTTAATTATTTTTTATTTTAATAACTATATTTTATTTTATTTTACATTATTTTATTTTGTCTTCTTTCCTTCCTTCCTTCGTTCCTTCCTTCCTTCCTTCCTTTCTTTCTTTCTTTCTTTCTTTCTTTCTTCTTTCTTTCTTTCTTTTCTCCCTTTTATTAGGAGCCATGTGGATGACAGGCTCTTGCTACTCCAGCCAGGCATCAGGGCTGCGCCTCTGGGGTGGGACAGTGAAGTTCAGGACACTGGTCCACAAGGGACCTCCCAGCTCCACGTAATATCAAATGGCGAAAAGCTCCCAGAGATTTCCATCTCAACGCCAAGACCCAGCTCCACTGAATGACCAGCAAGCTACAGTGCTGGACACCCTATGCCAAAAAACTAGCACAACATGAACACAACCCCATCCATAAGCAGAGAGGCTGCCTAAAATCATAATAAAGCCACAGACACCCCAAAACACACCACCAGACGTGGACCTGCCCACCAGAAAGGCAAGATCCACCTTCATCCACCAGAACACGGGCAGTAGTCCCCTCCACCAGTAAGCCTACACAACTCACTGAACCAGCCTTAGCCACTGGGGACAGACAACAAAAGCAATGGGAACTACGAACCTGCAGCCTGCAAAAAGGAGACCCCAAACATAGTAAGTTAAGCAAAATGAGAAGAGAGATGAGAACAAAATGAGAACAGCAGATGAAGGAGCAAGATAAAAACCCACCAGATCTAACAAATGAAGAGGAAATAGGCAGTCTCCCTGAAAAAGAATTCAGAATAATGATAGTAAAGATGATCCAAAATCTTGGAAATAGAATGGAGAAAATACGACAAACATTTAACAAGGACCTAAAAGAACTAAAGAGCAAACAAACAGTGATGAACAACACAATATGTGAAATTAAAAATTCTCTAGAAGGGATCAATAGCAGAATAACTGAGGCAGAAGAACGGATAAGTGACCTGGAAGGTAAAATAGTGGAAATAACTACTGCAGAGCAGAATAAAGAAAACAGAATGGAAAGAATTGAGGAGAGTCTCAGACCCTCTGCGACAACAAGGAATGTACCAACATTCGAATTATAGGGGTCCCAGAAGAAGAAGAGAAAAACAAAGGGATTGAGAAAATATCTGAAGAGATTATAGGTGAAAACTTCCCTGATATGGGAAAGGAAATAGTTAATCAAGTCCAGGAAGCACAGAGAGTCCCATACAGGATAAATCCAAGGAGAAACATGCCAAGACACATATTATTCAAACTATCAAAAATTAAATACAAAGAAAAAATATTAAAAGCAGCAAGGGAAAAACAACAAGTAACACACAGGGGAATACCATAAGGTTAACAGCTGATCTTTCAGCAGAAACTGCGCAAGCCAGAAGGGAATGGCAGGACATATTTAAAGTGATGAAGGAGAAAAACCTACAACCAAGATTACTCTACCCTGCAAGAATCTCATTCAGATTTGACAGAGAAATTAAAACCTTTAGAGACAAGCAAATTCTAAGAGAATCCAGCACCACCAAACCAGCTTTACAACAAATACTAAAGGAAATTCTCTAGGCAGGAAACACAAGAGAAGGAAAAGAGCTACAATAACAAACCCAAAACAATCAAGGAAATGGTAATAGGAACATACATATAGATAAGTACCTTAAACGTAAATGGATTAAATGTTCCAACCAAAAGACATAGACTGGCTGAATGGATACAAAAACAAGACCCATATATATGCTGTCTACAAGTGACCCACTTCAGACCTAGGGACACATACAGACTGAAAGTGAGGGGATGGAAAAAGGTATTCCATGCAAATGGAAATTAAAAGAAAGCTGGAGGGCCTTCCCTGGTGGCGCAGTGGTTGAGAGTCCGCCTGCCGATGCAGGGGACATGGGTTTGTGCCCCAGTCCGGGAAGATCCCGCATGCCGCGGAGCGGCTAGGCCCGTGAGCCATGGCCACTGATCCTGCATGTCCGGAGCCTGTGCTCCACAAGGGGAGAGGCCACAACAGTGAGAGGCCCGCGTACCGCAAAAAAAAAAAAAAAGAAAGCTGGAGTAGCAATTCTCATATCAGACAAAACAGACTTTAAACAAAGACTATTACAAGAAACAAAGAAGGACACTACATAATGATCAAGGGATCAATCCATGAAGAAGATATAAACATTGTAAATATTTATGCACCCAACATAGGAGCATCTCAATACATAAGGCAAATACTAACAGCCATGAAAGGGGAAATCGGAAGTAGCACATTCATAGTAGGGGACTTTAACACCCCACTTTCACCAATGGACAGATCATCCAAAATGAAAATAAATAAGGAAACACAAGCTTTAAATGATACATTAAACAAGATGGAATTAACTGGTATTTATAGGACATTCCATCCAAAAACAACAGAATACACATTCTTCTCAAGTGCTCATGGAACATTCTCCAGGATGGATCATATCTTGGGTCACAAATCAAGCCTTGGTAAATTTAAGAAAATTGAAATTGTATCAAGTATCTTTTCTGACCACAATGCTATGAGACTAGATATCAATTACAGGAAAAAATCTGTAAAAAATACAAACACATGGAGGCTAAACAATACACTACTTAATAACCAAGAGATCAGTGGAGAAATCAAAGAGGAAATGAAAAAAATACCTAGAAACAAATGACAAGGAAAACATGACGACCCAAAAACTATGGGCTGCAGCAAAAGCAGTTCCAAGAGGGAAGTTTATAGCAATACAGCCCTACCTTAAGAAACAAGAAACATCTCAAATAAACAACCTAACTTTACACCTAAAGCAATTTGAGAAAGAAGAACAAAAATAACCCCAAAGTTAGCAGAAGGAAAGAAATCATAAAGATCAGATCAGAAGTAAATGAAAAACAAATGAAGGAAATGATAGCAAAGATCAATAAAACTAAAGGCTGGTTCTTTGAGAAGATAAACGAAATTGATAAACCATTAGGCTCAATCAAAAAAAAAGGGAGAAGACTCAAATCAATAGAATAGAATTAGAAATGAAAAAGGAGAAGTAACAACTGACACTGCAGAAATACAAAGGATCATGAGAGATTACTACAAGCAACTATATGCCAATAAAATGGACAACCTGGAAGAAATGGACAAATTCTTAGAAATTCACAACCTTCCATGACTGAACCAGGAAGAAACAGAAAATATGAACAGACCAATCACAAGCACTGAAATTGAAACTGTGATTAAAAATCTTCCAACAGGGCTTCACTGGTGGCGCAGTGGTTGAGAGTCCACCTGCCGATGCAGGGGACACGGGTTTGTGCCCCGGTCCATAAGATCCTGCATGCCGTGGAGCGGCTGGGCCCGTGAGCCATGGCCGCTAAGCCTGCATGTCTGGAGCCTGTGCTCTGCAAAGGGAGAGGCCACAACAGTGAGAGGCCCACGTACCGCAAAGAAAAAAAAGAAATCTTCCAACAAACAAAAGCCCAGGACCAGATGGCTTCACAGGCAAATTCTGTCATACATTTAGAGAAGAGCTAACACATATCCTTCTCAAACTCTTCCAAAATATAGCAGAGGTAGGAACACTCCCAAATTCATTCTGCGAGGCCACCATCACCCTGATACCAAAAGCAGACAAAGATGTCACAAAGAAAGAAAACTACAGGCCAATATCACTGATCAACATAGATGCAAAAATCCTGAACAAAATACTAGCAAACAGAATCCAACAGCGCATTAAAAGGATCATACACCACGATAAACTGGGGTTTATCCCAAGAATGCAAAGATTTTTCAGTATACACAAATCAATCAATGTAATACACCATATTAACAAATTGAAGGAGAAAAACCATATGATCATCTTAATATATGCAGAGAAAGCTTTTGACAAAATTCAACACCCATTTATGAAAAAAACCCTCCAAAAAGTAGGCATAGAGGGAACTTTCCTCAACATAATAAAGGCCATATATGACAAACCCACAGCCAACATCATCCTCAATGGTGAAAAACTGAAAGCATTTCCTCTAAGATCAGGAACAAGACAGGGATGTCCACGCTCACTGCTGTTATTCAATATAGCTTTGGAAGTCCTAGCCACGGCAATCAGAGAAGAAAAAAATATAATACAAATTGAATAAAAAGAAGTAAAACTGTCACTGTTCGCAGATGACATGATGCTATACATAGAGAATCCTAAAGATACCACCAGAAAACTACTAGAGCTAATCAATGAATTTGGTAAAGTTGCAGGATACAAAATTAATGCACAGAAATCTCTTGCATTCCTATACACTAATGATGAAAAATCTGAAAGTGAAATTAAGAAAACACTCCCATTTACCATTGCAACAAAAAGAATAAAATATCTAGGAATAAACCTACCTAAGGAGACAAATGACCTGTGTGAAGAAAACTATAAGATACTGATGAAAGAAATTAAAAATGATACAAATAGATGGAGAGATATACCATGTTCTTGGATTGGAAGAATCAACATTGTGAAAATGACCCTACTACCCAAAGCAATCTGCAGATTCAATACAATCCCTATCAAACTACCACTGGCATTTTTCACAGAACTAGAACAAAAAAATTCACAATTTGTATGGAAACACAAAAGACCCTGAATAGCCAAAGCAATCTTGAGACAGAAAAATGGAGCTAGAGGAATCAGGCTCCCTGACTTCAGACTATATACTACAAAGCTACAGTAATCAAGACAGTATGGTACTGGCACAAAAACAGAAATATAGATCAATGGAACAGGATAGAAAGCCCAGAGATAAACCCACGCACATATGGTCACCTTATATTTGATAAAGGAGGCAAGAATACACAGGGGATAAAAGACAGCCTCTTCAATAAGTGGTGCTGGGAAAACTGGACAGCTACATACAAAAGAATGAAATTAGAACACTCCATAACACCATACACAGAAATAAACTCCAAATGGATTAAAGATCTAAATGTAAGGCCAGAAACTATCAAACTCTTAGAGGAAAACATAGGCAGAACACTCTATGACATAAATCACAGCAAGATCCTTTTTGACCCACCTCCTAGAGAAATGGAAATAAAAACAAAAATAAACAAATGGGACCTAATGAAACTTCAAAGCTTTTTCACAGCAAAGGAAACCATAAACAAGACCAAAAGACAACCCTCAGAATGGGAGAAAATATTTGCAAATGAAGCAACTGACAAATGATTAATCTCCAAAATATACAAGCAGCTCATGCAGCTGAATATCAAAAAAACAAACAATCCAATCCAAAAATGGGCAGAAGACCTAAATAGACATTTCTCCAATGAAGATATACAGATTACCAACAAACACTTGAAAGAATGCTCAACATCATTAATCATTAGAGAAATGCAAATCAAAAGTACAATGAGATATCATCTCACTTCGTTCAGAATGGCCATCATCAAAAGATCTACAAACTATAAATGCTGTGGATTGTGTGGAAAAAAGGGAACCCTCTTGCACTGTTGGTGGGAATGTAAATTGATACAGCCACTATGGAGAACAGTATGGAGGTTCTTTAAAAATCTAACAGTAGAACCGCCAGCAATATGACCCAGCAATCCCACTACTGGGCATATACCCTGAGATAACCGTAATTCAAAATAAGTCATGTACCACAATGTTCATTGCAGCTCTGTTTACAATACCCATCCACTTGGAAGCAACCTAAGTGTCCATCAACAGATGAATGGATAAAGAAGATGTGGCACATATATACAATGAAATATTACTCAGCCATGAAAAGAAATGAAATTGAGTTATTTGTAGTGAGGTGGATGGACCTAGAGTCTGTCATACAGAGTGAAGTAAGTCAGAAAGAGAAAAACAAATACCATATGCTAACACATATATGTGGAATCTAAACAAGAAAAAAAAGGTCATGAAGAACCTAGGGGCAAGATGGGAATAAAGATGCAGACCTACTAGAGAATGGACTTGAGGATAAGGGGAGGGGGAAGGGTAAGATGGGACAAAGTGAGAGAGTAGCATGGACATATATACACTACCAAATGTAAAATAGATAGCTAGTGAGAAGTAGCCGTGTAGCCCAGCAAGATCAGCTCGGTGCTTTGTGACCACCTAGAGGGGTGGGAAAGGGAGAGTGGGAGGGAGGGAGACGCAAGAGGGAAGAGATATGGGGACATATGTATATGTATAACAGATTCACTTTGTTTTAAAGCAGAAACTAACATGCCATTGTAAAGCAATTATAGTCCAATAAAGATGTTAAAAAAAGAAAAAGGTACAGATGTAAAAAACAAAAAAAAACCTCATTGTAGTTTTGATTTGCGTTTCTGTGATAATTAGTGATGTTGAACATCTTTTCATGTGCTTCTTGGCCATCTGTATATCTTCCTTGGTGAAATGTCTATTTAGGTCTTCCATCCATTTTTCAATTGGCTTGTTTGTTTTTTTGGTATTGAGCTCCATGAGCTGTTTGTATATTTTGGAGTTTAATCCTTTGTCTGTTGTTTCATTTGCAAATATTTTCTCCCAGTCTGAGGCTTGTCTTTTGGTCTTGTTGATGGTTTCCTTTGCTCTGCAAAAGCTTTTAAGTCCCATTTGTTTATTTTTGTTTTTATTTCTGTTACTCTAGAAGGTGGGTCAAAAAAGATCTTGCTGTGGTTTGTGTCAAAGAGTGTTTTTCCTATATTTTCCTCTAAGAGTTTCATAGCGTCTGGTCTTATTAAGTCTTTAATCCATTTGGAGTTTATTTCTGTGTATGGTGTTAGGGAGTGTTCTAATTTCATTCTTTTACATGTAGCTGTCCAGTTTTCCGAGCACCACCTATTGAGGAGGCTGTGTTTTCTCCATTGTATGTTCTTGCCTCCTGTGTCATAAATTAGGTGCCCATATGTGCATGGGTTTATCTCTGGGCATTCTATCTTGTACCATTGACCTATATTTCTGTTTTGTGCCAGTACCATACTGTCTTAATTATTGTAGCTTTTTGGTATAGTTTGAAGTCAGGGCACCTGATTCCTCCAAGTCTGTTTTTCTTTCTCAAGATTGCTTTGGCTATTCGGGGTATTTTGTGTTTCCATACAAAATGTAAATTTTTTTGTTCTACTTCTGTGAAGAATGCCATTGGTAGTTTGATAGGGATTGCATTGAATCTGTAGATTGCTTTGGGTAGTATAGTCATTTTCACAATATTGATTCTTCCAATCCAAGAACATGATATATTCTCCGTCTGTTTATGTCATCTTTGTTTTCTTTCATCCGTGTATTATAGTTTTCTGAGTACAAGTCTTTTGCCACCTTAGGCAGGTTTACTCTTAGGTATTTTATTCTTTTGTTGCAGTGGTAAATGGGAGTGTTTCCTTATTTTCTCTTCCTGATTTTTCATTGTTGGTTTATAGGAATGCCAGAGATTTCTGTGACTTAATTTTGTATCCTGCAACCTTACCAAATTCATTGATTAGTTGTAGTAGTTTTCTGGTGGCATCTTTAGGATTATCTATGTATAGTATCACGTCATCAGCAAACAGTGACAGTTTTACTTCTTCTTTTTCAATTTGGATTCCCTTTGTTTCCTTTTCTTCTCTGATTGCTGTGGCTAGGACTTCCAAAGCTATGTTGAATAGAGTGGTGATAGTGGACATCCTTGTCTTGTTCCTGATCTTAGAGGAAATGCTTTCAGTTTTTCACCATTGAGAATTATGCTCTCTGTGGGTTTGTCATATATGGCCTTTATTATGTTGAGGTAGGTTCCCCCATGCCCATTTTCTGGAGAATTTTTATCACAAATGGGTGTTGAATTTTGTTGAAAGCTTTTTCTGCATCTATTGAGATGATCATATGTTTTTTATTCCTTAATTTGTTAATGTGGTGTATCACATTGACTTATTTGCGTATATTGAAAAATCCTTGCATCCCTGGAATAAATCCCACTTGATCATGGTGTATGATCCATTTAATGTGTTGTTGGATTCTGTTTGCTAGTAATTTGTTCAGGATTTTTACATCTATGTTTATCAGTGATATTGGTCTTTAATCTTTTTTTTTGATATCTTTTTCTGGGTGATGGTGGCTTTGTAGAATGAATTTGGGAGTGTTTCTCCTGCTGCAATTTTTTAGAAGAGATTGAGAAGGATCTGTATTAGCTCTTCTCTAAATGTTCGATAGAATTCGTCTGTGAAGCCATCTGGTCCTGGACTTTTGTTTGTTGGAATATTTTAAATTATGGTTTCAATTTCATTACTTGTGATATGTCTGTTTATATTTTCTAATTTTTCCTGGTCAGTCTTGGAAAATTGTACCTTTCCAAGAGTTTGTCTATTTCTTCATGGTTGTCCATTTTATTGGCATATAGTTTTTTGTAGTAGTGTCTTATAATCCTTTGTATTTCTGCAGTGTCAGTTGTGATTTCTCCTTTTTCATTTCCAATTTTATTGATTTGCATCCTTTACCTTTTTTTCTTGATGAGTCTGTCTAAGGGTTTATCAATTTTATTTATCTCCTTAAAGAACTAGCTTTTAGTTTTATTGATCTTTGCTATTGTTTTCTTCATTTCTATTTCATTTATTTCTGCTGTGATATTTATGGTTTCTTTCCTTCTACTGACTTTGGGTTTTCTTTGTTCTTCTTTCTCTAGTTGTTTTAAGTGTAGGGTTAGATTGTTTATTTGAGATTTTTCTTGTTTCCTGCGGTGAGATTGTATTGCTATAAACTTCCCTCTTAAAACAGCTTTTGCTGCATCCCATAGGTTTTGTGTCATCATGTTTTAATTTTGATTTAGTCAAGCTCAGTAAGGCACAACAGGGAAATGAGGCTACTCATAAAAGCTAATTCAGTCTTAGTCTCTTTTAATAAATGAAGAATGTCTAGAATGTGGGAGAGAAAATTTTCACCCTCCATTGGTCAAGCAACATCTGGAATTCTGGGGTCACACTATAAGATGGATGTTGCTAAACCATTATAGCTACCAATGAGAGTGAGGAATTTTGAAACTACCTAATTTGAAGGGAACTGATTTGCTTAATGGGGAGGAGTTTAGACAGGCCTGAGTTCATATCCCATCTCTACAGCTTATTAATGTGAATTTGGCAAGTCAAGTAACTTTGCTTATCCTCATCTTCCCATCTGTAAGATGGGGATAATATTATAATAATGGTTACCTCTTAGGATTTCTGTGAGAGTTAAATGAGATCCATGCATATAAAGATCTTATGCCAATGCCTAGAACGTCAGAAACTCACCATAAATGGTAACTTTTATTGACAGGAATGGTCAAAGGAACTGGATAGGTATTACTAAGTTTTGGAAGGGTAACAAAGAAGAGGAATGTGACTTTTTTATACAGCTCCAGAGAATATAATTTAAAAGGATACAACTCAAGAAATTTATTTCGAAGAATATGAGCTAGCTGACAATAAATTGAGCTACCTCAGAAAATGATGAATGTCATCTCCCCTCACCCATCCTGGGGTACAACTTGAAATTTTTGAGAGTATTCATGCATTAAAGAAAGTACTGAACTAGATATGCAGAATCTTTTCCACATCCACTATTCTGATCATTCATTCTACAGATATTTATTGACCTTGATGGACACTATCTAAGTGCTATGGATAGATCGGTGAGCAAAACAGACATGATCTTTTTCTTTATGGCATTTACTAGTTTATGCCTTTATTGTTCTGGTGGCCATCCTTCCCTTCAAATTCCTTTTAGTTCTCCTTTTGCCTCTGACCATGTCTCCTTTGCCTCCTTCAGTTGTTCTTCCTCATTCCTGTCACGCTTGACATCCTTCAATCTTCTTTCTTAAGTCTCTTTTCTTTCCCTTGTATACTTTCTGCTTTGGCCATCTCTTCTAGCGTATTTAGACTTTACAAACTGGTAGATTTGTCTTTCTAAAAATGTTCTCATGCTTAAAAACTCTTAGTGACTCCCCATTGTCTACTAATAAAAAAGCTTGCTATTTGAGACCCTTAGCTAGATATTCCAGTCCACTTCTCCAAACTTATCTCCATCTGGTTCCATAACTTCTGAGCAGATTGGACAACTCCTTATTTTCAATTTTTGCCTTTGATTGTTCCCTTGTCTTCCTGTTTCTTAGGGCCTTTATCTTTTCAGATCCATCTGCCCAGGAAAGCCACATCTCCAACTGAGATCCTCTTCTTCATTTCAAGCTTATTGCAAATGCTAACTTGTTCACATAACCTTCAAATATACCTTCAGGTGGAAGTGAACTTGTCCCTCCTCTGAACCATCAGGGTCCCATACTTTTTTTTTTTTTCTTTTTTGCGGTACGTGGGCCTCTCACTGTCGTGGCCTCTCCCATTGCAGAGCACAGGTTCTGGATGTACAGGCTCAGCGGCCATGGCTCACGGGCCCAGCTGCTCCACGGTATGTGGGATCTTCCCAGACCAGGGCACGAACCCGTGTCCCCTGCATCGGCAGGCGGACTCTCAACCACTGTGCCACCAGAGAAGCCCTCCCATACTTTTTATATGGCACTCTGATCTTATCTTCCTACACTTTCAGTTTATAAATTCCTTGAAACTTGTTGCTGCTATGTTTTAATAAAACCTAGTAGGGACTTCCCTGGTGGCGCAGTGGTTAAGAATCCGCCTGCCAATGCAGGGGACATGGGTTCGATCCCTGGTCCGGGAAGATCCCACATGCCACGGAGCAACTAAGCCCGTGTGCCAGAACTACTGAGCCTGCGCTCTAGAGCCCATGGGCCACAACTACTGAGCCTGCGTGTCGCAACTACTGAAGCCTGCGTGCCTAGAGCCCATGCTTTGCAACAAAAGAAGCCACTACAATGAGAAGCCCGTGCACTGCAATGAAGAGTAGCGCCCATGAGCAGCAACGAAGACCCAACGCAGCCACAAATAAATAAAAATAATTAAATTAAAAAAAAGAAAAGGTACTTTCCAAAAAAAAAACCTAGTAGGGTATCTTGCAGAATATAAACATTCAGTACGTATTTGGTGACAGATGAACAGATTATATGATGATATAATTTTATTTAAAGAAGAAATTATATTTTATGGATGATAAATTCCTACATTCACAACTTTTTATTGAGCACCTACTATGTAGCAGGTACTATTCTGAGCATTGGGATAAGGCAATGAATAAAACGGTCTACAACATATAGTATGTCAAATGGTGGTAAGTACTATGAAGCAAGGTAAGTGAGGATAAAAGGGATGGATAGTGAAGGAAGTGCTACTTAATGTAAGGGGTAAGGGTAGTCTTCTCTGACAGTGTGGCATTTGAACAGAGATAACACATACATAAGGGCCCACATGCATCAGGATTAACTTAAAAATTGTCATGTTATAATTGAACATTATTGATTATTATTTTTAGTCTCCTTTTATATTACACATGAATAATTTGAATATTAGGACTCATTGATAATGGCAATTGAGATTTATTTCTTACAGAAAATTCAGTAAGGTAAAGAACTCTTGAATATCTCTTCTTCAAGTATAGTTGAAAAAATGTTCAAATTGTTATGTTTTAATAATATATCTTAATGTTATATTCAAGAAAATCATACATTGTTCTAACTATAAATTTCAGAATTGAAGGAGCCAAACGAAATTTAGCCAGAACATTGGATAAAAGAACACCTTCATCACCAGAGCCAGATTATCCTCCAACTGTAGGTTTATATTTTCTCTTTAAAAAGTGTATCTTTATACTATTTTAACTCTTATTTTAAATCAGTCTCAATATAACTAGTATTTTTTAAAGAATAATACATATATTTAAAACTATTTATATTTTTGATTTAAAAAATTTAAAATTACTTTAAAAACTTTCTTCTTGATTTAATTATGTCTTGTTTGTTTGCTTTTGACAGATGACCAGTGAAATTAAAAAGAAAGGAGTGAGTTCAATTTTTTATATTTCTTGCTTTGAAAATGTTCAAACAAATTGTTACAGAGTAGCTCCTTCTAAGACCACCTGCTAAATTCCATCCTAGAGAAGAAAGAAATTTAGAAACATTATTTTCTCTGCCAAAGGTACAAGCGTGCCATGATGACAATGCAGGTTTTATTTATTTATTTTTGGCTGCATTGGGTCTTCATTGCTGCACACGGGTTTTATCTAGTTGCAGAGAGCAAGGGCTACTCTTCGTTGCAGTGCGTGGCTTCTTACTGCGGTGGCTTCTCTTGTTGCAGAGTACGGACTCTAGGCAAACAGGCTTCAGTAGTTGTGGCACGCGGGCTCCGTAGTTGTGGCTCATGGGCTCTAGAGCGCAGGCTCAGTAGTTGTGGCGCATGGGCTTAGTTGCTCCATGGCATGTAGGATCTTCCTGGACCAGGGTTCGAACCCGTGTCCCCTGCATTGGCAGGCGGA